>NC_086447.1:401145034-401824034 GCF_028390025.1 Pseudophryne corroboree | reverse complement strand
GTATATACTTTTAGGATATTTTTCAGCTTCCTATCAGCTGGCTCCTTGAGGGCTGCCGTATCTGGAGACGGTAACGCCACTTGTTTTTATAAGCGTGTGAGCGCCTTATTCACCCTAAGGTGTGTTTCCCAACTCGCCCTAACTTCTGGCGGGAAAGGGTATACCGCCAATAATTTTCTATCGGAGGAAACCCACGTATCATCACACACTTCATTTAATTTATCTGATTCAGGAAAAACTACAAGTAGTTTATTCACACCCTACATAATACCCTTATTTGTGGTACTTGTAGTATCAGAAATATGTAACACCTCCTTCATTGCCCTTAACATGAAACGTGTGGCCCTAAAGGAAAATACGTTTGTTTCTTCACCGTCGACACTGGAGTCCGTGTCCGTGTCTGTGTCGACCGACTGAGGTAAATGGGCGTTTTTACAAGCCCCTGACGGTGTCTGAGACGCCTGGACAGGTACTAATTTGTTTGCCGGCCGTCTCATGTCGTCAACCGACCTTGCAGCGTGTTGACATTATCACGTAATTCCTAAATAAGCCATCCATTCCAGTGTCGACTCCCTAGAGAGTGACATCACCAATACAGGCAATTTGCTCCGCCTCCTCACCAACATCGTCCTCCTACATGTCGACACACACGTACCGACACACAGCACACACACAGGGAATGCTCTGACAGAGGACAGGACCCCACTAGCCCTTTGGGGAGACAGAGGGAGAGTTTGCCAGCACACATCAAAAACGCTATATTATACAGGGACAACCTTTATATAAGTGCTTTTCCCTTATAGCATTTTAATATATATATACATATCGCCAAATAAGTGCCCCCCCTCTCTGTTTTAACCCTGTTTCTGTAGTGCAGTGCAGGGGAGAGCCTGGGAGCCTTCCTCACAGCAGAGCTGAGCAGGAAAATGGCGCCGTGTGCCGAGGAGAATAGGCCCCGCCCCCTTTTCGGCGGGCTCTTCTCCCGGAGTTTGTGAGATCTGGCAGGGGTTAAATACATCCATATAGCCTCAAGGGCTATATGTGATGTATTTTAGCCATAAAAAGGTATTATACATTGCTGCCCAGGGCGCCCCCCCCAGCGCCCTGCACCCTCAGTGACAGTTGGTGACTGTTGGTGAAGTGTGCTGACAACAATGGCGCACAGCTGCAGTGCTGTGTGCTACCTTATGAAGACTGAAAGTCTTCTGCCGCCTGTTTCTGGACTTCTGGACCTCTTCAACTTCGGCATCTGCAAGGGGGGTCGGCGGCACGGCTCCGGGACGAACCCCAGGGTGAGACCTGTGTTCCGACTCCCTCTGGAGCTAATGGTGTCCAGTAGCCTAAGAAGCAAATCCATCCTGCACGCAGGTGAGTTTTCTTCTCTCCCCTAAGTCCCTCGTAGCAGTTAGCCTGTTGCCAGCAGGACTCACTGAAAATAAAAAACCTAACTTAAACTTTTATTCTAAGCAGCTCAGGAGAGCCACCTAGATTGCACCCTTCTCGTCGGGCACAAAAATCTAACTGAGGCTTGGAGGAGGGTCATAGGGGGAGGAGCCAGTGCACACCACCTGATCCTAAAGCTTTTATTATTGTGCCCTGTCTCCTGCGGAGCCGCTATATCCCCTTGGTCCTGACGGAGTCCCCAGCATCCACTAGGACGTCAGAGAAATGGACAGCGCACTTACTCTTGATGCCAGGGTGCAAATATCCCTCTGTGCATCTCGCATATATAGTAATGCATCCTTTAAATGCTCTATAGTCAATAATATACTGTCCCTATCCAGGGTATCAATATTTTTAGTCAGGGAATCCGACCAAGCCACTCCAGCGCTGCACATCCAGGCTGAGGCGATTGCTGGTCGTAGTATAACACCAGTATGTGTGTATATACCCTTTAGGATATTTTCCAGCTTTCTATCAGCTGGTTCCTTGAGGGCGGCCGTATCAGGAGACGGCAAAGCCACTTGTTTTGATAAGCGTGTGAGCGCCTTATCTACCCTAGGGGGTGTTTCCCAACGCGCCCTAACCTCTGGCGGGAAAGGGTATAATGTCAATAATTTATTAGAAATCAGCAGTTTTTTATCGGGGGAAACCCACGCTTTGTCACACACCTCATTTAATTCATCTGATTCAGGAAAAACTATGGGTAGTTTTTTCACACCCCACATAATACCCCTTTTTGTGGTACTTGTAGTATCAGAAATGTTCAAAGCCTCCTTCATTGCCGTGATCACTTTAGAGCCCCTGACGGTGTTTGAGACGCCTGGACAGGCACTAACTGATTTGCCGGCTGTCTCATGTCGTCAACAGTTTTTTGCAAAGTGCTGACACTGTCACGTAATTCCTTCCATACGACCATCCAGTCAGGTGTCGACTCCCTAGGGGGTGACATCACTATTACAGGCAATTGCTCCGCCTCCACATCATTTTCCTCCTCATACATGTCGACACAATCGTACCGACACACAGCACACACACAGGGAATGCTCTGATAGAGGACAGGACCCCACGAGCCCTTTGGGGAGACAGAGGGAGAGTTTGCCAGCACACACCAGAGCGCTATATATATATATATATATATACAGGGATAACCTTATATAAGTGTTTCTCCCTTCTATAGCTGCTGTATTTGTATTATCTGCCAATTAGTGCCCCCCCTCTCTTGTTTTACCCTGATTCTGTAGCAGGACTGCAGGGGAGAGTCAGGGAGCCGTCCTTCCAGCGGAGCTGTGAGGGAAAATGGCGCTTGTGTGCTGAGGAGATAGGCTCCGCCCCCTTTTCGGCGGCCTTTTCTCCCGCTTTTTTAGGAAAACTGGCAGGGGTTAAATGCATCCATATAGCCCAGGAGCTATATGTGATGCATTTCTTTAGCCATATAAGGTTTAAAACGTGTTTTATTGCGTCTCAGGGCGCTCCCCCCCAGCGCCCTGCACCCTCAGTGACCGGAGAGTGAAGTGTGCTGAGAGCAATGGCGCACAGCTGCAGTGCTGTGCGCTACCTTATTGAAGACAGGAACGTCTTCTGCCGCCGATTTTTCCGGACCTCTTCGCTCTTCTGGCTCTGTAAGGGGGCCGGCGGCGCGGCTCCGGGACCCATCCAAGCTGAGCCTGTGATCGTCCCTCTGGAGCGAATGTCCAGTAGCCAAGAAGCCCAATCCACTCTGCATGCAGGTGAGTTCGCTTCTTCTCCCCTTAGTCCCACGATGCAGTGAGCCTGTTGCCAGCAGGTCTCACTGAAAATAAAAAACCTATTTAAACTTTTACTCTAAGCAGCTCAGGAGAGCTACCTAGCATGCACCCTTCTCGGCCGGGCACAAAAATCTAACTGAGGCTTGGAGGAGGGTCATAGGGGGAGGAGCCAGTGCACACCAGCTAGTCATAAAGCTTTTACTTTTGTGCCCAGTCTCCTGCGGAGCCGCTATTCCCCATGGTCCTTACGGAGTTCCCAGCATCCACTAGGACGTCAGAGAAATCGACAATGCAATTCAGTACTTTCCGTCAAAAAAACGGACTTTCAAAATTCGACTTTTTGAAATTCGACATTTGTCAAATTCGACATTTCTGCAATGGTACAAATGCAGCAATTCGCCAAAAGTATATTCAATTGAAGTTTGGAAATTCGACAACCGTGCTTTTAGACAGTAAATTCGTCATTTTCAATCCGCCACACTTTGGTGGGGGAATCTAATAAAAAAAATTTAAAACATGTTTTTTTTATTGGTAATAGCATATCTATTTATATTAGAAGGGATTAGGTAATTGGTTTGTCTATTTTGGAGGCACAAGTATTATTTATATATTTTTAAAAATATTATTTATTTATTTATTTTAAATGGAATGGTAAAATCCCGGAAAAAAATGGCGTGGGGTCCCCCCTCCAAAGCATACCCAGCCTCGGGCTCTTCGAGCCGGTCCGGTTCTAAAAATACGGGGGGGGAAATGACAGGGGATCCCCCGTATTTTTAAAACCAGCACCGGGCTCTGCGCCTGGTGCAAAAAATACGGGGGACAAAAAGCGTAGGGGTCCCCCGTATTTTTTACACCAGCATCGGGCTCCACTAGCTGGACAGATAATGCCACAGCCAGGGGTCACTTTTATACAGCGCCCTGCAGCCGTGGCATTAAATATCCAACTAGTCACCCCTGGCCGGGGTACCCTGGGGGAGTGGGGACCCCTTCAATCAAGGGGTCCCCCCCCCAGCTACCCAAGGGCCAGGGGTCAAGCCCGAGGCTGTCCCCCCCCATCCAAGGGCTGTGGATAAGGGGTTGATAGCCTTGAGAAATTTAAAGGAATATTGTTTTTTCCAGTAGTACTACAAGTCCCAGCAAGCCTCCCCCGCAAGCTGGTACTTGGAGAACCACAAGTACCAGCATGCGGGAGAAAAACGGGCCCGCTGGTACATGTAGTTCTACTGGGGAAAAAATACCCAAATAAAAACAGGACATGCTCACCCTGATAGTAAAAATAAGATTTTACTCACCGGTAAATCTATTTCTCGTAGTCCGTAGTGGATGCTGGGCACTCCGTAAGGACCATGGGGAATAGACGGGCTCCGCAGGAGACTGGGCACTCTAAAAGAAAGATTAGGTACTATCTGGTGTGCACTGGCTCCTCCCACTATGACCCTCCTCCAGACCTCTGTTAGGATACTGTGCCCGGAAGAGCTGACACAATAAGGAAGGATTTTGAATCCCGGGTAAGACTCATACCAGCCACACCAATCACACCGTATAACTCGTGATACTACACCCAGTTAACAGTATGAAATATAACTGAGCCTCTCAACAGATGGCTCAACAATAACCCTTAGTTAGGCAATAACTACATACAAGTATTGCAGACAATCCGCACTTGGGATGGGCGCCCAGCATCCACTACGGACTACGAGAAATAGATTTACCGGTGAGTAAAATCTTATTTTCTCTGACGTCCTAGTGGATGCTGGGAACTCCGTAAGGACCATGGGGATTATACCAAAGCTCCCAAACGGGCGGGAGAGTGCGGATGACTCTGCAGCACCGAATGAGAGAACTCAAGGTCCTCCTCAGCCAGGGTATCAATTTTGTAGAATTTAGCAAACGTGTTTGCCCCTGACCAAGTTGCAGCTCGGCAAAATTGTAAAGCCGAGACCCCTCGGGCAGCCGCCCAAGATGAGCCAACTTTCCTCGTGGAATGGGCTTTTACTGATTTAGGATGCGGCAATCCAGCCGCAGAATGCTCCAGCTGAATTGTGCTACAAATTCAGCGAGCAATAGTCTGCTTAGAAGCAGGAGCACCTATTTTGTTGGGTGCCTACAGGATAAAAAGCGAGTCAGTTTTCCTGACTCCAGCCGTCCTGGAAATATAAATTTTTAAGGCCCTGACTACGTCCAGTAACTTGGAATCTTCCAAGTCCCTAGTAGCCGCAGGCACTACAATAGGTTGGTTCAAGTGAAAAGCTGATACCACCTTAGGGAGAAACTGGGGACGAGTCCTCAATTCTGCCCTATCCATATGGAAAATCAGATAAGGGCTTTTACATGACAAAGCCGCCAATTCTGACACACGCCTGGCCGAAGCCAAGGCCAATAACATGACCAACTCCACGTGAGATATTTCAAATCCACAGTTTTAAGTGGCTCAAACCAATGTGATTTTAAGAAACTCAACACCACGTTGAGATCCCAAGGTGCCACAGAAGGCACAAAAGGGGGCTGAATATGTAGCACTCCCTTTACAAATGTCTGAACTCCAGGCAGTGAAGCCAGTTCTTTCTGGAAGAAAATCGACAGAGCCGAAATCTGGACCTTAATGGAACCTAATTTTAGGCCCATAGTCACCCCTGACTGTAGGAAGTGCAGAAAACGACCCAGTTGAAATTCCTCTGTTGGGGCCTTCCTGGCCTCACACCACGCAACATATTTTCGCCAAATACGGTGATAATGGGTTGCGGTTACTTCTTTCCTGGCTTTTATCAGCGTAGGAATGACTTCTTCCGGAATGCCCTTTTCCTTTAGGATCCGGAATTCAACCGCCATGCCGTCAAACGCAGCCACGGTAAGTCTTGGAATAGACAGGGCCCCTGCTGTAGCAGATCCTGTCTGAGCGGTAGAGGCCATGGGTCCTCTGATATCATTTCTTGAAGTTCTGGGTACCAAGCTCTTCTTGGCCCATCCGGAACCACGAGTATCGTTCTTACTCCTCGTTTTCTTATTATTCTCAGTACCTTTGGTATGAGAGGCAGAGGAGGGAATACATAAACCGACTGGTACACCCACGGTGTCACTAGAGCATCCACAGCTATTGCCTGAGGGTCCCTTGATCTGGCGCAATATCTAGTTTTTTGCTTAGGCGGGACGCCATCATGTCCACCTGTGGCCTTTCCCAACGGTTTACCAACAGTTGGAAGACTTCTGGATGAAGTCCCCACTCTCCCGGGTGTAGGTCGTGTCTGCTGAGGAAGTCTGCTTCCCAGTTGTCCACTCCCGGAATGAACACTGCTGACAGTGCTAAGACGTGATTTTCCGCCCATCGGAGAATCCTTGTGGCTTCTGCCATCGCCATCCTGCTTCTTGTGCCGCCCTGTCGGTTTACATGGGCGACTGCCGTGATGTTGTCTGATTGGATCAGTACCGGCTGGTTTTGAAGCAGAGGCCTTGCCAGACTTAGGGCATTGTAAATGGCCCTCAGTTCCAGAATATTTATGTGTAGGGACAACTCCTGACTTGACCAAAGTCCTTAGATATTTTTTCCCTGTGTGACTGCCCCACAGCCTCGAAGGCTGGCATCCGTCGTTACCAGGACCCAGTCCTGTATGCCGAATCTGCGGCCCTCTTGAAGATGAGCACTCTGCAGCCACCACAGTAGAGATACCCTGGTCCTTGGAGACAGGGTTATCAGCCGATGCATCTGAAGATGCGATCCCGACCACTTGTCCAAGAGGTCCCACTGAAAGGTTCTTGCATGGAACCTGCCGAATGGAATTTTGCTTCGTAAGAAGCTACCATTTTTCCCAGGACTCGTGTGCAGTGATGCACCGATACCTGTTTTGGTTTCAGGAGGTCTCTGACTAGAGATGACAGCTCCTTGGCTTTCTCCTGCGGGAGAAACACTTTTTTCTGTTCTGTGTCCAGAACCATCCCCAGGAACAGCAGGCGTGTGGTAGGAACCAGCTGTGACTTTGGAATGTATAGAATCCATCCGTGCTGTTGTAGCACTTCCCGAGATAGTGCTACTCCGACCAACAACTGCTCCTTGGACCTCGCCTTTATAAGGAGATCGTCCAAGTACGGGATAATTAAAACTCCCTTTTTTCGAAGGAGTATCATCATTTCTGCCATTACCTTGGTAAAGACCCTCGGTGCCGTGGACAGTCCAAACGGCAGTGTTTGGAATTGGTAATGGCAATCCTGTACCACAAATCTGAGGTACTCCTGGTGAGGATGGTAAATGGGGACATGTAGGTAAGCATCCTTGATGTCCAGGGATACCATGTAATCCCCCTCCTCCAGGCTTGCAATAACCGCCCTGAGCGATTCCATCTTGAACTTGAATTTTTTTATGTATGTGTTCAAGGATTTCAAATTTAAAATGGGTCTCACCGAACCGTCCGGTTTCGGTACCACAAACAGTGTGGAATAGTAACCCCGTCCTTGTTGAAGTAGGGGCACCTTGACTATCACCTGCTGGGAATACAGCTTGTGAATTGCCTCTAGCACAGCCTCCCTGCCTGAGGGAGTTGTCGGCAAGGCAGATTTGAGGAAACGGCGGGGGGGAGACGCCTCGAATTCCAGCTTGTACCCCTGAGATACTACTTGAAGGATCCAGGGATCCACCTGTGAGCGAGCCCACTGATCGCTGAAATTTTTGAGGCGGCCCACCACCGTACCTGGCTACGCCTGTGGAGCCCCCGCGTCATGCGGTGGACTCAGAGGAAGCGGGGGAAGAATTTTGATTCTTGGAACTGGCTGACTGGTGCAGCTTTTTCCCTCTTCCCTCGTCTCTGTGCAGAAAGGAAGCGCCTTTGACCCGCTTGCTTTTCTGAAGCCGAAAGGACTGTACCTGATAATACAGTGCTTTCTTAGGCTGTGAGGAAACCTGAGGTAAAAAAATTTCTTCCCAGCTGTTGCTGTGGATACGAGGTCCCAGAGACCATCCCCAAACAATTCCTCACCCTTATAAGGCTCTATGTGCCTTTTAAAGTCAGCATCACCTGTCCAGTGTCGGGTCTCTAATACCCTCCTGACAGAATGGACATTGCATTAATTCTGGATGCCAGCCGGCAAAATATCCCTCTGTGCATCCCTCATATATAAGACGACGTCTTATGTTCGCAAAATAGTATCCCTGTTTGACAGGGTTACAGACCACGCTGCAGCAGCACTATCTGCAGGTCTCAGTCTAGTACCGGAGTGTGTAAATACAGACTTCAGGATAGCCTCCTGCTTTTTATCAGCAGGTACCTTCAAAGTGGCCGTATCCTAAGACGGCAGTGCCACCTTTTTTGACAAACGTGTGAGCGCCTTATCCACCCTAGGGGATATCTCCCAGCGTAACTTATCCTCTGGCGGGAAAGGGTACGCCATCAGTAACTTTTTAGAAATTACCAGTTTCTTATCGGGGGAACCCACGCTTTTTCACACTTTATTCACTCATTTGATGGGGGAACAAAACACTGCCTGCTTTTTCTCCCCAAACATAAAACCCTTTTTTAGTGGTACTTGGGTTAATGTCAGAAATGTGTAACACATTTTTTATTGCCGGGATCATGTAACGGATGTTCCTAGTGGATTGTGTATATGTCTCAACCTCGTCGACACTGGAGTCAGACTCCGTGTCGACATCTGTGTCTGCCATCTGAGGGAGCGGGCGTTTTTGAGCCCCTGATGGCCTTTGAGACGCCTGGGCAGGTGCGGGCTGAGAAGCCGGCTGTCCCATAGCTGTTACGTCATCCAGCCTTTTATGTAAGGAGTTGACACTGTCGGTTTATACCTTCCACCTATCCATCCACTATGGTGTCGGCCCCACAGGGGGCGACATCACATTTATCGGCATCTGCTCTGCCATCACATAAGCCTCCTCATCAAACGTGTCGACACAGCCGTACCGACACACCGCACACACACACAGGGAATGCTCTGACTGAGGACAGGACCCCACACAGCCCTTTGGGGAGACAGAGAGAGAGTATGCCAGCACACACCAGAGCGCTATATAATTTTGGGATTAACACTATATTGAGTGAATTTTTCCCAATAGCTGCTTGTATATACAATATTGCGCCTAAATTTTGTGCCCCCCCTCTCTTTTTAACCCTTTGAGCCTGAAAACTACAGGGGAGAGCCTGGGGAGCTGTCTTCCAGCTGCACTGTGAAGAGAAAATGGCGCCAGTGTGCTGAGGGAGAAGCCCCGCCCCTTTTTTAACTTACTTTCTCCCGCTTTTTCTGGAATACTGGCAGGGGTAATTTTACATCTATATAGCTTCTAGGACTATATATGATGTAAATTTGCCAGCCAAGGTGTCATATATTGCCCTCAGGGCGCCCCCCCCCAGCGCCCTGCACCCTCAGTGACCAGAGTGTGAAGTGTGCATGAGGAGCAATGGCGCACAGCTGCAGTGCTGTGCGCTACCTTGGTGAAGACCGAAGTCTTCTGCCGCCGATTTTCCGGACCTCTTCTTGCTTCTGGCTCTGTAAGGGGGATGGCGGCGCGGCTCCGGGAACGAACACCAAGGCCAGTTCCATGCGGTCGATCCCTCTGGAGCTAATGGTGTCCAGAAGCCTAAGAAGCCCAAGCTAGCTGCAAGCAGGTAGGTTCGCTTCTTCTCCCCTTAGTCCCTCGATGCAGTGAGCCTGTTGCCAGCAGATCTCACTGTAAAATAAAAAACCTAAATATACTTTCTATTACACACATGTCGACACACATACTTACCTATGTTCACACGCCGACCTCTGTCCACTAGTCCAAGTAGAATCCACGTGTACCTGTGAATAAAATTATACTCACCTCAATCCAGTGTCCAGATTATAATCCTCGTACTTGGCAAAACAACAAAACGAACACCCGGACCAAACGGACTGAAAGGGGTCCCTTTCCACGAATGCCGGGACCCCACGTGACTGCTGTCACAGAAGGTCCCTTCAGCCAATCAGGAAGCGCTACTTCGTAGCACTCACCTGATTGGCTGTATGCGCGTCTGCATCGCACAGCTCCCTCCATTAGTTTCAATGGTGGGAACTTTGCGGGTAGCGGTGGGGTTACCCGCGGTCAGCCGCTGACCGCGGGTGACCTCACCGCTGACGCAAAGTTCCCACCATTGAATATAATGGAGAGGCTTTGCGATGCGCTGTCTGACAGCTCAGACGCGCATACAGCCAATCAGCAGAGTGCCAGGACGTTGCGCTCGCTGATTGGCTGAAGAGACCTTTCTGTGACAGCAGTCACGGGGGGGTCTCTGCATTCGGGGAAAGGGGTCCCATGTGTAAACATGGGACCCCTTTCAGTCAGTTTGGTTCGGGTGTTCGTTTTTTTTTTGTGCCAAGTACGAGGATTATTTTAAAAGATCCGGACACTGGATTGAGGTGAGTATAATTTTTTTCACAGGTACCCCGGATTCTTCAGTGACGAGGGGGGCGTGGCAGTCGGCGGGTCAACATAGGTAAGTATGTATGTGTCGGCATGTATGAAAAAAAGTTTTACTTTCACGGTGTGTGTCTCCTGTTTTTATTTGGGTATTTTTTTCCCAGTAGAACTACAGGTACCAGCGGGCCCGTTTTTCTCCCGCATGCTGGTACTTGTGGTTCTCCAAGTACCAGCTTGCGGGGGAGGCTTGCTGGGACTTGTAGTACTACTGGAAAAAACAATATTCTTTAAAATTTCTCAAGGCTATCAGCCCCCCATCAGCAGCCCTTGGATGGGGGGGGGGGGGGGGACACAGCCTCGGGCTTCACCCCTGGCCCTTGGGTGGCTGGGGGGAGGGACCCCTTGATTGAAGGGGTCCCCACTCCCCCAGGGTACCCCGGCCAGGGGTGACTAGTTGGATATTTAGTGCCACGGCCGCAGGGCGCTGTATAAAAGTGACCCCCGGCTGTGGCATTATCTGTCCAGCTAGTGGAGCCCGATGCTGGTGTAAAAAATACGGGGGACCCCTACTCTTTTTGTCCCCCGTATTTTTTGCACCAGGCGCAGAGCCCGGTGCTGGTTTTAAAAATACGGGGGATCCCCTGTCATTTCCCCCCCCCCGGATTTTGAGAACCAGGACCGGCTCGAAGAGCCCGAGGCTGGTTATGCTTTGGAGGGTGGACCCCACGCACTTTTTTTTCGGGTTTTTTACCGTTTTTTCCCGTTTTTAAAAAATTGGATCAAAATCCGTCAAATCGGCCTTTTTTCGACAGCGGGACTGTCGAATCCGTTTTTTATTGAATATGGTAAATTTCGGCACCCACTTGCCGGAATTTGACGGTCGAATTGTGTCGAATTAAAAAACGGGTGAAAAATTGCCGCGATTCGCCGCTAATTGCATATACCCCTATATCTGGGGCACATATCAATAATTTAGTGTACTCTGTAATAAAGAATTTGTGGTGGTAAATAAAAATTATATATTATTCTCCAATGAGACAGGCAGCATTTTTTTGATTTAATTAATTGCTTCAAATTGTATTCAAAGACGGTCTCCCAATTTGAGGTACATTCACAGTGAGATTTATTTATATATCTAACACCGGGTGGTCTTTAGTATGCCGAATGGCCGGGATCCCGGCGCACAGTATACCGGCGCCGGAATCCCGACACCCGGCATACCGACAGATATTCTCCCTCGTGGCGGTCCACGACCCCCCTGGAGGGAGAATAAATAGCGCGCCACCGCGAGCGCAGTGAGCCCGCAAGGGGCTCCTTTGCGCCGCTCGCCACGCTGTCGGTATGCCGGCGGTCGGGCTCCCGGCACCGGTATGCTGGTCACCGGGAGCCCGGCCGCCGGCATACCATACTACACCCCTAACACCAACGTGTCTCACTGTATTATTTCATCAAGTTGTGGGTCTTTTTATGCATAGATTACAGTTGATAATTGCAAGCATCATATTCAAGCTTCGTGGCAGCAATGTCCAAAATTATATATAGATATTTTAATTGCATTTTATAAATCAATGTTTTTTGTAATAGTGGTAAAGGAAAAATAAGTGAGGGATTGAAGGGTAATTTGCATTTTATAAATCAATGTTTTTTGTAATAGTGGTAAAGGAAAAATAAGTGAGGGATTGAAGGGTAACACATGTTAATGATTAAATGTGGTGAAGGGAATTCTGTAGATTTGTAAAAGGGTTGCTACACAGGGGCATTAATTAGGCATATGTGTAATCTTAAAGCCTACCTAATTGTATTTGCAAAGTCTGTACACTAAGCTGGAGGTAAGCTTTGACAGCAAACTGTTAATGCTCTATTAAAAGTATGTACAAAATACGTTTTATCTGTGCCACTAACATTTGAAATAAATATAAAGGCTGAGAGAAAAAGTAGGGGTTTGTGTCTGTCGCCTCTCTGCAAGCACTGCCATTTTTCTAGGTTCTTCAGGACTGACAACATCCACAATGATGTTTGATAGTATTGAAATTTGAATTAAAAGGACAGACCATTGCAATCATAACTAGTTCAGGAAATAAGGGAATCACACAATAAAGACTCAATGAACAAAATGTCAAATGTTTACTTCAGTGTCCATGACTTCTGGTTCTTTCATAGGAGCATCACTTTCTATTTCGATTTCACCTTTATGTGTAATTTTAGTGATTGGGCGTCGTTCAACTTCACGCTGTTCTTTTTCAATCATTTCAATGGTCTATAGAGGGAAGAAAGAGCATATGACTAAAGCTTGCAACACAATGTAACATCAGCATAATACATGGCAACTGCATAATATTGTGGAGTGTGGTCATTAAACGAGCAAAAACTTACTATTACAATAACACCTTTAAAATTGATTATCACTCTCTTAGAAAATACAGTCACATGTTGTCAAATTGGATAGTGATCATTTTTGTTAACTGTGCATCTTGATCAGTCCATAGTATAATTCATTTTATTTAACTGTAAAAAATCTGATCTAACACATAACTCCAGTATCAGAAAAAAATGTCAGCAGGAAATTAACAATGAAGGCATTTGCCTTGTCTATATTTAAAATAATGGAACGTAAACTTAACATAACAGTAGCAATATATTACATGTCTATTTTCCCTCTGTCGCCAAGCTGCAAGCTCTCTAGACGCCAACTCTTCTGGAGTCATCTTAATGAGATGTTCAGGGGTGATATCACCTCTCAGTACTCTCTTGTATAAAACCTAGAAAACAAAGATAAAACAGATTGTGTTTATGATTATTGCAATACACACCAGACAAATAACATGTTGCATTAATTAATATAAGGCTGTAATATTTTCAAACTTACATTGTTTTTAGGATCTTTCAAGTTAAACATTAAGCTTCGGTACTTATTTTTATACTTCGAATCTGTATCTCGATAAAATGAAAATAATTCCTTTTCAATCTTGGCTGATACTTTTGTAGCTCTTTCTGCAGGAATCTTTGAAGTTGATTCCGAAAGCCTGGTCAAAGAAACAGCAATAAACCAATCTTTAGAAGTATCATACTGATTACATGAAAGACCAGTGCCTTAGAAGTGTAACAATGATTCAAAAAGCCAGCACAGATAAGAATTATTTTAAACATTAATGGTGTTGAAACTGTGAACTGTAAATTATATAGGGCAGTGGTTCTCAACCTCAGTCCTCAAGTACCCCCAACAGTTCATGTTTTCTAGGTTACCTAACTGGTGCACAGGTGTATTCAATACTCACTGACACATTTTAAAAGACCCACAGGTGGAGCAAATTATTTCCGCGGTTGAGAACCACTGATATAGGGCAGAGGTAGACAATTAGATGTTTAAAGGGTCTCAAAAGGGTTTCTTCCCATATGGGGATGACATAACTTTTGCAGAAAAACATCATTCCCTTTTGTGAGAACAGAGCAGCACCATAAAAAGAGGATTTTGGTACTTACTGATAAATCCATTTCTCTGAATCCTCTAGGGGACACTGGAGTCCTATACAGTAGGGGTGTGAAGCCTTGAACCGGAGGTGTGGCACAATCTAAAATTAGCACTGTCTGCACAGCCGGCTCCTCCCCCTTCACATCCCTCCTCCCTCAGTTTGAAAAATTTGACTGAGAGAATAGGACATGACACTATAGCACATGGCGAGGAACCGAACCGTACGACATATCAAACAGCGGCCAAGAACTCTTAACCGAATAAGGAACGCTGTCTATACGAACTGTTTAAAACAAGAACTTTGAACACAGCAGGTTGACAGCACCGAGGCGGGCGTCCAGTGTCCCCTAGAGGATTCAGAGAAATGGATTTATCGGTAAGTACCAAAATCCTCTTTTCTCTTTCATCCACTAGGGGACACTGGAGTCCTATACAGTAGGGGACGTCCCAAAGTTTACCCCCAGGGAGGGAGTGTTGTCGGTGGCCTGCAAAACTAAACGTCTGAACTTAGATTCTCCGGACGCAAAAGTATCAAACTTGTAAAATTTCGCGAACGTGTGGGCTAAAGACCACGTCGCCGCTCTGCAAAGTTGAGTGGTGGAAGCACCCCTGGCAGCCGCCCACGAGGCACCCACTGAACGGGTAGTATGAGCACCCGTCTGAACCGGAACCTGTTTGCCACAGGAAACATAAGCTTGCCGAATGGCAAGTCTAATCCATCTAGACAAAGACTGCTTAGATGCCGGCCAACCCTTCTTTGGCCCATCATAAAGAACAAACAAATGGTCCGACTTTCTGAAGGACGACGTAACCTGTAAGTATACCCGTAAAGCTCGGACAACATCCAAGGACACGTCCTCATCTGTGAGACCCTGGAAAGATGGGACCACTATTGGCTGGTTTACGTGAAACCCCGAAACCACCTTCGGAAGGAAGTCTGCTCTTGTACGGAGTTCCGCCCTATCCTCATGAAAAACTAAGAAAGGACTCTTACAGGATAAGGCTCCCAACTCAGAAACCCGCCTAGCCGAAGCCAAGGCAAGTAATAACGTAACCTTCCAAGAGAGATATTTCAGGTCTGTTCCTGTCAACGGCTCAAAAGTCGGTGACTTCAAATATTCTAACACCAAATTTAAGTCCCATGGTGCCGTGGGAGGACGAAAAGGTGGTTGAATCCTCAGAACCCCCTGTAAAAAAGGTTTGAATCTCTGGCAAGGATGCTAGCCGCTGTTGAAAAAGGATGGAGAGAGCCGAAATCTGAACCTTCAAAAAACCCAGTCTGAGTCCTCCCTCTAGACCGGCCTGAAGGAAAAGTAGAAGTCGAGATAAGTGGAAGTTCGTTGAATTCCATCCCCGTTCCTGACACCAAGCCATGTACCGTCTCCAAATCCTGTAGTAGTGCCTGTCTGTGACCAGCTTCCTAGCGGTAATCATTGTAGGAATGGCCGTTCGTGGAATCCCTCTGTTTCTTAAGATCCGGGTTTCAATAGCCACGCCGTCAAACGCAGCCTGTTCAGGTCGGGGTGTAGAAATGGTCCCTGAGATAGCAGGTCCTCTCTCTGAGGTAACCTCCAAGGATCTTCCGCAAGTAACCCCCGCAGGTCGGAGTACCAACTCCTGCGGGGCCAATCTGGTGCGATTAGAATCGCCCACACTCGTTCCCGCTTTACCCTTTTCAGAACCCTGGGTATGAGTGGGAATGGTGGAAATATGTAAACCCTCCTGTAACACCAAGGAAGCGTTAATGCGTCCACTCCTTCTGCTGCTGGATCTCGAGTCCTTGACACATATCTGGGCAGCTGATGGTTTTGCCGAGACGCCATTAGGTCCACCTGAGGCAGACCCCATCGTCTCACAACCATGTTGAAAATCCGTGGATGTAGGCACCACTCTCCCGGATGCATGTCCTGGCGACTGAGGTAATCTGCTTCCCAGTTCTCCACACCTGGAATGAACACTGCCGATAGGATGATGTTTCGTCTTTCTGCCCACAACAAGATCTTTGTGGCTTCTTTTAACGCCATCCTGCTCTTTGTTCCTCCTTGACGGTTTATGTAAGCCGTCGTCGTGACATTGTCCGACTGAATCCTGATGTGTTGATTCATGACTAGGTCTTCTGCTAAGAGAAGCGCATTGTAAACTGCTCTTAGTTCGAGGATATTTATGGGTAGTCTGCTCTCCTGTAACGTCCACCGTCCTTGAAACTGATGGTCCTCTAGGACGGCTCCCCAACCTCTGAGACTGGCGTCCGTTGTCAGAATCCTCCAAGCCCAAATGCAGAATTTCTTGCCGGCTGCAAGGTTCTTGTGTAACGACCACCATATCAAGGAGACCCGTACTTGCGGTTGAAGTCTGATTCTCCGATGGAGAAGCCAGTGCGAGCCTGCTCCCTGAGCAATGAGGTTTATTTGGAATGGTCGGGAATGAAGTCTGCCGTACTGGAGAGCTTCGAACGACGCCACCATCTTCCCGAGAAGTTGCACACAGAGGTGCAGAGAAACAGTTTGCGTCCTCAGTACCTGAGCCACTAATCTCTGTAGGTCCTGGACCTTGTTCTCTGGCAGGAACACACGTAATAGTACCGTGTCCAAGATGAGACCGAGGAATTGAATCCGTTGAGTCGGTATGAGGTTGGACTATTGGAAATTGACAATCCATCCATGTTGAATTAGAAATTGATGGGATGTCTGAACATCCTTGAGCAGTCGATTCTGAGATGGTGCCTTGATCAGTAAATCGTCCAGATAGGGTATAATCGTTACCCCCAACAGTCTCAGTCCTGCAACCATGATTGCCATGATCTTTGTGAAGATTCTTGGGGCTGATGATAGACCGAACGGCAAGGCCCGGAATTGGTAGGGATCCGCCAACAGTGCGAACCTTAAGTAAGCCTGGTGAGGAGTCCAGATTGGAATATGCAGATATGCATCTTTTATGTCCATGGATACCATGAACTCGCCCTGTTCTAAGCCTGCAATGACCGATTGGATTGATTCCATCTTGAATTTGTAGACCCTTAAGAACTGGTTGAAAACTTTTAAATTGAGTATTGGTCTGACCGTTCCGTCTGGCTTTGGCACGACAAAAAGATTGGAATAGAACCCCGTTCCTCTCTGAGAAGCGGGAACCGGAATAATGACCTCTGCCTGTAGCAATTTTAGAATTGCTGCCCATAGTGCCCTTGCTTTTTGAGGGCAATGAGGTAATCCTGTTGTAAAAAACTGACTGTGAGGCCTCTGTTGAAATTCCAGTTTGTATCCCTGAGAGATTAAGTTGTTCACCCAAAGTTCTGGTGAGGTTTTGGCCCAGATGTCCTGAAAACCTTCCAGTCGGCCGCCCACCAAGGGGGACCCCAGGTGAGCTGGGAGGCAGTCATGCCACGGTCTTGTCAGTAGGTTTATCCTGCTTTCTGGTTGCTGCCTGTGAGCGTCCTCTACCTCTGCCCCCACGTGCTTGTGTACCGAAACCCCTTCCTCGGGCTCAAAAGGACTGTGCTTGTGTACCGAAACCCCTTCCTCGGGCTCAAAAGGACTGTGATCTAAATGAAGTAAACGCTGGTCCCGAATAACCTCTCCTAGTTTGTGGAGCGGTTCTCGTATAAGGAGTAGGCAGAAAAGTGGACTTCCTCGCTGTAGCCTGCAAAATCCACTTGTCTAATTCTGGTCCGAACAGCATTTCACCCCCAAAGGGGATGGATTCTACCGCCTTTTTGGTGTCAGAGTCTCCCTGCCATTCTCTGAGCCATAAAATCCTTCTAGCCGATATGGCCTATACAGATATGCGCGATGCTATTCTGCTAATATCCTTAGAAGCTTGACACTAGTACGATGCAGATTCTCGAATGTGTTCCGCCAGTTGGGTAATCTCTTCTAAGCTATTTTCCTCCTCAATAGCTTGTACAATACGGCCGGACCATGCACCCATGGCCTTGTTGACCCAAGCACAGACGATCGCAGGTCTCTGCGCTGCACCAGCTGCAACAAAAATTTACTTTAACGCAGTAGTTACGTTAGGAATTGGTAAAAAAATCTTTTTTGACAACCTTCCTAGTGAAGCATCCACTACAGGCGGAGTCTCCCACTTGTCCATTACACCCTTAGGTAGGGGATAAGTTACCTGAAACCGTCTCGGAAATTGAAACCGTTTGTCAGGTTGTTTCCAAGCCTCCTCTATCTGAGATTGGAGGGATTTAGGAATGGGAAACACTGCTAAACGCGGCTTTTGGGATTCGAACAAATCGAAATCTTCCGGCTCCCGTATTTCCTCGTTCTTAAAGCTTAGTATCTCCTTTACCGCGTCAATTAAGGAGTCTGGACCTGAGATTGCCGAGTCCTCTTCTGGAAAGTCGGCGTCTAGGTTAGGTTCAATTAACTCACCTTCCTCCGTATCAAGAAGAAAACCCTCTTCCTCCTCTAATTCTGGTATCACAGGAAGAGTTCTTTTAACAGCTTTGCGCACACTCGTTTCTGCGTGTGCGGGCGGCGTTAACCTGATGAGAAATTCCTCCATCGTCTTTGAGAATCCCGCAGCCCATTCTGATTGTTGCTTGCGTGATTCTGCCATCTCCATGGAGATTCTATTAGCAAGGTTGTCTTCCCATGCCTTAGCCAGAGCACTGCTCCCAGGTGGAGCGTCCTTGTCTAAGCAGGACTCGCACACCCGGGAGCTGCCTTCCCGTGTGCTCTTCTTGTTACATTTCGTACAAACATAGCAGGTCTTGGTTGCCTTAGACATGTTGTTTTTAAAACCCTGTACCAGGGTAGCCCGCAGCGCTTTCACCCTTTCAACTTGGAAGAGAAAGACTGGGAGATGACGGAAGCGAAGGTACTGGATCCGGCTGGAATTACCTGTCCTTTTCGTATATAAAAGGAGCAGGACAATATCTTTACTTTAATTAAAAAAAAATAAAACACCAGCCGACTCGCAATCCTCACACCCCAACTGTAAATCAGCTACGATGTTAGAGTTGGTATTCGCTTGCTTCCGTGTATTTTCTGCAGGATCTTTGAAACAGAAGTCCCTTGAAAATATAAATCTTTTCAGGAGATCCTCATAACCGTATATATATTATACACCAGCAGAGGGAGCTGTTACCTAACGCTCTCTCTGCTATATTATACTATGCACTATGCAGGCAGTGCAGCAGGGGGAGCTAATTCTTTAATAAACAATCTTCCCTTATGTACTTCACTGGGGGGAGGGGGAGGACCCATCCATTATCCCAGCCTGGCGCCATAATCATTAAATATGGCCCCCACTAAATGTCCTTTAAGACTGTATGGAAGCACTTGCCGCTGCCCCATATATCGTTGCTATTTCCTCCTCAATAGTTTATTGATTTTTTTTCCCCCTCCACTATTTGGCGCGCTCCGGACCCGCTGGCCGGCGCGCGCCGGGACAGTTTCCCGTAGCGGTGCCTGTGCTCCGCTTCAGCTGTCAGTCTCCGTCGCTGTGCAGCGTGCCGCTCTGCCGTCTCTCTCTGCTCAGAGAGGAAAGGCTGAGTCCCGCGCCGCACTCTGCTCCCGCGCCCGCCGCAGTAGCTGCAAGAGGGGATCTAATTCTATTACAGGAGGCAGCAGTGATAAAGGGTGACATTAAATAAGGAAGGCAACCCAAAAAAAAAATATTACATGAAGTACCCTAGCCTAAGCTACTTATACAGTACTCACTGTTAGAGGACTTGGAGGATCTCCTGTGGAGAGATGCAGGTCCCTTCAATAGGGATCTTTGTCTCTCCAATATATATGTGTGGCTTTGTCTCCCTTTTATTAGGTGGACGCAGCACACTCTGTTAGATTTTAGTCAGGAGCTCAGTGCTCCACGTGCTGTACCTCCAGCACAATTTTTCAAACTGAGGGAGGAGGGATGTGAAGGGGGAGGAGCCGGCTGTGCAGACAATGCTAATTTTAGATTGTGCCACACCTCCGGTTCAAGGCTTCACACCCCTACTGTATAGGACTCCAGTGTCCCCTAGTGGATGAAAGAGAAATGTGTTTAAGCAGTCCTGTTGTGAACTATTACAAAATGCAACTGCTGCAGAGTACCTTATACCAATGAGGGGTAGGCTAGGTCTTGTTTTGGGACAAGTCAAAAAGTAAACTAACCCTTCCATCAATGTAGCAAAGGAAGACTAGGTCATTAACTGCTGTCAAACACTGGTAAGGCTCACATCCAGAAACCATGCACTATACTGGGGCTGCACGCAAACCCTACTTACAAAGTTAAATTATTTTTCATGAAAGTACATGACATAGTTGAACAAAGACAACCTTGCCATCATGTGTGCCGTATGGTTGGGATACCTGCCTAAGATCTGCTTTCCATCACTGCATTTAGGAGTTGTACATAAGAGGACACCAGCATGCAAAAAAGCCACCAAGTGATATTGTAGAATAACATTATCCTCCTTTGAGATGGGGCCTCTGGACCCACAGTTTGAGGTCTGCTTAGAGGTAGTTAATGATAGCTCTTAATAACCTGGGATTATGAAGATCTTCAGATTTGACCCACAATACCTCTTCATGCTCATAACATTATCAATGGACAAGATATTTGGGAGCTCACTTGTTGTGGTCCAGGGAAATGTAACAGGTGGGCTTATTCAACACAGTTGAAGTGCCTTTCTAAATGGAGTATCTTTACACTTACGTTTGTGCGCCTGCGCAGAAGTGGGAGCACACACTGTCTGTAAAAACTCATCCCCCAAACACACCTGAAGAACTTGCATTCCTTTAATTTAGTGAATAGATAAAAAATGTTTTGTTGATTTTTAAATACAATTTTCCTGAATCACTAAATATGAAAGCTCTTATAGCAAGTGATCCCAACATGATCCCAAAATAAAACTTTTCTTTGATTGCCCCAGTAAAAATAAATGTCCGAGTTTGGCTGGCATTCTGCACAGCCACTGGACTTAGGCTTCATTACATCACTCTATCCTTGTGTATCAATGCCTATTTCCCCACAGATTGTAAGCTTGCGAGCAGGGCCTTCCTACCTCTATGTCTGTCTGTTTTTACCCAGTTTTGTTCTATTACTGTTGTTCTAATTGTAAAGCGCAACAGAATATGCTGCGCTATATAAGAAACTGTTAATAAATAAATAAATAATAAATCATGGCCTAAGAATGAGTATAAAGAAGTCTCGTCTACTAGTAATTATTTAGATGCTGTTCCTAGGAAGTACAGTATATGGTGTTATTATGTCGACAGAGTGCTCTCTGTATCCACATCTAAGGTTACACAGCATGAGATAGGTCATTTAGATTTTCCTCTCACTATCAGAACTTGAAAGAGTTTAATAATAGGCTGAGTTCTCTATATGAATAAAAATAATGTAATGCTGACTTTAACCTCTAGAGGGAACTGTTGCATCACTTTTCATGTTACAGTCTGATCCTAGAGCTAGAGCATGGGTCTTCAACCTGCAGCCCTCCAGCTGTCGTGGATCTACACATCCCAGGATGCCCTGCCTTAGTTTTAGCATGCCTTAATAGCAAAACTGTGGCATGGCATGCTGGAAGATGTAGTTCCACAGCAGCTGGAAGGCCGCAGGTTGAAGACCAATGACCTAGAGGATAACGTCAGAAGTATACAATTTGTGGCTAATGACATGTGGTTGTATAATTAGCCTGTGTTTCCTTGTGTTAGCTATGCCTCCAGTTGTATGGGATTGTAGGCTTATATACATTTCTAGCATTAACCCTGTCTCCTGTCTGTGAAAAGTGCAGTGTAGTTAAAATCTCACGACTCAGTAGACCTATAGTGCTATTGTCTCTCACTGCTGGTCCCATCGGCTGTCTGTCACAGGCTTCAGCCACTCCCCTAACACCTTAATCTGGAGCAGTCATTGGTGGTCAGCTGGGAGCTCCACTGCTGGACTGCACCAGCCCCGCCCCACTCTGCTGCTGCTACTCATGCTCACAGCAGGCACCGTATACTCCTAGTTTCAGGCGCCACTGTAACTTGCTGATCGTGACCAGGAACTGACGGAAACCGCTCTCAATGCAGCTGTAAACAGCCCTCTCAGGCTACACTCCTCCTGTTGCCTGGCCGCCCGCTTATAGCTCAGTCTATAGCTCAGTCGCTGGCTCAGGGTAGCCAAAGGGTGAGCGCTGGAGGGGGAATGCCAGTCTGCCGCCAACCACACTCCTTTTTATACCACTTGGACACCTGCAGCGAGGTAGCTTGCGGCCCCCCAGGTTCTCGCCATTGAGGCTCCGGCAGACACTGAGAGGTGGTACGTGGGTGCTCTAGATGATTCCAGAGACCCTTACAGTGCTGATAACCATTACCCACTTTTTTACACCCTATTCTGTACTACTCTGTAAACAGGTTCCGTCGCACACAGATATGCAAGTTTCATCTATCAAATTAATTAACAGTCTCCTGGTGCATCCTAGCTGTATCGTGTTGTATCTAAGACGCACTTTTAGCAAAAAAAATACACCCAACGCTATAAGGAGTCTCACAGGAGCGGTCAAGCTCACTAGGGACAGGCAAATCCTGCAGCATGGTGTACTGAGGCTAGGTGTATGAGGACACATCTGTAACTGCATGAAGTCAGTCAGCACTTCATTTAGTGCCAAATGAAGTATAAAGTAACAATGGGGCAGATGTATTAACCTGGAGAATTGATAAACCAGTGATAAGCGCGAGGTGATAATGCACCAGCCAATCATTACAGATTTGAAAAATGACAGTTGGGAGCTGTGTGGCTGGTGCGTTATCACCTTCCACTTATCACTTCTACATGCCTTATACATCTGCCCCACATTTTAGCTACTTGGCAGCCTTCTGCAGGAATCAATTGTGTATCATAATTTATCCCTGAGAAGGGCTGCCATGCAGCTCTAATGCACTAGATATTGTTACTTTCTAATGCAATTAGGCAGATTGTCTGAACTAGAGGACACAATTTCAGGGACTCTAATAAAATCCTAGCTACTCAAATCCAAAAATGTTTGAATGAAAATGCTGTAGAAGAATTAGTAAATAGTAATCAGATTCACTGAAGAGAAAGTTGGGGACCTTACTTGGGCCAGATTAGGAGTGTCTTTGAGTATGCCTAGCAACTGTAGTTTCCAGGTGACTAAGGGGTCTATTTACTAAGCCTTGGATGGAGATAAAGGAGGAGAGGGGATTAGGAGGGGGTTAGGTTTTGGCACCACAGGGGAAAGGATAGGTTTTTGCTGCGGGAAAGGAGGGTCAGAGTTAGGAGGTAGGGAAGAGGGGGGGGAGTGGCATAGTTTACTAACCCCTGTCTGGATTTCGACAATCGTGATGCCGAAGTCAGTATTCTGACCGTCAGCATCCCGCCCGGCAGTATATCACACTGAACCCCATCGAACACATCATATAGTGTGTACCTCCCAAATCTGTCAAATATTGAATCAACCCATTGTATGTTCATGCTCTGAGGAAAGGTGATGGATTAAATGTGTGGTAGCTCTCGAGCCATTTTTCAGTCAAAAATAATATTAGAAAAGATGCACATTTAAATATAAATGGATAGTACTCCTATGGTAATGCCTTTAATAAGTTGGAATCTTGGTTGTCCAGCATATGTTATACAGTAACTCCAAAAGAATTTCTCCAAATGTGTTATCCCAGACATAATATACAAGTATAAAGTAAAATATGCCAACTGGTATTTGCATTTTTTTTAGATTATCAAAACTAATGAAGCACATGTGAACAAATCTAACACTGAAGCTATTGTCACCATCACATTTCGTTCTATTTTTTGCATTTGTCGCAGATAAATATATTGGTAAAGGCAACAGTTAACTTCAAATATTAGTAAACTTGCTACAAAGAAATCTTTACATCCTCAACCTTAGGCAATACAAAATAATATAACAATGACTTTCTGCCCTGTAAAAAGCAATTCCTCATCTAACATTACAACTTTAGCACCAGCATTATGATATATGTAATCTTGGTGATATTGCTTCTGTATTTTGTTCATATACCAATGTGCTTATGTAGAGATCTAAACTTTAGACATACCTTTTGACTAATATGTCTTTTAAAGAGTGACGAACACTTTGTCTTATTTGGTCAACAGATGGCTTTGGTGTAGAAGAAGTAGTAGTAGTAGTAGTAGTAGTAGTAGTAGGTATACCAGATGTCGAACCCTTTCTTTCTCGTTTCTTTCTTTTAATATCTATCTTTTCATTAACACCTGCATGAGAACGAAAATTAAATATGTTGAGGAAAGTAGGGAAGGTAACAATACTGGATATTTAAACTAAATGACATTGAACATATGGCTAAGACTGTAAATGCACTAATGTGCAACTTCAAAAATCAGCTTCTATGTTTGAGAAATAATATACATTATTTTTATCTGCTCTATTAGTAGATAAAAAAAAATTAGCATAAAATACAAATTATAAAACCAGTTCAAGGTTTTAAAATATACTAACAATACTAACCCTGAGGGAACGTTTTCTATGGACCATCGTACCTTAATACTCAGCACTCACCTATGATAACTATGGTGTCTTGTTTTGTATGTTTATGTAAGGTTGTATTTTTTGTATGTTTATTGGTGCGGCTGTAGGTATAAGTACAGGAGTCTTAGGGGTATATGCAATTAGCGGCGAATCGCGGCAAATTATCGCCGTTTTTTTAATTCGACACAATTCGACCGTCCAATTTCGGCAAGTGGTTGCCGAAATTCACCATATTCAATGGAAAACGGATTTGACAGTCCCGCGGGCGAAAAACGGCCGATTTGCGGGATTTTGCCGCGATTTTAAAAAACGGTGAAAAACCCGAAAAAAAATGGCGTGGGGTCCCCCCTCCAAAGCATAACCAGCCTCGGGCTCTTCGAGCTGGTCCTGGTTCTAAAAATGCGGGGGGAAAATTGACAGGGGATCCCCCGTATTTTTAAAACCAGCACCGGGCTCTGCGCCTGGTGCTGGTGCAAAAAATACGGGGGACAAAAAGAGTAGGGGTCCCCCGTATTTTATACACCAGCATCGGGCTCCACTAGCTGGACAGATAATGCCACAGCCGGGGGTCACTTTTATACAGCGCCCTGCGGCCGTGGCATTAAATATCCAACTAGTCACCCCTGGCCGGGGTACCCTGGGGGAGTGGGGACCCCTTCAATCAAGGGGTCCCCCCCCCCAGCCACCCAAGGGCCAGGGGTGAAGCCCGAGGCTGTCCCCCCCATCCAAGGGCTGCGGATGGGAGGCTGATAGCCTTGAGAAAATGTAAAGAATATTGTTTTTTCCTGTAGTACTACAAGTCCCAGCAAGCCTCCCCCGCAAGCTGGTACTTGGAGAACCACAAGTACCAGCATGTGGGAGAAAAACGGGCCCGCTGGTACCTGTAGTTCTACTGGAAAAAAAATATCCAAATAAAAACAGGAGACACACACCTTGATAGTAAAACTTTATTACACAACTGCCGACACACATACTTACCTATGTTGACCCGCCGACTGCCACAGTCTCCCGACAATCCGGGGTACCTGTGAAAAAAATTAGACTCACCTCAGTGTCCGGGAGATAATCCACGTACTTGTTAAAAAAAGAAAACGAACACCCGTACCAGCGGACTGAAAGGGGTCCCATGTTTACACATCAGACCCCTTTCCCCGAATGTGCCGGGACCCCACGTGACTCCTGTCACTGAGGTCCCTTCAGCCAATCAGGAAGCGCTTCTTCCGTGGCGCTCACCTGATTGGCTGTGCGCGTCTGAGCTCAGACAGCGCATCGCACAGCTCCCTCCATTACTTTCAATGGTGGGAACTTTGCCGTCAGCAGCGGGGTTACCCGCGGTCAGCCGCTGACCGCGGGTGACCCCACCACTAACCGCAAAGTTCCCACCATTGAATATAATGGAGAGGCTTTGCGATGCGCTGTCTGAGCTCAGACGCACACAGAGCCAATCAGCAGAGTGCAAGGACGTTGCACTCGCTGACTGGCTGAAGAGACACTTCTGTGACAGCTGTCACGGGGGTGTCCCCTTTCAGTCCGCTGGTACGGGTGTTCGTTTTGTTGTTTTGACAAGTACGTGGATTTATCTCTGGACCCTGGATCAGGTGAGTATAATTATCTTTTATTTTCAGGTACCCGTGGATTCTACTTGGAGAAGAGGACCGACTGCTTCGTGTCAACATAGGTAAGTATGTGTGTGTCGGCAGTGTGTAATAAAGTTGTACTTGTCACGGTGTGTCTCCTGTTTTTATTTGGGTATTTTTTTCCCAGTAGTACTACAGGTACCAGCAGGCCCGTTTTTCTCCCGCATGCTGGTACTTGTGGTTCTCCAAGTACCAGCTTGCGGGGGAGGCTTGCTGGGACTTGTAGTACTACTGGAAAAAACAATATTCTTTCAATTTTGACAAGGCTATCAGCCCCCCATCCGCAGCCCTTGGATGGGGGGGACAGCCTCGGGCTTCACCCCTGACCCTTGGGTGGCTGGGGGGGGGGAACCCCTTGATTGAAGGGGTCCCCACTCCCCCAGGGTACCCCGGCCAGGGGTGACTAGTTGGATATTTAATGCCACGGCCGCAGGGCACTGTATAAAAGTGACCCCCGGCTGTGGCATTATCTGTCCAGCTAGTGGAGCCCGGTGCTGGTTTTAAAAATACGGGGGATCCCCTGTCAATTTTTCCCCCGCATTTTTAGAACCAGGACCAGCTCGAAGAGCCCGAGGCTGGTTATGCTTTGGAGGGGGGACCCCACGCCATTTTTTTTCTGAATTTTACCATTCCATCTAAAAAAAATAAAAATATTATTTTCAAAAATATATAAATAATACTTGTGCCTCCAAAAAAGACAAACCAAGTACCTAATCCCGTCTAATATAAATAGATATGCTATTATCAATAAAAAAAAAAAACACAAAAAAAAACATGTTTTAAAATTTTTTTATTAGTTTCACCCACCAAAGTGTGGCGGATTGAAAATGTCGAATTTACTGTCTAAAAGCACTGTTGTCGAATTTCCAAACTTCAATTGAATATACTTTGGTCGAATTGCAGCACTTGTATCATTGCAGAAAAGTCGAATTTGACAAAAGTCGAATTTGACAAAAGTCGAATTTCAAAAAGTCGAATTTTGAAAGTCCGTTTTTTTGCCGGAAAGTACTGAATTGCATTGACGATTTTTTTTTTTTTTGCGAAAAAGTCCCGAAATTCGACAATTTCGGGAATTCGACCGCAATTGCATATACCCCTTAATACTGCAATAATACTGTTTATTGCTTGTGTGATACAGGAGGCACAATGCTGCTATTGGTACAGTTAACATATGCAAGAAACCTATTTGCAGATGTGGTTGCCTGGGAGGCTCCTTTAGAGTGCCTCTTTCCGTATTGTACTTTGTACATACGTTTCCCTACATGCACTTATAGTGCAACAACCTAGATGTTGTGCTGCGTTGGGTGACTTGCCTTTTACCGGTAGTGTTCCCCTGGATGAGTATAATGTTTGTCAGGGAAGTAAGTCATCTACTTGAGAGTGCATCTTCCCATAACATATTGTGTATATATGTCTCCCTTAGTAACACTTAAAATGTAACAACCCCAGTAGAATGATGGTTATCTGGGATGTGAATAAACTCCTTTTTAAGGGAGCCCTTCCATATATGTGTCCTATGTTTCCATGAACCTGGTGCAGTAGTTACTAGGGCGTCCCAAAATAGGTTTCTTCCATACACTGATTGTACCAAAAGGAGCACTGGGAATCCCATATCAAACAAGCAATAAACAATATGAATGGGGCCCTTCAATAATAAAAATTATATACCCACAAATCTGACTACCGTGTGGCATAACTAACCCTGGCTTACACACACACACACACATATATATATATATATATATATATATATATATACCGTATTTGCCGGCGTATAAGACGACCCCCAACATTTCCACTCAAAATATAGAGTTTGTTATATACTCGCCGTATAAGACTACCCCCTTCCACACACCAAATAAAACGTAAAAGAACATCAGATTTGTGACATACTGTATATTATGACCTGATAAGAGATTTGGATAGGGAGTATTTATCAAGGTATGCATAAGAAGGGGGGAGGGGGCGAGGAGAAAGTTGTAAAATGTATAAAAGTATACCCCTGTGTGCATTTAGTGTTACCGGTTTCACATGAGTGCCATTAGTATTAGTATTAGTGCCATTACAGTACCTGTCATTGTCACCATTGTACGGCCACAACGCGACTGCAGCGCCTCCGGCCAGTCCCTGCAGCTCCCTGTAATTGGCACTAGTGACCCGCCGCGGCCGCACTGGATATCGCGCGATACTGGATGGTGAGTAGAATGAGGTGGGCGGGCATCGGGAGGCCACTATGGGCACCGGGCGAGTATCGGAAGGCCACTATGGCAGCTATGTCTATCCCAACTGAAGTGCACCCGGCGTATAAGACGACCACCCCACTTGGAGGCATGTTTTTCAGGGCAAAAAAGTAGTCTTATACGCCAGCAAATACTGTATATATATACTACCCACGAAGCAAACACACGAAGCTGTCCGTCTCTTCATTCTTCTATTGAAAGTCTTGCGAGTGCCGCCTTCGTGGGTAGTATATTGGAGTCTATTTGACTTAAGGAGGGCACCGGAGCATTTTTGTGGGACAGTAAGTGAGTGCCGACCCATTTCTGCATATATATATATATATATATATATATATGTTGAAAACGGTCCGGCACTCCAATAACTGGTGCAATTGTCCCTGGTGCCCTCACTTTCTGATGGGTAGATGCAGTGCAAATGATGTGCGGCACTCAGGATTAAGGAAAAGAATCACCACCAGCGTTCTATCAACGTTTCAATTTTACTGAGAGATCCTGATGACAATTTTCTCAGTAAAATTGAAACGTTGATAGAACGCTGGTGGTGATTCTTTTCCTTAATCCTGAGTGCCGCACATCATTTGCACTGTATATATATATATATATATATATATATAAAAAGAGGATTTTGGTACTTACCGATAAATCCATTTCTTTGAATCCTCTAGGGGACACTGGAGTCTTATACAGTAGGGGTGTGAAGCTTGCAACCGGAGGTGTGGCACAATCTAAAATTAGCATTGTCTGCACAGCTGGCTCCTTCACATCCCTCATCCACCAGTTTGGAAAATTTGACTGAGAGAATAGGACATGATACTATAGCACCTGGCGGGGAACCGAACCGTACAACATATCAAACAGCATCCAAGAAACTCTTAACAGAAAAACCAACGCTGTTTGCACGAACTGTTTGAACAAGAACTTTGAACACAGCAGGTTGACAGCACCGAGGTGGGCGTCCAGTGTCCCCTAGAGGATTCAGAGAAATGGATTTATCGGTAAGTACCAAAATCCTCTTTTCTCTTTCATCCACTAGGGGACACTGGAGTCTTATACAGTAGGGGACGTCCCAAAGTTATCCCCAAGGGAGGGAGTGCTGTCGATGGCCTGCAAAACTAAACGTCCAAACTTAGAATCTCCGGACGCAAAGGTATCAAACCTGTAAAAGTTTGCGAATGTGTGGGCTGAAGACCACGTTGTCGCTCTGCAAAACTGAGAAGTGGAAGCACCTCTAATAGCCGCCCATGAGGCACCCACTGATCTGGAATTATGAGCACCAGTCTGAACCGGAACCTGCTTACCACAGGAAATATTAGCTTGCCGATTGGCAAGGCTATTCCATCTAAACAAAGACTGCCTAGATGCTGGCCAACCAGTCTTTGGACCATCGTAGAGAACAACCAATGGTCCGACCTTCTAAAGGACGACGTAACTTGTACGTAAATTCGTAAAGCTCGGACAACATCCTAAGACACGTCCCCATCTGCGAATCCCTGAAAGGATGGGACCACAATCGGTTGTTTAACGTGAAACCCCGAAACGACCTTAGCAAGGAAATCCGCTCATGTAAGGAGTTTTGCCCTATCCTTCTGGAAAATTAACAAAGGACTCTTACGTGATAGGGCTCCTAACGCCGAAACCCTTCTGGCCGAAGCCAAGGCAAATAATAACGTGACCTTCCAAGAGATATATTGCAGGTCTGTTCTTTCCAACGGCTCCAAAGATGGTGATCTCAAAAATTCCAACTACAAATTGAAGTCCCACTGCGCAGTGGGAGGGCGGAAAGGAGGTTGTATCCTCAGAACCCCCTGTAAAAAGGTTTGAACCTCTTGTAAGGATGCTAACCGCTATTGAAATAGGATGGAGAGAGCCGAAACTTGAACCTTCATGGAACCTAGTCTTAGTCCTTCATCTAGACCAGCTGGAATGAAAAGTAGAAGTCTGGATAAGTGGAAGTTCGTCGAATTCCACCCATGTTCCTGACACCAGTCCATGTACTTCTTCTAATGTCTGCAGTCGTACATGGGAGTAACCAGCTTCCTAGCAGCGATCATCTTTAGGAATAGCCGTTCTTGGTATCCCTCAGTCTTTTAAGATCCGAGTCTCAACAGCCACGCCATGAAACGTAGCCTGTTCAGGCCTGAGTGGAGGAACGGCCCCTGATATAGCCGGTCCTCCCTTCGAGGTAACCATCAAGGGTCCTCCGCTAGTATCCCCCGTAAGTCCGAGTACCAACCTCTGCGGGGCCAATTTGGTGCTATGAGAATTGCCCATACTCGCTCTCGTATTACCCTTTTTGGAGAATTCGGGGTGTGAGTGGGAAAGGTGGAAAAATGTAAACCTTCTGTAACACCAAGGAAGTGTCAGCGCGTCCACTTCGTCTGCTGCTGGATCTCTTGTCCTGGACACATACCTGGGCAGCTGATGATTTTGTCAAGACGCCATCAGGTCCACCTGAGGTAGACCCCATCTACTCACCATCATGTCGAAAAACTGTGTAAGCACCACTCGCCTGGATGCATGTCCTGGCGACTGTGATAATCTGCTTCCCAGTCCTCTGTTGACCGCTGACTATATCTTCGGCTAAGAGAAGCGCACTGTAAACTGCTCCCAGTTCGAGAATGGTTATGGGTAACCCGCTCTCCTGAAACTGATGGGTCTCTAGGACAACTTCCCCAACCTCAGACTGGCATTTGTTGTGAGAATCCTCCAATCCTAAAATCCGAATTTCTTGCCTGCTGCAAGGTTGTAGTGGAACGACCACCCAATTAAGGAGATCCGTATCTCTTGTGGAAATCGGATATTTCGATGCAGGAGCCAGTGTGACCCTTGTCCCTGATCAGTAAGGTTCATTGGGAATGGCCGTTAGTGAAGTCAGCCGTACTGTAGCCTTGAAAGACGCCACCATCATCCCGAGAAGTTGCACAGAGAGGTGCAGGGAGACCGTCTGTGTCCTCAGTACCCGAGATACTAGCCTCTGTATGTCCTGGATCTTGTTCTCTGATAAGAATGCCCTCAATCTTACTGTGTCCAAGATGATAAGATGTCTGAGCATCCTTGATGAGCCGTTCTTGAGAGGAGGCTTTGATCAGGAGATCGTCTCAATCCTGCCACCATTTCTGCCATGATCCTCGTAAAGAGTCCTGGGGCTGATGATAGACCGAATGGTAGGACCCTTAATTTGTAAAGGATCCTTCACCAGTGCAAATCTTAAGTAAGCTTGGTGGGGGTCCAAATCGGGATATGAAGGTATGCATCCCTTATGTCCATGGATACCATTAACTCTCCTAGTTCCAAACCTGCAATAACTGACTGGATTTACTACATCCTGAATCAGCAAACCGTTAGGAATTGGTTTAAAACTTGTAAAACTTAGTAATGGTCTGACCGGCCCATCCGGTTTTGCACTACCAAAAGATTTGAATAAAATCCCATTCCACTTTGAGGATCCGGGACTGGCGATATAACCCTTTGTATGTAGGAGTCTTTGAATTTGCCACCTGTAATGCTACTGCTCGCATCGGACACCTAATCCCTCGTGCTGTAAAGAACCGGACTATGTGTACGTTTCTGAAAGTCTATCCTGTCACTGGGAAATATCTTCCAATACTGCGCCCACCAAGGGGGACCCCAGTTGAGCAGAGAGACTGCCATGCCATGGGTTTGTCAGCAGGTTTGTTCTGCTTTCTGGGTGTCGACATTGAACGACTCCTACCACTGGTTCCACTAGTCTGTTGCTCCAAAACCTCTCCTGGCTCGGGACGACAGTGAACGAATGAATTTAAACACTGGTCCCAAGTAATCTCCACAAACGTGTGAAGTGGTTCTCGAGTAAGAAGTAGGTAGAAAGGTAGATAGGTAGATTTCACTGCAGTTGCCTGCAAAATATACTTGTCTAACTCAGGACCAAATAACATTCTCTGAGCCATAAAATTCTTCTAGCCGAAATGGCAGGAACCGAGATGCGGGACGTTATTTTATTAGCGCCCTTTAAAGCCTGGCACATATAAGTAGCTGATTCTCGAATATGCTCTGCTTACTGAGAAACCTCCTCCATGCTACCTATTTACGCCCAGTCCATGTGACAATGTGCTGGTACAAAAATTGCTTTTGATGAAGTGTGCGACCTGACATATCCTTTAAAGCGGTCACGCTAGGCCTAGGTGACATTGCCTTCTTTGAAAATCCCCAATAGGCGGCAACTTCCATTTAACCATTACACTTTTTGATAAAGGATTCTTAAATTCAAACCTCCTTGGCATTTGAAAGCGTTTATCAGGTTGCTTCCAAGCATTTGCCATCCGAGTCTGGATAGTTTGAGGAATAGGGAGCACTACTGGCAACGATTTGTGGGATACGACTCAATCGAAATCTCTCTGGATCCTTAACTTCTTACTCCCTGAAGTTTAAGGTCTCCATAACCGCTTCTATAAGGGAATCTAAACTCCTGATCTAAGGCAGACTTAATTATCTTGCCTCTTTATCTATAATAAGACCCTCTTCCTCCTTTGTGTAAGATGAGGAGGGTTCTCTTAATCGCCTTGTTCGCATTGCTTAATGCTTGCGCAGGAGGGATTAATTTAAATCAGAAATTCCTCCATAGTCCTTGAGAATCCCTCAGCCCTTTCCGACTGCTGTTTGCGGGATTCTGACATTTATTTTGAAATACCTGTCAGGGCTTGCTCCCATGACCTTGGCGGAGCCTTCCTCCCGTGCTGGGCGCCCTTAACTAGACAGGCAACGCATACCCGGGAGCCGCTCACCCTTGTGCTCATCTTACTACATTTTGTGCAAACATAATAAGTCTTAGTGTTCGTGGTAAGTGCTTTTGACATTTGAAGCAGTACCCCATAGAGCGCTCCTCAGTGCTTTCCCCCTTTATAATAGGAACAGAAAGACTGTAACGGGTGATGGGAGTAAAGGGACACTGGATTCATCTAGCTGGATCTTTTTATACACTACACACAAAACAAAAAATAGGATTTTGGTACTTACCAGGTAAATCCTTTTCTTTGAATCCATAGGGGGCACTGGAGTACTCTAGGGATATGGACGGTTCCACAGGAACTAGGCACTGAATAAGTTAAAATTTGAGACTACTTCTCCCCTCCATATCCCAGAGTACCTCAGTGTTTTTTTACTGAGCCGAACAGGAGCTATAGAGGTTAATGGAGAATTACATATAACAAACGGACAACAATAAAGTTGACACATAACGTTACTGACAACTATCAGTTGACACTAACCCAATAAACTTGCTAATTTGAACCAGTTGGTGAGAGTGTGTTACCATAAGATCCCCTGAACTTACCACAAGCCAGGAAAACTGCTCTGGGTGGGCGTCCAGTGCCCCCTATGGATTCAAAGAAAAGGATTTACCTGGTAAGTACCAAAATCCTATTTTCTTTTTCATCCACTAGGGGTCACTTGCGGCATCAGCATCTAGCTTTGGCCGTCTAGTGTTACAGGTGCCAAACAGCTCTCCCGCCCAGGGGGGAAACTTTGGTACGTCCCTAGAGTACTCCAAAGTATCAAACTTGTAAAAGCGCACAAACATGTGCACTGAAGACCATGTAGCCGCACTGCAAAAGCTGTGTCGTAGAACTCCACGACCAGCTGCCCATGAAATTCCCGGAGAACATGTGGAATGAGCTGTTACTGATGTAGGCGGCTGTAACCTAGCATGAAGGTAAGCCTGACGTGTGGTCAGTTTTATCCATCTGGATAAGGTCTGCTTAGAAGGTGGCCAACCCCTCTTGGCCGCATCATAGAGGATAACAACGTATCCGTCTTAGGAACTGTAGACGTTCGGAATACATAAACGCGTAATTCGCGTACCCCAACCAAAATTCCAGAATCTCCTGTTAACACAGGAACTACTATCGGATGATTGATGTGAAAAGAGGACCCTACATTTGGTAGGAAAGCGGGATTCGTCCAAAGTTCCGCTCTGTCATTATGAAACACTAAATACGGTGGCTTGCATGACAAGGCACCCAAATCTGAAACCCGCCCTGCCGAAGCTAAGGCTAGGAGAGAAATTGTTTCCCAAGCGAGAAACTTAATATCCACTTGTTGTAAGGGCTCGAAATAAAAAGACTATAAGCAATCTAAAACCAGATTCAAGTCCCATGGCGCAGTAAGTGGAGTGAAATGGAGGCTTAACTTTGAGGACACCCTGCATAAAGGTGTGTACCGACGGCAATAGAGCCAATCTTCTTTGAAAATAAATTGATAACGCAGATATCTGCACCTTTAGTGTGGATAAACGCCGACCTCCATCTAACCCCATCTGTAGACATAACAAAAAAGATGATGTCGGAACTTCCGAACTTTACACCAACCTATATAGGCACGCCAAATTCTGTAAAAATGAGCTGCTGTAACTGGCTTACTAGCATGCAACATGGTTGGTATAACCTATTCTGGAATGCCCTCTCTTTTTAAGAGGGCTGTCTCAACAGCCACTCCGTCAACGCCGCCGCGCTAAATCGGAGAAAAAGAACGGACCCTGTTGTAACAGGTCCGGACGCAGTGGGAGCGGCCAAGGAACGTCCGCGAGTAGACCGCGAAGATCCGAAACCAAGCTCTCCGAGGCCAATGAGGCGCCACCAGTATGACTTTGGTGGACTCTCTTTTGATCCGTTTTAGCAATAGAGGGAGCAGCAGAAAACGGTGGAACAGATATACGAGACTGTATGGCCACGTGATTGTGAGAGCATCCACCGCCACTGCCTTTGGATCTCTCATTCTGGACGCGTACTGGGGCGTTTGATAATTGTGGTGAGATGCCATCCGGTCCACTTGCGGGTAACCCCACCTCTTGACCAACATGTGAAACACTTCTGGATTTAATGCACATCCTGGATAAAAAATCCAGACAGCTGAGATAATCCGCCTCCCAGTTGTCCACTCCCGGAATGAATACTGCCGACAAAATCACCTCGGCCCAATTGAGGATACGAGCTTCTTCCCGCATGGCCATGCGGCTTTTCATTCCTCCTTGTTTGTTGATGTATGCGACCGCCGTCGCGTTGTCTGACTGCACCTGAACAGCCTGAGCCTGCAGCATGTGCACTGCTTGTTGTAGCGCATTGTAAATTGCCCGGAATTCCAGGACATTTATAGACAGCAATCTTTCGTGATCCGCCAAGAGACCCTGGAGCTGAAAATTTTGAACTACAGCTATCCAACCTCTGAGACTCGCGTCCGCCTTGAGAATTATCCAATTCCAGGCGCCGAACCGTTTCCCTGCGGTTAGATTCTGTACCTTGAGCCACCAGAGTAGCGACACTCTGGCCTTTGGAGACAACCTCACCCTGCGGTGAATCTGCAGAAGAGAGCCCGACCATTGTGCGAGCACATCCAGTTAAAAAGGACGAGAGTGAAGTCTTCCGAACTGAAGCGCTTCGAAAGCCGCCACCATTGTGTCTAATAGGCGAATGCACAAATGAACTGAGACTGTGCGTGGCTTAAGCACTAATTGTACCAGATGACGAATGACCTGTACTTCTGTTCGGGTAGGTAAATTCTTTGATTTACCGTATCGAGAATCATACCTAGGAATTGAAGTCGATGAGACAGAATCATTCAGGAATTCGCGTAGACAATGGTAGGAAAACAGATTCCCCCCCTCCCCCCCCCCACCCCCACCTGGTCTGTGATCTATTCTCGTCTGGAACGTAGCCAAAGTGGACGTTGTGTGCCACTAGCGAAGCTGAAACGCAAGAACCAACTGCCAACGTCACAGAAGCTGTAGGCAGCAAGAAGTGTAAGGTGGTCTTTATTTAGGGCAAACCTGAACTGGAGTGCCCTGCCACTAGAGCCTTGTTACCTCAAACCCTTACCAAAGCAGGGCGAAGCAACAGCCGTACTGCTGTATAGGGTACACTCCGATAGGTAGTTAAAAGCCCAATAATTGCAATTGTCTCTCATTGGAAATTGTTCAGCCTTCGCTGAGAACCTAACGTACTGGCCTGGTGCTATGGAGGGCTGGCGGCGAATCGACCGCAACAATTTAGCTGAAAACAGTAAAAAAAAATATATATATTTTTTTTCCCTCAGGCAGTACATGCGCCCGCATTTCCCCCCAAAGAGGACCGGTAAGGGTCTGTCTGTGCAGTCGTATTTGTCCGACACACTGTGTAACCGACTCTGCAGCGAAGCTGCGTGTTTGATTATGCATTAGACTTAGTGATCATGTACCCCGACCAGTGAGTACACCACGGAAGTAATCTGTGTATAAACCTGCATTACCGTGCATGTGGTTACCAGCAATAGTGAATCTTCCTGTAGAAACATGCTGTCAAAAACAATTAATAAATTAATAAATTAAATTCCTAACAACCCCCCGCTCCCCCAGAGGCTGAGTGTTGTAGGGCAGCAACCTCCTGCAAAGAACCAGGAAGTAATGTTAAAAATGGTGTCCTACCATGTTTTCTTTTTTTATTTATAATTTTTTTTTTTTTTTTTTATATATTACACCTGTTAAACCAGGATCTGAACCAGTGTCCATGTAATCACAAAGTTCACTGTGGGCGGGAAGCCTAACCACTTGGCTACAGAGCCACCTGTAAAAATAATAAGCAAAGTTGCTGTTTAAACATCAACTCTGGTTATGAAATGGTTGCTGTAGTGACTTGCAATCCAGATGGGACCTGAACCCACAATCCTTGGTTTAGGAAGGTAGAGTCCTATCCATTAGGCCACTGGGGATCTGGGGAGGTGAGGCCTGAACTCACAATGTTTGCAGTGCTCAACAGATACTGTTTAATAAGCACTGTGTGCCGACCAACTGCGTCACTGTAGTCTTGCTTATTGAAAAATAGATTTTAATGTCAGCATATTATATATATATATATATATATATATATATATTGTGACAAGAACACTGGGATAGTGTTTGAGGGCAGGTATATTTGTCCCAGGTTCTTGTCTTACATGTTTTAGAAAATGTTAACTTCTAGGAAAAATGCTTTTTGTTTTGTCTGAACCTTTTCAGTTTGCTGTAAAAGCTGGGTAAAGGCTCTGAGAGAGAGATAAGGCGAGTTCTAGACATTGGGCCCAGTTCGGGTCTTTGGCCTCACAGAGGGCTAATCAGGGTTTCAGCTGTGTAAGTGTGTTATAGTGCTGCTAACCTGATTAGTATGGGCAGACTGCCTGGGAAGGCTGAGGGATCTGTGTGTGAGAGACACGCTTTCTGATGCAAGTGAGCTATACAGTATGTACTGAAGAACTCTGTGTTTTGTTTAGTGACAGTTAGGAATATCTTATGTTTAGTTAGTGCCGGACAGGCAAGGTATTTTTATTTTGGGGTTTGTTTTATTTTCTGTTTCAATAAAACTGGCCGGGGTCAGTTGTACCAGAAACTGGACTTGTGTTGTTCCTCAGCTGCTGCGTGCTACCATATTCCCCAGGAAAAGGCGCCTTGCACCCCTACAGTGTTACAACTTGGTGGAGAATGCGAGCAACCCCGTTCTGCGCATAAGTGAAAGCAGCAGCTTTGTGAGGCCTGCAGAAAACGGTGGTTTATGCAGATACAGCCCAGTGTGAAGTTACTGAGACTCACCCCTGAGGGTTTGATATATGTCTTGGGTGAAAGCAGCTACAAAGCCGCCTGAAAAATCTGTCGACATGGAGGATCTGCTTAAAGCCTTGCTGCAAGCTACAGCGGCTCAGCAGGAGGCCAACCGACAGCAGCAGGTGGCAATGGAGGAAAATAGGAGACAGCAGCAGGTGGCTATTGACGAACTTTACCGGCAACAGCGTCAGGATAGAGAGGCCTTAACAGAAGTGGTGCAGAGCCTTGCAGCCCGGATTGGAGATGTGGCCGTCAGTGCTCCGACCAGCTCTAGTTCTATACGGGCCAGTCACTTCTTGCAGAAAATGACAGAGGCTGACGATGTGGAGGCCTACTTGACCACGTTTGAAAGGACTGCAGAGCGTGAGAACTGGCCAAAAGCACAGTGGGCCAGTCTGCTGGCACCTTTTCTGTCAGGTGAGCCCCAAAAAGCGTACTTTGATTTAAGCCCTGCTGAGGCTCGGGACTATGATAAACTAAAGACTGAGATCCTGACCCGCCTGGGAGTCACGCTGTCAGTACGAGCACAACGGGTGCACCGTTGGGTGTACGCCATGGAGAAGCCTCCGCGCTCTCAGATGCACGACCTTATTCAGCTAACAAAAAAATGGCTACAGCCAGAGACATTAACTGGTCCCCAGATGGTTGAAAGAGTCGTCATGGACCGCTACTTGAGATCTTTGCCCATGGTCCTGCGCAAGTGGGTGAGCCATGGAAACCCGGGTACTGCTGACCAATTAGTAGACATGGTAGAGCGGTATTTGGCAGCAGAGGAACTACTGATGACCACCCAGCAACCCATAGATCCTCGACAGCGCCCTTCAGTAAAGACTGGTAAGACTGTTCCGTGGGAAAACGTTGCTGGGCGGTTAAGAGAACGCAAGGCTGGAGAGACTGTAAACACTGGCCCTGGAGACAGGCCAATGGGGCTAGAACGGTCTATGTTGCCCAAACGGGTTGATAATCGTGTGGTTAAATGTTTTAGATGTGGTATGCCAGGTCATGTTGTTGCCAATTGCCCAGTCATGCAAGAACCCATGCAATGTGATGCTGCCTTTGAATGTCGCAGAATGTCTTTCTTTGCTAGGTTAGCCTGTACTGTGGTACCTTCACCTGAGCTGGAAAAACAAATGTGTGATGTGTTCTTAGAGGGTAACCGGGTAGAGGCCTTGCTAGATTCAGGAAGTTTAGTTACCCTCGTGAAAGCTGGGTTAGTGAACCCCTTAAAGGTCCAGCAAATACCTATTGGGGTAACTTGCATACATGGGGATACCCAACATTATGCCACTGCTGAGGTGAATATAGAAACTTGTTGTGGGTCAGCAATGGTTAAAGTGGGACTGGTCCCTACCTTGGTGCATGAGGCCATAATAGGGAGGGATTTTCCTCATTTTTGGAAACTGTGGGAATCACGGTTATCAACAGATGTGAGAAGTAAAAAGCCAGTTGATAATACCGGTGATTTTATGGATGTACGTGGGTCTTCGGAACTTTCTGGCCCTTTGCCTTTTGCTAGTTTGGCTGGGGAAGTGACAGATGGGGAGTCCAGTGAGGACCCTCTTGCCGGGAACAGAGACATAGTAGTTAGAACTGAAAGCGTGCCTGACCTGGAGGTAAAGAAGGATCTGTTTGCGTCTGAACAGTTAAAGGATCCTACCTTAATAAAGGCTAGAGAGAATGTTAAGATTGTTAATGGGGAACCTGTGGTACCAGGTGACAGGGTTACGTATCCCCACATGGCCATCTGTAATGAGCTCTTGTACCACATTGTCAAAAGGGGTGAGGATGTGGTAGAACAGCTGGTAGTTCCCCAGCCTTATCGGAGAACGGTACTAGATTTAGCTCATAGTCACGTTACCGCAGGACATTTAGGGGCAGAAAAAACCACTGAAAGAGTTTTACAAAGGTTCTTTTGGCCAGGGGTTTATAAAGAAGTGTCTGAATATTGTTCTTCCTGTCCTGAATGCCAGTATCATGCCCCTAGACCCCATTTCAGGAGCCCACTAGTTCCCATGCCTATTATAGAGGTCCCGTTTGACAGAATAGCCATGGATCTCGTGGGGCCCTTGTTAAAGTCTGCTCGGGGCCATCAGTATATCCTGGTAATTATGGACTATGCCACTCGATATCCTGAGGCTGTCCCTTTACGCACTATCACAACCAAGGCGATAGCTAAGGAGCTGGTGCAGGTATTTAGTAGAGTGGGAATACCAAAAGAAATTTTGACTGACCAAGGTACTCCATTTATGTCAAGGATCATGAAAGAATTGTGCAAGTTATTTAAGGTCACTCACCTCAGGACGTCCATCTACCATCCCCAAACTGACGGGTTGGTGGAAAGGTTTAATAAAACATTAAAAAGTATGTTAAAAAAGGTTGTTGAGAGAGATGGGAAAAACTGGGATTGTTTGTTGCCCTACTTGTTAATGGCCATCAGAGAAGTTCCTCAGTCCTCTACGGGGTTTTCTCCATTTGATTTGTTGTATGGTAGACACCCCAGAGGGCTGTTGGATATTGCCAAAGAGACGTGGGAAGGACAGCCCACTCCTTATAGAAGCGTTATTGAGCATGTAACACAAATGCAGGATAGGATTGCAGCCGTGGTACCTGTTGTCAGAGAGCACATGGAACAGGCCCAAAGTGCTCAACAGAGGGTCTATAACCGGAGTGCCAAGATACGGGAATTTGCTCCTGGAGATAGAGTTCTTGTTTTGGTACCCACTGTGGAAAGCAAATTCCTAGCTAAATGGCAGGGTCCATTTGAGATTAGGGAAAAAGTGAATGAGGTTAATTACAAAGTATACCAGCCGGGAAAGAGAAAACCCGAACAGATTTACCATGTTAACTTAATCAAACCCTGGAAAGATAGGTCGTCTCTGTCAGCGGAGCCTTGCCCTTCGGTGTCTTCACCCCGGTTGCTTCCCGCAGTGAAGGTGTCAGAGACATTATCAGCTGATCAGAACAATCAGGTTAAAGAATTTCTCATCCAAAATAGGGAGGTATTTTCAGAGCTGCCTGGCCGAACGACCATAATAAAACATGACATTGTCACAGAACCAGGGGTCAGGGTTCATTTAAAGCCATATAGGATTCCTGAAGCTCAGCGAGAAGCTATTTCTAAGGAAGTTAAAACCATGTTAGAACTTGGAGTCATAGAGGAGTCTAACAGTGAGTGGTCCAGTCCCATAGTGCTCATCCCGAAGCCCGACGGTAGCATACGCTTCTGTAATGACTTTCGTAAGTTAAATGAGGTGTCCAAGTTTGACGCATACCCCATGCCCCGTGTGGATGAGCTTGTAGAAAGGCTGGGATCAGCCAGGTTTCTCACCACATTGGACCTGACCAAAGGTTACTGGCAAATACCTTTATCTGATAGCGCCAAAGAAAAAACAGCCTTTTCGGTTCCGGAGGGGCTGTACCAGTATAAGATGTTACCCTTTGGGTTGCATGGGGCTCCAGCAACCTTTCAACGGGCGATGGATAAAATTTTGAGGCCCCATAGAAAATATGCAGCTGCCTATTTGGATGATGTGGTAATTCACAGTACAGACTGGGGGTCCCATTTGGTTAAAGTACAAGCAGTACTGGACTCAATCAGAGAGGCAGGGTTAACTGCTAACCCAAAGAAGTGCTGCCTCGCAATGGAGGAGGTCAAATACTTGGGCTTCACCATAGGCAGAGGTCTGATTAGGCCCCAATTGAATAAAGTTGATGCTATTCAAAACTGGCCTCGTCCAGTGAATAAAAAACAGGTAAGGGCTTTTTTGGGAATTACTGGGTACTATAGACGGTTTATTCCTAATTTTGCGACCACAGCGGTGCCGTTGTCAGACCTTACCAAAGGGAAGCAGTCAAATGTGGTGAAATGGAACCCTGATGCAGAAAAGGCGTTCCAAGCGTTAAAAGTGGCTTTGTGTTCACAACCGGTGTTGATAACACCAGATTTTTCAAAAGAATTTGTGGTACAGACAGATGCCTCAGAGGTAGGGATAGGTGCTGTGCTGTCCCAAACCAGAGATGGGGACGAACACCCTATCATTTATTTGAGTAGGAAACTCAATGAGCATGAAAAAAGGTATGCCATTGTGGAAAAGGAGGCTTTGGCCATTAAGTGGGCACTAGATACCTTGAGATATTACCTCTTGGGTAGACAATTCAGACTAGTGACAGACCATGCCCCTTTAAAATGGATGTATGTAAATAGAGGCAAGAATGCTCGTGTAACTAGATGGTTTCTAGCGTTGCAGGACTTTAAGTTTACTGTCGAACATAGACCGGGAACACAATTGGCCAACGCAGATGCATTGTCTCGCATCTTCTGTTTGGGGGCTACAAGTGTTCCGGCCCCTAGGTCGAAACAGGGGAGGGGGATATGTGACAAGAACACTGGGATAGTGTTTGAGGGCAGGTATATTTGTCCCAGGTTCTTGTCTTACATGTTTTAGAAAATGTTAACTTCTAGGAAAAATGCTTTTTGTTTTGTCTGAACCTTTTCAGTTTGCTGTAAAAGCTGGGTAAAGGCTCTGAGAGAGAGATAAGGCGAGTTCTAGACATTGGGCCCAGTTCGGGTCTTTGGCCTCACAGAGGGCTAATCAGGGTTTCAGCTGTGTAAGTGTGTTATAGTGCTGCTAACCTGATTAGTATGGGCAGACTGCCTGGGAAGGCTGAGGGATCTGTGTGTGAGAGACACGCTTTCTGATGCAAGTGAGCTATACAGTATGTACTGAAGAACTCTGTGTTTTGTTTAGTGACAGTTAGGAATATCTTATGTTTAGTTAGTGCCGGACAGGCAAGGTATTTTTATTTTGGGGTTTGTTTTATTTTCTGTTTCAATAAAACTGTCCGGGGTCAGTTGTACCAGAAACTGGACTTGTGTTGTTCCTCAGCTGCTGCGTGCTACCATATTCCCCAGGAAAAGGCGCCTTGCACCCCTACAGTGTTACAACTTATATATATACAACAATGTATATTCACACATACTCAGACCTTATAATATATATATATTTCATATATGCATACATACACACATACACATATATATTATAAACCCATATACATATATCCAGATATATCCTGATTCAGAGGTATAATCATTTTAAGAAGTCTAAAACTAAATGTGACCACTCACAGGCTTAAAAAACCTGAGATGTCTGCTGCTTAACCGCAGCTTAGTTAAAGGGTCCCGTATCCAGTGTGGTGTGGCTGTAGATTTAAAAGTACCTACAGCACCTTGTATTCCCAGGTGGGTAACCAGGTCCAACACTGCTCAGCTTCCAAGATCAGATGAGATCGGGCGTATCCAATTGTGGTGTGGCTAAGTGAATTAAGCAAAGCTGCTGCAGGTGAGCCTGAACTCACAATGCTTGTAGTGCTCCACAGATACTGTTTTATAATCACCATGTGCTGACCAATTGTATAACACATCTTACTTTACAACAGTGAACAAAGCCAGTATTTGGCTGACCACAGCCATGATCCAGATTTGTAGTCTTTGGGATAATATTATTATAAACAGTTATGATAAGAATAATAGTCTTTGCTGGTGTCTTACTCATTATACAGACAGACAATACAAAAAACAACTTGCGCGAGCAATATGCCTGATTCCAAATTCCCCTTAACACCCCTGCGCCTTCAATGGAGGAGAGATGTAATACAGGAAATTCTGGAAAAACAACAGGAAAAATGGTTAAATATGCAGACTTATAATTATGTAAGCAGATTTAATAAACATACTATGTTGCATTCAAACCTGCACATATATGAGCAGCATGTTTAACAAAGACTTAATCGCCTATTGTAATACAAATGCAGCGCTGCTGTATTCCAGTAAACATACTTTCTTTTATCAACAAGAGTTGAATCATGAGATTTTATCCAGTGACCCCGACATTTCTGTGTGCAGGGAACATCACTGTGGCATCAAAGTTACTCACTAGGCTATGGAGCCTGCCTTTGACAAAAACTCTCATTTGTGTGACCCCCTCCCCACCCCCCACCCCCCCCGGTGCTCCGTGTATCACTCTCTATACACGGAGCCGGGCTATGGTGGAGAGGGAGCCGGAAGCGGCATCGAGGGCCGGGGAGCACGCTGCATAGAGCCGTGGAGCGGCCTATGCATAAATCAACGTGGCCGGCGCGGCTCAGAGCGGCGGGGGACACAGCATAGACAGCAGCGCTGGAAACGGCGGCGGGCGGCTGAAGGCAGCGGCCGGCGGCCACACACACACAGTATCCCACACAGCGGGGCGGCAGCGTGAGCTGACCGCCCCGTTCAACATACCTGGACCCTGTGGTGAGGGCTATGACGGGGCTTCTCTATAAGTTTTGTCCAGCCTTTACTGCAGGTTTTAGACCTGCCCGTGGCAGTGAGGGAGCTCTTTTTAGAGAGGTCCGACACCCACAGCTGCTTCAGCAGCTTCCACTATGCCAAACCCTCGCCTTTCTGGAAGGGGGGAAGGGATGTGGAACATTGAAAAATCAAAAAATAAATCCAATAACTGTGGAGAAACTCCACAGGCCTAGTCGCTCGGTGAGCACCGAAAAAACACTGAGGTACTCTGGGATATGGAGGGGAGTAGTCTCAAATTTTAACTTATTCAGTGCCTAGTTCCTGTGGAACCGTCCATATCCCTAGAGTACTCCAGTGACCCCTAGTGGATGAAAAAGAAAATAAAAATTTATAGTAATAATATCACCAGCCTCGTTGCAACCCTCGCACACCCAACTGTATTTCAGTTCTGAGGTTGGGGTTGTGATCCAGTCGTTCCCATAATTTCATCGGGATCTTTTGTTTAGAAGTCCCTTGAAAACCTAAAGCATAAAAATGCCTGTCAGAATACATTGAAAATCCATTGCAGCAGAGTCCTAAATACAAATGTCCAGTAGAGGGAGTAATGCTCTATTATTATAACCCCTCCCTCTGCTCCGACTGGCCAGGAAGCCTGTCTATTCTAAAGGTAATAACGCCTGAGAGAGTCCTTTTGGGGCCTCTATTTAGTTTTAAAAATGGCCGCCATTTATTTAATAAATATATATTACTAAAGCTCTCTGGGTCCTTCCTAGGGTCACTCTCCCCCCTTTACGGCTGCCCCAAGCCGGACTTACTAGCAAGAGGGTCAGTTTCTATTCCTTTCCCCCTTTGTCGTCACCCTCAGCGCTCCGCTGGCGGCGGGAAGGGCCGTGAGACCATCTGAGCAAGCGGTGAGATGGACGCACGTCCCAAGCGCCCCGTAGTGTGTGTGTGATGCTGCCGCTGACAGGCGCGCTGTGTCTCCCTCCGCTGGCGGCGGGAGAGGGCGAGAGATCATTTCAGCATGCCGCAGGAGGTCAGCGTGCTTACCCGCTGTATGTGAGGATGCTGCCGCTGACAGCCGCGATGTGTCTCCCTCAGCCCTCCGCTGGCAACGGGAGTGGGCGAGAGACAATTTCAACGTGCGGCGGGAGGTCAGTGCGCTTCCCAACTGTATGTGAGGATGCCGCCGCTGACAGCCGCGATGTGTCTCCCTCCGATGTAGAGGAAGGGGGGGGGCGGCGGCGGGGGAGCTGACATCCAGGGTGGAAGCCGGCCAGTTTGAGCCCGCGCTGTGTATATAAAAGAAGGGGGAGCGGCGGGGGAGCTGCGCTGCTAGCATGCCAGGACTTAAGTTACAGGAAGCCTGGAGGCAGCAACGTGCACACTGGCCAGATAATAATAATAATAATAATAATAATAATAATAATAATAATATTTTTAACCCTCAAGTTGTGGGAATTGGAAGGAGTCTGCTAATAGCCTCTGCCTTTCTAGCTAGGGCCCATATTAACCACCAGTACTCACTGCCCATGGAAATTCTGACTCTGTGCTCCGGATTTTCCGTAGAGAGATGCAGATCCCTTTATCTGGGATCATTGTCTCTCTAATCCAAAGGCTTTTGTCCCCCTTTTCATTAGGTTGACGCAGCCTGAGTTTTCTGTAATGGAGCAGGAGCTCCCTTCAGTGCCTGTTACCTCCTAGGCACAATTTTTCAAACTGGGGGATGAGGGATGTGGAGGAGGAGGAGACGGCTGTGCCGACAATGCTAATTTTAGATTGTGCCACACCTCCGGTTGCAAGCTTCACACCCCTACTGTATAAGACTCCAGTGTCCGCTAGTGGATGAAAGAGAAATATATATATATATATATATATATACACACGATCATTCTTGTGCATGTGTATCTTGCTGCTTGTTGACACTTTTTTTGGAATACAGTGTGGGATTTTGGATAAGGGATACTCAACCTGTACGTGTTTTGAAACATTTAAGGTTTTTTTTTCCCCATTTGCCATTTTAATCAATATGAATTTGGGACTCCACATTTCCACCGGTCATGTTTCTGTGTACTACCTTTTCAGAAAGATTTTCTATACATTTTAATATTAACAAATTCTATTTATTATTCTGGATCAGATTCTATTAGAGCCTGTTTGGTTTCACTATACATCGATTTTGAGTTCTTTTTAATCGTTTACTCAAGATCAAGTTTTATGGATATATACAGTATATGGGTACCTTTAGGTCTCAAACTCACTGGGTACAACCATAACATTTCAACTCCCAGAAAAGGATAAACAAAACCCATATACTCCCACTGATGCAGCAAATAGAATAGGTCCTGCTCTAAGTGAGAGTGGAAGTCAAGCTTAGAATACAGATGATTATTCTCCAGGTCTCTAGTTTACTTTTTACTAGTTATCATTTAATTATTTGTCCTCAGATACAGTGCATCCGGAAAGTATTCATAGCGCTTCACTTTTTCCACATTTTGTTATGTTACAGCTTTATTCCAAAATGGAATAATTTTTTTTCCCCTCAAAATTCTACACACAATACCTCATAATGACAATGCGAAAAAAGTGTTTTTGAGACTTTTGCTAATTTATTAAAAATAAAAAACTAAGAAATCACATGTACTTAAGTATTCACATCCTTTGCGCAATACTTTGTTGATGCACCTTTGGCAGCAATTACAGCCTCAAGTCTTTTTGAATATGATGCCACAAGCTTGGTACACCTATCTTTGGGCAGTTTCGCCCATTCCTCATCGCAGCACATATCAAGCTCCATCAGGTTGGATGGGAAGCATCGGTGCACAGCCATTTTCAGATCTCTCCAGAGATGTTCAATCGGATTCAAGTCTGGGCTCTGGCTGCGCCACTCAAGAACATTCACAGAGTTGTCCTGAAGCCACTCCTTTGATATCTTGGCTGTGTGCTTAGGGTTGTTGTCTTGCTGAAAGATGAACTGTCGCCCCAGTCGGAGATCAAGAATGCTCTGGAGCAAGTTTTCATCCAGGATGTCTCTGTACATTGCTGCATTCATCTTTCCATCTAGCCAGACTAGTCTCCCAGTTCCTGTAGCTGAAAAACATCCCCACAGCATGATGCTGCCACCAACATGCTTCACTGTAGGGATGGTATTGGCCTGGTTATAATCGGTGACTGGTTTCCTCCAAACATAACGCCTGGCATTCACGCCAAAGAGTTCAATCTTTGTCTCATCAGACCAGAGAATTTTGTTTCTCGTGGTCTGAGTCTCCTTCAGGTGCATTTTGGCAAACTCCAGGCGAGCTGCCATGTGCTTTTTACTAAGGAGTGGCTTCCGTCTGACGCCTTTACCATACAGGCCTAATCCTTCTGGAAGGTTCTCCTCTCTCCACAGAGGAATGCTGTAGCTCTGACAGAGTGACCATCGGGTTCTTGGTCACCTTCCTGACTAGGGCCCTTCTACCCAGATCGCTCAGGTTAGACGGCCAGCCAGATCTAGGAAGAGTCTTGGTGGTTCCGAACTTCTTCCATTTACGGATGATGGAGGCCACTGTGCTCATTGGGACCTTCAAAGCAGCAGATATTTTTCTGTACCTTTCCCCAGATTTGTGCCTTGAGACAATCCTGTCTCGGAGGTCTACAGACAATTTGTTTGACTTCATGCTTGATTTGTGCTCAAACATGCACTGTCAAGTGTGGGACCTTATATAGACAGGTGTGTGCCTTTCGAAATCATGTCCAATCAACTGAATTTACCACAGATGGACTCCAATTAAGCTGTAGGAACATCTCAAAGATGATCAGTGGAAACAGGATGTACCTGAGCTCAATTTTGAGCTTCACTGGAAAGGCTATAAATACTTATGTACATTTGATTTCTTAGTTTTTTATTTTTAATACATTTGCAAAATTCTCAAAAACACTTTTTTCACGTTGTCATTATGATGTATTGTGTGTAGAATTTGGAGGGAAAAAAATATTTTTTTTTTCCCATTTTGGAATAAGAAAAAGTGAAGCACTGTGAATACTTTCCGGATGCACTGTACACTGATGATTTTTTTTTTTAACCTTTATTCAGCACAGTTTTGATTAAATACATATCCCTTTCCTATTTTTATTATTGGACACATGCTTGCACTGTGCTGGGACAAGAACATTCACATGAATGTGTATTCTCATATTTCCTAAAAATTAATAATGGGCCTGTTTCAGAGGTGGATGCAGAAGTGTCCACAGCTGCATTTATTGGCTGTCGCCAGTCTGAGACTTTATGTAAATGCCGCTACAAAGGCCTTTCCTGATAAACATTCATGCGTATGTATGTGCAGGGGCTTAAGACACCTACGTTCAGTATTTCGTCTTGTGCACCTTTAGCTAACACCATCAATACTTGCACAAGCCCTAGGACAGAGTGGCCTCCTGTGTAAACGATTTGTGTTTGAGTATGCAAACACTTCAGAGGCACTTCCATAACATAGCCCATCTCCATTCATTTGTTTAGCCACATGCCTGTCATCGCCAGGAAAACCCAATATATTTTCAAAACACTTGTATGAGTGTGTCTTAAATCGCAACTGCGACTCTGTACAAACACAATTGGGAAAATCATTTAGTTGGGCAGTAGCAAATAAAATCATTCAACTCCATATAAATCGGTATTGCGTGCCCTTTGCTAGATATTCTGATTTATTTTCTTCTAGTGTCCCGTGTTGCCATTTTATATATGTTATTCTATGCCAGTGGTTCCCAAACTTTTTTGAATCCCGGTGCCCTAGAGTATCAAAATTGTTTTCACGGCACCCCTAGGCCAAAAGTTTATTATTGAGAAATTCAGATAAAAATATTAAATGAAGTGAATTTTGTTTATATCTTATACTTAGGTTCAAACATGTGGTGAGGGACATGATTCGGTTCTGTTTGTCCACATATTTTATGATTGGACACAACCACTAGTTTTGTTTTTACATTGACTAGAAATCATTTGAATTAGTCCTGGTCGACCAACCCAGGGCACCCCTGCAAGTGCCCTGCGGCACCCAGTTTGGGTACCACTGTTCTATGCCTATGTCACCTTATTTATCTTTTCCCAGGATTTTTTTTTTTAGAAACTGATAAAAAACTTAGATTTTTGTTTTATCACAGTGCATTGCTCATTTTGTGGACTCATTCTGGTCTGCTCTGTTGATTACTTACAAATGAAACAAAGTACTTTAATTACTAGATGCACTGAGGATTACATTTCCATCATTTATTAGAATTCATAGTAATTTGTGACTTATAAACTCTACTGTGGCCAGGTTTATTCAATTAATCAAATAATGTGTTTTATATTGCGTGAAATCATACAAATCAGTGCAATGTTAAACTGTGTAAAAAAAAATTCAAGAGTTGTTTATATTCAATAATGATACCTGTATTGCAAAAGTGCAAATCTCATGTAAAACTAGTAAAAAGGTTAGATTTAATTATAAATGGCCAGACCCTAAGAAACACAAAATATAGTTTAAGAATTGATGGCATGTAGAGAACAGCTCATATTACCAGACTTTGTCATCTTTTCTTCATGACATGAAGCAGTAGTAGAATCCTTTGCAGACTTTTCACGTCTCTCATCAGATACACGGTGGACAACTGTTGCAGACTGCATAGTCTTACGAGAGGATGCGTGTTTTTTATTTTCTGAATCCTTACTTTCTATAACATGCCTACAATCTCCAGAGTTCTAAAACCAAAAAATAACTTCAGAAATCAGTATACAAAACAGGTTGCCATGCATTTTTATTTAGTTACTCTTATATCACTAAAATATATTTAAAATATACAGGAGAATAAAGTAAATTGGTTTTATTATGATTTGGCATTTGACTGGAGAATCACTTTGGTGTGACAGGTGAACAATGTTTCCCTTTCACTGCGATTCATGATATGCTGACTGGGTGGGGTTCACTACGGGTGGCCGGCGGTCGGGCTCCCGGCGACCAGCATCCCGGCGCCGGGAGCCCGACCGCCGGCTTACCGACAGCTTGGCGAGCGCAAATGAGCCCCTTGCGGGCTCGCTGCGCTCGCCACGCTACGGGCACGGTGGCGCGCTACGCGCGCCACACTATTTTATTCTCCCTCTATGGGGGTCGTGGACCCCCACGAGGGAAAATAATTGTCGGTATGCCCGCTGTCGGGCTCCCGGCGCCGGTATACTGAGCGCCGGGAGCCCGACCGCCGGCAAACAGAAGACCACCCGACTGGGTGTACTAACAGATTAGCAGTTCTCTGATAAGAAATTTGATGCACTCTAAAGTACCGCTCTGACACTGCCCATCTAGAATGGTCAACTGGAAGACCTACATAACTGTTGGATATAGTTCTGGTTATAGAAATTATTATTAACATCTAACTTACATTCAATAATACACATAATATATTGTTGCTTTAGAATCCGTACACGTTCAAAGCTAAAAACAGATTTAGGCCCGAATTCAATTAGCATTAAGGTTTGAATTAGCCACGATGTGTGCCTGGGCATATTCAAATACAGCCCACAGTCTGCACTTGAAGTGAATTTCTGTTCACCACCTACTCCGGATGCAAGAAACACAAATCTGAGTTAATTTGGGTTTTCTACCCTTATCTCAAACTCGTTAACTCATAGCTCCACGTACTTATCACAGAATCTTTCAGTTAATGCGCGTTAGCCACAGATTTACAGCGCAAGGAAAATGTCTTGTAATTAAATAGCTCCGGGTGTAAAAGTCCGGGTTATAACTCATCCACTTGACTTTGCTACAGCATTCTTCTGTGTTGCTTGCAGGATCCTGTTCCTTCTACTACCTCTTCCCATGTCACACTTGCTTCTATATTCTTTACTCCTACAGTATCAGATGTAGCCCTGCACTCACGTAATGCTGCTAGTGGACTGAAGTGATTGCATTACTAAAATTTGGATTTTTTTACTTACCGTAAAATCTCTTTCTCTGAGTCCATCTGGGGAACGCTGCGCACTTACACTTGGGTTAAGAGTGTGAGAGTATGGAGTTTGGCACAAGCTATGAAAAGAACTAACTCCTCCCCCTCTAACCCCTCCCATCAACCCCCTGTTCACTGGAAGCACTCCTCAGTTAAAGTTTAACAAAGCCGAGAGAGAGAAAACAAAACCAACAATCAATAACCAGACAAGAGGGAAGGGATCGCAGCATCCCCCAGATGGACTCAGAGAAAGATTTTACGGTAAGTAAAAAATCCAAATTTCTCTATCATCCATCTGGGGAACGCTGCGCACTTACACTTGGGTGATATCCCAAAGCAAGCCAAAGAGGGGGGGGGGGGCACACAGGCGGGAAATCTGCCCCTAAGATCAGACGCCCAACAGAGGCATCGCATCCCCTCATACCAAAAGTATGGAAACAATAGAATCCTGTGAAGGTTGCCGCTCTACACAGCTGCACAATAGAGGCACCTCCGCGAACAGCCCAGAAGGACCCAACGGCCTGAGTCGCACAATTCCACAGAGGGTCAAGAACAGGAACAGCAGAGGACACATAAGGCTGACGGGTATCTGATGTGACCCAACAAGCCTCAGCGTTCTTAGAGACCGGTCAACCTCGCTGGGACGCACCACTAAGAACTAACAACGTGTCCGTACGGCGAACTTCGAATGTTTCGGTTCCAGGTTTGTCTTGAACAGAGGTCTCAATATACACTGGTCTCTAGCATTAGTGCACTGAGCCACAGCTCCTGTGTTAAAAAAAAAAAAAGTTTTGTATGTAAAACCACTCTATCCCAATAGAAAAACCAACAAAGGTGGACTGCAGTAAAGGACTGCCAACTCAGAAACACACCGAGCTGAGGCAATGGGCAAAAGAAAACAAAACCACCGTAAGAGGAAGGAATCGCCACCCAACAGAGTCACAGGAGCTACACAGGGAAACTGTATATGCAAAAAGCTGCGAAGGAAACACTGAACATCCGTAAGAATGTTGGTAACCATCTCTGGAAAAGAAAATCTAGAGCAGAACCCTGTATCTGCAGATAAGAAGACAAAGTCCTTCTGACAACTGTTCTGCAGAAAGGACAAGAGGCGAAAAAGAATAAGAACTTCAGCTGAGAGGCCTTTATATTCGCACCAAAAGATGAAACGTTTTACTGGGCACTGTGATTGGTTTGCGAGCCTGAAACATAGTCAGGGCTACTGACTGAGGTAAACTTATTGCTCTGATGATGCTGTTCTCCACAATCACGCCGTCACCATCAGACGAGACAAATCCTGGTGATGACACAGTTTGAAAGTGAAGATCTGGCCGAAGAGGTACACTATAAGGAGCCTTGGCCACCCTGGTCTGAAGCATTGCAGAGCAGTTTCGACAGGCAAATCCGGAGAGATTTAGTTAGACCGAAAGAGTCACTGGTCAAATGCGCTGAAGCACTCACTGGATCTTGCCAGAGGCAGAAACAAATATGCCAGATGAAAGTGACAAGGCGCTAACACGGCGTCCATGATTGCCACAAGAAGATCCCCGGAGTGATCACCATACCAGGGAAGTCCTTTTTGCAGATACGCATTACCCTGGAAACATGAACCGCTACATCGTCCCAACGTGAGGGAAGAGGTGGAAACCAATTAACTCAGTAGTCTATTTCTTATTCCTATCCTGAAGCATCCTCCCTGACAGGATTTATTTTACTAATTTCCTGAGATAAAGCCTCAAAATGTGGATCAGAACCAGGAACGAAATAGAGGGAGGTGCAGTACTCCGCCAATTGGTGGTACAGCCTGAGGACGCAATCATCCTGCTTGAGGTAGCCATCTCAGACAGACACCAGGAAGTATAATATTAAGACCTGCCTTATAAGTGACCATAACTAGAGATTATGACAACTAGGACAAATGATTGTCCTTTGAAGTAACTGAGCTATAGTGTCTGTCAAGGACCTGGCTCACTGCACAGCATAAGCTGCGTAAGGAGCGTTTAGCTCTGTGCAGCCATTTTGGCAATTTATAGGTACATAGTGCACAAGAAAAAATAAACAGTCTGTCTTGTGTCTTGACATAGAAATAACGAAAGGAAAACAGACTACCAACAACCACTGCTTTAGATGAAAGTATTGACCACGGAGTATTTTACATTAACTCAGCCATTAACATTTTACCAAGGTTTGTGGGCTAAGTAGTAAACAGAGTACCAGTCCCTTGTCATAGTGCAGCAAAGGCAGACTCTGACAATACCAGTATTGTGTACTGGTCCTGTGCGTGCTGCAATACCAGGTTAATGTGTAAAGTGGACAGAGCAAGCTCCTCTTCTATCTTACTAAAAATTCATGTGATATATGGTCCCTAAATAGGGAGCGTATCAGATATTAAACTGATAAATATTACACCTGAACTTTGCTAAAAATAAGAATTTACTTACCGATAATTCTATTTCTCATAGTCCGTAGTGGATGCTGGGAACTCCGTAAGGACCATGGGGGAATAGCGGCTCCGCAGGAGACTGGGCACAAAAAGTAAAAGCTTTAGACTAGCTGGTGTGCACTGGCTCCTCCCCCTATGACCCTCCTCCAAGCCTCAGTTAAGATACTGTGCCCGGACGAGCGTACATAATAAGGAAGGATCTTGAATCCCGGGTAAGACTCATACCAGCCACACCAATCACACCGTACAACTCGTGATCTGAACCCAGTTAACAGTATGATAACCGTAGGAGCCTCTGAAAAGATGGCTTCCAACAATAAACAACCCGATTTGTTTGTAACAATAACTATATACAAGTATTGCAGACAATCCGCACTTGGGATGGGCGCCCAGCATCCACTACGGACTATGAGAAATAGAATTATCGGTAAGTAAATTCTTATTTTCTCTGACGTCCTAGTGGATGCTGGGAACTCCGTAAGGACCATGGGGATTATACCAAAGCTCCCAAACGGGCGGGAGAGTGCGGATGACTCTGCAGCACCGAATGAGAGAACTCCAGGTCCTCCTCAGCCAGGGTATCAAATTTGTAGAATTTAGCAAACGTGTTTGCCCCTGACCAAGTAGCTGCTCGGCAAAGTTGTAAAGCCGAGACCCCTCGGGCAGCCGCCCAAGATGAGCCCACCTTCCTTGTGGAATGGGCTTTTACAGATTTTGGCTGTGGCAGGCCTGCCACAGAATGTGCAAGTTGAATTGTACTACAAATCCAACGAGCAATCGTCTGCTTAGAAGCAGGAGCACCCAGCTTGTTGGGTGCATACAGTATAAACAGCGAGTCAGATTTTCTGACTCCAGCCGTCCTGGAAACATATAATTTCAGGGCCCTGACTACGTCCAGCAACTTGGAGTCCTCCAAGTCCCTAGTAGCCACAGGTACCACAATAGGTTGATTCATGTGAAACGCTGAAACCACCTTAGGGAGAAATTGAGGACGAGTCCTCAATTCCGCCCTATCCGAATGAAATATCAGGTAAGGGCTTTTATAGGATAAAGCCGCCAATTCTGATACGCGCTTGGCTGAAGCCAGGGCCAACAGCATTACCACTTTCCATGTGAGATATTTCAAATCCACTGTGGCAAGTGGTTCAAACCAATGTGACTTTAGGAACCCTAAAACTACATTGAGATCCCAAGGTGCCACTGGAGGCACAAAAGGAGGCTGTATATGCAGTACCCCTTTGACAAACGTCTGAACTTCAGGCACTGAAGCCAGTTCTTTCTGGAAGAAGATCGACAGGGCCGAAATTTGAACCTTAATGGATCCTAATTTTAGGCCCATAGACAATCCTGCTTGCAGGAAATGTAGGAAACGACCCAGTTGAAATTCCTCCGTAGGGGCCTTCTTGGCCTCACACCACGCAACATATTTTCGCCAAATGCGATGATAATGTTTTGCAGTTACATCCTTCCTGGCCTTGTTCAGGGTAGGGATGACTTCATCTGGAATGCCTTTTTCCTTCAGGATCCGGCGTTCAACCGCCATGTTGTCAAACGCAGCCGCGGTAAGTCTTGGAACAGACAAGGTCCCTGCTGGAGCAGGTCCTTTAGAGGTAGAGGCCACGGGTCCTCCGTGAGCATCTCTTGCAGCTCCGGGTACCAAGTTCTTCTTGGCCAATCCGGAGCCACGAGTATCGTTCTTACTCCTCTCCTTCTTATGATTCTCAGTACTTTTGGTATGAGAGGAAGAGGAGGGAACACATATACCGACTGGAACACCCACGGAGTTACCAGAGCGTCCACCGCTATTGCCTGAGGGTCCCTTGACCTGGCGCAATATCTGTCCAGTTTCTTGTTGAGACGGGACGCCATCATGTCCACCTTTGGTTTTTCCCAACGGTTTACAATCACTTGGAAGACTTCTGGATGAAGTCCCCACTCCCCCGGGTGGAGGTCGTGTCTGCTGAGGAAGTCTGCTTCCCAGTTGTCCACTCCCGGAATGAACACTACTGACAGTGCTATCACATGATTTTCCGCCCAGCGGAGAATCCTTGCAGCTTCTGCCATTGCCCTCCTGCTTCTTGTGCCGCCCTGTCTGTTTACGTGGGCGACAGCCGTGATGTTGTCCGACTGGATCAATACCGGTTGACCCTGAAGCAGAGGCCTTGCTTGACTTAGGGCATTGTAAATGGCCCTTAGCTCTAGGATATTTATGTGAAGAGACGTTTCCATGCTTGACCACAAGCCCTGGAAATTTCTTCCGTGTGACTGCTCCCCAGCCTCTCAGGCTGGCATCCGTGGTTACCAGCATCCAATCCTGAATGCCGAATCTGCGGCCCTCTAGAAGATGAGCCTTCTGTAACCACCACAGGAGAGATACCCTTGTCCTTGGAGATAGGGTTATCCGCTGATGCATCTGAAGATGCGATCCGGACCATTTGTCCAGCAGATCCCACTGAAAAGTTCTTGCATGGAATCTTCCGAATGGAATCGCTTCGTAAGAAGCCACCATTTTTCCCAGGACTCTCGTGCACTGATGCACTGACACTTGTCCTGGTTTTAGGAGGTTCCTGACTAGCTCGGATAACTCCCTGGCCTTCTCCTCCGGGAGAAACACCTTTTTCTGGACTGTGTCCAGAATCATCCCTAGGAACAGTAGACGTGTTGTTGGAATCAGCTGTGATTTTGGGATATTTAGAATCCACCCGTGCTGACGTAGCACTACCTGAGATAGTGCTACTCCGACCTCTAACTGTTCCCTGGACCTTGCCCTTATCAGGAGATCGTCCAAGTAAGGGATAATTAAGACGCCTTTTCTTCGAAGAAGAATCATCATTTCGGCCATTACCTTGGTAAAGACCCGTGGTGCCGTGGACAATCCAAACGGCAGCGTCTGAAACTGATAATGACAGTTTTGTATCACAAACCTGAGGTACCCTTGGTGAGAAGGGTAGATTGGGACATGGAGATAAGCATCCTTGATGTCTAGAGATACCATATAGTCCCCTTCTTCCAGGTTCGCTATCACTGCTCTGAGTGACTCCATCTTGAATTTGAACCTTTTTATGTAAGTGTTCAAAGATTTTAGATTTAAAATTGGTCTCACCGAGCCGTCCGGCTTCGGTACCACAAACAGCGTGGAATAATACCCCTTTCCCTGTTGTAGGAGGGGTACCTTGATTATCACCTGCTGGGAATACAGCTTGTGAATAGCTTCCAATACTGCCTCCCTGTCGGAGGGAGACGTTGGTAGAGCAGACTTCAGGAACCGGCGAGGGGGAGACGTCTCGAATTCCAATTTGTACCCCTGTGATACTACCTGCAGGATCCAGGGGTCCACTTGCGAGTGAGCCCACTGCACGCTGAAATTCTTGAGACGGCCCCCCACCGTGCCCGAGTCTGCTTGCAGAGCCCCAGCGTCATGCTGAGGACTTGGCAGAAGCGGGGGAGGGCTTCTGCTCCTGGGAAGAGGCTGCATGGTGCAGTCTTTTTCCCCTTCCTCTGCCCCGGGGCAGGAACGAGCGGCCTTTTTCCCTCTTGCCCTTATAGGGACGAAAGGACTGGGTTTGAAAAGACGGTGTCTTTTTCTGCTGAGAGGTGACCTGGGGTAAAAAGGTGGATTTTCCAGCCGTTGCTGTGGCCACCAGGTCCGATAGACCGACCCCAAATAACTCCTCCCCTTTATACGGCAATACTTCCATATGTCGTTTGGAATCCGCATCACCTGACCACTGTCGCGTCCATAACGTTCTTCTGGCAGAAATGGACATCGCACTTACTCTAGATGCCAGGGTGCAAATATCCCTCTGTGCATCTCGCATATATAGTAATGCATCCTTTAAATGCTCTATAGTTAATAATATACTGTCCCTATCCAGGGTATCAATATTTTCAGTCAGGGAATCCGACCAAGCCACTCCAGCGCTGCACATCCAGGCTGAGGCGATCGCTGGTCGCAGTATAACACCGGTATGTGTGTATATACCTTTTAAGATATTTTCCAGCCTTCTATCAGCTGGTTCCTTGAGAGCGGCCGTATCAGGAGACGGTAACGCCACTTGTTTTGATAAGCGTGTGAGCGCCTTATCTACCCTAGGGGGTGTTTCCCAACGTGCCCTAACCTCTGGCGGGAAAGGGTATAGTGCCAATAATTTATTAGAAATCAGCAGTTTTTTATCGGGGGAAACCCACGCTTTATCACACACCTCATTTAATTCATCTGACTCAGGAAAAACCACTGGTAGTTTTTTCACACCCCACATAATACCCTTTTTTGTGGTACTTGTAGTGTCAGAAATGTTCAATGCCTCCTTCATTGCCGTGATCATGTAACGTGTGGCCCTACTGGACATTACGTTTGTCTCGTCACCGTCGACACTGGATTCAGTATCCGTGTCAGGGTCTGTGTCGACCATCTGAGGTAACGGGCGTTTTAGCGCCCCTGACGGTGTCTGAGACGCCTGAACAGGCACTAATTGATTTGTCGGCTGTCTCATGTCGTCAACAGTTTTTTTGCAAAGTGCTGACATTGTCACGTAATTCTTTAATTACTACCATCCAGTCAGGTGTCGACTCCCTAGGGGGTGACATCACTAACACAGGCAATTGCTCTGCTTCCACATCATTTTCCTCCTCATACATGTCGACACAATCGTACCGACACCCAGCACACACACAGGGAATGCTCTGATAGAGGACAGGACCCCACTAGCCCTTTGGGGAGACAGAGGGAGAGTTTGCCAGCACACACCAGAGCGCTATATATATACAGGGATAACCTTATATAAGTGTTACTCCCTGTTATAGCTGCTGTATTTATATATTAGCTGCCAATAGTGCCCCCCTCTCTGTTTTACCCTGTTTCTGTAGTGCAGGACTGCAGGGGAGAGTCAGGGAGCCGTCCTTCCAGCGGAGCTGTGAAAGAAAATGGCGCTTGTGTGCTGAGGAGAAAGGCTCCGCCCCCTTCACGGCGGCCTTTTCTCCCGCTTTTTTCCGGAAACTGGCAGGGGATAAATGCATCCATATAGCCCAGGAGCTATATGTGATGCATTTTTTTTAGCCATATAAGGTTTTTATATCGTTTTTATTGCGTCTCAGGGCGCTCCCCCCCAGCGCCCTGCACCCTCAGTGACCGGAGTGTGAAGTGTGCTGAGAGCAATGGCGCACAGCTGCAGTGCTGTGCGCTACCTTATTTGAAGACAGGAACGTCTTCTGCCGCCGCTTTCTCCGGACCTCTTCGCTCTTCTGGCTCTGTAAGGGGGCCGGCGGCGCGGCGGCTCCGGGACCCATCCAGGCTGAACCTGTGATCGTCCCTCTGGAGCTAATGTCCAGTAGCCAAGAAGCCCAATCCACTCTGCAGTCAGGTGAGTTCGCTTCTTCTCCCCTTAGTCCCACGATGCAGTGAGCCTGTTGCCAGCAGGACTCACTGAAAATAAAAAACCTATTTAAACTTTTACTTCTAAGCAGCTCAGGAGAGCCACCTAGCTTGCACCCTTCTCGTTCGGGCACAAAAATCTAACTGAGGCTTGGAGGAGGGTCATAGGGGGAGGAGCCAGTGCACACCAGCTAGTCTAAAGCTTTTACTTTTTGTGCCCAGTCTCCTGCGGAGCCGCTATTCCCCCCATGGTCCTTACGGAGTTCCCAGCATCCACTAGGACGTCAGAGAAAGGCTGTTAATAAGCAACTATCACTTGCACATTGGTTGTAGTTGGTGGGCTACGTAATAGAGGCAGTAAAAGTCCCACATACCAGCTATTGAATAAAGCTATACCACCAATTTGGTGGACTAAATGCTGAACACAGTAATAGCCACTATATTTACTGTAGTGCCCATAATTTGTGAGGAGAGGGCATTGTTTGTGCATGACAACACAGGTAGGATATTCTAACAAGCAAATATCATGTGTATATTTGGCATAGTTGCTGGGCTAAGTACAGAAACCTGCAATAGTCCCAGAATACTTGCTATTGTGTATATTATACTATAGGCAGATCACTTGTAAAGTTACCACCCTGTGGGCTTGTTACTGATCACAGTAATAGTCCCACTATTTTAGTGCAAAGAAAGACAGTGCTCCCCCTCCCCCTCATGCTGAGCTGCTGACATGTGATCAGGAGCTTCCTGCAGTGCTGCTGGGGGCAGGGCCTAATCGGGTGAGGCAGTTTAGACTGGTTTGAGGGCACCAAAACACCCAGCAACTCCCTACAATAAAGATAATAACAATGTTTCTGTCCAGAGTTGGGCTAGAACTTAGGTCTCTATACATATTGGACTCTTGCACTAGTGTGCTGAGCCACAGCCTTATGGCTGAAGAAATACAGAGAGAGGGACTTAGTATGCAGCAAAGAAGCTGCACAAAATGGCTCCTGACCAGGACCTGAGGCACTAGTCCCAGGAGTCAGCGCAGCCGCACCTCAGCCACATACAGTCCTTCATACAGCCCTTACAGTGACCCAGCCAGGGCACAGGAGACATACAACCAGCAGACACACAGCATGGGGGACTCAATCTGAGGGACAGTCGTATGCTAGTATGAGAAGGGTCACAGCCCAGCACTACCTCAGTAGGCTGAGGCTGTTTCTACCTGACCCAGTGCCTCCTCGAATTCTGTGAGCCGGAAGGGAGAGACCCAGGGACCTCAGCGGTGTAGTGACTCCCCAGAGGCAGTGCAGAGTGAGAAATAGAGCTCACAGTAGCTCTCTAACCTAACTATTCTCACTCTGGATGTGTTTGTCGCCAACATTAGGGACTAAACACCAAACAAGAAAACAATTAGAAATAAAACCTAACTAAAAGCTAGGAGCAAAGAGTGTGCCTTCACTCCAAGGCACAAAACTAAAACTGAGGAGTGCTTCCTGTGAACAGGGGGTTGATGGGAGGGGTTAGAGGGGGAGGAGTTAGCTCTTTTCATAGCTTGTGCCAAACTCCATACTCACACACTCTAACCCAAGTGTAAGTGCGCAGCGTCCCCCAGATGGATGATAGAGAAATATTCTATACATTTGTGAAAATTCAGATAATCTGAATGGCCACATGTTCTTCTATTAAAGCCGACTTCAAGATCGGGAACATTGGAGCATGCAGGAAATGAAGACAATAAAAATAATACCCCTTTCAGACTCACATAGCTGGGTCGCGCCCGGGAATGTGTACACAGGTGCGACCCTGCTTGAGACCCCTTTCAGACTTAGGGCCCGACCCGCTACCGGAGGCTGCGTTTGGAGATAATCATCTCCAAGCACCGCCTCCTCCAATGCAGAAAACGGGTGCCGGGTTGCCTTGACCAGGCTTACCCATTCACACTGCGCGCATCCCGGATCGATTCCAGCTTCAACCCAGGTCACGACCTGGGATGAAATGCCGGGATGCTCGACCCGGGATATTCTTTCAGGACCCTTTCACACTGAGCAAATTACCGGGTTGATGCGCATTCATGTGCAATAACTCGGGAAATATTTGTCAGTGTGAAAAGGGTATAAGATGCTCTCAATCTAATCAAAACTTTTATATACAATGTACAATTGAGGTCTTTGTTTACATTAGCTGTATTCCTAATTTAAACAAATAATACACCTAACTCACGATAGGCAGCACTGTTTTTGAACAAGTTTCTTTTTACCCTGAGAGAATAACCAAACCGAGTGGGAGATATATCAAACAGTATAAAGTGAGGCAAAGTGGACCAGTGGAGAAGATGCCCATAACAACAAATCAGCGTCTACCTATCATTTTCTAGAATGTACTTGATAAATACTACCTTAAATCTGATTGGTTGCAATAGGCAACATTTTCACTTGTCCACTCTTTTCACTGCTTGATACACCTCCCCAGTGTTCCTACAGAGCTGCAGTGGTGTAGAAAATAAAGGGGTTTGTGAGACTAACCAATGGTGTATTAGGTTTAGGCTAAAGAGATAAGGCAAACATGTAGACATTTCAGGGTATTCACAACTCTGCATAAAGTTGTATGCACTATATAAAACGGTAATTTTTTTATTTTTTAATCAGAGACAAAGCAAACAGGCAACAATGACATTTGGGTTACAATACAGTACAGTACCTTTTTGGAAATCTTAACTTTGTGCTTTATGGGATCATCCACCGTTTTGGATTTTTCGTGTGTTAAGCTTGGGCAACCTGTCATAACTGGTTGATCAGTCTCCAATGTTTTAAGATCTTCGTGTACATCTATGTCCTGATTAGCACCAGAAACAACGGTCTCTGCAGTATCCATCTTTTCTTCTTCTGCACAACATTTAGCACATATATACTCTTTGTCATCCACTTCCATTTGCTGTGCTTGAGCAAGGCTTAAGCCAACACATTCTCCATGAAACCAATCATCACATCTTCCACAACCGACCATGAACCTGATGAATAAGATTATATGTTATTTTAAGACAAATTTGTAAAGTAATTTAATTGTGCACTTTTGGATAAAAGCATACATGTAGATTTGTTGAGCAGGATTCCATTTAATTATGGCTACCACTGCTACTGATCATAAAAAACACACAGTATGAATGGCACTATTTAAAGTTAGTAGCAGAAAACTCACAGTTCTCTCCTGAACGAGTGTATAGCCGATGTTAGGAAGAGGTAAACTGCAGAACCCGTACCATTCAGTGTTTTTTTTTTAATGCTAAATGGACAGGTGCTGCTGTGTAAATAAATCTATATACAGGTTGAGTATCCCATATCCAAATATTCCGAAATACTGAATTTTTTGAGTGAGAGTGAGATAGTGAAACCTTTGTTTTCTGATGGCTCAATGTACACAAACTTTGTTTATAACACACAGTTATTAAAAATATTGTATTAAATGACCTTCAGGGTGTGTGTATAAGCTGTATATGAAACATAAATGAATTGTGTGAATGTACACAAACTTTGTTTAATGCACAAAGTTATTAAAAAATATTGGCTAAAATGACCTTCCTGATGTGTGTATAAGATGTATATGAAACATAAATGCATTCGGTGCTTAGATTTAGGTCCCATCACCATGATATCTCATTATGGTATGCAATTATTCCAAAATACGGAAACATCCGATATCCAAAATACTTCTGGTCCCAAGCATTTTGGATAAGGGATACTCAACCTGTATTGGTGATAACCCTTGCCTAACGGTAACATGCAGTGCTGCTGAGCAACATCCAAAAGGAAGAACACATTTATGTCATGTCTTGAACGAATCCTGCTGGCACCACTGCATCAATTATATGAAAAAATAATAGAGTTATGGTAAAACTTATCTTTGTTAATGCTTTTTCTTCGAGGTCCATAGGATCCACAGTGAGAGACATTGGGATGTAGGTGTTTGGAAAGGACAGGGCACCAAACAGTTAAAGCTTTTAGAGCTCCCAAGATGCTCCGGTCCTTCCCTCCTATACCCCACCCACAAGCACAGGCTATTCAGTTTTATCAACATGCCCAAGGCAGGAGCAGGATAGGAGTGAAGGAAGACTGGTACACACAAGAAACACACTCTCACTAAATAGAGAAGGGACCGGTAGCCAAGAGAAGAAACCCATAGAAGCAATGTGCGTCAGGGTGGGTGCCCTGTGGATCCTATGGACCTCGAAGAGAGAGAGTTAACAAAAGTAAGTTTTACCACTACTCTAATTTTCTTCTTCTGGGTCCATAGTCTCCACAGGGAGAAACATAAGGGATGTCCCAAAGCAGCTATTTAAGGGAAGGGAAGCTCCTTAGTAGAGAGGATCCAGTGTCCAAATTAAGCATCCTGAGGGGTAACTATATCAAAGGCATAGAACCTAAGAAAGGTGTGAACAGAAGACCGCATGGCTGCTATGCACAGTTGTTCAGCAGAAGTGTCACAGCGGACTGCCCACGAAGGACTCACAGAGCGAGTAGAATGGGCAGAGACTGTAGCCGGCAAAGGGCGGTCAACCTGCGTGTAAGCCTGTGAAACAGACATGCAAAGCCATCTGGTCAGAGTCTGCTTATCAGCTGGCCAGTCCCTCTTGTGAAAGCCATAGAGGACAAAGAGAGAATACATTTTCCTGATGGAACTGGTACATAAATATGAAGAACCCGAACCACATCCAAGGAGGCTTCTCTTGCTGAGAGGTCCAGGGATTGGAAGGCTAGAACCATGATATCTTTGTTAAGGTGGAAACTGTACCCTACCTTAGGGAGGTAGCCAGATTGGGTTCGAAGGACAGCTCTGTCCCGATGAAAGATCAGGTAGGGTGACAGGAGAATGCCCCTAAATCCAGCACCCTTCGGGCAGATGCAATAGCCAGTCAACCACTTGAGGTCCACTGAGTCCAGAGGTTTAAACGGGGGCTCCTAAAGTGCTGACAAATCCCACAAAGCCACTAGAGGGACAAAGGGAGGTGGAATACGAAGTACACCTTAAAGGTGCGAAAATCAGGCAGTGGAGCAATTAGTGCCTGGAACCAGACTGACAGAGCAGAGATGTGCACTTTCAGAGATGCCAGACGGAGTCCGGGATCCGAGGATCTGGGAAACTCCAAAAAGCATGATTTGAATCACAGAGCAGTAGAAACCTTTGGACTCTAGGAGGGATAACTCAATATCCATGCCGTGAAAGACAGGCAAGCCAGTTCTGGGTGCAGACAGGGACCCTGTGACAAGAAGTCTGGTCGCAGAGGTAGTAGAAATGGAGCGTCTACGGAGAGAATCTGCATATTGGTGAACCATTGGCACCTGGGCCATGCTGGAGCTTTAAACAGGACGATGCCTTCTTCTTGCTTGTACTTGAGAAGAAACCTGGGAAAGAGGGAGACCAGAGGGAAGAGGTACGCCAGATGGAAGGTCGAATTCACTGCCAGGGCATCCACAAAGTCTGCTTCGGGGTCTCTTGTTCTGGACCAATACACTGTAACCTTATGGTTGTGTCGTGAGGCCATGAGGTCCACATCCGGTAGGCCCCATTTGTCCAGGAGGATCTCAAAGACTTCTGGGTGTAAAGCCCATTCGCCGGCGTGTACGTCGTGATGGCTGATAAAGTCCACCTCCCAGTTGAGTATCCCTGGGATGAACACTGCCGAAATGCCCAAGAGATGACGTTTCTGCCCATCTGAGAATGGGCGCTACTCCCTGCATTGCCAACAGACTGCGAATGCCTCCCTGATGATTGAGGTAGGCCACCGCAGTGGCGGTGTTGGACTGGACCTGGATGGGCCTGCCCTGGAGTGAGTGCTCTGTAAACAGCTCGGAGCTCCAGGATGCTGACTGTCAAGTAACTCTCGGTGGGTTTCCAATGGCCCTGAAAGAAGTGTTGGACAGTCACTGCGCTCCATCCACAGAGACTGGCATATGGGGTAAGAAGAACCCAATCCAGAATCCAGAAAGGGTGACCCCTGTCTGTAGCCAGCAGGAAAGGCACAGGCAAACTTATGGAGAGAGGACCAATCAATGTGTGGTACCTGATCCGACGATGTTGCCCATTCCACCTGGATAGTATTAGGTGTTGAAGGGACCTGGCATGGAACTGGGCATACTTCACCATATCGAAGGTGATTACCATGGACCCCAAGACCTGCATTGTGAGTTACTTGACACTCGGCTGCCGTAAAGTACTAGAGTACTCGTTCCCCCAGGAGGAGGCCCACCCTGTCAGGCTGAGGGTTTATCTGCAGACTTGGTGGCTGGACGTCTGGAAGCCAAAGCCTGTTTCGGGACTTGGAGGCCTTCATGGAAGTAGATTGTCGAGGGAAGGACTGTCTTTTAGCTTAGGTGGGGGCTAAATGACCAAACTGAAGATATCCGAGGCTGCAGGGTAGATGCTGAGGGCAGGAAAGCAGTTTTAGAGGCTGCAAGGGTAGCCACTATGTTCTGCAACTCTGCACCAAAAAGAACCTCCCCAGTGTAAGGCAGTGTTTTGAGGGTCTTCTTGGAATTAGTGTCAGCTTTCCAAGAGCGCAGCCAGATAATTCTGAAGGCTACTACCGAAGTAGCAGACACCTTGGAATGTATGAGGCCGGTATCCAAAGCCGCTTCACCTAAGTAGGAGGCTGCTTCCCTAATATGGGTGATGTGAGACAGCTGTTCCCTGGCAACGTCAGAGGAAAAGCTTTCCTCTAAAGCCATTTAATGGCTCCTGTAAGAGAATAGACCGATTTAAGGCAAGCTTAATTTTTCTATCCGCAGTCTCCTTCAGGGAAGATGCAGTCGAGATAGAGAGGGTAGAGCTCTTAACCATGTACGCCACGTTGGAATCCACTGTAGGGGGAATCTCCCACTTGGCACAATCAGCAGAAGGGAAAGGGTAAAAAGAAACCTGGTGTTTTGGTATCTGGAACTTATTAGGGGTACTCATACGCATGAGGTCATTAAGCTGATCTGACTGAGGAAATTTAGCCTTTACAACCTTCTGGCGTTTGAAAAGCAGAACATTTGGTTTAGGAGCAGGCTCCTCCTCTTCTATTTGTAGAATGGATGTCACTGCTCGCAGTAGCACAGGTACATCCAAGGTAGAATGATGCTCCTCCTCACCTTTAGGGGACTCAGGAAAAGAGAGACGTCTGCCTCATCAGCCTCCCCAGATGACCCCTCAGAATCGGAAAGCTACATAGACTGTGAGAATGGCACAGCAGGCCTAACTGCTTTAGTGGTTAAGGGTCTGTCCCATTGTAACATCTGTTGAAAGGCTGTAGAAGTTTGGGCCAGGTGAGGATTCCCCTTACCTATCCAGCCCGTGCTCCGGCCGCAGTCTGGGCTGTCCCCCGGGAGCCGGCTAGCAGAGATCCCCCGGTGCCAGCCAGAATCACCATTCCAGTTACTGGTGTTGCGGCGCGAGTGGGGAGTTGACAGATCAGCAGCGCTGGTGTCCTTAGGACTGCCTAGTGCTGCTTACTCAAATTCAAGTAAAGGAAAAATAAATAAAAACTGAACCCAAAAGCTTGGGGCTGCTTAAAAGCTGCCCCACTGTTAAAAGGTGCATCCGGCTCCTGCCGGCACCAAGACAAAAATAGCCTGAGCTGTGGCGGGGTACAAAGGGGGAAGGACCGGAGCATCTTGGGAGCTCTAAAAGCTTTAACTGTTTGGTGACCGGTCCTATCCAACCGCCTACACCCCAATCTCTCTCCTTGTGGAGACTATGGACCCTGAAAAAGAAAAGGAAATCTCATACAAAAGGATGGCAAACTAAAGCCTGTGAATAAAAATGTTTTTGGTTAGTTACTATTGCATTAGATTGTGGTCTCTAGTTAGCGCATATAAAAAAAAAAGTAAAATAATTAACATGTGACTTGGAACTTTTCTGCTGAAGTTCCATATTTAATTTCAAAAAACAGACCTACATGGGAATATTGAGCAGCAGATTTGGGGTGAAATCTACAAAATCTATCTATAAATACAATGCACTGTTTAAAAACACATATATATTAAGATTGACCTTTGTTTTTGGTCAATACTTCTCCTGTGTAGGGTACTAATTGCAAAACGACAAGGAGTTACATTGGTTGTCTCATATGTCAAATATAAGATTATTATGCCATCAATCTCTTTTCTGTAAAGTACTCCATGGCAGCCATACTATAAACTAGTAAATCCTTCCCAAAGGATAGACAGGGAAATATATCAGACTGCCTAATTCCTCTATATAGCTTAGCATCTCTTATTCTGCCTTGTTTTTGTGTGGCTTTTTCAAATGAGATAAAATGATATATTTCATAATGTTGTTGACTGCCATGGAGCACTTGGTAAGAATCATTGGTGAGAAAACACTTTCAAAATTTTTTTTATTATTATTATTACTACTACCATACTATGGGATGTACCCAAAAAATAAATAGGGAGAGCTATAAACTTAAAAGGTACATACTTATGTAACTGAATACAACATTTTTTATTTTATTTTGTTGCCCATTGAAGAACTTGATTTCTACAGTGGGTAACTAAAATATGTGAAGCAGAATTACTTGTAAATGTGTGAATAACACAGCATGATGCTGCCATGCAGAGATCCTTCACTGATTGCTGTGGCTTTCGTGCCCATGAAGCGGTCACTGCCCTTGTTGAGGATGCCTTGGGGACTTTGAATACCTTATGAATTATATATATATATTTATTGCTGTTTTGGTCCTGACAACAGGGTTTGGAGCCCCGAAACGTTGATCTATAGGATTAAACTGGTTTTGTCTAAATTGCTGCCTCTGAGTGCCCTTTCTTTTCTGGACAACTATTTCTTCTGGAACCTGAGTCATTTGAGATAGATATATATATACACACATACACACACACATACATACATACATACATACATACATACATACATACATACATGCAAACACACACACAATGAGTTCTCTAATGCATTTAGAGGTATAGGTATTGTAATGGTTAGTATTAGTATTACCACCTCACAGCACTAAGGTCATGGAACGATTCTCACCATAACCCTAACTCTGTGGTGTTAGTATATTCTCCCCATACTTGCATGGGTGTCCTTCAGTACTCCGGTTTCCTCCCACAATCTAAAAAATATACTGGTAGGTTAATAGACTCCTGACAAAAATTAACCCTATTGTGTAAATGTGTATATGTACATGGGCAGACTAGATAAGCCAAGTGGTTCTTATCCGCCGTAAAAAACGGGATTTTGGTACTTACCGGTAAATCCATTTCTCAGATTCTACAGGGGACACTAGAAGATCATTACGGTGGGGTATAGATGGTGGTCAAGTGGAGCTGGCACTTTAAATTCTTTAGAATTGTGACTGGCTCCTCCCCTCTATGCCCCCCCTACAGACCAGTTTGAAAACTGAGCTCAAGAGAAGATGTCTCGATACAAAACGACAGAGGAGAAAAAGAGCCAGAACATTGAAATACATTATATATATATATATATATATATATATATATCCCTACCTGAGATGGCACCTGAGCAGCGAGATTTGGAAGGGGAGTGCCGGTCCTAACAGACTCTGTATGTATGTATGTATGTATGTATGTATGTATGTATGTATATATATATATATATATATATATATATATATACACACACACACATTATATATATTTATATATATATTTATACATATACACACACATTATATATATATATATATATATTTATATATACACACACACACATACACAGTGGGGCAAAAAAGTATTCCACCGATTGTGCAAGTTGACCCACTTAAAAAGATGAGAGAGGTCTGTAATTTCCATCATAGGTACACTTCAACTGTGAGAGACAGAATATGAAAAAAAAAAACCTAGGAAATCACATTGTCTGATTTTAAACAATTTATTTGTATATTTTTGCAGAAAATAAATATTTGGACAATCAAAAAGTTTAACTCAATACTTTGTAATATGACCTCGATTGGCAAATACAGAGGTCAAACATTCCCTGTTGTTCTTGACCAGGTTTACAAACACTGTAGCAGGTATTTTGGACACTCTTCCATGCAGATCTTCTCTAGATCTGTCATGTTTTGGGGCTGTCGCCGTGCAACACGGACTTTCAACTCCCTCCACAGATTTTCTATTGGGTTGAGGTCTGGAGACTGGCTAGGCCATTCTAGGACCTTGAAATGCTTCTTATGGAGCAACTCTTTAGTTGCCCGGGCGGTGTGTTTGGGGTCATTGTCATGCTGGAAGACCCAGCCACGTTCCATCTTCAATGCTCTTACTGAGGGAAGGAGCATTTTTGCCCAAAATCTCACGATACATGGCCCCATTCATCCTCTCCTTAATACGGATCAGTCGTCCTGTCCCCTTTGCAGAAAAGCAGCCTCAAAGCATGATGTTTCCACCCCCATGCTTCACAGTGGGTATGGTGTTCTTGGGATGCCATTCATCATTCTTCTCGCTCCAAACACGGCGATGGGAGTTTATACCAAAAAGTTTGATTTTGCTCTCATCTGACCACATTACATTCTCCCAATCCTCCTCTGGATCATCCAGATGGTCACTGGTAAACTTTAGACGGGCCTGGACATGTGCTGGCTTAAGCAGGGGGACCTTTCAGGCGCTGCAGGATTTGAATCCATGACGACGTAGTGTGTTACTAATGGTAACCTTTGTGACTATGGTCCCAGCTCTCGAGGTCATTGACCAGGTTCCACCGTGTAGTTCTGGGCTGATTCCTCACCGTTCTCAAGATCATTGATACCCCACGAGGTGAGATCTTGCATGGAGCCCCAGGTCCAGGGAGATTGTCAGTGATCTTGTATTTCTTCCATTTTTTAATAATTGCGTCAACAGTTGATCTCTTCTCACCAAGCTGCTTGCCTATTGTCGAGTAGCTCATCCCAGGCTTGTGCAGCTCTACAATTTTGTCCCTGGTGTCCTTAAGACAGCTCTCTGTTCTTGGCCATGGTGGAGAGGTAGCAGTCTGACTGTTTGAGGGTGTGGACAGGTGTCATTTATACAGATAACCAGTTCAAACAGGTGCCATTAATACAGGAAACGAGTGGAGGATAGAAGAGCTTCTTAAAGAAGAAGTAACAAGTCTGTGAGAGCCAGAAAACTTGCTGCTTGGTAGGTGTCCAAATATTTATTTTCCACAAGAATATACAAGTAAATTGTTTAAAAATCATACAATGCGATTTCCTGGGGGGGTTTTCAGATTCTGTCCCTCACAGCTGAAGTGTACCTATGATGGAAATTACAGACCTCTCATCTTTTTAAGTGGGTCAACTTACACAATCGGTGGCTGTCCAAATACTTTTTTGCCCCACTGTTTGTGTGTGTATATGTGTATATATGTGTATATGTGTATATATGTGTATATATATACATACATACATACATACATACATACACACACACACACACACACACACACACACACACACACAAGAAACAAAAGTCACTGTTATCAGTCAACCAAACCATGAATAACTGTGAAGAAATCTCCCACACTGGGGACACTAAACCAAAAGACGTCCAGCGCTGGGAGGGCATCCAGTGTCCCTTTTGGAATCAGAGAAATGGATTTACCGGTAAGTACCAAAATCCCATTTTCTCCTTCATCCACTAGGGGACACTAGAGGATCATTACGGTGGGGACGTACCAGAGCTCCCATTACGGGCGGAAAAGCGCTGAGAGTCCTGTAGTACCACTCGGCCAAACTGAGAAGCCGAAGCCACAAAAGTATCAAACTTGTAGAACTTGATAAAAGTATGTTTCCCAGACCAGGTTGCCGCTCTACACAACTGCGTCAAAGAAACTCTTCTAGCAACCGCCCAGGAAGAGCCAACTGAACAAGTTGAATGGACGGACACCGAAGTAGGTGGAGGCAGCAAGATACGCCTGTCTAATAGCAAATCTAATCCAACGAGCTAATGTCTGTTTTGAGGCCGGCCAACCAGGCCTGGCGGCATCATAGAGAACAAATAGAGCATCCGTCTTGCGTAAGTCAGCTGTTCTCTCTACATAAATCCGCTGGGCCAGAACAACGTCCAGGGATCTGGAAGAGGGAGAGTCGACAGAGTACCGGGACTACAATAGGCTGATTATTTGAAAAGCTGAAAATACCTTAGGTAAAAGAGACCTGTGAGTGCGGAGTTCTGCTTTGTCCTCATGGAAAATCAAATATGAAGGACAGCATGAGAGAGCTCCTAACTCAGAGACTCTCCGAGCTGAGGCCAGAGCCAACAGTAAAACCACCTTCCATGTAAGAAATTTGAGGTCCAGCGATTCCAGGGGCTCAAACAAGGATGATTGTAAAAACGAGAGAACCGTATCCAGATCTCAAGGAGCTGTGGGAGGGACAAACGGTGGCTTAAGACATATAACCCCCTGAAGAAAAATCTGTACCTCAGGCGGTAAAGCCAATTTTCTTTGGAAACAAAATGGAAAGGGCGGAGACTTGATCCTTTAGTTACCCTAGGCTCAAACGCGCCGAGAAGTCAGCCTGGAGGAAAAGCAGAAGCCTGGCCAACCTAAAGGAAGTAGTTGAGAAGTGACGGAGCTCACACCATGAGATGTACAGTATGACCTCCAGATGCGGTAATAGTGTCTGGAAGTGACTTCCTTTCTAGCACTCATCATAGTAGGAATTACTGGTGTTGGGATGACCTTTTGTCTTAAAAGTTCCCTCTCAACAACCATGCCATCAAACGTAGCCGCTGTAAGTCCAGATAAATGAAAGGACCATTTAATAGTAAATCCTGTCTCAGAGGTAGCGGCCACGGGTCGTCTATTTGTAACTGAAGTAGGTCGCTGTACCAAGTTCTTTGAGACCAGCCCGGAGCTACGAAGAGAACGCTAATGGCCTTCCGTTTGATTCTCTTGAGGAGGCGCGGTAATAGGGGAAATGGAGCAAAAGGGTACACGAAATGTAAAGTCCAAGGGATCGTCAATGTGTTGCCCGCCTCCGCCTCTGGATCTCTGGTGCGATTGCAATACCGAGGATGTTTGTGGTTCCTCCTGTACGCCATGAGATCTCTCTGCGGGAGTAACCATCGATGAACCAGTTACTGAAAAACCTGAGGATGCAGTTCACATTCGCCTGGATGCATATCCTGACGACTTAAGTAATCGGCCTCCCAGTTCTCCACATCTGGTATGAACACCCCCGATATTGCTACTGCATACCTTTCGGCCCATAGTAGGATATTGGTGACCTCCTTCATAGCGGCTCTGCTGCAGGTTCCGCCTTGGCGATTTATATATACCACTGCCGTGGTATCGTTGTCTGACTGCACACACATTGCAAGTTCTTGTAGGAGATGACTGGCCAATAGGAGAGCATTGCATACAGCCTGAAGTTCCAGAATATTGATAGGTAGAGTCTGTTCTTGGAAAGTCCAGAGTCCCTGGAATTTGTAATCTAGAGTCACCGCTCCCCATCCGGAGGCTGGCATCCATTGTGAGAAGCACCAAATCCGTGAGGTCAGAGACCCTGCCTTTGGACAGATTTGTCGTCTTCAGCCATCAAAGCAATGACAGACGCATCCTGGGGCTTAGCTGAACTATCTGATGATACAAAGATGCGAACCTGACCATTTGAAAAGGAGATCTAGTTGAAACGGCCTGGAGTGGAACCTCCCTACTGTACTGCTTCGAACGCAGCTGCCATCTTCCCCAGAAGACGAATGCAAAGATGAATTGAAACTCTGCGATGTTGTAAGACCAACCGAACCAACTCTTGAATGGACTAAAACTTGTCATGAGGGAGAAATATCTTCTGAAGCAGTGTCCATGATCATCCCTAGGAACTGAATTCGCTGTGTCGGCTGCAAATGAGACTTCTGGACAGTTATGATCCATCCGTGTCTCCTGAGTAAATCCTGGGCTGTTCTCATATCGTCTACTAACTTCTCCGATGACTGGGCCTTTAGGAGAAGATCGTCTAAGTACGGGACAATGTTCACCGCTTGAGAGCGCAATCCATCATCACTGCCACCACCTTTGTGAAAACTCGAGGTGCTGTAGAAAGACCAAAAGGTATGGCTTGGAACTGAAAATGTTAATCTTTTACCGCATATCGGAGAATGGGACGGCCAAATTGGTATATGGAGGTAAACATCCCTGATGTCTATTGACACCATAAAATCCCCTGCTTCTAGACCATTTATGACTGAGCACAGGGACTCCATCTTGAATTTAAATATTCTCAAAAAATGATTGAGACTCTTCAAATTCAGAATGGGTCTTACCGAGCCGTCCTGCTTCGGCACCATGAACAAACTGGAATAAAATCCCTGTTTTTGCTGGTGGAAGGGTACTGGAACTATGACACCCTTTTCCTGTAGTTTCTGTACTGGCAGGAGAAGAGAATCCCGACGCTCTTGTGAAACTGGTAAATCTGTTGTAAAATATCATGGAGGAGGGTTTAACTGAAACTCGAGTTTGTACCCCTGTATAATAATGTCTCTTACCGAGGCCTGTGTGCCGGTTTCCGACCAAATCTGTCTGAAATTTAGAAAACGAGCTTCCACACTGGGATACCCCAGGAGGGAAGGGAGCCCGTCATGCGGTGGGCTTAGTGGCCGGTTCAGGATCCAGCTATAAGGCAGCTGTAGCTGCTGCATGCCAACGTCCTCTGCCATTGCACGTCCTCTGAATTTTGCCGGAACCCGAAAGACCGGAAAAACGGTCCAGAATAAGTCGTCCTGGGAGGTGGAGCTGCAGAAGGAAGATACGTCGACATACCTACCATGGCCTTGGAGATTAGTGTCCAGTTCCTGACCAAACAGGAACTAGCCATTCAACGGTATTGGTTTACCGCCTTTTTGGGAGTCTGCATCCGCTTGCCATTGCCTAAGGAAGAGCGCACGGCGTGCTGAAATTGACAAGGCCAATATCCTGGATCCGATGGTTCCAGCATCCTTGGATGCTTCCCCCAAATATACAGCAGACTCTCTGATATGTTCTGCCAGTGTAATCAATTGATCTGTAGGGAGACCAGATTGTAAATCCGTTACCAATTGTTCTGCCCAGGCTTTTATCGCCTTGTTAACCCACGTACCAACCAGGGTAGGGCGAATAAGTACCCCTGCTGCTGAGTAAACAGACTTTAAGGCATTTTCTAACCTGCGGTCTGCTTGTTACTTTAATGAGGGAGCGCTAGCTACCGGTAAGACAGTTTGCGTGTGAAGACTCAGCTACGCGATCACCGTGCTCCGGAGTGTAGCTCCGCCCCCCGCCTCTGGCGCCTGTGCTAAACGGGGAATTTAAAAATGGTCTGTCTCTAAGCGGTCAGCACTGAAGTACCACTGCTGTGCAGAGCGGCTCCGGTACTCAGCGCAGGGAAACACTGTGCCCTGCAGTAAGCTGCTCTGGAGACTCTGCTAGTCAGAGCTCCGTGTATACTCACCCCCTGCCTTGCTGAACCGGCTGGGAAATGGTTGTGGGGACCCTAGCAGACAATGCATGCAGTCTCTGTACAAGTACCTCCGGGACTGATGTCTCTGTAGCCGGGACAATGGCTGCAGTTTAAAGAAACTGTGCCAAAGTCCCATCTGCAGCTCCCACTTTGCAGACAGACAGGGGCAGTAGGCTGCCTGTCTGTCCTCAGCTTGAAAATATAGAAATCTTTGGAGAAGCCCAGAGAGGACCGGCTCCCTCAGGCACATTTTTCCAACTGGTCTGTAGAGAGGGGGGGATAGGGGGAGGAGCCAGTCACAATTCTAAAGAATTTAAAGTGCCGATTCCACTTGACCACCATCTATACCCCACTGTAATGATCCTCCAGGGTCATCTGGTGGATGAAGGAGAAATCTATGTTTATGTTTTAAGTCTATTTAGTTTGCTCCAGCCCTTCTCTTGCTCACGTGGGAAGAACAAACAGGTGTTCTGCCTTCCGGATATTTGACTTGCAATAAATACATTTAAATGGCTCTTATGAGATCCAGGAGTATGCAATTTTTTTCTTTGTCCACATTCTTGGGTTGAGCATAGAAGGACAGTAATGTCATTTCTTGATTCAGATGGACTAAAGACACCACTTCAGGTTCAAAGGCTGTATTGGTCCTCAATACCACTGTCTATAAAAAACATTTAGGAAAGCTTTTCTAGCCAGTAATGCTTGCAGTTGACACACTCTACTGGCCAGCAACAAAATAACTTTAAGTGTCAAAACTTTACGTTCCACTGTGCAAGGGCAGCCATCAGGGGGGGGACCTGTGGGGTCTGGAGTCCGGGGCCCTTATAGAGAGGAGGGCCCACCACTGGTTCCTACAACACCTGGAGAGCTGCACAGGCAGCGCAACAACGGCAGGCTGATGTGCATTGAGTACTTAAAACAAGCCTTCCCTGCACATCAGCTCTAAGAATCGTTCCTGCAGGTCCGCAATGCTCCACCCATATGTCATGTCATGATGTGTGACAGCACATAGGGGTGGAGCGGTGCAGCAGAACCTTTTTTTTGGGAGTGGGTCCTGTCTATTTTGTCACTCCCGGGTCCCACAATTTCTGATGCCAGCCCTGCTATGTGCTATGACAGACTTAACCTGACGATAGGTTGTTTGAATTTGTTCAGTCCAGCTCCCCCTTCTTTTCTGTATATGTGTCTATGTATTGTACACTTGAAGGTGAGGCTCCTTCACTTTGGCACTGGCACCCCTCCCATTGACTGTTTTAATTAGCAGAGCTTCCTTTATTTCAGATCACACATTAATAAGGGCTCTATTTGAAAGTAAGACCTAGATAAATTTATATAATGTGACAGTATTACAGATATTAGGGAACCATGAAATGTAGTCACCTGGTCGCGGTGCATGGGACCAGATATTTGCAGAAATGTGTGCTAAGATCTTAATTTATACTCCATGCTAATAGTGAGGGTTTATTTAAATTATTTTTACAATCAGTGTTCTTAGAGCTAGTAATGTGCATCAGCATTTTTCTTCCTCCAACACAGTATAAGAAGCAATCCAGCTCCCCTGTCTTTACTCTATATATCTGAATTGCTTGACAGACCCTGACAGTTTTCTTTTGAGTGCAGAAATTTACACTTTCAGAGTTGCTGGTGTAAATCCCTTAATAAATCCATCATGTATTAACTCTAGCACTTGTGAGAATGTTGATTTAATTGGAATAAATTTACGGCCCGATTCAGATCTGATCACTGTTGTGTGATTTCGAAGGGCACCCGATTTTCGATAGACTGCGCATGGATTGTAATGCGCACGCGCGAGCCCAAACAGCAAAAGAATCCAGCAAAAAAAATTTAACGCTAGGTGTACGAAAGGTGATTGACAGGAAGTGGACATTTGGGGGTGGTAACTGGTAGTTTTCTGATAGTGTCAGGAAAAACGCAGGTGTTCCCAAGTGTTTTAAGGGAGGGTGCGTGGCGTCAGCTCCAGCCACAAACAGCCTGTTGCTATCACACTGTAGGAGTAGGTCCTGGGCTACGCACAGACTGGAAAAAACATTCAATGGTGAGTTGCAAACGGATTTGCAACTGACCGGTGTGTGCAGAGATTTTCGCAAGGCGTACGCAGACATGCACGGGGCGGGTATTCACTCTGTTTGGGCAGTGACTATGTGATCCCAAACCTCTACAAATTCGCAGAGGAAAGATCAGGATTGAATCAGGCCCTTAGTACCACCCAAGAAAAAAAATCTCTCTACACTTTATAGTAGGCTTCCGTGATGGAAAAAATAAGATTTTAAACCTACCGGTAAATCTTTTTCTCGTAGTCCGTAGAGGATGCTGGGGACTCCGTAAGGACCATGGGGATAGACGGGCTCCGCAGGAGACATGGGCACTTTAAGAAAGACTTTAGGAATGGGTGTGCACTGGCTCCTCCCTCTATGCCCCTCCTCCAGACGTCAGAGAAACTGTGCCCAGAGGAGACGGACAGTACGAGGAAAGGATTTTTGTTAATCCAAGGGCAAGATTCATACCAGCCACACCAATCACACCGTATAACTTGTGATATACTAACCAGTTAACAGTATGAAACCAACATAGCATCAGTCCAAGACCAACGAAAACTATAACATAACCCTTATGTAAGCAAAACTATATACAAGTCTTGCAGAAGTAGTCCGTACTTGGGACGGGCGCCCAGCATCCTCTACGGACTAGGAGAAAAAGATTTACCGGTAGGTTTAAAATCTTATTTTCTCTTACGTCCTAGAGGATGCTGGGGACTCCGTAAGGACCATGGGGATTATACCAAAGCTCCCAAACGGGCGGGAGAGTGCAGATGACTCTGCAGCACCGATTGAGCAAACAGGAGGTCCTCCTCAGCCACGGTATCAAACTTATAGAACTTTGCAAAAGTGTTTGAACCCGACCAAGTAGCAGCTCGGCATAGTTGTAGTGCCGAGACCCCTCGGGCAGCCACCCAAGACGAGCCCACCTTCCTAGTGGAATGGGCCTTGACCGATTTCGGTAATGGCAACCCAGCCGTAGAATGCGCCTGCTGAATCGTGTTACAGATCCAGCGAGCAATAGTCTGCTTTGAAGCAGGGGCGCCAACCTTGTTGGCTGCATATAAGACAAACAGTGCTTCTGTTTTTCTGACTCTAGCCGTTCTGGCCACGTAAATTTTCAAAGCCCTGACTACATCAAGGGACTCGAAATCCTCCAAGTCTCGCGTAGCCACAGGCACCACAATAGGTTGGTTCATATGAAAAGATGACACTACCTTAAGCAAGAATTGAGGACGGGTCCGCAATTCCGCTCTATCCATATGGAAAACCAGATAGGGGCTTTTATAAGACAAAGCCGCCAATTCCGACACTCGCCTAGCCGAAGCCAAGGCTAATAACATGACCACCTTCCAAGTGAGATATTTTAACTCCACCGTTTGAAGTGGTTCAAATCAGTGCGAATTAAGGAAACTCAACACCACGTTTAGGTCCCAAGGCGCCACCGGAGGTATAAAAGGAGGCTGAATATGCAGCACTCCCTTCACAAATGTCTGTACTTCTGGGAGAGAAGCCAATTCTTTTTGAAAGAAAATGGATAAGGCCGAAATCTGAACCTTAATGGAGCCTAATTTTAGGCCCAAATTTACTCCAGTCTGTAGGAAGTGAGGGAAACGGCCCAGATGAAATTCTTCCGTAGGAGCATTCCTGGCCTCACACCAAGAAACATATTTTCGCCATATACGGTAATAATGTTTAGCTGTCACGTCCTTCCTAGCCTTTATCAGCGTAGGAATGACCTCATCCGGAATGCCTTTTTCCGCTAGGATCCTGCGTTCAACCGCCATGCCGTCAAACGCAGCAAGTCTTGGAACAGACAGGGCCCCTGTTGCAACAGGTCCTGTCGTAGAGGAAGAGGTCACGGATCTTCTGTGAGCATTTCCAGCAGTTCCGGATACCAGGTCATTCGTGGCCAATCTGGAACAATGAGAATTGTTCTCACTCCTCTTTTTCTTATTATTCTCAACACCTTGGGTATGAGAGGAAGAGGAGGAAATACATAGACCGACTGGAACACCCACGGTGTCACTAGGGCGTCTACAGCAACCGCCTGAGGGTCTTTTGATCTGGCGCAATACCTCTGTAGCTTTTTGTTGAGGCGGGATGCCATCATGTCTATCTGGGGCAGTCCCCACTGACTTGCAATCTGTGCGAAGACTTCCTGATGTCCACACTCTCCTGGATGCAGGTCATGTCTGCTGAGAAAGTCTGCTTCCCAGTTGTCCACTCCCGGAATGAACACTGCTGACAGTGCGCTTACAAGATTTTCCGCTCAGCAAAGAATCCTGGCGGCTTCCGCCATTGCCACTCTGCTCCTTGTGCCGCCTTGGCGGTTTACATGAGCCACTGCGGTGATGTTGTCTGACTGGATCAGAACTGGTCGGTCGCGCAGTAAGGTCTCCGCTTGACGTAGGGCGTTGTATATGGCCCTCAGTTTCAGGATGTTGATGTGAAGACAAGTCTCTTGACTGGACCAAAGACCTTGGAAGTTTCTTCCCTGTGTGACTGCTCCCCAAACTCGTAAGCTCGCGTCCTTGGTCACCAGGATCCAGTCCTGAATGACGAACCTGCGGCCTTCTAGAAGGTGAGCACTCTGCAGCCACCACAGGAGAGATACCCTGGCTCTGGGGGACAGGGTGATCAACCGATGCATTTGTAGATGCGACCCGGACCATTTGTCCAATAGGTCCCATTGGAAAGTCCTCGCATGGAACCTGCCGAAGGGAATGGCTTCGTATGATGCCACCATCTTTCCAAGGACTCGAGTGCAGTGATGCACTGACACCTGTTTTGGCTTCAATAAGTTCCTGACTAGAGTCATGGGTTCCTGAGCTTTTTCTATCGGAAGATCAACCTTTTTCTGGTCTGTATCCAGAATCATGCCCAAGAAAGTCAGACGAGTCGTAGGAACCAACTGCGACTACGGGATGTTGAGAATCCAGCCGTGTTGCTGTAACACCTTCAGTGAAAGTGACACGCTGTTCAGTAACTGCCCTCTTGTGCTCGCTTTTATGAGGAGATCGTCTAAGTACTGGATAATTGTGACTCCTTGCTTGTGCAGGAGCACCATAATTTCCGCCATTACCTTAGTGAAAATCCTCGGGGCCGTGGAAAGCCCAAACGGCAACGTCTGAAATTGGTAATAACAATCCTGTACCGCAAATCTCAGGTACGCCTGATGAGGTGGATAAATGGGAACATGAAGGTATGCATCCTTTATGTCCAGAGATACCATAAAATCCCCCCTTTCCAGGCTGGCGATGACCGCTCTTAGCGATTCCATCTTGAACTTGAACCTCTTCAAGTATAGGTTCAGGGATTTTAAATTTAAAATGGGTCTGACCGAACCGTCCGGTTTCGGGACCACAAATAGGGTTGAGTAATATCCCTTCCCTTGTTGAAACAGGGGAACCTTGACCACCACCTGTTGAAGATACAATTTGTGAATTGCATGTAACACTATCTCCCTTTCCGGGGGAGAAGCTGGTAGGGCCGATTTGAAAAACAGGCGAGGAGGCACCTCTTCGAATTCCAGCTTGTAACCCTGGGAAACAATTTCTATTGCCCAGGGATCCACCTGTGAGTGAACCCAGATGTGGCTGAAAATTCGAAGACGTGCCCCCACTGGGGCGGACTCCTGTAGGGGAGCCCCAGAGTCATGCGGTGGATTATGTAGAGGCCGGGGAGGACTTCTGTTCCTGGGAACTAGCTGTGTTATGCAGCTTTTTTCCTCTGCCCTTACCTCTGGCAAGAAAGGACGCACCTCGTACTTTCTTGTTTCTTTGTGATCGAAAGCACTGCATTTTATAATGTGGTGCTTTCTTAGGCTGTGGGGGAATATAAGGTAGAAAATTTTAATTACCCGCTGTAGCCGTGGAGACCAGGTCCGAGAGACCGTCCCCAAACAATTCCTCACCCTTGTAAGGTAAAAACTCCATATGCTTTTTTCCATATGCATCACCTGTCCATTGCCGGGTCCATAGGACACGTCTAGCAGAAATGGACATCGCGTTGATTATAGAACCCAGTAGACTAATGTCTCTTTGAGCATCTCTCATATATAAGTCCGCATCTTTTATATGCCCTAGGGTCAATAAAATGGTATCCTTATCTAAGGTCTCAATATCCGCTGATAAGGTATCTGTCCATGCTGCTACCGCGCATATATACCCAGGCCGACGCAATCGCCGGTCTGAGTAAGGTACCAGAATGTGTGTAAATGGACTTCAGGATAACCTCCTGCTTGCGGTCAGCCGGGTCCCTGAGGGTAGCCGTATCTTGGGATGGCAGCGCTACCTTTTTGGATAAGCGTGTTAATGCCTTATCCACCTTAGGGGAGGTTTCCCACCGTATCCTGTCCGTTGGCGGGAAAGCATACGCCATAAGAATCCTTTTGGGAATATGCAGTTTTTTGTCTGGAGATTCCCAAGCTTTTTCACATAATTCATTCAACTCATGTGAGGGGGGAAAGGTGACCTCAGGTTTCTTCCCCTTATACATGTGTACCCTCGTGTCAGGGGGTTCCTCTGTGATATGCAAAACATCTTTTATTGCAATGATCATATATCGAATACATTTAGCCACTTTTGGCTGTAATTTTGCATCATCGTAGTCGACACTGGAGTCAGAATCCGTGTCGGTATCTGTGTCTACAATTTGGGATAGTGGGCGCTTTTGAGACCCCGAAGGTCCCTGCAACATAGGGACAGACATGGGTTGACTCCCTGGCTGTTCCCTAGCTTCAGCTTTGCCTAATCTTTTGTGCAATAAATTTACATTAGCACATAAAACCTTCCACATATCCATCCAGTCAGGTGTCGCGTTGTTGACGGAGACACCACACTCATTCTCTCCTCCTCCTTCCCCTGAAAGCCTTCTACCTCAGACATGTCGACACACGCGTACCAACACACCACACACTCAGGGAATCCTTATCTGAAGACAGTTCCCCCACAAGGCCCTTTGGAGAGACAGAGAGAGAGTATGCCAGCACACACCCCAGCGCTATATGACCCAGGAAAAAACACAATATAATTATATGTTTACCCAGTAGCGCTGTATGTAATGTATAATTGCGCCAAATTATGTGCCCCCCCCCCCTTCTTCAAAACCCTCTTTCACCGTGGATAAGCAGGGGAGAGTCCGGGGAGCTTCCTTTCAACGCTGTGCTGTGGAGAAAATGGCGCTGGTGAGTGCTGAGGGAGAAGCCCCGCCCCCTCGGCGGCGGGCTTCTGTCCCGCTCAAATATTCTGAAACTGGGGCTCATCATATATACAGTGCCCAACTGTATATATGTCTATTTTTGTCAGAAAGAGGTTTATATGCTGCCCAGGGCGGGGCGCCCTCCCCCCCAGCGCCCTGCCCCCTCTAACAGTGACTGCCGTGTGTGAGGTGTAGGGGAGCAATGGCGCACAGCTTCACCGCTGTGCGTTACCTCAGTGAAGATCATGAAGTCTTCTGCCGCCTTTGAAGTCTTCTTTTCTTCTCATACTCACCCGGCTTCTATCTTCCGGCTCTGTGAGGAGAACGGCAGTGCGGCTCTGGGACGGACGGCAAGGGTGAAACCTGCGTACCGATCCCTCTGGAGCTAATGGTGTCCAGTAGCCTAAGAAGCAGAGCCTTGAAACTCACAGAAGTAGGTCAGCTTCTCTCCCCTCAGTCCCTCGATGCAGGGAGTCTGTTGCCAGCAGTGCTCCCTGAAAATAAAAAACCTAACAAATTACTTTCTGACAGGAAACTCAGGAGCAGGGCCGGTGCTAGGGTGTTCGGCGCCCCCCTGCAAACTATAAATTTGCGCCCTCCCATATTCCTTTGGCGCGCGCCGGGAAAAGGGGTGTGGTCTCACAAGTAAGGGGCATGGCCATACAATAGTACCCCCATTTAAAATTACGCCACAATGTAGCACAATCTTATTAATCTTATACGTAATGCCCTACCCGTAGTAGTAGCGTCCTTATATGTAATGCACCCCAGTAATAGTAGCATCCTTATACATAATGCCCCCCAGTAGTAGTAGTGTCCTTATACATAATGCCCCCCCAGTACTAGTAGCGTCCTTATACATAATGCCCCCCAGTAGTAGTAGTGTCCTTTTACATAATGCCCCCCCCCAGTAGTAGTAGCATCCTTGCACATAATCCCCCCCAGTAGTAGTAGCATCCTTATACATAATGCCCCCCCCCCCGTAGTAGTAGTGTCCTTATACATAATGCCCCCTTAGTAGTAGTAGCATCCTTATACATAATGCCCCCCAGTAGTATCGTCCTTATACGTAGTGCACCCCCAGTAGTAGACGCGTCCTTATACGTAATACCCCCCAGTAGTAGTAGCGTCCTTATACCTAGTGCACCCCCAGTAGTAGTAGCGTTCTTACATGTAATGCCCCCCCCCCAGTAGCAGCGTCGTTATACGTAATTCCCCCCTAGAAGTAGTAGCGTCCTTATACGTAATGCCCCCCCAGTAGTAGTAGCGTCCTTATACGTAGTGCACCCCCAGTAGTAGTAGCGTCCTTATACGTAATGTCCCCCCAGTAGTAGTAGCGTCCTTATACGTAATGCCCTCCCAGTAGTAGTAGCGTTCTTATACGTAATGCGCCCCCAGTAGTAGTACCGTCCTTATACATAATGCTCCGCCCAGTAGTAGCATTGTTATACGTAATGCCCTCCAAGTAATAGTAGCGTCCTTATACATAATGACCCCAAGTAGTAGTATCGTCCTTATACGTAATGCCCCCCCCAGTAGTAGTAGCGTCCTTATACGTAGTGCACCCCAGTAGTAGTATCGTCCTTATACGTAATGCCCCCCCCCCACAGTAGTAGTAGCGTCCTTATACGTAATGCCCCCCCCCCAGTAGTAGTAGCGTCCTTATACGTAATGCCCCCCCAGTAGTAGTAGCGTTCTTACATGTAATGCCCCCCCAGTAGTAGCGTCGTTATACGTAATGCCCCCCCCAGTAGTAGCGTCCATAAAGCGCGCGCACAGACATACCTCACACACACACACAATTCACGCATATATACACACACACTTCTCTCTCACCCTCCACTTACCTAAGCCAGTCTCCCTCTGTACAGCAGCCTGGTCTGTGTAGTTCCACCCCCTTCTGGCCCGTTTAGCCACGCCCCATTCCGTCCTGTGTAGCTCCGCCCCCTTCTGTCCCGTACTCGGCGCTGTCACACAGCACAGGTGAGGGGAGGGGAGGGAGGAGGCTTTTCATGCTGCAGGTGCCCGCTGCCAGTGCCTGTCATACAGTGACAGACACAGCACTGGCAGCAGGACCAGCAGGAGGGGGGACAGGACGGCGCAGCAGGGAAGGGATGCAGAGCAGGGGAAGCGCCTATCCGTCCCAGCGCCTCCCTGCACTGCATCCCTTCGCTGAGCGGGTAGCGCCGGGCCTGCTCAGGAGAGCTCCCTGTAATGCACCCAGTCTCCTCTGGGCACAGTAGTAAACTGAGGTCTGGAGGAGGGGCATAGAGGGAGGAGCCAGTGCACACCCATACCTAAAGTCTTTCTTAAAGTGCCCATGTCTCCTTCGGAGCACGTCTATCCCCATGGTCCTTACGGAGTCCCCAGCATCCTCTAGGACGTTAGAGAAAAGGAGTTAGAAGACTATTACAGGCAAACTTTAATGATTCAGCAGCTCCCACTCAAATTTAAAGTCAGACTTGCAAGATGGATGAAGAACCAGTCCCTGATATAATCAAAACAACTAGGTTGACAGAGGCCAGGGTTCCTCTAATGACATCTTGTGAACTACAGTGAACCAGGATCTTCTTGGTAGAATCGCAGATTAGAGAGTTTGACCAGTTTTTTTAGGCCCACACTTTTTGAACAGGTAAGAGATCTTTTGGTGGATCACACCAACTGGGTGTGGTGAAGCAAGGGGATTTGCTTGTAAATGTGTTTTGATAATAAGTTCTCCCTGTAATATTCTCATGTGTCATCTTGCCAATGGAACTGTATTATTGAGGAAAACATTCCCAATATATGGAAACTTGTGCAAACTTGTATCTTGCTTTGTGATTAGACTAAGGGTACCTATACCTGTATTTTCATGCATCTTTCCTCTCACAGCACAACTGCGCCATGAAGGGTTAGAGTTAATAGACTCTTCATAATTTATGACCCAACCATGGTCCTACAGAAATAATATAACCTGACTCTTTCAAGCCTGTAGTTCTCTCGACATTTCTGTAATCTCAACATTTCTGTAATCATAGGTCGGCAAGATATGCCCAAATTTCCATCTTGTTTTCTTAACTCCGTAACTGTGACCACAGTTTTTGTTAATGTTCTTTGGTGATGCTGAACGACCAAATGGGAGGCATGAAAAAACTGATCATGGTCGCCTAGGACACAAGACCTCACATAAAGCTTGATGTTTGGCAAGTTGAATATGCAAATAAGGTTCTTTGATGTCTATGGAGGTTAAGAATTCAGAATTAACCTTGTCTCCGGCAGGATCCACAGGTTATCCACAGGATAACAATGGGATATGATGGAGCGACAGCAGATTTCCACCAATCAGTCAAAGCTTTCTGGCCTTCCAGCATGCAACGGGCCCGTCCATATATCCCCGCCCCCTGGCTCAGGCAAATCAGCTTTTTGTTTGGTGCGGCAGAAGCCGGACCATGGTCAGAGCGCTGCTGGATTGTTAGCAGCCCCAAGCTTTCTTATTTTATTTTTATAGTCTTACTGTTTTTTGAGTGATCTTTCGTAACAGCGTCTTATACGCATTTTGGAAAGAGTCGCTCCAACAACTCTCCACCGGGCAGTGACAACACTTACCCACGAGTACAGTGCTGTTTCGGCGGGCGTCTGTGTCGGATATACTATCAGGTCCATCAGACGTTACCAGGCTGTGTTCGGAGCACAAGGAGAAGGTAAGGCATCGGCTCCGCGTAGCACATGGAATACGGACACAGCCGCACTGTTTTGGGAGGAGACTACCAAACAGTAGCTGACGCGCCGCCACCACGGGTGCTCCAGCGCTAGGGCTTAGGGATCAGAGGCTCCAGGAATAGAATGAGGCCGCGATCCCTAGGGTTGATGTCAGCAGTGGGGAGTCAGACGCTCTCCTGGTCGCCCCCCCGGTTCATGACCAGTTTCCGCCGAGTCTCCTGCCATGAACTGTTTCCTCGCTTCCATCTCAGACGCTACCAACTACACTGGGAGACGAGGGGACCTGATCGCAGCATAGGCAGCTGTGTGACCGTGGCGTCTGTGTTCACTGATTGCTACCACGAGGGGACCCGGTCGCAGCATAAGTGGCTGCGTGACAGGTGCGTACGAGTTCACTGCGGGCCCGGTCACAGCATAGGCGGCTGTGTGACCGGTGCGGCTGTGTTCACTATAGCTTCATGAAGCGGCAGTGTACACTAGTAGCGTCTGGATCCACTCAGCGTTCACTAACGCATTGATCGATCTTGGAAGCGGGGTAAGTCTCCCTGTATCCCACTCTACTGAGTACGGGCTATACAGCACTAAATCTCTATATACTGTTTTGAGTATGAATAGTTAGGTAAGTGCCTATTGCATATGAGTCTGTATACCATTACTGTTGTTTCTGTCGCATTGCGTCTGAATACGTTACATATGTTAAACATGATTCAGTAAATGTGTTCTCCTACATATTTAAAATATTAATGTAGTTGACGATGTGCTCATATTGCTTAATATACTAATGTATAACATGTGACTGACTGCTAGTATGATGCTGACTTTGCTACAGGTTTGTCAGGTTATTTTACAGATCCTCAATGCTGGTCCATGAGGATCGAATGGATATCATTTTAAAAGGTAAAGTGAAGCAGTCACAAAATTGTGTAGTGCTGATTATTTATCATGTAATAAAGTGACAATGGTGAGGACACTCATACCATGTTTGAAGCTGTATTATCCTCTTATTATCTGGTTCAGGATGGCTTGTATGCATAATGTTTAGCTCAGCAAGGCAGATGCAGGAACAAGTGTATCCACTTGGGGCTATATTTACACAAGCTTATCCAGGTTCCCCAAAATCCTGTACCAAGAATAGGGTTACAAGCCCTTACATACAGCAGCAGCTTCTCAGAATCAGTGGTAAGTAAATCTTCACTCTCGCAGACTACACATTGCTTAGATTCATCATATGAAAAAGAGGTAGGTCTCAGCTCTCGAATATACCTGAGTTAATTGAAAGCAATAAAGCCATCTTATCCTTAGAGGATACAGTAAAGCCTGTGTTAAAAACCAAGGCATCTGTGTTTAAACATCCCAATACTTTAGTTCCAAGAAAATCAAGGAAGAGGTTGGGTTACGCCCAATAAAAAGTTAGAATTCCTAAGAAATGGAATTCCTATGATCTGCTTCCAGCTGGGGATTGTTTAAATAAATAGGGGAGATGGCTCCTAATGTAGATAAGGAGAATCTACAATAGCTTTACTGTCTAGGGCTGTCATGAGGCCAAGCCTTGGCTTCGGCTTAAATGGCAAAGACAGTGGTTGCCTGGGCTGATGCAATGTAAGGAGATTTTTTCAAGAACATGAATCTCATATAAAAGATTGCAATGTTCCTGGAAGCATTGGATATGTGCAAAATATTTACTCCAGGGCATCAGCCCTAACTATACCTGCTCATAGAGCAGTTTAGCTGGGTACATGGAAGATCTACAACCACACCACACTGGATATGCCCAATCACACCAGATCTTGGAAGCTATGCAGTGTGGGGCCTAGTGAGTAATACCAGGTACTGTAGATGGAACCATTTTCTTGGTCTAAAAATATTCCTTTTTGGTAAGAATTGATAGATATTCCGGAGTTAGAAGCAAACTCCGAGAAAGTCAGGAATCTTCCACATACAGTTCACGCGTTGATATTACACTATCAATAGAAGCCTGTCATAGGCTGAAAACCACGTCAGTGTGATTTCAAATTAGGAAACCATTGAGCTACCAGAAGATCTACAGTGAGGGCCTGGTTAGTACTCGGATATCCGGGAATATCAGGTGCTGTAGAAAAATAAAACCATCAGCGGATGGTGTGGGCTCCTCCTGGGAGATCCCAGGTTGGGGAGCCGACTTCATCAGGTCACACAGACCTGGCATGGTATCTCTAGTTATGTTTCGCCTTCAAAACAGCCTATCTCGGCTATAGACGAAGGCCTGGCTTTGCAAGAAGCAGGTCAGAAAATTGCTATGGTCAGGAATAGTCATTCCAGTTCCTATGGCAAACAAGGACAAGGTTTTACTTCAACCTGGCTTAATCGGAAGACAAATGAGTCAATTCGGCTCATGCTAAATCCAAAAAATGCTGAGCAAATACATTTGGAAACATGGAATCATTATGTTCCTTATGTGTGGCATGGAGCCAGGGGTTTTTTATGGATCCCTGGATATATAGGATGCCTACTGTCAAAGTCGAAAAATATTGTAGCACATACACCACGTACTAACCACACACACACATGCCCGCTGCGCATGCACTTGTTCCGTCGTCCGTGCACATATCCGCAATTTGCGTATGATCGCTCCCGCGGACCTGCGCGTGGTATGGGTAATTATGGCGGAGTTTGTGAGCGCATAGAGGGTTATCAGAACATTACATATTTAACCCAAATAGTGCACATTGTACACATAGCCCCCTGCACCACATCAGAAAGAAATAGCTGTTTAAAATGGTTACAGAACAAAGGGATTCACCTTTACAGGATAGGAGGGGACAGAACAAGGTTACAAGGTGGTGTTTGGTATGCAGCTGTAGGGTATTTTAAGGGAAACATTCTGGTGTTGGTTTGAGGAAGATCGCATGTTCCTGAGGATAGTTAGATGCAGAAGCAGAAATAATAAGATTTTACTCACCGGTAAATCTATTTCTCGTGGTCCGTAGTGGATGCTGGGGACTCCGTAAGGACCATGGGGAATAGACGGGCTCCGCAGGAGACTGGGCACTCTAAAGAAAGATTTAGGACTATCTGGTGTGCACTGGCTCCTCCCCCTATGACCCTCCTCCAAGCCTCAGTTAGGAACTGTGCCCGGAAGAGCTGACACAATAAGGAAGGATTTTGAATCCCGGGTAAGACTCATACCAGCCACACCAATCACACCATATAACACGTGATAGGAACCCCCGGTTAACAGTATGATAACAATTGGAGCCTCTGAAGATATGGCTCACAACAAAACCCGATTTTTGTAACAATAACTATGTACAAGTATTGCAGACAATCCGCACTTGGGATGGGCGCCCAGCATCCACTACGGACTACGAGAAATAGATTTACCGGTGAGTAAAATCTTATTTTCTCTGACGTCCTAGTGGATGCTGGGGACTCCGTAAGGACCATGGGGATTATACCAAAGCTCCCAAACGGGCGGGAGAGTGCGGATGACTCTGCAGCACCGAATGAGAGAACTCCAGGTCCTCCTCAGCCAGGGAATCAAATTTGTAGAATTTAGCAAACGTGTTTGCCCCTGACCAAGTAGCTGCTCGGCAAAGTTGTAAAGCCGAGACCCCTCGGGCAGCCGCCCAAGATGAGCCCACCTTCCTTGTGGAATGGGCTTTTATTGATTTAGGCTGCGGTAATCCTACCGCAGAATGCGCCAGCTGAATAGTGCTACAAATCCAGCGCGCAATAGACTGCTTAGAAGCAGGAGCACCCAGCTTGTTGGGTGCATACAGGATAAACAGCGAGTCAGTTTTTCTGACTCCAGCCGTCCTGGAAACATAAATTTTCAGGGCCCTGACTACGTCCAGCAACTTGGAATCCTCCAAGTCCCTAGTAGCCGCAGGCACCACAATAGGTTGGTTCAAGTGAAAAGCTGAGACCACCTTCGGGAGAAACTGAGGACGAGTCCTCAATTCTGCCCTATCCATCTGGAAAATCAGATAAGGGCTTTTTCAAGACAAAGCCGCCAATTCTGAAACCCGCCTGGCCGAAGCCAGGGCCAACAGTACGCCCACTTTCCACATGAGATATTTTAATTCCACAGTCTTAAGCGGTTCGAACCAATGTGATTTCAGGAATGCCAAAACCACATTGAGATCCCAAGGTGCCACTGGGGGCACAAAAGGAGGCTGAATATGCAGAACTCCTTTGACAAAAGTCTGAACTTCAGGCAGTGAAGCCAGTTCTTTCTGGAAGAAAATCGACAGAGCCGAAATCTGGACCTTGATGGACCCCAATTTGAGGCCCACCGTCACCCCTGCTTGCAGGAAGTGTAGGAATCGACCCAGTTGAAATTCCTCCTTCGGGGCCTTCATGGCCTCACACCAAGCAACATATTTCCGCCAAATGCGGTAATAATGTCTTGCGGTGACATCCTTCCTGCTTTGATCAGGGTAGGGATGACTTCCTCCGGAATACCCTTTTCCTTTAGGATCCGGTGTTCAACCGCCATGCCGTCAAACGCAGCCGCGGTAAGTCTTGGAACAGACAGGGTCCCTGCTGCAGCAGGTCTTGTCTGAGCGGCAGAGGCCAAGGGTCCTCTGCCAGCATCTCTTGAAGTTTCGGGTACCAAGCTCTTCTTGGCCAATCCGGAACCACGAGTATGGTTTTCACTCCTCGCATTCTTATTATTCTCAGTACCTTGGGTATGAGAGGTAGAGGAGGAAACACATAAACCGACTGGTACACCCACGGTGTCACTAGAGCGTCCACAGCGATCGCCTGAGGGTCCCTTGACCTGGCGCAATATCTTTTCAACTTTTTGTTGAGGCGGGACGCCATCATGTCCACCCGTGGTCATTCCCAACGGTTTACCCGCATTTGGAAAACTTCTGGAAGAAGTCCCCATTCTCCCGGGTGTAGGTCGCCCATCGGAGAATCCTTGTGGCTTCTGCCATCGCCATCCTGCTTCTTGTGCCGCCCTGTCTGTTTACATGGGCGACCGCCGTGATATTGTCTGATTAGATCAGTACTGGCTGGTTTTGAAGCAGGGGCCTTGCTTGGCATAGGGCATTTTAAATGGCCCTTAGCTCCAGAATATTTATGTGAAGCGAAATCTCCTTGGAAATTTCTTCCCTGTGTGACTGCACCCCAGCCCCGAAGGCTGGCCTCCGTGGTCACCAGGACCCAGTCCTGTATTCCGAATCTGCGGCCCTCTAGTAGATGAGCCCTCTGCAGCCACCACAGCAGCGACAACCTGTTTCTGTCGACAGGGTTATCCGCTGTTGTATCTGTAGATGGGACCCGGACCATTTGTCCCACAGGTCCCACTGGAACGTCCTTACGTGGAACCTTCCGAATGGAATTATGCTTCGTACGAAGCTACCATTTTTTTCAGGACTCGTGTGCTTCCACTGGAAGAAACACTCTTTTCTGGTCTGTGTCCAGAATCCTTCCCAGGAACAGAAGACGTGTCGTCGGGACCAGCTGTGAATTTGGAATATTGATAATCCAGCCGTGCTGTTGTAGCACTTCCCGAGAGAGTGCTACCCCCACTACCAACTGTTCTTTGGACCTCGCCTTTATCAGGAGATCGTCCAAGTACGGGATAATAAAAACTTCCTTCTTGCGAAGGAGTATCATCATTTCGGCCATTACCTTCGGTGCCGTGGACAACTCCAACGGCAGCGTCTGGAACTGATAGCGACAGTCCTGTACCACACATCTGAGGTACTCCTGGTGAGGAGGGTAAATGGGGACATGCAGGTACGCATCCTTGATGTCCAGGGAGACCCTGTAATCCCCCTCGTCCAGGCTCGTAATAACCGCCCTGAGCGATTCCATCTTGAACTTGAATCTTCTGATATAAAAGTTCAAGTATTTTAATTTTAAGATGGGTCTCACCGAACCGTTCTGTTTCGGTACCACAACCATTGTGGAATAGTAACCCCTTCCTTGCTGAAGGAGGGGCACCTTGACAATCACTTGTTGTGATTATAGTGTTGAATAGCCACCAACACCGCCTCCCTGGCAGAGGGAGGTGCCGGTAAGGCAGATTTTAGGAAACGGCGGGGGGAAGAACGTCTCGAACTCCAGCCTGTACCCCTGAGATACTACTTGAAGGACCCAGGGATCCATGTGAGAGAGCACACTGGGCGCTGAAATTTCTGAGACGGGCCCCCACCGTACCCGGGTCCGCCTGAGCAGCCCCAGCGTCATGCTGTGGACTTAACGGACGCAGGGAGGACTTCTGCTCTTGGGAACTAGCTGTGTGCTGCAGCTTTTTCCTCTACATTTGCCTCTCGGCAGAAAGGATGAGCCTCTAGCCCTCTTGCTTTTCTGGGGCCGAAAGGACTGTACTTGATGATACGGTGCTTTCTTTTGTTGTGGGGTAGCCTGTGGCATAAAAATCGATTTCCCAGCAGTAGCTGTGGAAACGAGGTCTGAAAGACCATCCCCAAACAGTTTTACCCCCTTATAGGGCAAAACTTCCATGTGCCGATTCGAGTCGGCATCGCCTGACCATTGCCGAGTCCATAACCCCCGTCTGGCGGCAATGGACCTAGCGCTTATTTTTGATGCCAGCCGGCAAATATCCCTCTGTGCATCACGCATGTATAAGACCACGTCTTTTATATGCTCTATTGTCAGCAAAATATTGTCCCTATCCATAGTAATTTTCCGACAGGGAATCTGACCACGCAGCGGGAGCACTGCACATCCATGCCGAAGCAATGGCTGGTCGCAATATAATGCCCGAGTGTGTGACTATATCTTTCAGGGTAACCCCCTGCTTTTTATCAGCAGGTTCCTTCAGGGCGGCCGTATCCGGAGACGGTAGTGCCACCTTTTCTGATAAGCGTGTAAGCGCTGTATCTACCCTATGGGGTGTTTCCCAACGTGACCTATCCTCTGGCGGGAAAGGGTACGCTGCCAATTACCGTTTAGAAATTATCAATTTCTTACCGGGGGAAGACCACGCTTCCTCACACACCTCATTTAATTTCTCAGATGCAGGAAAAACTACTGGTAGTTTTCTCTCACCAAACATAATACCCTTTTATGTGGTACCTGGGGTATTATCATAAATGTGTAATACATTTTTCATTGCCTCAATCATGTAACGGGTGGACCTATTTGGAGGGTACACTAGTCTCATCGTCGTCGACACTGGAGTCGGTATCCGTGTCGACATCTGTTTCTGCCATCTGAGGTAGCGGGCGTTTTTAGAGCCCCCCATGACATTTGAAACGCTGGAACAGGCACAAGCTGAGTAGCCGGCTGTTCTGTGTCGTCGACCTTTTGTGTAAGGAGTTGACACTTTCACGTAATCCTTCCATAAGTCCAACCACACCGGTGTCGATCCCGCATGGGGTGACATCACATTTACAGGCATTCGCTCCGCCTCCACATCATTATCCTCCTCATACATGTCGACACAGCCGTACCGACACACAGCACACACACAGGGAATGCTCTGACAGAGGACAGGACCCCACAAAGCCCTTTGGGGAGACAGAGGGAGAGTATGCCAGCACACACCAGGGCGCTATATATCACAGGGATATCACGTATAAGAGTGTATTCCCTTATAGCTGCCTATATATATTGTATACTGCGCCTAAATTGTGCCCCCCCTCTCTTTTTAACCCTTTCTGTAGTATTGACTGCAGGGGAGAGCCAGGGAGCTTCCCTCCAACGGAGCTGTGAGGGAAAAATGGCGCCAGTGTGCTGAAGGAGATAGCTCCGCCCCTTTTTCGCTGACTTTCTCCCGCATTTTTATGGATTCTGGCAGGGGTTAAAAAGCACCTATATAGCCTCTGGGGCTATATATGGTGCCAGTTTGCCAGCCAAGGTGTCAGTATTGCTGCTCAGGGCGCCCCCCCCCCCCCAGCGCCCTGCACCCATCAGTGACCGAAGTGTGTGGTGTGCATGAGGAGCAATGGCGCACAGCTGCAGTGCTGTGCGCTACCTTGGAGAAGACAGAGGTCTTCAGCCGCCGATTTTCCGGACCATCTTCATGCTTCTGGCTCTGTAAGGGGGACGGCGGCGCGGCTCCGGGAACGGACGACGAGGTCGGGTCCTGTGTTCGATCCCTCTGGAGCTAATGGTGTCCAGTAGCCTAAGAAGCCCAAGCTACCACCACTTAGGTAGGTTCGCTTCTTCTCCCCTTAGTCCCTCGATGCAGTGAGCCTGTTGCCAGCAGGTCTCACTGAAAATAAAAAACCTAACAAACACTTTCTTCCTAGGAGCTCAGGAGAGCCCCTAGTGTGCATCCAGCTCAGCCGGGCACAGAAATCTAACTGAGGCTTGGAGGAGGGTCATAGGGGGAGGAGCCAGTGCACACCAGATAGTCCTAAATCTTTCTTTAGAGTGCCCAGTCTCCTGCGGAGCCCGTCTATTCCCCATGGTCCTTACGGAGTCCCCAGCATCCACTAGGACGTCAGAGAAATAAGTTTAAACTGTATTTACTGTATATTATGTATGCGGGGGGAATCCAGAGGAGACCACCCACAAGAGCAGTAAAGAAAGACATCGCCCACCTATTCAAACAGACCTATGACCTCTCCTGTACTGTAAATGACCATCCCTGTGTCCAATGAACAAAGAGATTACAGTATCCATTGTGTTATGTTTTGGATGAAGTGAATAAAGAGAGCCTGCAGCAGGCTTGGTCACACAAGACTCTGAACGCTATCTACCTGATGAGCGGAGGACTGGTCCAGGTTGCGCAAGCGAATATTCTCACGTATGTACATTGACTGTAGCCATTATTCTGTTGTAGATTTATCTTGTTAGCCTTGTAGAGTATAACTTGTATTGTTATTCCCTTTCAAATAATCCACTGTGGCCTTAGAACCCAGCGGTTAACTACAAATCGGTGTTGTCTCCTCATTTCCCTGCTAGGGTTTAAAGTGTATTTAACTGTATAAGGTTTAAGAGTGTATTGATAAGGTGTGTACGCACAGAAAGTACTTCATACCGTCAGCGCTGTGTAAGGTTTAAGGTGTAACATCATTACAGTGCTTTGCGGCACAAGGTTTAGAGTGTAAGAATAACTTTGCATTGCATTACGAATAAGGTTTAAAGTTTATTAAGTGTGTGCGCACGCTGTGCGTACTCTGTACACCCAGCGCGGCGTGTGTACGCTAAGTACGTACAACGTACGGGACTCTGTACGCAAATAGTGTGCGAAGTGAGTAGCATGTGTATTAAGTCTAGTGGCCGCAGCGGCTCCATGGTAAAAGTGTGTTTAAAGGTATAGCTTTATGGTTTAAGATAATATCGACATTATCAATTGGGGGCTCTCACGGGATATCACGTTCTTAATGATGCACTGTACATTACAAACGCGGCTGTAATTGACCGGCTAATGATGGACGCATCGCAAAATGCTGAAGAAAAAAACATCCACGTTAATGTATTGTTGTGGTATCAGTAAGACGCTGATATGAAATTTTAAGGGACAAGGCGTTTCTCATAATATTTAAGATGCTAAAATGTATTTTTATTGTTGCAAAACAAGGTTCAAATGGGTCATATTGTGTTTGATTCAGATTGGATTATCTGTTTAAGTAGGTTTAAAAGTATATTTAAAAGTTTGCATAGCTTTGATATAGTTTTATTTTTAACTCAGACCTAAAATAACTTCAGGGGCTTGCATGGTGTGTGATTTCTTTGTGATAAAGGAAGCCGCATGGTTTGTCCTCCATTTTGGACTAACCACATGGCCTGCCCACCATTTTGTGTAACCCTCATGGATGTTGAAGGGGGAGGAGCAGCGGCCATTTTGGGAAGGTCATTTTTTCTAAATGGCTGATTTTCAGTCTGCTCAAGAATAATCAGCTCTCCCTGGTCACAATCAATCACCATTTATGAGTTACCAATGCATTTATTTAACCCATGCCATAGTCAATTACAAATAGTTTCAGATGGGGCTTAATGAAAGTTAATAGTAAGATGAATACTTGATGTAAGAAGTACACACAGACAAAAAAAACAAAGTTTTTTTTCTTTGGTTTGTTTTTTCTTTTACCTCTGAGATTTAGCTAACTCTGCTTACTATAAGATAGCCATTGAAATGCAAATTAACCTGTGTAACTGCTTTTTCTTAGCAGTGAACAACCCTCTTGAACAGGCAGTCAAAAAGCACACAATATTGATATGCAAATTAGAGACTTTAAAGGAAATGCATTCATTTCAGTAGGTGTGTACTGTGTGGGGGTTCTATGAGAGTCAAGTGTTAAATATAATATAAATATATATTATATATAATATTATAATTATGTGTATATTTATATCAGTGTATGTTCTGCAAGATGGCTATCCAATCTGAATCATACCATTTGAAATATTGATTCTTACTAGATTCATTTAGACCTGTGTAAAAGACGGAGAAATTTGTTGCTATTTAGTTAAAAATATAGACTAAAATATTAAGGAAGTAAAACGTAAAACACAAATACAGTCTGGCCTAGTTAAACAGGTTTATACAGAAAGATACTGTGTTGTGTTAAGTAAACGATTATAGGTAATATCACTTACATTTATAGAAGTGTGGGATTTGTACTACTGCGGACGTACGGTCTTTGTACACGTGTCTTGGACAAAGTACGGGACTGCGTACGCAACGTAAAGACGTACGCACGGTCGCATGTTTACGCAATGTGCGTAAGGATACGGCCGCTAAGTACAAATTACACAATAGCATTGTTTAGTTTAGGCGCGGGACGGTAGCCACACGATAATAGCACAAATTGCTCAGTGTCCAAGATTTAGTTTAAATAAAACCTTTTTTACTGTATTACCTCTGGTACTAAGGCTGTTTATCTGAATGAAAGTTAATTTTCTGTACAGAAAAACCTACGTGTATTTGAGTGAACGAGCGTGAGTGTGCAAACAATAAAGGTATTGTGGACCCAGGGAATTCGGGATCCCGTAGGAGACCACACCAGGTGAGTGGAAACTTGGTGGCGTGAGAGTGGCTTGCTCACGTTAACATAGATTAAAGTACAAAGGAGCAAGGTAGCAGATACCGCAGGCCAGAAGGTCAGCGAAGGTTTAGAGTACCGCAGACCAAAAGGTCAGCAAGGTTTTTGTTTAGGTGCCGCAGCCCAGGGGGTTAGCGAAGAAACCCATATAGGCCCGTTTTGATACGCTCCGGCTGAGGTTTCGCAGACTGAAAAATCGATTCCATTGGTCGTACGGCGGATAAGTAACAGTTACCTATACGCTGTGCAATTGTACCGCGCGTTCGTGAGTGCAATACTTAGCGCAAGGTGATACCCTTTTTACGAGCTTTGCGTAAAATCGCGGGATCATTAGCGCTGGGTGTAGCATACGCAAGCGTGATTTGTGTAAAAAAAAAATTTTGTTTTAAGGGAGTTTCGCTGGTCACTCAGGAAATCTCCAACAACCAATATTTACTGGGAAGGGTAAGCCACTCCCATATACTTTCAGTAAATAGAGGTTACACAGGGGCCCTAGGTTGGATACTAACTTCGCTGACGACAGCATTTGGTAGTATTGGCCAACGTGGGCGTGAGAGCACTCGTTGAACTTTCACCGTTGCCTTATATTGAGTATTTTGTTTTTTTGTGGGAATTAGCTGAGAAGGCAATACTTGCAAAATATGGGGGCCAGTTGCTCAAGTAAGGGACGTGCAACCAGGGTTCAGGTTGACATTCCGCGGCCCAGGGGGTCAGCGAGGTACATAATGTGTGAGAAGCATGGATCACACACTTACGTTTTTTGCAATGAATGGGAACGTATGACTGCGGAAGATAGGGAACCATTCCCTAGGGTAGGCAGTTTTGAACCAGAGGTGTTGCAGAATTTAAGGTTTAGGATATGTCTGATAAAATCCCGAAAACAAAGGGTCAGACACACAAACTGTTTAAATTTATGGCAGCAAGAGGGCGATATGCAAGGGAAATTAACATATGCAGCCGGTTCCAAACCTAGCGGGAATGAGAACACAAACACGCCATTGTCGACACAGGTCGAAGGGGAACAGGAGGCTACAGTCAATGATACATCCGTAAATGACAGTAATATGAAAGAGCAATCTATTAACCCTAACTTTTGCAAAATGTGTCCTGTTTTGAAGTCTCTCCAAGGTTTTAGGTCACAGGAAGATGAAGGATTCAGCCAAATCGTAGCTCTCCTCCAAGCAGTCATGTTGCAGGAAACTCAGGTGGGACCTGTCCAACCAGGTATAGCAGTAACAGTATTCCCCAATGAAAGAACTGGTGAGGTCACAGCTACCGGTAAGTATGAGACAGTTAATTGCACAGAAACAACAACACCACACAGTAAACAGATTAGGAACGGAATGGTAGGATTACACCCCGTCTTGGAAATGGTAACTCCCAATGGGGGAACCGATAGTCAGGAAGTAGTCCTCACCGAGAATAATGCAATGTATTGCCCGTGGCCCAGAGATGAGCTGCGATCAATCATTTCAGAATTCCCCGACCCTCGGAAGCATTTAGCCAGATGTCAGAAATTTATCAGAGATCTGGGTAATGTGTATGAACCGACAAACCAACATTGGCGGACATTTTTCAAAGCATGCCTACCCCCTAATATTGACACCCAAAAATTTACCACTGATTGTAGATTAGAGTCGGATAGTCCTATGACTGACAGAAACAATCAGGAAAATATAGAACAAATTAATAAGCAACTAGAGTTGTGTTTTCCCACTGAGTGGAGAAGAATTTTCTCCATAAAACAGAGGGAAAATGAAATGACATCTGAATATTTCCACGAGCACTGCAGGAAATGGACAGCTACATGGGGGTATTAGATGCAGGGAACGATACGAATTACAGGAAGGTAGCTGTGTCTGTGCTAATGGACGATTTGAAAAACCGGCGAGGAGGCACCTCTTCGAATTCCAGCTTGTATTCCTGGGAAACAATTTCTATTGCCCAGGGATCCACCTGTGAGTGAACCCAGATGTGGCTGAAAAGTCGAAGACGTGCCCCCACTGGAGCGTACTCCCTCAGGGGAGCCCCAGCATCATGCGGTGGATTTTGCAGAGGCCGGGGAGGACTTCTGTTCCTGGGAACTAGCTGTGTTGTGCAGCTTTTTTCCTCTGCCCTTACCTCTGGCAAGAAAGGACGTTCCACGTACTCTTTTGCTTTTATTTGAACGAAAGGACTGCATTTGATAATGAGGCGCTTTCTTAGATTGTGAGGGAATATAAGGCAAAAAAATCGATTTACCTGCCGTAGCTGTGGAGACGAGGTCCGAGAGGCCCTCTCCAAACAATTCCTCACCCTTGTAAGGCAAAAACTCCATATGCCTCTGAGTCGGCATCACCTGACCACTGTCGGGTCCATAAGACTCGCCTAGCAGAAATAGACAAAGCGTTTATTCTGGAACCCAGTAAACTAATGTCTCTTTGAGCATCCCTCATATATAAGACAGCATCTTTTATATGCCCTAGGGTCATTAAAATGGTATCCTTATCAAGGGTCTCAATATCCGCTGATAAGGAATCTGTCCATGCTGCTACAGCACTACAAACCAAGGCCGACGCAATTGCCGGTCTGAGTAACGTACCAGAATGTGTGTAAATGGACTTCAAGGTAACCTCCTGCTTGCGGTCAGCAGGATCCTTGAGGGTAGCCGTATCTTGGGATGGTAGCGCTATCTTTTTTGATAAGTGTGTCAAAGCCTTGTCTACCCTAGGGGAGGATTCCCACCGTATTCTGTCCCTTGACGCGAAAGGATACGCTATAAGAATCCTTTTGGGAATCTGCAGTTTTTTGTCTGGAGTTTCCCACGCTTTTACGCATAATTCGTTCAGCTCATGTGAGGAGGGAAAGGTGACCTCAGGTTTCTTTCCCCTATACATGTGTACCCTCGTCTCAGGGACAGGGGGTTCCTCTGTGATATGCAAAACATCTTTTATTGCAATAATCATTTATCGAATACATTTAGCCACTTTTGGCTGTAATTTTGCATCATCGTAGTCGACACTGGAGTCTGAATCCGTGTCGGTATCTGTGTCTACTATTTGGGATAGTGGGCGCTTATGAGACTCCGAAGGTCCCGGTGACATTGGGACAGACATGGGTTGACTCCCTGACTGTACCCTAGCTTCAGCTTTGTCTAATCTTTTGTGCAATAAATTAGCATTAGCACTTAAAACATTCCACATATCCATCCAGTCAGGTGTCGGCTCTGCCGACGGAGACCGTACATTCATACACTCCTCCTTAGGTGAGCCTTCAACCTCAGACATGTCGACACACGCATACCGACAAACCACACACACCCAGGGAAGCCCTTTTCTGAAGACAGGCTCCCCACCAGGCCCTTTGGAGAGACAGAGAGAGAGTATGCCAGCACACACCCCAGCACTATATGACCCAGGAAAAAACACAGAATGTTTACCCAGTAGCGCTTTTCAAGTATGTATATGCGCCAATTATGTGCCCCCCCTCTACTTTAAAACCCTCTTTCACCATGGTATCAAGCAGGGGGGAGAGAGGAGCTTCCTCTCAGCGGTGCTGTGGAGAAAAATGGCGCTGGCGAGTGCTGAGGGAGAAGCCCCGCCCCCTCGGCGGCGGGCTTCTGTCCCGCTCAAAATTCTTAAAAACATGGCGGGGGCTCTTTATATACATGTACAGTGCCCAGCTGTACATGTATATATGTACATTTGCCACAGGAGAGGTTTATATTGCTGCCCAGGGCGCCCCCCCTGCGCCCTGCACCCTTACAGTGACCGATGTGTGTGAGATGAATGGGAGCAATGGCGCACAGCTTCACTGCTGTGCGTTACCTCTATGAAGATCAAGCTGTCTTCTGCCGCCTCTGAAGTCTTTTCCTCTCATACTCACCCGGCTTCTATCTTCCGGCTCTGCGAGGAGGAGGACGGCGGCGGGCTCTGGGACGGACGGCGAGGGTGAGACCTGTGTACCGATCCCTCTGGAGCTAATGGTGTCCAGTAGCCTAAGAAACAGAGCCCTGAAACTCGGAGAAGTTGGTCTGTTTCTCTCTCCTCAGTCCCTCGATGCAGGGAGTCTGTTGCTAGCAGGCTCCCTGAACATAAAAAACCTAACAAAAATACTTTCTTTACAGGAAACTCAGGAGAGCTCCCTGAAATGCACACAGTCTCCACTGGGCACAGTATCAAACTGAGGTCTGGAGGAGGGGCATAGAGGGAGGAGCCAGTGCACACCCAGATCCAAAGTCTTTCTTAAAGTGCCCATGTCTCCTGCGGAGCCCGTCTATACCCATGGTCCTTACGGAGTCCCAGCATCCTCTAGGACGTTATAGAAAAAAGTTATCTACTATCCTATATATTGTCTCACTACATATTCTGAAGATGGAAGGGATTTATTTTGGATTGAATATAGGCTCAAGTATTTACACATAAATGAACAATATAGATATGTCCTCATACATCTTTGCTGCCAAGAGACCCTCTATTTACCATGTGAGTGCAATTATAGACACAGGCACTGCTTGATCATCTATATAAGACTTCACTATAAGGTTCTTATTGTTTTATTATATATTACCGTACTACATATGAGCTGATCAATAGTGGTAAGTCATCACAGATTTGGATTTGTAGTGGCGACGGTATTAGGGTCCCACACACACAATCAGTGTGGATTAGGAATGAAGCCACCAATGAAACCTGCATGAAGTATCTGGTATACTGATCTAACAAGTTAATGTTTTATTCTTTAGCTTTCCTTTTTTCTTCCCTATTTTGACTTGATGCATATTTTCAATCAATCTATAAATTTAAGAAAGTATTGGAGCATATGTTCAACAAGAGCTATTTGTGTTATTTGTTGTCTATATAGATGTCAGCTTACATTTATGGGCCCTAAACTTAAGGCGACCTACCCGACGGCCGATACGGCAAATGGGCGACCCAGCGGTGGGGGGAGAGGTGACGGGAGGAGTTAAGATTCTTTACTCCCCCCGTCACCCTGCTCCATAGCAGTGCAAGCTAATATGGACGAGATTGTCCATATTGGCTTGCATGCATAAGCGACCTGGCACCAAGGGTGAGCGAGCGCAAGGCCGTGCATCGTTCATCGTGGGTGCCTACACGCTGAACGATATGAACGAGTTCTCATTCATTAATGAACGAGAACGTTCATATCGGTCAGTTCTATTGCCTAATGTGTAGGGCCTATTAGACTCTGTGTGAGTGCAGCACCACTGGGGACGCATGTGTCACCAATCCACTGGATCTTTAAAGAACATTCCAATTAATCAGCAGAAAGAAAGTTCTAGAAATCAACTCTGCCACAGTTGTGTTTACTCTATGTACTGCTCACCAGGTCAAAAAAATCTTCATCTTGAACAGTAAACATAAGGTCAGTTCTGGACCGATCAGCTTGTTCTTCCACTTCTTCAGCACTATTTCCATTATTACTTTATGACCCAGAAGTACCTTTTGTGGTGCAATCTTCCAGTGTATACATTGTCTTACACAGCCTTCAAAGCAAATTTCCCCACACTGCACGTGCACTACAACATGCAACTTGCAGTCCCCTTGGAACCAGCCCTCACTATCACAAATTGCAGCAGCAGGGAGATGTATCCCTGGGTTGATAACAGCACATGTATGCCCCTATAGACAAAAATTAACAAGCATCTCCCTACTCTATTATACCCCTTTCACATTGCACAAATAACCCGGTATCGACTCAGCATATTGCCGGGTCGACACGGGTTAGTGTGCGATGTGAAAGGGGCCTTGGAGAATTTCTGGGTCACCTGACCCGGTAAATCAACCTGGGTAATAAGAAGGGTTATTCCCGGGTTGCATACCGGTTCAGGCACAGTGTGAATGGGTTGCTGGTTTGATGCGACCCGGTACCCATTCACAGCACAGGGAGAGGCGGCGCGGAGATGAGCTCATTTCCCAGCGCCGCCTTCACCCCCGCTGCCGGATCCGCCCCCCGCTGCTGTGGCAACTGACCCGCATATTGCCAGGTCGGACAATCAGCGAAAGGGGTAGCAGAGTCTCTAATGCCGGATCCCAACCGGGAAGAATCTGTTTCCAATTCCCGAGTGAGATCCGGCATTGGAGATGTTAAAGGGGTATTACTAAAGAGATTAAAAAAACGAAAAGAAAAAAAAAGATAAGGGGAACATGAGGAGCTAGACTATGTAAAGGAAGTGGGTGGTCTGACCTTTTTCCCTGTTTCTTTCCCTTGAGGAATGGGTTATTAACCCACAGTATATCTGCCATGGAGGACAGAAGAAGAAATAATGTTTGATGCTGAGCTGATGTTACACAATATAAACAATAAATGTATGTCTGACATAGGAAACAAAGCATCTTCCTTAATAGATCTAGGAACTTGTGCAACTAAACAAGTGTAATAATAAACTATTGCATCAGATAACAAAAAGCTAGACATTACCGGTAAATGTGATAGGGTGTGAGAAGCTGGAAGTGTTGGAGGTTGGCACTTTAAAAATATGGGCATTCTCGCACAATCATTTACAAGGCAAAACCAGCTTGGTTTTGCCTTGTAAATAATTGGCGCTTTGCAAATACTGCCATTTCGTACAAACTCCCGCTCCTACAACTTCTCGCACCGCATTACATTTAACCCTTTATATTTTACTGCTACAGATGTGACACGAGTCATCTTAAACAGTATAATGTAATATTCATGAGTTTTGCAACATTGCTTTTAATACATCTTTAAATTTTAAATTTTAACAATGATGACAAATTCAGTGAGCATTACAGAAACACATTACTTTCTTTTTCTCCCTTTCATTATACAAAAATTTACCTACAGCAAAGGAGCAAGTGTTCTCGATACCACAGGTTCTCACTATTGTAAAGGTGGGGTGCAGACTGCAGTCAGTAATTAAATTCTGCTTCCTCCCCGAAGAGTCCCCCCTTCCCATAACCTGCTCCCAGCTGGATAAGGACAAGCACTTGCAATACCATGGGCGTGACAAAAGAAATAGGATTTCCCATAGCAACTGAATAATGGTAAAATAATCGTTCTGGTAGACTTACCGTTGATAACTCTATTTCTCCTAAGTCCACAGGATAACATTGGGATATGAGGAAGCAACAGTGGATTGGCACCAAACGATCAAAGCTTTTGGCCTCCCAGAATGCAATGGGCCCATCCCTATATCCCCGCGTCCTAGCTCAGGCAAATCTGTTGTTTTCCAAAGCTCAAGGCAGGAGCATCAAAGAAAGCCCTAATCATCCGAGAAGAACACACATGCACACCCTACCGTACAAGAAGGAAGAGGTTAGTGAGTGAAAGGATCCTCAAATCAGGTGCGTCAGGGTAGGATCCCTGTGGACTTAGGAGAAATAGAGTTATCAACAGTAAGTCTACCATAACGAGTAATTCTCCTGCATGGTCCACAGGTTATCCACACAGGATAACATTGGGATGTCCGAAAGCAATTTAGTGGTGGGGATGCTCCTGACTGGACAGGAAAATCCTTTGCACGAATTCAGCGCCCTGATAGGCAAAGGTATCAAAGGTATAATGTCTATTGAATGTGTTAATGGAAGGCCATGTGGCTGCCTTACATATCTGTGCTGCTGAAGCACCACAATGTGCTGCCCATGACGGACCTACCTTACAAGTAGAGTGAGCAGAAACATTAGCCAGAACAGGGAGATCAGCTTGAGAAGATGCTTCTGAAATCATCATTCAAAGCCATCACGCCAGTGTTTGCTTGTCTGCAGGCCATCCTCTCTTGTGAAATCCGTAGAGAATGAAGAGTGTCTGTTTTTCTGATGGCGATGGCACTGGTACGATCAACGTAGATCCTTAAAGCACACACTACGTCCAAAGATGCATCTCCCGCAAAAAGGTCTGGCCCTTGGAAGGCCGGGACTCCAATTTCTTCGCTAAGGTTGAATTTAGACACCACCTTAGGAAGATACCCAGATTTGGTTCTGAGAACCGCTCTATCTTGATAAAAAAAAAAAATCATAAAAGGAGGGCGACATAACAATGCACCTAAATCTGAAACTCACCTAACTGAAGCAATAGCTAAGAGAGAACTTTAGCTGTCAACCATTTAAAGAGCCACTTATTTTAGTGGTTCAATTGGGGCACTTTGAAGGCCCTTTAGGACTAAACTTAAGTCCCAAGGTATTGTAAAAGGAACAAAAGGAGGTTGAATGTGAAGCATTCCCTGGAAAAAAAGTGTGCAAATCCTGTAGGTTAGCAGTTTTCTTTTAGAACCATATAGTCAATGCTGACACTTGCAGTCTCAAGGTAGCCACCTTTAGACCTTTGTCCATTCCTGACTGAAGGAATACTAGGACTCTGGAAACTCTAAAAGACCTAGGGTCAAATTTCGGGTCACTGCACCATTGAATATAGGCTTGCCATATTCGGTGATAAATGCGAGCTGAGGAAGGTTTCCTTGCTCTGAGCATTGTTTGAATTACATGTTGTGAGAAGGATGGAAGTCTCAAGAACCATGCCGTCTTGCTGTCAGGATGGAAGTCTCAAGAGCCACACAGTCAAAGACAGTCGATCTAGGTGCTTGTGATAGCAAGGACCTTCAGACAGTAGATCTGGACGTTGAGGGAGTAGGAGTGGAACATCCATCGACATCCTCTGCAGATCTGTGTACCAATGTCTCCTGGGCCAAGCCGGAGCTATTATTATCACGGCGCCCCTTCCTTGTTTTGCCTTTCGCATTACCCTGGTTAACAGGGCAATTGGTGGAAACACATAGGCCAAATGAAAGTCCAATCTCACTAACAGGGCATCGACAAAGATTGCTTTGGGATCCTTTGTTCTTGACCCGTATGCAGGAACTTTGTTGTTCTGACGGGATGCCATGAGATCCATCTCTGGTAACCCCCCACTTGTCTACCAGAACTTGGAAGACCTCGGGATGCAAAGCCCATTTGTTTGCATGAATGGCATGTCGACTGAGAAAATCCGCTTCCCAGTTTAGGAGTCCAAGAATGAACACTGTGCACAAGGATGGATGATGAAGTTCTGCCCACTTTAACGTGTGAATTACCTCCTTCATTGTGTTTTGGCTGCGAGTCACTCCCTGATGGTTGAGGTACACTACTGCCATTGCATTGACGAAGCGGATTTGGAATTATATCCTTTGCCTGAATAAGTGCCATATATATGGCCCGAAGTTCCAATATATTTATTGGCAGGCAACATTCTTCCTTGGTCCACTGCCCCTGGAAGCAACTTCTTCTCGACACTGTACCCAGCCCTGAAAGCTGGCATCCGTTGTCAGAATTTCCCAATCTGATATCCAAAAGGTTCTCCCTTTGTACAGAAGGGATGTCTGTAGCCACCAGGCTAATGACCTCCTTACTCCCAGAGGAAGGACCATAGTCTGTGTTTTTATTGTCTGATGAAAACCATTCCATTTGGAAAGGATCAGACATTGCAAAGGTCTCGAGTGGAACTGAGCATACTCCACCATGTCGAATGCCGACTACATCAACCCCATCACACATTGCTGCATGAATGGATGCCTTTTGACTGTGAGGGAGCTCCTGAATTCTTGACTGAATTTTGGATATTTTGTTCAGAGGTAAAATTATTCTCTGAAGACCCGAATCCAACACAACCCCCAAGTGAGTTATTCGTTGTTGACGGAACCAGGGACGAATTTGCCCAATTTATGAGCCAACCGTTTCTCTGCAAACAAGATATTGTCTGTTGCAGATGACACTGAAGCAATTCCTGAGATTGTGCTAGGATTAATAAGTCATTGAGGTATGGAAAAATCCTTATCCCCTGCTGACGGAGATAACATGCCATTACCACCATAATTTTGGTGAATACTCTGGGAGCTGTGGCCAGTCCAAATGGTAGGGCCTGAAACTGAAAATGTTGCTGGAGGATAGCAAACCTGAGATAGTGCTGATGGGACAGTGCTATAGGAACATGAAGGTAAGCATCCTGGATATCTAGGGATACCATAAAATCCACCGACTCCATGGCCAAAATAATGGAACGTAAAGTATCCATTTGAAACCGAGGCACCCAAATGTACTTGTTCAGCACTTTGAGATTGAGTATGGGCCGGAATGACCCATTTGGCTTCTTGACTAAAAACAGGATGGAATAAAAACCTTGTCCTCGTTGCGCAGGAGGAACTGGAATTATCACTCATGACTGAAAAAACTTCTGAACACTTGCAAAGCGCTGGCCTTCATTTCAACTGGAGACGAGCTGGTACAAAAAAAAACTTTGAGGAGGGTGTTTATTGAAAGCAAATGCATAACCGTGAGATACCGCTTCTTGCACCCAGGCATCTGTGGTGGACTGCTGCCAGTTCTGTGCAAAATGAAGAAGTTGACATCCCACCCTGGGGTCCCCAGGTGGAAATCCGCACCATCAGGCTGATGGCTTATCGTCTTCTGATTTGAAAGCCAGCCCTCTGGTAGCCCAATGCTTTTCAATTTTACCAGACTTGTCAGATTGAGACTGTTTTCCATAATCCTTTCCTTTTGCTTTTCTTTGAATCCGACAGGGTCGAAAAGTCGGAAATCTAGGTTTAGATTTGTGTGTGGAAGGAAACTTCACTTTCTTGGAGTCTGCTTCTGACTCCAAAATACTGTAAATTCTTTACCAAAAAGAATATGTCAAGTAAAAGGCAAAGACTCCAGAACCTTCTTGGATTCTGAGTCAGCTTTCCATGTACGTAGCCAAACCGCTCTGCGAGCTGCTACTGCTGAGGCTGATGCATGAGAGGCAAGTGTAGCCATATCCAAGGCTGCTTCTTCCACAGAAAATAGCAGCCTGTTTGATATGTGCAATATGGGATTTTTTATCTCTAGATGCCATTGAAAGATCATCCTCCAATGCATCAGCCAAGGCTGACACTGCTTTTGCCATCCAGGCTGAAGCCATGGCTGGTCTTATGATTTCCCCTGACAAAGGGAAAATGTTTTTTATAAAACAATCTATTTTCCTATCCGTGAAATCATTTAATGATGTTAAAGGCAGAGGTAATGTAGAATTTCGCACCAATCAAATGACATGCGTATCTACTTTGGGAGCCATCTCCATTTTTAAACAGTCCCAGCCGGAAGAGGATAAAGGGAATTCCATTTCTTTGGAATTCTAAATGTCTTACTGGGTGTAACCCAAGCCTCTTGCATAATTTCCGTCAGCTGTTCTGACCCAGGAAACTCAGTCCTAACTGCTTTGGGATGTTTAAACACAGGTGACTTAGAGTTTACCAAAGGCTCTGCTTCCTCCTCTAAGGATAGAATGGCTTTCATAGCACTAATTAGCTCAGGTATGTCTACTGAGCTGAGGCCTTCCTCCTCTTCTCTGTATGCAGACCCTGAGTGCAATGAGATCTCATCCTTCGACGAGTCATTATCTGAAACATGTGTAGACTGTGAAGATGTTGTTTCATGTCTATGTGATTTACTTACCACCGGTCTTACAGCCTGTTTTTGTTGAAAGGCTGCCGTTTCCTGTACTGGGTGTGATAAACCCCAGGTGGAATGTTGCATGTAAGGGTTAATAGGGTAGCCTATTCCTGGTATAGGAGCTGGCATTCTCTGCTCAGCTATACTGGATGTCTGTGCAAAAGCAGCCCATGGTGGTTCAACTTGAACCTGTGCCTGCCTTGGATTATTCAACAGGCTTTGGTGAAAGCTAAAAATGTGCACATACTCCAAATTGAAGCAGATCCTGAGAGGTCAACCCAGCTATGCAAGTCAAACATGAAATGGGTGCTGCTGTGGTGAGTGTATCCTCCTCACCCATGCCTCTCTTAGATATGATAAATAAATCAAACACCTGTACAGGGTTTACTACACAGTTTTGACTGCAATTACTTTAAAATTTGTTAAAGTGACATACAATCCGATCCCTCCCTGCCTTGCACCAGCATTGAGTATCGGAATACACAGAAACTGACAGAATTACGGTAAAGTCAGCAATCACACTAGCAATGAGTCACAGGTTATACATTAGTATAATAAGCAATATGAGGACATAATCAATTACAGTAACATTTTCAAATATGTAGGAGAAACACATTACTGCATTACTTTATATAGGAGTTTAACCGTATTTAGTCGCACAGCGAAAGAAATAGCAGCAATACAATACTTTACAGACTCATATGCATCAGGCACTTATCCAGCTATTCGTACTCAAAGGTAGATAGAGACTTTGGGCCTAATTCAGACCTGATCCCTAGGCTGCGTTTTCGTACAGCCTGCAATGTGGTCTGAAATGCGTATGCACCGCAGTGCGCAGGCACGTCGGTCTGCAGCAACGGAGAGCGATGGGATGGTGCGAGAAAAGTGATCGCACGGGCGATCGTAACGTGACCGACAGGAAGAGGCCGTTTGTGGGTGACAACTCACTGTTTTAGAGGAGTGTCCGGAAAACGCAGGAGGGACCAGGTGTTTGAAGGGAGGGTTTTTGACGTCAGCTCCGGCCCCAATCATCGCACTGGAAGAGTAAGTCCTGGTCTGTGCAGAAGCTCTCCTGCACATGCGATCACACCCCTGCACAGCAATTTCCCCCTCCCCCTGTAGGCGGCGACTACCTGATCGCAGGGATGCAAAAAGCGCACCCTAACGATCAGGTCTGAATTAGACCCTTAGTGCTGTATTACCCAGCTCAGGAGAGTGGGATACAGGGAGACTTCACCCCGCTTCCAAGATCGATTAATACGTTGAGTGGATCCAGATGCTATTAGTGTACACAACCGCCCCGTGACCAACCGCCCCGTGACCCTACAGTGAACACCAACGCACCAGTCATACAGCTGTCTATGCTGCGACTGGGTCCTTTTAGATATACAGCGTCTCAGACGGAAGCGGGAACTGAGAACATGGCGGGAAACTCTGAGGAAACTGGTCATGAACCGGGGGGGGGAGGAGCAACCAAGGGAGCGTCTTACTCCCCACTGCTGACCACCCTAGGGATCACAGCCTCATACTACCCCCCTGGAGCCTATGATCCCTGAGGCCTAGCGCTGGTGCACCCGAGGTGGCAGCCACGTCAGCGACTATTCGGTAGTCCCCATACCGAAACAGTGCGGCTGTGTCTCATGTTTCCCCTACTAAGCGGAACCAATGCCTTACCTCCTCCCCGTGCTCCGGCCACAGCCTGGTAACCTCTGCTGGACTTGCTAGTACATCCTACACAGACGCCCGCCAAAACAGCAATGTAGGCGTGGGTAAGCGTTGTCGCGACCCGGCGGGGAGCTGTTGGAGCGACTCTTTCTAAGGTACGTATAAGACGCTTTTTAGAAAGATGGCTCAAAGAAAACTAGTGAGACTATAAAAATAAAATTTAAAACTTATGTCTGATAAAAAAAACAGCAGCCGATTGACAATGGTCCGGCTCATGCCGCACCAAACAAAAAACTGATTTGCCTGAGCCAGGAGGCGGGAATACAGGAGACAGGGCCGTTGTATTCTGGGAGGTCGAAAGCTTTGATCGTTTGGTGCCAGTCCACTGTCGCTACCTCATATCCCAATGTTATCTTGTGGATAACCTGTGGACCCTGCAGGAGAAAACAAGTTAGCGCAATGTAAAATTGATGAATATTACCAGCAAGTATGAAGGTTACTTCATATACAATTTCACATGATAATGAAACTGAGCCTCTGGAACATTTGCAATGCAGTGTCCCCTAAAAGAGCCCAATTTTTTATCAGTATGTCTTAAGAGAAACATTTAAGGGATAAGGGCCTGCTTCAGAGATGTATGTAAATGCATTCACAGCTGCAAAGAGCTGTCTGGATTTGTAATAAGGCTCCCACCACCAGATTTGAGAGTTCCAGCATACATAGACGCTGTGTCAGTCACAGTTCAGTCAATTATATAGCTTCTGAGTAGCCCTACGGACAACTGCAGAAGATAATTGCTCAACTACAAACAAATCGGGTTTGCGCACTACTCTGAATCAGGCCTTAAATCCAGTGGCAAAATATCTGTGGATGGACAATAATGTGAAAATGCACTCTTATCAAGTGCTCCTGGCTCATACTGTATATGTACATCATATTAACCTTCAATAAAGCATGATGTGATTGCACTTGCATACAAACCTTCTGCTGATGTTAAAACTGAGCTGAACCCAATACTTTAACTGAACTCTTCAATTCAACACATGAGCATTACAATTTAACATTCACTGTAAAAGTGGTGTTCTGCAAAGGTGCTGCTGGGCTGGTCATATATATGGGCATTAAGAGATCAATGAAAATTATACAAAATGAAAATATAAGAACTGAACTGCTCAGGAAAAGCTACACTCTTCTGATCAAAAACATGGGGCACTATAGAATTATGAAGAGGCCTACCTATTTCCATGAAGCTTTCTGCAAGAACTGCAATGCCTGGTTGGATTCCAAACATACTTGTCACTTGGAGAAGTTACTTCTGTCCCTTCTTTTTTTACAGTAGGAATGTTATCTGGAATAAACAATGGTGGCTCATCAACAGATATACTTTTACTACTCCTTCTTTGGCGAGGCGGAAGAGACTTTTTTAGTTTAGTTTTTTCTTCCGAATGCTCAATTACTTCTTTATGTTCTCCATCATCCTTTGTCTGATTGCTGGCTTTTGATAAAACATGTTTGGTGAGAGACTTGTCAGAAGAATGGGACAAGTTCTTAGAATGTACATGAGATGCCACATGAAGAGTTTCCTTTACATTTCTTTGATCCTCTCTTAATGCTTCATCCAGTTGTTTTAACAGTGCAGAAGAATTACCTTTTTTACCAACTGAAAATGGTTTCTTCTTTAATTTAGTCTTTAAAGGAACATTATCAACATTTGTACTTTCAGGTCTTTTTTTCTTTACCTTAACAACTTTCAGTGTTTCAGACAGACTCTCAGATTTAGGACTGGGAATTGTATTTGTTTTAAATCTGCCCTTTTGAGTTTTAGAATTTAAGCTATCTTTTGAAATAATGTTTTTGGGAGTGTTTTTTGCAGATATTACCAATTTAGCTGAATTAGATTTTAGTTTTTTTGCACCTTTTCGCTTCCGACTTAATTTTCTGCAAACATCAGTCATGACTGGTATCAATTTTTCGGCAGCCTGTACATCATCAGCTTCCCAGCCTTCTGTATTATTTTGAACACCACTATCTAAAATGGACAATTCTGTATCAGAAGTAGATTTATTAATAGGATTTAAAACTTCAGTAGCTATGAAAGGTGTTTCAGTATCAATGTTCTCTTGGATAGAGCTGCCAGCAGCATTCTGCAACACACATTCATCATTAATTTCTGAATGAACCAATGGTTTAACACCCAAGTTACATTCAACAACTCCAGATAAAAGTGCAAGTTCCTGATGGACTTTATCATAAATTACATCTGTCTTGCTGTCTGCAGGTTGAAACATTTCATTATTAAAAACTTTTTCTTCAACAGGTGATTCCAAGACTTGATCTGCTGTTTGACCTCCTTGTGCATTATTTAGCTCATGTTTTGTATTTTCTTCCATTGCTTCATTAGCATTTGCACTTAGCATAATAAGAGCACCTTCATGTAAAATTTCAGCCTGCTCTTCTCTTTTTATTAAGACACTATCTGTATTAGATACAATGTCATTTACTGTACTAGAACACTCCTCTTTTATTGAAATGTTATCATCTGTAATTATTTTATCCTTAAGTTCCTTTTTTGCTATTCTTGTTGATCGCCTTGAATTTATAGGAGACATGCTTATTTGTTCTGATTGAATCATTCCTTTACTGCTTTTATCATTAGTTTCCATATGCAGAATATGCTCCTCATCTTCCACTTCATCAGTTGCTTTATCTTGTCTGGAAGGGTCAGCTTTTTTTGGACTCAAAACATTTACTGAATTTAAAGACTTCTCAATAGCACTTTGTCTCATGGTTCTTGAGGGTTCTGTTAAAACATAAATGCCATAGGGATATCAATATTATTATTACATTTAGTTTTATTAAAGAAAACAAAATATGCTGTCGAAGTCGGAAAATATTATGGTACACACATCACGTACAAACACCACACAGATGGCCTCCATGCGCGTACTTGTTCTGCCGTGCGTGCGCATATTCACAAGTTGCGTATGACCGCTCACGCGGTAGTGCGTATTAGCGCGTGGTATGAGTAACTACGGTAGCATTTGTATTTGCACGGAAAAGCCACAAAGACATATCTCATAATTAAGATCAATTTGGGTTTGGAGAGCGGACTAAAATAGGCGCAATGCAGCCAAGGTGCTAAAAGGCCTAGATAAATGTCACCACATTTAAAACAAGAAATACAATATGCAAAATTTTAAGCCCTTCTTTACACACTCGGCGCAACATACAAAAATACGTCCCTTATTTTCTTTCTTTCTTTTGGATGTCAAACTTCCTCCTCGTATTTCTTCTAGTGAAATAGGTCTCAGCTCCGTATGTTCCGGAAAAATAAAAAACAAAAACACCACCAATGTGCAGTTTCTTCTTATTTACAAATAGTCTCTATATACAATGTCTCTATAGTGAGATGAAAAACTTCTGCGTACCAAGATTCTTATGAACAAATATCACTATGTTGCTTAAAAGTAGGTTTTATCCTCTAAAACCTACTAAAACCTACTTTTAAGCAACATAGTGATATTTGTTCATAAGAATCTTGGTACGCAGAAGTTTTTCATCTCACTATAGAGACATTGTATATAGAGACTATTTGTAAATAAGAAGAAACTGCACATTGGTGGTGTTTTTGTTTTTTATTTTTCCGGAACATACGGAGCTGAGACCTATTTCACTAGAAGAAATACGAGGAGGAAGTTTGACATCCAAAAGAAAGAAAGAAAATATCTCATAATTAATCCACATAGTGCAAAATGTACACATAGGGGTACATGCAATTGCGGTCGAATTCCGGCTGGAATTCGACCGTTTTTAAATTCGACACAAATCGACAGTCGAATTCCGGCTGGGGGGTGCCGGAATTCGACATATTCAATACAAAACAAATTCGACAGTCCCGCTGTCGAAAAACGGAGGAATTGACGGATAAGTGCGTCCTGGATCCGACTTTTCCGACGGCGCAGAAATGGTTAAAAAACACGGGGAAAAAATGTGTGGGGTCCCCCCTCCTAAGCATAACCAGCCTCGGCTCTTTGAGCCGGTCCTGGTTGCAAAAATACGGGGGAAAAATGACGGGATCCCCCGTATTTTTACAACCAGCACCGGGCTCTGCGCCTGGTCCTGGTGCAAAAAATACGGGGGACAAAAAGCGTAGGGGTCCCCCGTATTTTTTGTACCAGCACCGGGCTCCACTAGCTGGACAGATAATGCCACAGCCGGGGGACACTTTTATACCGCTCCCTGCGGCCGTGGCATTAAATACCCAACTAGTAACCCCTGGCCGGGGACCCCTTAAATGAAGGGGTCCCCCCCAGCCACCCAAGGGCCAGGGGTGAAGCCCGAGGCTGTCCGCTCCCATCCAAGGGCTGCGGATGGGGGGCTGATAGCCTTGTTGAAAATGAAAGAATATTGTTTTTGCAGAAGAACTACAAGTCCCAGCAAGCCTCCCCTGCAAGCTGGTACTTGGAGAACCACAAGTACCAGCATGCGGGGGGAAACGGGCCCGCTGGCACCTGTAGTTCTTCTGCAAAAAAAATACCCAAATAAAAACAGGACACGCACACCTGTGTCGAAAATGCCCCGTTTTTCGACTTTTTTGGGAATTCGACCGCAATTGCATATACCCCATAGCCCACATGCACCACACCAGCAAGTTATACTTTTTTAAAAGGTACAATAACAAAGGGATTCACCTTTACAGGATATGAGGGGACAGCATTAGGTTAGGAGGTGGTGTTTGGTATCTAACTGTAGGGAGTGATTCCATGGTAACTCAGGTTACAAGTGACACTCTAAGTTGACATTTAAACCAATATTTTTACCACATAAAAATAAGATTTTACTTACCGATAAATCTATTTCTCGGAGTCCGTAGTGGATGCTGGGGTTCCTGAAAGGACCATGGGGAATAGCGGCTCCGCAGGAGACAGGGCACAAAAAGTAAAGCTTTTTCCGATCAGGTGGTGTGCACTGGCTCCTCCCCCTATGACCCTCCTCCAGACTCCAGTTAGGTACTGTGCCCGGACGAGCGTACACAATAAGGGAGGATTTTGAATCCCGGGTAAGACTCATACCAGCCACACCAATCACACCGTACAACTTGTGATCTAAACCCAGTTAACAGTATGATAACAGCGGAGCCTCTGAAAGATGGCTTCCTACAACAATAACCCGAATTAGTTAACAATAACTATGTACAATTTATGCAGATAATCCGCACTTGGGATGGGCGCCCAGCATCCACTACGGACTCCGAGAAATAGATTTATCGGTAAGTAAAATCTTATTTTCTCTATCGTCCTAGTGGATGCTGGGGTTCCTGAAAGGACCATGGGGATTATACCAAAGCTCCCAAACGGGCGGGAGAGTGCGGATGACTCTGCAGCACCGAATGAGAGAACTCCAGGTCCTCCTTAGCCAGAGTATCAAATTTGTAAAATTTTACAAACGTGTTCTCCCCTGACCACGTAGCTGCTCGGCAAAGTTGTAATGCCGAGACCCCTCGGGCAGCCGCCCAAGATGAGCCCACCTTCCTTGTGGAGTGGGCCTTTACAGATTTAGGCTGTGGCAGGCCTGCCACAGAATGTGCCAGTTGGATTGTGCTACAGATCCAACGAGCAATCGTCTGCTTAGACGCAGGAGCACCCATCTTGTTGGGTGCATACAATATAAACAACGAGTCAGATTTTCTGACTCCAGCTGTTCTTGCAATATATATTTTTAATGCTCTGACAACGTCCAGTAACTTGGAGTCCTCCAAGTCACTTGTAGCCGCAGGCACTACAATAGGCTGGTTCAGATGAAATGCTGACACCACCTTAGGGAGAAAATGCGGACGAGTCCGCAGTTCTGCCCTGTCCGAATGGAAAATCAGATATGGGCTTTTGTAAGATAAAGCTGCCAATTCTGACACTCTCCTGGCAGAAGCCAGGGCTAGAAGCATGGTCACTTTCCAAGTGAGATATTTCAAATCCACCTTATTTAGTGGTTCAAACCAATGAGATTTTAGAAAATCCAAAACTACATTGAGATCCCACGGTGCCACTGGAGGCACCACAGGGGGCTGTATATGCAGCACTCCCTTAACAAAGGTCTGGACTTCAGGGACTGAAGCCAATTCTTTTTGAAAGAAAATCGACAGGGCCGAAATTTGAACCTTAATAGATCCCAATTTGAGACCCATAGACAATCCTGATTGCAGGAAATGTAGGAATCGACCCAGTTGAAATTCCTCCGTCGGAGCACTCCGATCTTCGCACCACGCAACATATTTTCGCCAAATTCGGTGATAAAGTTGCACGGTTACTTCTTTCCTTGCTTTAATCAAAGTAGGAATGACTTCTTCCGGCATGCCTTTTTCCATTAGGATCCGGCGTTCAACCGCCATGCCGTCAAACGCAGCCGCGGTAAGTCTTGAAACAGACAGGGACCCTGCTGAAGCAAGTCCCTCCTTAGAGGTAGAGGCCACGGATCTTCCGTGATCATCTCTTGAAGTTCCGGGTACCAAGTCCTTCTTGGCCAATCCGGAACCACTAGTATCGTTCTTACGCCTCTTTGCCGTATAATTCTCAATACTTTTGGTATGAGAGGCAGAGGAGGAAACACATACACCGACTGGTACACCCAAGGCGTTACCAGCGCGTCCACAGCTATTGCCTGCGGATCTCTTGACCTGGCGCAATACCTGTCCAGTTTTTTGTTGAGGCGAGACGCCATCATGTCCACCATTGGTCTTTCCCAACGGGTTACCAGCATGTGGAAGACTTCTGGATGAAGTCCCCACTCTCCCGGGTGAAGATCGTGTCTGCTGAGGAAGTCTGCTTCCCAGTTGTCCACTCCCGGGATGAACACTGCTGACAGTGCTATCACATGATTCTCTGCCCAGCGAAGAATCCTTGCAGCTTCTGCCATTGCACTCCTGCTTCTTGTGCCGCCCTGTCTGTTCACATGGGCGACTGCCGTGATGTTGTCCGACTGGATCAACACCGGTTTTCCCTGAAGCAGAGGTTCTGCCTGGCTTAGAGCATTGTATATTGCTCTTAGTTCCAGAATGTTTATGTGAAGAGACGTTTCCAGGCTTGTCCAAACTCCCTGGAAGTTTCTTCCTTGTGTGACTGCTCCCCAGCCTCTCAGGCTGGCGTCCGTGGTCACCAGGATCCAATCCTGTATGCCGAATCTGCGGCCCTCCAATAGATGAGGACTCTGCAACCACCACAGAAGAGACACCCTTGTCCTTGGAGACAGGGTTATCCGTAGGTGCATCTGAAGATGCGACCCTGACCATTTGTCCAACAGATCCCTTTGGAAAATTCTTGCGTGGAATCTGCCGAATGGAATTGCTTCGTAAGAAGCCACCATTTTTCCCAGGACTCTTGTGCATTGATGTACAGACACCTTTCCTGGTTTTAGGAGGTTCCTGACAAGCTCGGATAACTCCTTGGCTTTTTCCTCCGGGAGAAAAACCTTTTTCTGAACCGTGTCCAGAATCATCCCTAGGAACAGCAGACGAGTTGTCGGCATTAACTGGGATTTTGGAATATTCAGAATCCACCCGTGCTGTTTTAGCACTTCTTGAGACAGTGCTAATCCCATCTCTAGCTGTTCTCTGGACCTCGCCCTTATTAGGAGATCGTCCAAGTATGGGATAATTAATACGCCTTTTCTTCGAAGAAGAATCATCATCTCGGCCATTACCTTTGTAAAGATCTGAGGTGCCGTGGACAATCCGAACGGCAGCGTCTGAAACTGATAGTGACAGTTTTGTACAACGAACCTGAGGTACCCCTGGTGTGAGGGGTAAATTGGAACGTGGAGATACGCATCCTTGATGTCCAAGGATACCATAAAGTCCCCCTCTTCCAGGTTCGCTATCACTGCTCTGAGTGACTCCATTTTGAACTTGAACTTCTTTATGTACAGGTTCAAGGACTTCAGATTTAGAATAGGCCTTACCGAGCCATCCGGCTTCGGTACCACAAAAAGAGTGGAATAATACCCCTTCCCTTGTTGTAGAAGAGGTACCTTGACTATCACCTGCTGAGAGTACAGCTTGTGAATGGCTTCCAAAACCGTCTCCCTTTCGGAGGGGGACGTTGGTAAAGCAGACTTCAGGAAACGGCGAGGTGGATCCGTCTCTAATTCCAACCTGTACCCTTGAGATATTATCTGCAGGATCCAGGGATCTACCTGCGAGTGAGCCCACTGCGCGCTGTAATTTTTGAGACGACCGCCCACCGTCCCCGAGTCCGCTTGAGAAGCCCCAGCGTCATGCTGAGGCTTTTGTAGAAGCCGGGGAGGGCTTCTGTTCCTGGGAAGGAGCTGCGTGTTGCTGTCTCTTCCCTCGACCTTTGCCTCGTGGCAGATATGAATAGCCCTTTGCTCTCTTATTTTTAAAGGAACGAAAGGGCTGCGGTTGAAAAGTCGGTGCCTTTTTCTGTTGGGGAGTGACTTGAGGTAGAAAGGTGGATTTCCCGGCTGTAGCCGTGGCCACCAAATCTGATAGACCGACTCCAAATAACTCCTCCCCTTTATACGGCAAAACTTCCATATGCCGTTTTGAATCCGCATCGCCTGTCCACTGTCGCGTCCATAAAGCTCTTCTGGCCGAAATGGACATAGCACTTACCCGTGATGCCAGTGTGCAGATATCCCTCTGTGCATCACGCATATAAAGAAATGCATCCTTTATTTGTTCTAACGACAGTAAAATATTGTCCCTGTCCAGGGTATCAATATTTTCAATCAGGGACTCTGACCAAACTACCCCAGCACTGCCCATCCAGGCAGTCGCTACAGCTGGTCGTAGTATAACACCTGCATGTGTGTATATACTTTTTTGGATATTTTCCATCCTCCTATCTGATGGATCTTTAAGTGCGGCCGTCTCAGGAGAGGGTAACGCCACTTGTTTAGATAAGCGTGTTAGCGCCTTGTCCACCCTAGGAGGTGTTTCCCAGCGCTCCCTAACCTCTGGCGGGAAAGGGTATAATGCCAATAATTTCTTTGAAATTATCAGCTTTTTATCAGGGGCAACCCACGCTTCATTACACACGTCATTTAATTCTTCTGATTCAGGAAAAACTATAGGTAGTTTTTTCATACCCCACATAATACCCTGTTTAGTGGTACCTGTAGTATCAGCTAAATGTAACGCCTCCTTCATTGCCAAAATCATATAACGTGTGGCCCTACTGGAAAATACGGTTGATTCGTCACCGTCACCACTGGAGTCATCGCCTGTGTCTGGGTCTGTGTCGACCGACTGAGGCAAAGGGCGTTTCACAGCCCCTGACGGTGTTTGAGTCACCTGGACAGGCACTAATTGATTGTCCGGCCGCCTCATGTCGTCAAACGACTGCTTTAGCGTGTTGACACTATCCCGTAGTTCCATAAATAAAGGCATCCATTCTGGTGTCGACTCCCTAGGGGGTGACATCCTCATATTTGGCAATTGCTCCGCCTCCACACCAATATCGTCCTCATACATGTCGACACACACGTACCGACACACAGCAGACACACAGGGAATGCTCCTAACGAAGACAGGACCCACTAGCCCTTTGGGGAGACAGAGGGAGAGTTTGCCAGCACACACCAAAAGCGCTATATATATATCAGGGATAGCCTTATAATAAGTGCTCCCTTATAGCTGCTTTGTTATATCAAACTATCGCCATAAATGTGCCCCCCCCTCTCTGTTTTACCCTGTTTCTGTAGTGCAGTGCAGGGGAGAGACTTGGGAGCCGTCCTGACCAGCGGAGCTGTGAGAGGAAATGGCGCCGTGTGCTGAGGAGATAGGCCCCGCCCCTTTTCTGGCGGGCTCGTCTCCCGCTATTTAGAAAAATTAGGCAGGGGTTAAATATCTCCATATAGCCTCTAGGGCTATATGTGAGGTATTTTTAGCCTTTATAGGTAATCATTTGCCTCCCAGGGCGCCCCCCTCCCAGCGCCCTGCACCCTCAGTGACTGCCGTGTGAAGTGTGCTGAGAGGAAAATGGCGCACAGCTGCAGTGCTGTGCGCTACCTTTTGAAGACTGCAGGAGTCTTCAGCCGCCGATTCTGGACCTCTTCTGACTTCAGCATCTGCAAGGGGGCCGGCGGCGTGGCTCCGGTGACCATCCAGGCTGTACCTGTGATCGTCCCTCTGGAGCTTGATGTCCAGTAGCCAAGAAGCCAATCCATCCTGCACGCAGGTGAGTTGACTCCTTCTCCCCTCAGTCCCTCGCTGCAGTGATCCTGTTGCCAGCAGGAATCACTGTAAAATAAAAAACCTAGCTAAACTTTTTCTAAGCAGCTCTTTAGGAGAGCCACCTAGATTGCACCCTTCTCGGTCGGGCACAAAAATCTAACTGGAGTCTGGAGGAGGGTCATAGGGGGAGGAGCCAGTGCACACCACCTGATCGGAAAAAGCTTTACTTTTTGTGCCCTGTCTCCTGCGGAGCCGCTATTCCCCATGGTCCTTTCAGGAACCCCAGCATCCACTAGGACGATAGAGAAATATGCTTAGGAGTACTAAATAATGATTAGCCTACTAATAATACATTCTTCTTTATTTCCACATGTTCAAACAATTAAAAATAATTGCACATAAATGAATACAAATTGTTTTTGTGTGGTAACTCAGGTTACACTAAAAAGACACAGCTTTTTTTTAAGATCATATAATGTAATATTTCTGCTCTTATTGAGGTGTGAAGTTGCTACAATTTATTTATGAAAAAGCCACTAAATCATAGATGATGATATAACATATTACACATGTTTATGATAAGAAATGAATTATTTATAAAAAAAAATCTTGGTAACTCAGGTTACAGGGTATGGTAACTCAGGTTACAAGAGGCAAAAATGTTGATGGAAGTGCATTCTCTGGGTCCTAGGTCTTTTGATACACATCAATTTCAGTATCAAAATCATACACCATTCTATTTCCTTGCATTACTAGCCTTGGAGTTAGTAAAAGATACAGGATATGACACATATGATACATCAGAATCATCCACTTTAAAACGCATGCCAATTTTGCCAACCAGATTTAGACACATGATCTTAACCTCACCATCATCTTCCATTTCACTCTGGCAGACAGCAACATAACGATATGATGTTTTGCGCTCTCCATCAAACTTAACAAGAACATACGTTCCAGGTTTGATTTCTTCAACCCTGGGCCTATCTGGTTCATGAACTTGGGCTTCATCTTCTGATGGAGAAGACCTGTACACTTCCTTGTAAAAGTTATTCCTGGACCTCTTGTTCACAGACTTAGCATGTTTTGTTAACATGTAGCCTTTGGGTTCAAACTCTTCTAAACGCAGGCAATGGACTTTTCCCTAATTTTTTTTCAAAATAGCTTCTCTTTTCATTGCTGGAAGCGTTTTTAATGCATCTTTTCTTTTCTGACTGCTTTTTTTTCACTGCAAGCCTATGAGCTGCTTTGTACTCATCATATTTTCCTTCATCCTTCAATTTCTGTCTCCTTCTCCTCATTTTTTCCGCTGGTGTTAGTGCCATCTTACAGTGGGATGCGGTCAAGATCCCGCCGGACGGAATCCCGGCGGTCGAAATACCGATACCGGAATCCTGACCGGTACAATCCCGACATATTCTCCCTCCGTGGGTGTCCACAACACCCATAGAGGGAGAATAAAATAGTGTGCCAAGCGTAACGAGGCACTGTGCCCGCAGCGTGGCAAGCGCAGCGAGCCCACAAGGGACTGCGTTCCGCTCGCCACCCCTGTCGAGATTGTGCTGGTCAGGATTCCGGTGTCGGTATTTCAACCGCCAGGATCCTGTCCAGCGGGATTTCATACTGATCTCCTTACAGTAATACCCCTTTTCCACTAGCTCAAAAAACACGGGTAAATGCACGGGGGCGCGTATTTACCAATGTTCTTTAATAGCAGAAAAGCCCCCCCCCCCTCCCCTGCAAAAACTCTGATCAAGTGACCCGTGAATCCTACCCGGGTAAATACCTGGGTAGGACACGGGAATGATCCGGGTAGGGTTGTAGTGTAAACGGAAGCCGCGTCGATGCGACACGGCTCCCGTTTACACTGTATGGAAGGGCGGCACTGGGAGATCATGTGATCTCCCAGCGACACCCCTGCCGCGTCACTAGCAGCATCACCAACCTGGTAATATGCCGGGTTGGTGAGCGCAGTGGGAAAGGGGGCTGAGCTCGGGCCGCAGTCGGGTAGCACCCGTGTCAAGCTCCCGGCTGCGAACCCGTGCTCAGTAGGGGAAAAGGGGTATAATTCTTATACAAAACAGATAAAGATAGCTTAATTATTTTTTTTAAGTTCATACTAATCCAGTTAATTCATATGTATGTTACACTAAAAAAATTCAAAATATATTGCATTAAAAAACTGATAATAAAATTAATAGCTTGTCTTGTTACTCAGGTTACACAAGGTAACTCAGGTTACAGAATTGAATAGCATTTTTCATGACTTAAATGTGAATTACATTTTTTCATTTTTATAGAGTCGAGTAATATGCATGACAAATGTATACAAAAACAAGTATAAACTAGCAGTATTATTATTTACCCTTATAAAAAAAAAAGAATTCCATGTTTTGGTAACTCCGGTTACATGCTAACAGTAGGCTTAAGAAACCTAATAATATGCAAAATCAAAAAGGTATTGGGATGTAGTTTTCAATTATTCCTAAACATAAAATATAAATGAATACCACTTAACTTTTGCTTAACTGCTAACATGTTAAAATTTCAAAATTTTTACTTCTAAATGAAAGTGAAAGAATCATATCCAACTAGCCTGAGAAACACATGGATATGTGGAAGCCACTAATCTAGTGAAAAAAAAGTGTTTTTGTTAAAAAAAATTAGTGCTGCCACTTACTTTAACATCTTGTGCTTCAGAATAAACTGAAATAACAATTCATTTTTAATTTTTTAGTACTTTGTCCATGTTTTCATGGAATCAACCTAGGGTATTTTAAGGGCAACATTCCGGTAGCAATTTGCAGAAGATAGCACGCTCCTGCGCATAGATAAGCACAGGAACAGAATATTACTATTATACTGTATTTACTGTACTCTGATATTCGGAGGGAACCCAGTGGAGACCAACTGCAAGTGCACCTGGGACCAGGCATCGCCCACCTATTCAAACCAAACTATGACCCCTCCTGTACTGTAAATGACCAGCCCTTTGACCTATAGTTGTCGAGATTACAGTTTCTATTGTATTATGTTTTAGCCAAATGTATAAAAAGCCAGGCTGCCTGGCCCGTTTCTCTCTCTCTCTGAAGGTCATCTTGCTTGATTGACTGAGCACCGGGATCGTGTGGCGCTGGCGAAACAAATGTATGTACCATTGATTGTAGCCTCTTTTCTCTTATTGTGATTGTATTGTTATTGTAACCCCCTTTTTGCAATTATATGTTGGTGGGTCGGATCCCAGCATTTTAAATACAATTGGTGTCGTGTCTCTTTCCTTCTAAGGTTTAAAGTGTATTTCAGCCACACGTGTAGCTGCATTGTGCTTTCAGCATGTCGGTGTGTGTGTACGCTAAGTTAATAAAAAGTATGTATGTTAAAGATTGCATCCAGCAGCCACAGCTGCTCGAATTTCAGTGTAAAAGGTATTGCTTTTTCTGTCCCGGTATGTTAATCAACATTAACAATTAGTGGCTCGGCCGGTTTTCACACACATTCATAGACTGGCAGACCATAGCAGACTTTGATCTATCAGCAAAGGGTGGAGACGCATCTTTAAGTGAAACCTTTTCCTGGTTGCTAGGGTGTTTTAAAACTCTGTTTTGTGCTGAATTAGATCACGTCTGCTCTGTCTAGTCTACAGAAGTGCTGATGGAACCAGGAAGAAACAGGGGGAAAAAAAAAGTTATTTAAAAATCCGTGTATAAATCGAAAAAAAAGGCTATTTAAAAAACTGTGTCAAATTTTTTGGCGCCAAAAGGCGTACATAAAGCGTACGGATACTTTGCATACTCTCTCACATATTGTTGCCATAGGTTACTAGTCATTTTAGACCTGTGTGAAATCGGATACATTTGTTTGCTATATAAATTTTACATAAGTGTATTAAGGGTGTAATTATAAAACACAAAACGCAGTTCTGGCCTAGTCGTTAAAGGTTTATACAGAAAAACTGTGTTGTGTTTGTGAGCGATAGTAGCTTTTATTGCTCATATTTATAGAGACTGTGTGGTTTGTTGAATTGCGGACGCACGTTTGTACACGTGGTACGGACAAAGTACAGGGGCTTGCACGTGGCGCAGGGTCGCACACGTGGCGTAAAGGCATGCATGGTCGCGTGTTTATGCAAGGTTGCGTAGGATTGCGGACGCAAAGTACAAATCACACGATAGCTGTTCAACTAAAGGCGGGATAGTATACATTTAATACAATAGCACATAACTATCCAATTTCAAAAGCAGGTTACCTTAATACTTTGTTTAAACTGTATTACCTCTGGGATAAGACTACTAGTCAAAAGGAGTGATATTTTCTGTACAGAAAAGAAAAACAGTGTATTTGAGTGAGTGAAAGTAGGAGTGGATGTATTGAACCCCCGAGGAGAAATCGGGATCCCGTGGAAACACTGGGTTAGTAGAGGCTCAGTGGCGTAAGGGTTCACAACCCTACGTATTGTCTAGGTCATGGGTCTTCAAACTCGGCCCTCCAGCTGCTGTGAAACTACACATCCCAGCATGCACTTCCTCAGTTTTGGCACGCCTTTATAGCAAAACTGTGGCAGTGCATGCTGGGATGTGTAGTTTCACAGCAGCTGGAGGGCCGAGTTTGAAGACCCATGGTCTAGGTGATCTAGGTGGTCTGAAGTGGTCTAGGTGATCTAGGTGGCCCAAATCTAGGTGGTCTAGAGTGGTCTAGGTGTTTCAGGTAACAGCGATCGTAGGGCAGATAGATAACAAGTATCTATACGCTGTGCGATTGAACTGCACGCCTGTGTGTTCTACACAGCAAAACGCGATACTATTGTGTCATATGCGCTTTGGAAAGCATACGCAGGCATGATTGTGTAAACAAGGGGTTTTTCTTTGATAACGTCGGGAAATCTCCCTGGTGGGCATCTACTGGAAAAGGTGAGCAATAGTTATTGAAGTTTTCTATTTTTCACCTTACAAAAATTCCAGTTGAAAGATACCAAAAAAGGAATTTGTCGCTGCCTCTCTCAGGAAAATATTCCAACAGTACCTCCAACGAGAGAAATCACGGTGCTGTAAGGTCTGATAGGAGCCCTAAGTTGGGTACATCGTGATCCACTATCAACAGTGTATTGTAGTACTTGCCAGCGTGGGCGAGAGCGAGGGAAAGGCACTCGAGTAACTTTCACCATCTGCTTGTATTGTGTATTTTGGTGTTTGTGGGAAAAGACCCACAAATATGGAAGCCAGTTGCTCAATCGAGAGACGTTTAGTCAGGGTTCAGGCAGGAGAAGTGCGGCCAAAAGAGTCAGCAAGGTTTATTATGTGTGAGAAATATGGTCCACACACGGAGGCTTTTTGCAATGAATGGGTGCGTATGACTGCTGAAGATAGGGCACTATTACCTGGGATGGGTACTTTTGAACCAGAGGTATTGCAGAACATAAGGATTAGAATATGTCTGATTAAATCTAGAAAACAAAGGATCAGACAGACCGATTGTTTAAATCTGTGGCAACAAGAGGGGGAGGTGCAAAAGGAACTGGCTCACACAGCAGGTTCTAAACCTAGCGGGAAAGCGATTGCAAGCGCACCACCACCGCCATATGTCGATGGGGAGAAATTGGCTACAAACAATGGTGCATTGGTAAAGTATAGAAAAGTTATTAATCAATGTGTTAACACTAACCCTTGCCAGTTGTATCCCATTTTAAATTTTCCCCAGGATTGTGAGGAGGATGATGAGCCCAGCACGATATTGGCACTCTCTCTAGCAGCCACCATACAGGACACCCAGGTGGGCACGGCCCAACCACCAAGAGTAGTAGCAATACCCCCCAGAGGAGGGGTGAGTGAGGTTGTGTCCACTGGTAAGTACGGTACCATATACTATGCAGAGACAATAGCTCCTCGTATTATAGAATCAAATCAAAATGATATAGTTGAACTAAATCCTGTCAAGGTGATTGCAGTCCCTAATGGGAAAACTGACAGTCCGGGAGTAACTCCCATCAGGAACATTGCCATGCATCGTCCTTGGTTCCGAGCTAAGGTCAGAATTCCCCGATCCCAGAAAAGATCGTCGGATGCCAGAAATTCATTAAATAATTAGGTAACGCCCATGAGCCCATGAACAAGGATTGGCGGACAGTGCTAAAGCGAGTTTACCCTCAAATATTGATATCCCAAAATTAATAACGGATTGTAAATTAGACGCAGAGGTACCTCTCACTGATGAGTACAATGAGGAGAATGTACGGCAAATCAACCTGCAATTCGGAGTGTATTTCCCTACTGTTGTTAAATGGAATAAAATCTTCTCCATAAGACAAAAGGAAGGTGAAATGGCATCCGAATATTTCCATAGAGCACTGCAGGAAATAGCAAGATACACTGGGATCGAGGATATTAAGAAGAATGCACACCACAGGGAGGTAGCTGTCTGTGTTAATGGTCGGTTTAAAGGAGGCACTAAGGACAAGAGTTCAAACCTCTCTACCTAATTGGAGAGGTATCTCGGTGGCTGCGCTGAGAGAGTCCGCTATCGAGCATGATCGTAACATCAGTAAGCACAGGGAGTCGCAAGGAGATAAGCTGGTGACAGTAAGTATACAGGCTCTTACAGCAAAACCCCATCAGCCAAAACCCCAGACCCCTGATGTTTGGAAAAAGCGGAGAATATGTTACATTTGTAAAAAGGAAGGACATTTTGCCCAGAATTGCAGGAGTAGTAGGACACATAACGTATACAGACCCCCTAGACCTGAATACGAACCACACTACAATTCACATAATTGGGATCAGGGACCACATAGAAGAGATTACGAGCCACGTAGAGGGGAAACAAGGAGGTACCCACACAGGAGAGACTGGCAGGCCTCCGAAAACTCACAGCTACCCTCCTCACATATTGTAGCTGCCAATGCGCTGCGGGAGGGTCCCACTACACAATAGGGGTTGGGCCACACCTGTAGTCTGCAGCCAGTGAAGTTGATTGCTAGCCTTGGTAGTGAACCTGAGGTCATGGTTGATGTAGCTGGTGTACCATTACCTTTTCTTGTAGATACAGGGGCGGCCAGGTTAGTGTTAAATTCCACAGCAGGTGTAAAAACCACGGGTAAAACGATTTCGGCAATGGGGGTAACAGGAACGGTGCAACAATACCCTTGGAGTAGACCTGCAGAGATTACGATAGGGCCTTTGCAGGCAAAACATTCCTTTCTGCTGGCTGCATCGGCTCTGACTAATCTACTCGGCAGAGATTTGTTGTGGGGGTGTTCTTAGATATACCTGGGAGCCATGCTCAAGAAGTGCAAGATATATTAGACACCCCTCAAAGGCTAATGTCGCACTCTACTGTTATAGACACGTGTCCATCGCAGGTAGAGGAAATTATCTCACAAATACCGGGTTCCCTATGGACCAAAGATGGACAGGACACTGGATTGATGGCGAGTGTAGCTCAAGTAGCAGTACAAGTAAAAGATGGCAGGATAGCTCCAAAAATCCCTCAGTATCTTCTGAAGCCAGAGGTAGAATTAGGAGTGTACCCTGTCATAGAGTGGCTGCTACAGCAGGGCATCCTAGTCAGGAAGTCCAGCACCGCCAATAGTCCCATCTTCCCTGTGAAAAAGAGTGGGGAGGGGTTACAGGCTAGTGAAGGCTCTAAGGGGGATAAACAAAATAGTTGAAACCCAATTCCCTGTAGTGCCCAATCTAGCTGTCATCCTCATGCAGATTCCCTCTACCGCAAAATTCTTCACTGTCATTGACCTCTGTTTTGCTTTCTTTTCTGTCCCTCTTCACACTGACAGCCAATAACTCTTTGCCTTTACTTACAGGGGAGTATAGTACACCTGGACTCGTCTCCCCCAAGGTTTCATTGACAGCCCGAGTATTTTCGCCCAGGCCTTGCATGACTGTTTGCAATCCTTTCAACCTGAGAGTGGATCAGTGCTAATACAATATGATGACTTGTTGTGTTCTGACTCACTTGAGTCGTCGTTGGCAGATACCAAACAGCTTGCTTCTTCTTTCCCAGACAGGACACAAGGTTTCAAGGGATAAGCTGCAGTTTTGCCGGACCAGGGTTAAATACTTGGGACACTGCTTGACACAAGGATTTAGGCACCTGACCGCTGATAGGATACAGGCAATTCACGACATGACTCTGCCACAAACTCAGCAACAGATCCGCACGTTCCTTGGAATGTGTGGGTACTGTCGGAACTGGATTCCAAGGTTCTCTATACTGGCACTACGTTTGCAGGAGATGGTCTCCTCGAACAAACCAGAACAGGTCTCTCACACAGATGTGTCCGAACTGGCGTTTGAGAGACTAAAACAGTGTTTATCACAGGCACCTGCGTTGGGAATGCCAGATTATGAGAAGCACTTTGAATTGTACGGTACTGAAAGTGCTAGGTGCGCGGCAGGAGTTTTAACACAGAGACATGGTGATGCCAGCAGACCGGTAGCCTACTACAGTGCACAGTTGGACACTAGCACGGTCTCTCCCCACTTGCTTGCGAAGTCTTGCAGCGATAGCTATGCTGGTAAGTAAAAGCGAGGACGTAGTGTTAGGACATGACTTGACCATCCATACACCTCATGCAGTATCAGCCTTGCTAAACGCCACCAAAACCAGACATGTCTCATCTGCTCGGTTTACAAAGTGGGAATTATCACTGATGGCCCCTGTAAACATCACCATTAAGAGATGCAGCTCACTAAATCCTGCAACATACTTGCCAAGTGTGCCTGGTCATGCACAAAGGGTGGAGGATGAGAACGATGGTGAAGGAGGATTTAGTGTAGATACTTATACGTATGATTGTATGGAATACCTGCACCAAACTTTCACTGCGAGACCTGACATTAGTGACAACCCACTGGAAGGAGTAGACTTTACCTTCTACACTGACGGTAGTTGCCACAGACAGACGGATTCGGGAGACCTGTGCACCGGATATGCAGTTGTAGATGACGAAGGTATTATAGAAGCTGAACCCCTTGGCCCACCACACTCAGCACAAGTCGCTGAGCTGGTCGCCCTGACCAGAGCATGTGAGTTGGCCAAAGGTGAGTCAGCTAATATATACACGGACTCTAGGTACACCTTTGGAGTGGTGTATGATTTTGGGGCCCTGTGGCACCTCAGAAATTTCATGATGGCAGCTGGCACACCTGTAGCGCATGCATCCCACATCAAAAGGCTTCTGACAGCAATACAGGAACCAGACAGAGTGGCTGTTATCAAGTGTAAAGCACACACTTACAACCGAGACCCAATCTCACTTGGTAACAGCCGGGCAGACGAAGCTGCAAAGTCAGCAGCAAGCACCCCCATACAGACGAACATCACATCACTGATGACATTTAACACGGTCAACACACAACAGTTAATTGAAATGCAAAATTTGTGTTCCCTACAGGAAAAGGCAGTCTGGAAGGCGAAGGGATATGGCCAAGAGTCCTCAGGACTTTGGACAGATGGACACGGTAAGCCAGTGGCCCCCAGAACATATCTTCCAAGTCTAGCTGAGGCGGCACACGGTCTGACTCATCTGGGCAAAGAGGGTATGTGCAAGCTGGTAAGAGCCTACTGGAGTGCACCAGTATTCCCTTCTCATGCAGGTAAGAAAGCAATGACATGTCTTACTTGCTTGAGGAAGACTATTGGCAAGGCAATACCAACGGAGCCATCCCATATCCCTCCTACAGACGGACCGTTTCAGGTAATACAAATCGACTTCATATAGTTACCACCCTGTAGGAATTTAAAATATGTATTAGTATGTACTGATGTGTTTTCCAACTGGGTAGAAGCATTCCCCATTGCCACAAATACTGCTATGTTCATTGCAAAGAAAATCGTGCAGGAATTTGTGTGCAGATATGGTATCCCTAGAATGATTGAAAGTGATAGGGGTACCTATTTTACAGGTGAAGTCTTTCAGGTCATGTGCAAACTGATGGGAATTAATAGCAAGCTGCACACTCAGTACCGACCACAGGCGAGTGCGAAGGTGGAGAGAATTAAAAGCACTATTAAGAATAAGCTGAGCAAAGTAATGGCTGAAACTGGATTGTTGTGGCCAGAAGCATTGCCACTAGTGTTGTACAGCACCAGAACCACTCCCAGGTCACCGCTTAAATTATCACCCTTTGAAATTCTTTTTGGTCGACAACCCCATGTAATGATAGACCCTCAGGATGATTTGAAACGCAATAACAAAATAACTGTGCAATACTTGGTTAGGATGAGCAAGCAGCTGAGAAATCAACAAAGAAATCTAAAGTTGGTGATTCCTGACCTACCGAACAGTAATTGTCATGACATTGAGCCTGGGGATTACGTGATGATTCTAAATTTTTTACGCTCAGGTTGCCTCATAGGTGGGAAGGACCGTATCAAGTTTTGTTGACCAGCACGACAGCACTAAAGGTCGCCGAAAGAGAGACTTGGGTCCACTCATCCCACTGCAAGAAGGTCGCTGACCCGGAGAAAACTCGTGACAAAGAGCAAGGTGAAGAGAACCTTGTATCACTAGAGTGTTTATTCCGGGAAAGCTGAGACAGGACTGTTGAAACGGCACCTAAGCGCGGAGAACAACAAGATCAAAGACGGTTGTCGTACCATTTTTCTTTTTTTTCACCTCCCACTGCACTTTTCTATCTTTCCTCCTTCTTATTTTCCTTTTTTTTCCCTTAACGGAATGGATCTACCTCAAGAGACTGCGTTTCGGGTTTTTCTGGTAATTCTGTTTTTGATCAGGACAATCTGTTTTGGTGAGGGTCCCAGAGACGTCGAGCAAGGATCTGGAATGGGTTCTGATGGTGAGTACGGAATTGTAGGATCTCAGGAGCAGCACATTACTCTAGTAAAGGCTGGTATCAGTAAGCGCTCTGGTAGTCATGGAGCTCGGAGGCAATGTGAGAGGTTATTGTCTGATGAATATTGTATTTGTAGGTATTGCGAGAACATAGTCGAAGATGGGTGCATCCAGAGATGTCAGTCGAACATTAATATCGACATGGACCGACATCCGTTGAGTGATTATCACTCACTAGTGGGTAAGGTCTTAAACCAGACAGAATGCTGGGTGTGCTCACAGGTACCTCAAGGACAGAGTAAGTCAGGATTAGTGCCGTACCCTTTAACGATAGATGAGGTACTCGAATTACGGGGTGGGAGACCGGTGGACAATTAATTCAACATATCTATGCCCCCTAGCTTGAAGCTTAACCAGTATCATGTAGATAGATCACTAATGTATTTTAATATTTCCAAAAACCAGGAAATTGGGAAGTAACGTGGAATAACCAGACAATGACCTTTTTCGCACAGAGCTGATAGGATATCTATCGACTCTGAACTTGTACGCAAGATAGCCAACAGTGGGAAGTATTTTTCGGTACCGGTATACACGTGGAAGCAAAACCATGTGGGTTGGAAAGGTATCGCAGGGGTATTGTGCCCATGTCATCCAGCCCGATACTTGTACTGAACAAATGAGAGAACTAGGGATTGGTTTCTTTACATGGAAGATTTGCAATATGGTGTTGTTACATTTTGTCCCCTATGTTCTCCCAGACGATGCCTATTTTATATGTGGGAGGAAAGCGTACAAGTGGCTTACTCCGAGCTCTGAGGGATTGTGTTATATTGGGAGAGTACTACTAGAGGTCATGACCATAACCAACAACAAAATGAAAGACGTTCACCGCAACGCTCAGGCTCCTTATACTCATACCCATTATGAACACATCATCAAGAGACACCTCATAGGGCAGAGCACACAGCCTCTGATTTGATCCATGAATCCACAGGGATTCAGTTCCTTCTCACATTTGATATCACCCGTACTGCCAGAGCAACTATAAATTATAGATATATCCATGCGCTGGCGAACTTGATAGATAATATCACCGAGATGTATGATGACACCTTCAGGTATACGGGAAGGAAGTTACAAGCCTACAAGAAGGAACTGATTCAGCACAGGATGGTCCTTAATTACATTACAGCTGTGACAGGTGGGTACTGTGTTACCCTGGCAACTCAATATGGCGTGAAGTGCTGTACGTATATTACGAATAGCACTGATGACCCCACGGAGATCATCTATCAAAAGATGGATGAGATCTTACAGTTGAAGTGGGAGTTCAGGAGGAAGCACAACCTTACCTTGACGGCTGTGAGTAATGAACTGACCGGCTGGGTCTCACGGTTGAACCCACGCAAATGGTTCTCAGGGTTAGGAGAGTGGGCACACAATGTTATTATGAGTGTGGGAAAGTTTCTCCTTTGTATCCTGGGAGTTATCATAATTATTGGTCTGATATTCAGGTGTGTTCGAATTTTAACGCGGCGCAAGCATGGCACAAATTTGATGAGTCTAAGGAGCGGGGGCGTTGTTACAGCAGCAGATTTGATTTATGACCCATCTGTAGAAACAGTGTTATGATAAGGAATTCAAATTAATTTCATGGCCTGTTTTCTTTCACCATTTTTCTCTTTTTCCCCCTTTACCCAGAGACATCCAACAGGAAAAGATGTCAACCCTACCCAAATGTTTATGTGAATGTATTTTTATATATGTGTCTTATCTTCATCTCTACAACCTCCAGTTAATGGCACACAGTCGACAGGCGTTATCCACATATAGTAGCACTCACATATATTCCCCCTCCTTGTATCATCAACTAAATGTGCTCCCCATTTGTTGGTACTAGAAGCCGAAAAGGTAAGGGTCAAAAGCCCTTACCCGAAAGGAGCTCGGTAGTTTTTGTTTGCCGATTTACAGACCCTTAACACGGGATGAGAAGGATTTAATGTATACTTCGCAATACCTCAAAGCTTACTTAGAACGTATACGGCACGATGATACATGGCCCTCAGACATTGATTCATACATACATGCTTTTTAAAATCCCACTAAGCTATACATTTCCCACCTACAACTCTCCCCCGATCATCCAAACTTTGTATATATTGCATAAATAATATTTCCATTTTATTAGTTAAGAGTGGCAGTTATTGATGACTGCCAAAGGGTGGACTGTCGAAGTCGGAAAATATTATGGTACACACATCACGTACAAACACCATAGAGATGGCCTCCGTGTGTGTACTTGTTCTGCCGTGCGTGCGCATATTCGCAAGTTGCGTATGACCGGTCACGCGGTAGTGCATATTAGCGCGTGGTATGAGTAATTACGGTAGCATTTGTATTTGCACGGAAAAGCCACAAAGACATATCTCATATTTAATCCACATAGTGCAAAATGTACACATAGCCCACATGCACCACATCAGCAAGTTATACTTGTTTAAAAGGTACAATAACAAAGGCATTCACCTTTACAGGATATGAGGGGACAGCATTAGGTTAGGAGGTGGTGTTTGGTATCTAACTGTAGGGTATTTTAAGGGCAACATTCCGGTAGCAGTTTGCAGAAGATAGCACGCTCCTGCGTATAGATATGCACAGGAACAGAATATTACTATTATACTGTATTTACTGTACTCTGATATTCAGAGGGAACCCAGTGGAGACCAACTGCAAGTGCACCTGGACCAGGCATCGCCCACGTATTCAAACCAACCTATGACCCCTCCTGTACTCTAAATGACCAGCCCTTTGACCTATAGTTGAAGAGATTACTGTTTCTATTGTATTATGTTTTAGCCAAATGTATAAAAAGCCAAGCTGCCTGGCCGGTCTCTCTCTCTCTGAAGTTCATCTTGCTTGATTGAATGAGCACCGGGACCGTGTGGCGCTGGCTAAACAAACGTATGTACCATTTATTGTAGCCTCTTTTCTCTTATTGTGATTGTATTGTTATTGTAACCCCCTTTTTACAATTATATGTTGGTGGGTCGGATCCATGCTATAACATCGGATACATGCTAGTGACCGATTATTGAGGGTTATATCCAGTGACTTTGATACCATTTGAGCAGTCTCCTAGCCAGCAGTGTGGAATTTTAAATAATTATTATTTACAGGCTTATGTGGCAATATATTTACTGATTTTATATTGTCAATTTTATATGGTAATAAATGTGTTGAATAATTGTACAAGACTTTTAGAGTTTTAAATTCATTTTTATCATGAACAACTAGCGCTGGTTTCTTTTGTTTTTCACAATTGGTGTCGTGTCTCTTTCCTGCTAAGGTTTAAAGTGTATTTCAGCAACACGTGTAGCTACATTGTGCTTTCAGCGTGTCGGTGTGTGTACGCTAAGTTAGTAAAAAGTACGTATGTTAAAGATTACATCCAGCAGCCACAGCTGCTCGAATTTCAGTGTAAAAGGTATTGCTTTTTCTGTCCTGTATGTTAATCAACATTAACAATGCCCAATTGCTGCAGCACATTAGGAGTTCTGCTGTACTCAGAACTACCTGAAAAAACAGACAAGACATACAGATGTGTCCTCATACATCACTGCAGCCCCTCTCGGCAGGATTCGTCCCGTGAGACTCTGCTAGCGTTGGGCATCTTTGCTGCCAAAAATGCACCATAGTCGCAACACGATGTGTAGAGAACGCACAAGGAGATTGTGCTCATCAATTTGATATGCAATGCTTGTATATCTGTGTGAGGGGAATACATATGTAATCCCAGGGGTCAGGATGCTGGCTGTCGGTATCTCGACAGCAGCATCCTGCCCGCTAGAATGCTGGAAGCGTGGAGAGCGCTACGAGTCCCCCTGCAGGCATGCTGCACTCGCCACAGGATCTATTCCCACTCCATGGGTGGACACCCACAAGTGGGAATGGCCGCTGTGAGCAAGTATTCCGTCTGTCAGCATTGTTGGGATTACAGCGTCGGTATCCTGACCGCCGGGATCCAGACAGCCGGCAAATTGATTGCCACCTCTGTGTGCAACTGAGGGCCTAATTCAGACCTAATCGCAGCAGTTTAATCTTCATTTAATGGGCAAAGCTACTGTATATGCACTAAGATTTTACTCACCGGTAAATCTATTTCTCGTAGTCCGTAGTGGATGCTGGGACTCCATAAGGACCATGGGGAATAGCGGCTCCACAGGAGTCTGGGCACAACTAAAAAAAGCTTTAGGACTACCTGGTGTGCACTGGCTCCTCCCTCTATGACCCTCCTCCAGACCTCAGTTAGGATACTGTGCCCGGAAGAGCTGACACAATAAGGAAGGATTTTGAATCCCGGGTAAGACTCATACCAGCCACACCAATCACACAGTATAACTCGTGATACTATACCCAGTTAACAGTATGAAATATAACTGAGCCTCTCAACAGATGGCTCAACAATAACCCTTTAGTTAAACAATAACTATATACAAGTATTGCAGACAATCCGCACTTGGGATGGGCGCCCAGCATCCACTACGGACTACGAGAAATAGATTTACCGGTGAGTAAAATCTTATTTTCTCTGACGTCCTAAGTGGATGCTGGGACTCCGTAAGGACCATGGGGATTATACCAAAGCTCCCAAACGGGCGGGAGAGTGCGGATGACTCTGCAGCACAGAATGAGCAAACTCTAGGTCCTCCTCAGCCAGGGTATCAAACTTGTAGACTCTTGCAAAAGTGTTTGAACCCGACCAAGTAACAGCTCGGCAAAGTTGTAAAGCCGAGACCCCTCGGGTAGCCGCCCAAGAAGAGCCCACTTTCCTCGTGGAATGGGCTTTTACAGATTTAGGGTGCGGCAGTCCAGCCGCAGAATGTGCAAGTTGAATCGTGCTACAGATCCAGCGAGCAATAATCTGCTTAGAAGCAGGAGCACCCAGCTTGTTGGGTGCATACAGGATAAATAGCGAGTCAGGTTTCCTGACTCCAGCAGTCCTGGAAACATATATTTTCAGGGCCCTGACTACGTCCAGTAACTTGGAGTCCTCCAAGTCCCAAGTAGCCGCAGGCACCACAATAGGTTGGTTCACATGAAAAGCTGATACCACCTTAGGAAGGAATTGGGAACGAGTCCTCAATTCCGCCCTATCTATATAAAAAAATCAGATAAGGGCCTTTGCATGACAAAGCCGCCAATTCTGATACACGCCTGGCCGACGCCAAGGCCAACAGCATGACCACTTTCCACGTGAGATATTTTAGCTCCACGGATTTAAGTGGCTCAACCCAATGCGACTTCAGGAAATCCAACACCACGTTGAGATCCTACGGTGCCACTGGATGCACAAACGGGGGTTGAATATGCAGCACTCCCTTAACTAAAGTCTGAACTTCAGGCAGTGAAGCCAGTTCTTTTTTGGAAGAAAATGTACAGAGCCGAAATCTGGACCTTAATGGAACCCAATTTTAGGCCAATAGTCACTCCTGACTGTAGGAAGTGCAGAAATCGACCCAGTTGAAATTCCTCCGTTGGGGCCTTCCTGGCCTCACACCAAGCAACATATTTTCGCCATATGCGGTGATAATGTTTTGCGATCACATCATTCCTAGCCTTAATCAGCGTAGGAATGACTTCCTCCGGAATGCCTTTTTCCTTTAGGATCCGGTGTTCAACCGCCATGCCGTCAAACGCAGCCGCGGTAAGTCTTGGAACAGACAGGGCCCCTGCTGCAGCAGGTCCTGTCTGAGCAGCAGAGGCCATGGGTCCTCTGAGATCATTTCTTGAAGTTCTGGGTACCAAGCTCTTCTTGGCCAATCCGGAACCACGAGTATAGTTCGTATTCCTCTCCTTCTTATTATTCTCAGTACCTTGGGCATGAGAGGCAGAGGAGGGAACACATACACCGACTGGTACACCCACGGTGTTACCAGAGCGTCCACAGCTATCGCCTGAGGGTCCCTTGACCTGGCGCAATATATTTTTAGCTTTTTGTTGAGGCGGGACGCCAACATGTCCACCTGCGGCCTTTCCCAATGGTGTACAATCATTTGGAAGACTTCTGGGTGAAGTCCCCACTCTCCCGGGTGGAGGTCTTGCCTGCTGAGAAAGTCTGTTTCCCAGTTGTCCACTCCGGGAATGAACACTGCTAACAGTGCTAACACATGATTTTCCGCCCATCGGAAAATCCTTGTGGCTTCTGCCATCGCCATCCTGCTTCTTGTGCCGCCCTGTTGGTTTACATGGGCGACCGCCATTATGTTGGCTGACTGCATCAGCACCGGCTGGTGTTGAAGCAGGGTCTAGCCTGACTTGTGTAAATGGCCCTTAGTTCCCGAATATTTATGTGTAGGGAAGTCTCCTGACTCGACCATAGTCCTTGGAAGTTTCTTCCCTGTGTGACTGCCCCCCAGCCTCGAAGGCTGGCATCCGTGATCACCAGGACCCAGTCCCGTATGCCGAATCTACGGCCCTCTAGAAGATGAGCACTCTGCAGCCACCACAACAGCGACACCCTGGCCCTTGGAAACAGGGTTATCAGCCGATGCATCTGAAGATGCGACCCGGACCACTTGTCCAACAGATCCCACTGGAAGATCCTTGCATGGAACCTGCCGAATGAATTTTCTTCGTGAGAAGCTACCATCTTTCCCAGGACTTGCGTGTATTGATGCACCGACACCTGTATTTATTTTAGGAGGTCTCTGACTAGAGATGACAACTCCTTGGCCTTCTCCTCCGGGAAAAACACTTTTTCCTGTTCTGTGTCCAGAACCATACCCAGGAACAGTAGACGCGTCGTAGGAACCAGCTGCGACTTTGGAATATTCAGAATCCAGCCGTGCTGTTGTAGCACTTCCCGAGATAGTGCTACTCCGACCAACAACTGCTCCTTTATAAGGAGATCGTCCAAGTACGGGATAATTATAACTCCCTTTTTTCGAAGGAGTATCATCATTTCGGCCATTACCTTGGTGACTACCCTCGGTGCCGGGGACAGACCAACGGCAACGTCTGGAATTGGTAATGACAGCCCTGTACCACAATTTTGAGGTACTCCTGGTGAGGAGGGTAAATGGGGACATGCAGGTAAGCATCCTTGATGTCCAGTGATACCATGTAATCCCCTTCGTCCAGGCTTGCAATAACCGCCCTGAGCGATTCCATTTTGAACTTGAACCTTCGTATATAAGTGTTCAAAGATTTCAATTTTAGAATGGGTCTCACCGAACCGTCTGGTTTCGGTACCACAAACATTGTGGAATAGTAACCCCGGCCTTGTTGAAGGAGGGGTACCTTGATTATCACCTGCTGGAAGTACAGCTTGTGAATTGCCGCTAGTACTACCTCCCCTTTCTCCGAGGGCAGCAGGCAAGGCTGATTTGAGGTAACGGCGAGGGGGAGTCACCTCGAACTCCAGCTTGTATCCCTGTGATACTACTTGCAGAACCCAGGGATCCACCTGTGAGCGAGCCCACTGGTCGCTGAAATTCCCGAGACGCGCCCCCACCGCACCTGGCTCCACCTGTGGAGCCCCAGCGTCATGCGGTGGACTCAGATGAAGCGGGGGAAGATTTTTGATCCTGGGAACTGGCTGTCTGGTGCAGTTTTTTCCCTCTTCCCTTGTCTCTGTGCAGAAAGGAAGCGCCTTTGACCCGCTTGCTTTTCTGAAGCCGAAAGGACTGTACCTGATAATACGGTGCTTTCTTAGGCTGTGAGGAACCTGAGGTAAAAAAAATTCTTCCCAGCTGTTGCTGTGGATACGAGGTCCCAGAGACCATCCCCAAACAATTCCTCACCCTCATAAGGCAGAATCTCCATGTGCCTTTTAAAGTCAGCATCACCTGTCCACTGCCGGGTCCCTAATACCCTCCTGGCAGAATGGACATTGCATTAACTTTTGGATGCCAGCCGGCAAATATCCCTCTGTGCATCTCTCATATATATAAGACAACGTCTTTAATATGCTCTATGGTTAGCAAAATAGTATCCCTGTATAGGGTATCAATATTATCTGACAGGGTATCAGACCACGCTGCAGCAGCACTATCCATGCTGAGGCAATTGCAGGTCTCAGTATAGTACCTGAGTGTGTATATACAGACTTCAGGATAGCCTTCTGCTTTTTAACAGCAGGCTCCTTCAAAGTGGCCGTATCCTAAGACGGCAGTGCCACCTTTTTTGACAAACGTGTGAGCGCCTTATCCACCCTAGGGGATATCTCCCAACGTGACCTATCCTCTGACGGTAAAGGGTACGCCATCAGTAACTTTTTAGAAATTACCAGTTCCTTATCGGGGGAACCCACGCTTCATTCACTCATCTGATGGGGGAACAAAACACTGGCTGCTTTTTCTCCACAAACATAAAACCCCTTTTTTTTTTCTTTTTTTTTTAGTGGTATTTGGGTTAATGTCAGAAATGTGTAACACATTTTTCATTGCCGAGTGCAACGGATGTTCCTAGTGGATTGTGTATATGTCTCAACCTCGTCGACACTGGAGTCAGACTCCGTGTCGACATCTGTATCTGCCATCTGAGGTAGCGGGCGTTTTTCAGCCCCTCATGGCCTTTGAGACGCCTGGGCAGGCGCGGGCTGAGAAGCCGGCTGTCCCATAGCTGTTACGTCATCCAGCCCTTTACATAAGGAGTTGACACTGTCGGTTGATACCTTCCACTTATCCATCCACTCTGGTGTCGGCCCCACAGGGGGCGACATCACATTTATCGGCATCTGCTCCACCTCCACGTAACCTTCCTCCTCAAACATGTCGACACAGCCGTACCGACACACCGCACACACACAGGGAATGCTCTGACTGAGGACAGGACCCCACAAAGTCCTTTGGGGAGACAGAGAGAGAGTATGCCAGCACACACCAGAGCGCTATATAATACAGGGATTAACTCTATAACTGAGTGATTTTTCCCCCAATAGCTGCTTGTATACACAATATTGCGCCTAAATTTGGTGCCCCCCCCCCCTCTCTTTTTAACCCTTTGAGCCTGAAAACTACAGGGGAGAGCCTGGGGAGCTGTCTTCCAGCTGCACTGTAAAGAAAAAATGGCGCCAGTGTGCTGAGGGAGATAGCCCTGCCCCTTTTTCGGCTGACATTTCTCCCGCTTTTTTTATGGATTCTGGCAGGGGAATTTATCACATATATAGCCTCTGGGACTATATATTGTGATTTTTTTTTGCCAGCCAAGGTATTCATATTGCTGCTCAGGGCGCCCCCCCCCCAGCGCCCTGCACCCATCAGTGACCGGAGTGTGAGGTGTGCATGAGGAGCAATGGCGCACAGCTGCAGTGCTGTGCGCTACCTTGTTGAAGACCGAAGTCTTCTGCCGCCGATTTCCAGGACCATCTTCATGCTTCTGGCTCTGTAAGGGGGACGGCGGCGCGGCTCCGGGACCGAACGATCGAGGTCGGGTCCTGTGTTCGATCCCTCTGGAGCTAATGGTGTCCAGTAGCCTAAGAAGCCCAAACTATCTCCAGTCAGGTAGGTTCGCTTCTTCTCCCCTTAGTCCCTCGTAGCAGTGAGTCTGTTGCCACCAGATCTCACTGAAAATAAAAAAAATAAAATATACTTTCTTTTCTAGGAGCTCAGGAGAGCCCCTAGTGTGCATCCAGCTCAGCCGGGCACAAGATTCTAACTGAGGTCTGGAGGAGGGTCATAGAGGGAGGAGCCAGTGCACACCAGGTAGTCCTAAAGCTTTCTTTAGTTGTGCCCAGTCTCCTGCGGAGCCGCTATTCCCCATGGTCCTTACGGAGTCCCAGCATCCACTTAGGACGTCAGAGAAAAATTTGCTGCTGTGATCAGGTCTGAATTAGGACCTAATGTTGCATATACACTAGGCGATTTTGAGCTCAAAGTAGCTCACTTTTGGCGTTTTGAGCTACTTTGAGCTCAAAAGCACCTAGTGCGTATAGCCAGGCGGTGAGCGCTGATGCGCGCTCCCGCATCATAGCCGTCCGTCTAACCTGTTTTAGCGGCCGAGTGAACCACAGTGTCTCCTACTGTGGAAAGTGGTTCACCCCCGTGAAAATCGCTGCACCGGATGAAAATCGCTCAGTGTGTATGCAGTGTGCGATTTTCCGGCCACTGATTTTCACATCATCGCTTTGCATACACACTGGGCAAAAACGTCCAGTATGTATGCACCTTAAGTCTCTGTATCTGTATACAAAGTGCTACAATGTAGCAGCCTCAGCTTCGTTCCAACACAAGTTCAGTTGTGCTCTATATACAGACTAAAATACATACACACACAAAATAAGTGTCGCATATCAAATTAATCAGCATAGTCTCCTGGTGCATCCTAGTCTTATTGCGACTAAAACGTATTGTGAGTTGCACAGGACATGCTAGCTCACCCGTGCCAGGCATCTGACGCTGTGTGGCATATGTAGTCTAGATGTATGAGGATGTATCTGTCCACATAATTTATTCACAAAAATCACTGAAAAAGAAGGGTAATACTGCAGTCATTGGACCCTATTCAGTAAGGATTGCAAATTCTGCCTTTTAGCAGAATTTGCAATCATTTTGCTTGCATGCTGGGGGCCGCCTATCGCAGGGCAAGGCCAGCCAGCCTGCTACCCGCCGCCCCGTGTCCCCCCCACCCCCTGCAACTACGCTGAAATTGCGGTTGCACTGCAATTTCTGCATGTTAGCAGAAAGTAAGGAATTCATCATCTTTGTGAACAGAGAGGTTGTGTGTGACGTCATGCAGCCGCCCAGATCACACCCACGCCCCGTTCGCGCCACCACACCCGTTTCTATGACGCTGCCCCCGTAACGCTCCGTGTTCGCCTAGGAAACAAAGCGTTGCCGACCCCCTCCCGCGCCGTGAACACCTCTGCCTGATTGACAGGCAGAGACGTTCACCTTTACTGCAGGGCGCCCGCATTAATGCGTAGGACAGGCCCTGCGCACGCATCGTCGTCGTATTTTTTGCGGTTGGATCGCGAGGTGCAATCCGACCTGAATAGGATCCAAAGTACTTATATTTGCTATCAGAGTTGGAGAATTTAAATTTGCGGTAAAATTATAGCATTTTGGAACAACATTACTTCAGTGTGTACCTAGCTTAATTGAATTCAGTCCTATGTATTTTAGATATAGGGGTATATTCAATTGCGGTCGAATTCCGGCTGGAATTCGACCGTTTTTGGATTCGACACAATTCGACAGGCGAAACCCTCCCGCCGGGACCCGAATTCGACATATTCAATAAATAACGGATTCGACAGTCCCGCTGTCGAAAAACGGACCAATTGACGAATAGAGGGCGGCCGGGATTCGACTTCATGGACGGCACAAAAGTGTTCAATAAATCCTGAAAATAAATGCGTGGGGTCCCTCCTCCTAAGCATAACCAGCCTCGGGCTCTTTGAGACGGTCCTGGTTGTAAAAATACGGGGGGGGAAATGACAGGGGTTCCCCCGTATTTTAACAACCAGCACCGGGCTCTGCGCCTGGTCCTGGTGCCAAAAATACGGGGGACAAAAGACGTAGGGGTCCCCCGTATTTTTAACACCAGCAGCGGGCTCCACTAGCCAGAGAGATAATGCCACAGCCGGGGGACACTTTTATATTGGTCTCTGCGGCCGTGGCATTAAATCCCCAACTAGTCACAAGAGTGACCCCACATAACCTTGCGGTCTACCGCTGACCGCAAAGTTCCCACTATTGGATATAATAGAGCACCTATGCGCTACATTGTATCTCGAGTGCGCCGCCTGACTGACAGCTCAGACGCGCACAGCCAATCAGGAGAGTGCCATGACGTAGCGCTCCCTGATTGGCTGAAGGGACCCTTTTTGACAGCAGTTACGGGGGGTCCCGCCAGTCAGGGAAAGGGGTCCCATGTGTAAACATCGGACCCCTTTCAGTGCGTGGATCGTGTTTTTCGTTTTTTTTATTTTGCCAAGTACGTGGATTACAAACAGAAGAGGACCGATCTACACTGGATTGTTGTGAGTATAATTTTATTTACAGGTACCCCGTGGATTCTACGTGGAGAAGGGGACCGACTATTCATGTCAACATAGGTAAGTATGTATGTAAGTGTGCATGTATGTAATAAAGTTGTACTATCACGGTGTGTGTGTGTGTGTATTGTTTTTATTTGGGTATTTTTTTGTAGTAGAACTACAGGTACCAGCGGTCCCGTTTTCCCCCGCATGCTGGTACTTGTGGTTCTCCAAGTACCAGCTTGCGGGGGAGGCTTGCTGGGACTTGTAGTTCTGCTACAAAAAATAAGATTTTAATACCTACCGGTAGATCCTTTTCTCTTAGTCCGTAGAGGATGCTGGGGACTCCAAAAGGACATGGGGTATAGACGGGATCCGCAGGAAACATGGGCACTTTAAGACTTTAAATGGGTGTGAACTGGCTCCTCCCTCTATGCCCCTCCTTCAGATCTCAGTTATAGGAACTGTGCCCAGAGGAGACGGACATTTCGAGCAAAAGGATTTTGTTAAACTAAGGGTGAGATACCTACCAGCTCACACCACCACACACCGTACAACATGGCCTGTAACTACAACCAGTTAACAGAGTGAACCAAAACGATCAGCAACAGGCTGACCTTAACCAAAACACAACCATTGTGTAACATAAGCAATAACCGTTAACAAGTACTGCAGATAGAGTCCGCACTGGGACGGGCGCCCAGCATCCTCTACAGACTAAGAGAAAAGGATTTACCGGTAGGTATTAAAATCCTATTTTCTCCTTCGTCCTAGAGGATGCTGGGGACTCCAAAAGGACCTTGGGGTTTATACCAAAGCTCCAGACCGGGCGGGACAGTGCGGATGACTCTGCAGCACTGATTGAGCAAACATGAGGTTCTCATTAGCCAGGGTATCAAACTTGTAGAATTTTGCAAAAGTGTTTGAACCCGACCAAGTAGCTGCTCGGCAAAGTTGTAATGCCGAGACACCCCGGGCAGCCGCCCAAGACGAGCCTACCTTCCTAGTGGAATGTGCCTTCACCGAATTCGGTAACGGCAATCCAGCCGTAGAATGGGCATGCTGAATCGTATTACAGATCCAGCGTGCAATAATCTGCTTAGAAGCAGGAGCCCCAACCTTGTTGGAACCAGAAAGGACAAACAGCGCCTCTGTTTTCCTAATACGAGCCGTTCTGGCTACATAAATTTTCAAAGCTCTGACCACATCGAGCGATTTAGATCAGCCAAGGCTTCAGTAGCCACAGGTACCACAATAGGTTGGTTCATGTGAAACGAAGAAACCACCTTTGGGAGAAATTGTTGACGAGTCCTCAATTCCGCTCTATCAACATGGAAAACCAAGTAGGGGCTTTTGTGAGACAAAGCCGCCAACTCTGACATCCGCCTTGCGGACGCCAAGGCCAATAGCATGACCACTTTCCAAGTGAGAAACTTCAACTCAACCTTTTGTAAAGGTTCAAACCAGTGTGACGTCAGGAACCGTAACACCACGTTAAGGTCCCATGGAACCACCGGGGGCACAAATGGAGGTTGGATGTGCAGTACCCCTTTCACGAAAGTCTATACTTCTGGAAGCGAGGCCAATTCCTTTTGAAAGAAAACAGATAAGGCCGAAATCTGCATTTTAATGGAGCCTAACTTTAGGCCCGCATCCACACCTGCTTGCAAAAAATGGAGAAAACGACCCAGCTGAAATTCTTCCGTAGGCGCCTTCTTGGATTCGCACCAAGACACATTTTCTCCAAATACGGTGGTAATGCTTCGCCGTTACCTCTTTCATAGCATTCAGTAGAGTCGGGATGACCTCTCCGGAAATACCCTTTCAAGCTAGGATTTGGCGTTCAACCGCCATGCCGTTAAACGCAACCGCGGTAAGTCTTGGAACACGCACGGCCCTTGCTGTAATATATCCTCTCTCAGAGGAAGAGGCCAGGGATCTCCTAAGAGTAATTCCTGAAGATCCAGATACCAGGCCCTCCGTGGCCAATCTGGAACAACGAGTATCGCCTGAACCCTTGTTCTTCTTATGATCCTTAACACCTTTGGGATGAGTGGAAGTGGAGGGAACACATAAACCGACTGAAACACCCACGGTGTCAGCAGTGTGTCCACTGCTATTGCTTGAGGGTCCCTCGACCTGGAACAATATGTCTGAAGCTTCTTGTTGAGGCAAGATGCCATCATGTCTATTTGAGGCAGTCCCCAACGACTTGTCACTTCTGCAAAGACCTCTTGATGAAGACCCCACTCTCCTGGATGGAGATCGTGTCTGCTGAGGAAGTCTGCTTCCCAGTTGTCCACGCCTGGAATGAAGACAGCTGACAGAGTGTTTGCATGTTTTTCCGCCCAGCGAAGAATCCTTGTGGTCTCCGCCATCGCCGCTCTGCTCCTTGTTCCGCCCTGGCGGTTTATGTGCGCCACCGCTGTTATGTTGTCCAACTGAATCAGGACGGGTAGGCCGCGAAGGAGATGTTCTGCTTGTAGGAGGCCGTTGTAAATGGCCCTTAATTCCAGAATGGTTATGTGCAGACAAGCTTCTTGGCTTGACCATTTTCCCTGGAAATTTTCCCCGTGTGACTGCTCCCCAACCTCGGAGACTTGCATCCGTGGTTACCAGGACCCAATCCTGGATCCCGAACCTGCGACCCTCTAGAACAGAGGTTCTCAAACTCGGTCCTCGGGGGCCCACACAGTGCATGTTTTGCAGGTCTCCTCACAGAATCGCAAGTGAAATAATTAGCTCCACCTGTGGACCTTTTAAAATGTGTCAGTGAGTAATTAATACACCTGTGCACCTGCTGGGTTACCTGCAAAACATGCACTGTGTGGGCCCCCGAGGACAGAGTTTGAGAACCTCTGCTCTAGAAGGTGAGAACTTTGGAGCCACCACAGGAGAGAAATCCTGGCCCTGGGGGATAGGCTTATCCTCCGTGCATGTGTAGATGGGACCCGGACCACTTGTCCAACAGGTCCCACTAAACAGACCTGGCATGAAACCTGCCAAACGGAATGGCCTCGTAGGCCGCCACCATTTTCCCCAGCACTGGAGTGCATTGATGAATCGACACTCTTGCCGGTTTCAGAAGTTCCTTGACCATGTTCTGGATTTCCCAAGCTTTTTCCAATGGGAGAAAAACCTCTCTGTAGATCCGTGTCCAGAATCATGCCCAAGAACGACAGCCGTGTTGTCGGAATCAACTGTGACTTTGGCAAATTTAGGAGCCAGCCATGTTGCTGCAGAACCGTCAGGGAGAGCGCAACGTTTTTTCTTAACTGCTTTTGTGATTTCGCCTTTATCAGGAGATCGTCCAATTACGGGATAATTGTGACCCCTTGCTTGCGCAGGAGCACCATCATTTCCGCCATTACCTTGGTGAAAATCCTCGGGGCCGTAGAGAGACCAAACGGCAACGTCTAAAATTGGTAGTGACAATCCTGAACAGCGAACCTCAGGTACGCCTGATGAGGAGGATAAATGGGGACATGTAGGTAAGCATCCTTTATGTCGACTAACACCATAAACCCCCTTTTTTTCCCCCCTCCAGACTGGAGATCACTGCTCGGAGAGATTCCAACTTGAATTTTAAACTTTTCAAATAAAGATTGAGGGATTTTAAGTTCAGAATCGGTCTGACCGAGCCGTCCGGCTTCGTGACCACAAACAGGCTTGAAAAAAACCTTCTCCCCGTTGTGACGGGGGTACATCGACAATGACTCGCTGTTGACACAGCTTTTGTATTGCCGCACACACTACCTCTCTTTCTGGAAGAGAAGCTGGCAAGGCCGATTTGAAAAATCAGTGTGGAGGCACGTCTTAAAACTCCAGTTTGTATCCTTGGGTCATAATTTCCAGCACCCAAGGATCCAGGCCCGAGAGAACACAGACCTGACTGAAGAGCTGAAGAAGCGCCCCCCACCGGTGCGGACTCCCGCAGGGGAGCCCCAGCGTCATGCGGTGGACTTGGCAGGAGCCGGAGAGGACTTCTGCTCCTGGGAGCCTGCCACAGCCGGCGATCTTTTTCCTTTTCCCTTACCTCTTGCCGCAAGGAAGGATGACCCACATCCTTTCCGGAATTTCTGCGACCGAAAGGACTGAATCTGGTATTGAGGCATTTTCTTTTGCTGTGGAGGAACAAAAGGCAGAAAAGAGGACTTACCCATGGTAGCTGTAGAAACCAGGTCCGTGAGGCCTTCACCAAACAAAACTCCACCCTTATAGGGCAGAGCCTCCATAGCCTTCTTAGAATCAGCATCACCATTCCATTGATGAGTCCACAATGCCCTCCTAGCCGAGATTGCCATGGCAATGGCCCTTGATCCCAAGAGGCCAATATCTCTCGCAGTCTCCTTTAGATAGACTGCAGCGTCCCTGATATGACCTAGTGTCAAAAGCACGCTATCACTATCCAGGGTGTCTATTTCAGATGACAAGGTATCTGCCAACTTTTCAATTGCGTTACTCACCCAAGCCGATGCCACGGCCGGCCTGAGCAGCGTTCAAAAAGAGCGTTCAGTTTATAAGAGGGAGGAAACGTTACCTCCGGTTTCTTCCCTTTAAACATACAGACCCTTGTCTCAGGGACAGCGGGGTCTTCCGTGATATGTAACCCGTCTTTTATCGCCACAATCAACTTTGCATCATTATAGTCGACACTGGAGTCGGAATCCGTGTCGGTATCAGTGTCTGCTATCTGGGTAAATGAACGTTTTTGGGACCCCGAGGGGGTCTGAGTGTGTGGTACCACCTCTCCCATGGATTGTCTCCATGCTTGGTTCTGAGACTCCGATTTGTCCAACCTCTTATGCAACAATGCCACACATTTATTTAAAACACTCCACATCTCAACCCAATCAGCAGTCGGCGGTGCCGACGGAGTCACTCCCTCATTCTGTTCAGTCCCCACGCGAGCCTCCTCCTGGGAAGAGCATTCAGCTTCTCACATGCCGACACACGCGTACCGACACCCCCAAACACACTGGGCTAAAGGGGACAGACCCACAGTAAGGCCTTTCTGAGAGACAGAGAGGGAGTTTGCCAGCTCACACCCAGCGCCCCACCGGTCTGAAGAATTAAACAATGCCCCAGACCTATAAGCGCTGTTTTATAATAATAATAAATAAGAATTTACTCACCGGTAATTCTATTTCTTGTAGTCCGTAGTGGATGCTGGGAACTCCGCAAGGACCATGGGGAATAGCAGGCTCCGAAGGAGACTGGGCACTCTAAGAAAGAATTAGGACTACCTGGTGTGCACTGGCTCCTCCCTCTATGCCCCTCCTCCAGACCTCAGTTAGGGAAACTGTGCCCGGAAGAGCTGACACAATAAGGAAAGGATTTGGAATCCCGGGTAAGACTCATACCAGCCACACCAATCACACCGTAAAACTCGTGATACTATACCCAGTTAACAGTATGAACAACAACTGAGCCTCTCGAATAGATGGCTCCAAACAATAACCCTTTAGTTAGGCAATAACTATATACAAGTATTGCAGACAATCTGCACTTGGGATGGGCGCCCAGCATCCACTACGGACTACGAGAAATAGAATTACCGGTGAGTAAATTCTTATTTTCTCTGACGTCCTAGTGGATGCTGGGTACTCCGTAAGGACCATGGGGATTATACCAAAGCTCCCAAACGGGCGGGAGAGTGCGGATGACTCTGCAGCACCGAATGAGCAAACTCAAGGTCCTCCTCAGCCAGGGTATCAAACTTGTAGAATTTTGCAAACGTGTTTGAACCCGACCAAGTAGCAGCTCGGCAAAGTTGTAAAGCCGAGACCCCTCGGGCAGCCGCCCAAGAAGAGTCCACCTTCCTCGGATTGCTTTAGGATGCGGCAGTCCAGCCGCCGAATGTGCAAGTTGAATCGTGCTACAGATCCAGCGAGCAATAGTCTGCTTTGAAGCAGGAGCACTCAGCTTGTTGGGTGCATACAGGATAAATAGCGAGTCAGTTTTTCTTACTCTAGCCGTCCTGGAAACATATATATTCAGGGCCCTGACTACGTCCAGCAACTTGGAATCCTCCAAGTCCCGAGTAGGCGCAGGCACCACAATAGGTTGGTTCACATTAAAAGCTGATACCACCTTAGGAAGGAATTGGGAGCGAGTCCTCAATTCCGCCCTATCCATATGAAAAATCAGATAAGGGCTTTTACATGACAAAGCTGCCAATTCTGATACACGCCTGGCCGACGCCAAGGCCAACAGCATGACCACCTTCCACGTGAGGTACTTTATCTCCACGGTTTTAAGTGGCTCAAACCAATGCGACTTTAGGAAATCCAGCCACTGGGGGCACAAAAGGGGGCTGAATATGCAGCACTCCCTTTACAAAAGTCTGAACTTCAGGCAGTGAAGCCAGTTCTTTTTGGAAGAAAATCGAGCCGCGGTAAGTCTTGGAACAGACAGGGCCCCTGCTGCAGCAAGTCCTGTCTGAGCGGCAGAGGCCATGGGTCCTCTGAGATCATTTCTTGAAGTTCTGGGTTCCAAGCTCTTCTTGGCCAATCCGGAACCACGAGTATAGTTCTTACTCCTCTCCTTCTTATTATTCTCAGTACCTTAGGTATGAGAGGCAGAGGAGGGAACACATAAACCGACTGGTACACCCACGGTGTCACTAGAGCGTCCACAGCTATCGCCTGAGGGTCCCTTGACCTGGCGCAATATCTTTTTAGCTTTTTCGTTGAGGCGGGACGCCATCATATCCACCTGTGGCCTTTCCCAACGGTTTACAATCATTTTGAAGACTTCTGGATGAAGTCCCCACTCTCCCGGGTGGAGGTCGTGTCTGCTGAGGAAGTCTGCTTCCAAGTTGTCCACTCCCGGAATGAACAGTGCTATCACGTGATTTTCCGCCCATCGGAGAATCCTTGTGGCTTCTGCCATCGCCAACCTGCTTCTTGTGCCGCCCTGTCGGTTTACATGGGCTACCGCCGTGAAGTTGTCTGACTGGATCAGCACCGGCTGGTGTTGAAGCAGGGGTCTTGCCTGACTTAGGGCATTGTAAATGGCCCTTAGTTCCAGAATATTTGTGTGTAGGGAAGTCTCCTGGCTTGACCATAGTCCTTGGAAGTTTCTTCCCTGTGTGACTACCCCCTAGCCTCGAAGGCTGGCATCCGTGGTCACCAGGACCCAGTCCTGTATGCCAAATCTGCGGCCCTCTAGAAGATGAGCACTCTGCAGCCACCACAGCAGAGACACCCTGGTCCTTGGAGACAGGGTTATCAGCCGATGCATCTGAAGATGCGATCCGGACCACTTGTCCAACAGATCCCATTGAAAGATCCTTGCATGGAACCTGCCAAATGGAATTGCTTCGTAGGAAGCTACCATCATTCCCAGGACTCGCGTGCAGTGATGCACCGACACCTGTTTTGGTTTCAGGAGGTCTCTGACTAGAGATGACAACTCCTTGGCTTTCTCCTCCGGGAGAAACACTCTTTTCTGGTCTGTGTCCAGAACCATCCCCAGGAACAGTAGACGCGTTGTAGGAACCAGCTGTGACTTTGGAATATTCAGAATCCAGCCGTGCTGTTGTAGCACTTCCCGAGATAGTGCTACGCCGACCAACAACTGCTCCCTGGACCTCGCCTTTATAAGGAGATCGTCCAAGTACGGGATAATTAAAACTCCCTTTTTCCGAAGGAGTATCATCATTTCGGCCATTACCTTAGTAAATACCCTCGGTGCCGTGGACAGACCAAACGGCAACGTCTGGAATTGGTAATGACAGTCCTGTACCACAAATCTGAGGTACTCCTGGTGAGGAGGGTAAATGGGGACATGCAGGTAAGCATCCTTGATGTCCAGTGATACCATGTAATCCCCTTCGTCCAGGCTTGCAATAACCGCCCCTGAGCGATTCCATTTTGAACTTGAACCTTCTTATATAAGTGTTCAAGGATTTTAAATTTAAAATGGGTCTCACCGAACCGTCCGGTTTCGGTACCACAAACATTGCGGAATAGTAACCCCGTCCTTGTTGAAGGAGGGGTACCTGGAGCTGTTGGCAAGGCTGATTTGAGAAAACGGCGAGGGGGAGACGTCTCGAATTCCAGCTTGTACCCCTGAGATACCACTTGTAGAATCCAGGGATCCACCCGTGAGCGAGCCCACTGGTCGCTGAAGTTCCGGAGACGGGCCCCCACCGCACCTAGCTCCGCCTGTGGAGCCCCAGCGTCATGCGGTGGACTTAGAGGAAGCGGGAGAGGACTTTTGTTCTTGGGAAGTGGCTGTATGGTGCAGCTTTTTCCCTCTACCTCTGCCTCTGGGCAGAAAGGACGCGCCTTTAACCCGCTTGCCTTTCTGGGGCCGAAAGCACTGTACCTGATAATACGGTGCTTTCTTTGGCTGTGAGGGAACATGGGGTAAAAATGTCGACTTCCCAGCTGTTGCTGTGGAAACGAGGTCCGAGAGACCGTCCCCAAACAATTCCTCACCTTTGTAAGGCAAAACCTCCATGTGCCTTTTAGAATCTGCATCACCTGTCCACTGCCGAGTCCACAATCCTCTCCTGGCAGAAATGGACATTGCATTAATTCTAGATGCCAGCCGGCAAATATCCCTCTGTGCATCTCTCATGTATAAGACTGCGTCTTTAATATGCTCTATGGTTAGCAATATAGTGTCCCTGTCGAGGGTATCAATGTTATCAGACAGGGAATCTGACCACGCAGCAGCAGCACTGCACATCCATGCTGAAGCAATAGCCGGTCTCAGTATAATACCTGAGTGTGTATATACAGACTTCAGGATAGCCTCCTGCTTTCTATCCGCAGGCTCCTTTAAGGCGGCCGTATCCTGAGACGGTAGTGCCACCTTCTTTGACAAGCGGGTGAGCGCTTTATCCACCCTAGGGGATGTCTCCCAACGTATCCTGTCCTCTGGCGGGAAAGGGTACGCCATTAGCAATTTTTTAGAAATCACTAATTTCTTATCGGGGGAAGCCCACGCTTCTTCACACACTTCATTCAACTCATCAGATGGGGGAAAAACCATTGGTTGCTTTTTCCCCCCAAACATAATACCCTTTTTTGTGGTACCTGGGTTAATGTCAGAAATGTGCACCACATTTTTCATTGCCGTAATCATGTAACGGGTGGCTCTGTTGGAATGTACACTAGTCTCACCTGCTCCGCCTCCACATAAGCCTCCTCATCAAACATGTCGACACAGCCGTACCGACACACCGCACACACACAGGGAATGCTCTGACTGAGGACAGGACCCCACAAAGTACTTTGGGGAGACAGAGAGAGAGTATGCCAGCACACACCACAGCGCTATATAATGCAGGGAGTTACACTACACAAGTGATTTACCCTATAGCCGCTATATATATAGTATTTGCGCCTAAATTTAGTGCCCTCCCTCTCTTTTTTACCCTATTGAGCCTGGAAACTGCAGGGGAGAGCCTGGGGAGCGTCCTTCCTGCGGAGCTGTGAGAGGAAATGGCGCCAGTGTGCTGAGGGAGATAGCCCCGCCCCTTTTTCGGCGGACTTCTCCCGCTTTTATAATAATAATGTGGCAGGGGTATTTTACACATATATAGCTTCTTAGGCTATATTATGTGTGATTAGCCACTTTAAGGTACTCTAGTTGCTGCCCAGGGCGCCCCCCCCCCCCCCCCCCCAGCGCCCTGCACCCATCAGTGACCGGAGTATGTGGTGTGCACAGGGAGCAATGGCGCACAGCTGCAGTGCTGTGCGCTACCTTAATGAAGACCGGAGTCTTCAGCCGCCGATTTCCGTGAAGATCTTCATGCTTCTGGCTCTGCAAGGGGGACGGCGGCGCGGCTCCGGGACCAGACGACCGAGGCTGGGCCTGTGTTCGATCCCTCTGGAGCTAATGGTGTCCAGTAGCCTAGAAGCCCAAGCTAGCTGCAAACAGGTAGGTTCGCTTCTCTCCCCTAAGTCCCTCGTTGCAGTGAGTCTGTTGCCAGCAGATCTCACTGAAAATAAAAAACCTAATAAATACTTTCTTTACTAGAAGCTCAGGAGAGCCCCTAGTGTGCAACCAGCTCGAGCCGGGCACAGATTCTAACGGAGGTCTGGAGGAGGGGCATAGAGGGAGGAGCCAGTGCACACCAGGTAGTCCTAATTCTTTCTTAGAGTACCCAGTCTCCTTCGGAGCCCGCTATTCCCCATGGTCCTTACGGAGTTCCCAGCATCCACTAGGACGTCAGAGAAATAATAACCAACACCAAATTTTCGTGCCCCCCCCCTTGTTTTTAACACCCTGTTACTTGTGACAGCAGTGAAGGGCCAGGGGCAGCGTCTCTGCAGCAAGCTGTGGAGAGAAAATGGCGCTGGTCAAAGCTGGAGGACGAAGCCCCGCCCCCTACATGGCGCGCTTATGTCCCGCATTTTTTTTATACTGGCGGGGGTCTCCTAACAGTGCCTCCGCACTGTATATACATGGCAGTCCTTATTTTTGAGGTTTTTTATTGCTGCCCAGGGCGCCCCCCCTGCGCACTGCACCCATGTAGTGCCTGTGTGTGCGGGAGCAATGGCGCGCAGCGCGACCGCTGCGCGGTACCTCAGGAAGACTGAAATCTTCTGCCGCCTTCACTGAAGTCTTCTTTGCTTCGGTTACTCACCTGTCTTCTTTCTTCAGGCTCTGTGAGGGGGACGGCGGCGCGGCTCCGGGAACGAGCAGCTAGGTGACCCAAGTGATCAGACCCTCTGGAGCTAATGGTGTCCTGTAGCCTAAGAAGCAGAGCCTTTCAACTCACAGCAGTAGGTCTGCTTCTCTCCCCTCAGTCCCATGATGCAGGGAGCCTGTTGCCAGCAGCGCTCCCTGAAAATAAAAAACCTAACAAAAGTCTTTTTAGAGAAACTCAGTAGAGCCCCCCTAGTGTGTGACCAGTCTCCACTGGGCACAGAATCTGAGGTCTGGAGGAGGGGCATAGAGGGAGGAGCCAGTTCACACCCATTTAAAGTCTTAAAGTGCCCATGTCTCCTGCGGATCCCGTCTATACCCCATGGTCCTTTTGGAGTCCCCAGCATCCTCTAGGACGAAGGAGAAAACAATATTCTTTTTTTGACACAAAAGGCTATCAGCCCCCCATCCGCCGCCCCTGGATGGGAGGGACAGCCTCGGGCTTCACCCCTAGCCCTTGGGTGGCTGGAGGGGGGGGACCCCTTGATTTAAGGGGTCCCCACTCCTTCAGGGTACCCCGACCAGGGGTGACTAGTTGGGGATTTAATGCCATGGCCGCAGGGACCGGTATAAAAGTGTCCCCCGGCTGTGGCATTATCTCTCTGGCTAGTGGAGCCCGGTGCTGGTGTTAAAAATACGGGGGACCCCTACGTCTTTTGTCCAACGTATTTTTGGCACCAGGACCAGGCGCAGAGCCCAGTGCTGGTTGTTAAAATACGGGGGAATCCCTGTCATTTTTTTTCCCGTAGGCTCAAAGAGCCCGAGGCTGGTTATGCTTAGGAGGGGGGACCCCACGCATATTTTTTTCAGGATTTTTAACCATTTCACACCCCTTCCAACTGAAAAACATGCACTGATCTCTCCATATTATTGTAGTTAGTAAAAAAAAAAAAAATTTCTTTAAAAAAAATCGATTAAATAATACTTGTGGCTCCTAAATAGACAAACCAAGTAGATAATCCCTTCAAATATAAATAGATAAGCTATTAGCAATAAAAAAAAGCACCAAAAAATACATGTTTTTAAAAAATGTTATTAGATCACGACAGAAAAATGAGGCGGAATGAAATTGACGAAATGACTGTTGTAGTGTTCACTCTAGGTGTCTTTCACAGGGCGCTGCGCCCTGCCCCTTTTTTAGACCCCTGAATCCCGCCCTGCCCGTTTGTTTGCGCCCTCCCGCCCCGCACTTTGCTGCCCGCTGGACCCCGCCACGCCGCCAAACACACTAAGCACACTGCACTGCATTTTTATTATCACTGAGACTCCGTGCATGTGTCGAGACGGAGACCTCCGCGGCCCGCCCCTCCCCGTCCGCCTTGTCCCGCCCTGTCATTAGCTGTCAGCGTCCTCTATAGGTCTGCTCAGGGTCTGGTGAGACAGGAGGGCTGGGTTTGCCTCTCCCGCCGAGGCAAACCCAGCCCACCTGTGTGGATGAATGTTTAAAAGGAGACGCCAGGGAGGATCACCCGGCCGCCATCTTTAATACCGCTCCGCAAGTGGGGCTGGGTGATCAGCGCTCCCCCTCTGTGATGTAAGTACTCAGTACGGTAGTACATAGATCATTCTTTGTTTCACGTGGAGAAGCCCCCTCTAACCCATACAATGACGAACTGAAATAGAGCAGAAATGTAACGGTAACTTGCAGTGCAATACTATCTGTGTTTTATAGTGCAGTTCTTTCAGAATAAAACAGTGGTACTCCCATCTCAGAGGGATTCTTTGTACAATATATAGCTGTGGATAAGTGTTGTGCCTTGTACCAGTGTTCCCTCACACCCCGGTCTGTATGTATCCTCCCCTCACACCCCGGTCTGCATGTACCCTTCCCTCACACCCCGGTCTGTATGTAACCCCCCCCCCTCACACAAGGTCTATGTATCCCCCAGACCCTGGTCTTTGGGGGATACATAGACCTTGTGTGAGGGGGGGGGTTACATACAGACCGGGGTGTGAGGGAAGGGTACATACAGACCGGGGTGTGAGGGGAGGGTACATACAGACCGGGGTGTGAGGGAAGGGTACATACAGACCGGGGTGTGAGGGGGGTACATAATATGCAAATAAGAATACATTATATATATATATATATATATATATATATATATATATATATAGTCTTCTTATATAGCTGAAATACCTTGCTTTTTATATAACAAATCTGTGCATCCACATTTAAGGTGTGAGTAGACTGTCACAAGTGGTTTTTATATTTTATAAGTTCAAGTTGTATGTTGAAGAGATTTAGGGCTCAAAATAGAATAAATATATATTTGAAAAAGCTACCATTGCATGACCCACTGCACTCTGTTGGACTATTGGTCCTATTGTGTGGAGTTTGTATATTCTTCCTGTGCTTTTCACATTTTTTATTTTTTTCACATTTTTCAAGATTAACTATCCACGCGAACTATAACTTATAGTTCGCGTGGATAGTTAATCTTGAAAAATTTGAAAAGCACAGGAAGAATATACAAACTCCACACAATAGGACCAATAGTCCAACAGAGTGCAGTGGGTCATGCAATGGTAGCTTTTTCAAATATATATTTATTCTATTTTGAGCCCTAAATCTCTTCAACATACAACTTGAACTTATAAAATATAAAACCACTTGTGACAGTCTACTCACACCTTAAATGTGGCTGCACAGATTTGTTATATAAAAAGCAAGGTATTTCAGCTAATAAGACGACTATATATATATATAATGTTATTTGCATATTCCCTCACACCCCGGTCTGTATGTACCCTCCCCTCACACCCCGGTCTGTATGTACCCTTCCCTCACACCCCGGTCTGTATGTAACCCCCCCCACCCTCACACAAGGTCTATGTATCCCCCAAAGACCAGGGTCTGGGGGATACATAGACCTTGTGTGAGGGGGGGGGGGTTACATACAGACCGGGGTGTGAGGGAAGGGTACATACAGACCGGGGTGTGAGGGGAGGGTACATACAGACCGGGGTGTGAGGGAATATGCAAATAACATTATATATATATATAGTCTTCTTATTAGCTGAAATACCTTGCTTTTTATATAACAAATCTGTGCAGCCACATTTAAGGTGTGAGTAGACTGTCACAAGTGGTTTTATATTTTATAAGTTCATTAAGTTGTATGTTGAAGAGATTTAGGGGACAAAATAGAATAAATATATATTTTAAAAAAGCTACCATTGCATGACCCACTGCACTCTGTTGGACTATTGGTCCTATTGTGTGGAGTTTGTATATTCTTCCTGTGCTTTTCACATTTTTTTTTTTTTCACATTTTTCATGATTATCTATCCATGCGAACTATAAGTGGGAATAGTAACCTGTCCGAATGTTCAGAACCATCAGGAACAGCCTGGAGTAGTGATAGCTAGCATAAATATGAATGCACCATCCAATCATTACAGGTTTTACATGACAGGAACTGACTGGCTAATGCACTATAATCACTTCTCCAAGTTTAATACATCTGCCCCAGTTTACTTTATGACTTGGGGGCCATTATTGAATGGTCATCATAAATGATGACCATAATAATTAAGGGCCCCCAAATCATACAGCATCCTCATGACATAAGGTGCAACACTTAAAATTCTATAAGTTAATTGAAAAATCTGTCCACATTTATTACTTTCTTTTTTTTTTCTAAAGCTGGCACATCCTCATCCTCGTCTCTATGTACTCAATCACATGACACACTATCTGTCACATCCATCACTGCACCTCTGACTCCTGGCACTCCACACCACAGGCTCCATAGCAGCATATTCTGGCTCCTTCTTTGATCCTCACGGCTCACCGGAGTCCTCAATTTGCCTCAGGTGAGTATGCTGGTACTGAGAGTAAACAGTGCGGCTCTCATCCGAGGGAGCTTGAGTGTGTTAAAGTGTTTTGTTCTTCCACAGAAAGCTGGCTCATCCTCATCCTCATCTCTGTGTACTCCATCACGTTAAGCAATCCGATTGCATCAACTGGCGCATCACTCCACACCACTGTGGCTCCAAAGTGGCATATTCTGGCTCCTTCTTTGATCCTCTAGGCATCCCCGGAGTCCTCAATTTGCCTCAGGTGAGTATGCTGGTACTGAGAGTAAACAGTGCGGCTCTCATCCGAGGGAGCTTGAGTTTGTTAAAGTGTTTTGTTCTTCCACAGAAAGCTGGCTCATCCTCATCCTCATCCTCGTCTCTGTGTACTCCATCACGTTAAGCAATCCACTGCATCAACTGGCGCATCACTCCACACCACAGGCTCCAAAGTGGCATATTCTGGCTCCTTCTTTGATCCTCTCGGCATCCCCGGAGTCCTCAATTTGCCTCAGGTGAGTATGCTGGTACTGAGAGTAAACAGTGCGGCTCTCATCCTAGGGAGCTTGAGTGTGTTAAAGTGTTTTGTTCTTCCACAGAAAGCTGGCTCATCCTCATCCTCATCTCTGTGTACTCCATCACGTTAAGCAATCCGATTGCATCAACTGGCGCATCACTCCACACCACTGTGGCTCCAAAGTGGCATATTCTGGCTCCTTCTTTGATCCTCTAGGCATCCCCGGAGTCCTCAATTTGCCTCAGGTGAGTATGCTGGTACTGAGAGTAAACAGTGCGGCTCTCATCCGAGGGAGCTTGAGTTTGTTAAAGTGTTTTGTTCTTCCACAGAAAGCTGGCTCATCCTCATCCTCATCCTCGTCTCTGTGTACTCCATCACGTTAAGCAATCCACTGCATCAACTGGCGCATCACTCCACACCACAGGCTCCAAAGTGGCATATTCTGGCTCCTTCTTTGATCCTCTCGGCATCCCCGGAGTCCTCAATTTGCCTCAGGTGAGTATGCTGGTACTGAGAGTAAACAGTGCGGCTCTCATCCGAGGGAGCTTGAGTGTGTTAAAGTGTTTTGTTCTTCCACAGAAAGCTGGCTCATCCTCATCCTCGTCTCTATGTACTCCATCACGTTGACCAACCATTGAACCAACTGTGCATCACTCCACACCACAGGCTCCAAATAAGCATATTGATCCTTCTTTGATCCTCTTGGCTTGAATGACAGGAGACCTCAACTTGTCTCAGGTGAGTTTGCTGGTACGGAGAGTACAGTGGCTCTCATTCTAGGGAGCTTGAGTGTGTTAAGTGTTTTTATTTTTTTTTATTTTTAGAAAACATGCCTACTCTTAAAAGGAAAGTGAAAGAACATGAAAGAAAAACCAAGGAAATAGGCAAAAAATGTTTGAAAATCAATCAAATGTTTTCAGGAAAAAAGAAGGTAGGAAAACATTTACATACACCCATTTTAAACCCCTGTAAGAAAGTGTAACAAATATTTGAATTTAGATTATGATTTTTATTAATTACAGAAAATAAATGCAGCAGAGTTAGATCCTGTACCCAGCACCTCTGATCCTGTACCCAGCACCTCTGATCCTGTACCCAGCACCTCTGATCCTGTACCCACAGATAATCAATGCACTTCCCAAGATAATTCACTGGCCACAGTTAACACAAATTGCAGCAATGTAGATGACTCGGTATCGACGTCATGTAATGTCATTGTTAATGAAAACACCATAGATGTGCATTCTCAATCCTCCATCTCTCTTGCCAACTGTTCTCAGAATTTAGAGTGTGACACCTCACCCCCTATTATTTTGGATGATGACCTATCTGAAGAAAGGTGCTCTTCTAATGAAGATACAGATATAATAAATGACATTGGGGTTAGTGCTTCTCCAAAAAAAAAGTCAAAACATAAAGTTGGTTTCCAAATAAAATGGAAAAGAGAGTTTCCGTGGCTTAGTTGTAAAAAAAATGGTGAAAGAGAATCTCTACTCTGCAAGCTGTGTTTAAAACATCTGTTGAACGACACAAAATACAACAAATCTCCATGGATGAATAGTGGGATGAGCACAGTAAGGCGCGATAAAATTAAGGAGCATTCTGTTTCCGAGATGCACAAGGCAGCAATGCAAACTGAAATAATCGGTTGTAATGCTGAGGCTTCACAGAACAGAAAAAATAGACCAGAGTCAGAGGAATTCAAAGCTGTGGAATGTGCTATGAAGTGCCTGGATTTTCTAATCCAGCATAATATACCACATACAACTGTTTTTAAACCATTTGTTGTTTTCTGTATAGAAGAATTAAAGTCTCCAGTTTTAGCCCCTCTGAACAAATCTAAAAATGCCTCATATACAAGCTACCAAACAATCAACGAATTTGTTAATTCGATGGCCAGTGTTCAAAGAGAGAAAGTTATCTTGTCTTTACAGAAGAGTCCATCATTTTCAGTTATGTCAGATGAAACTACTGATGTCAGCAACAGAAAACACTTGGCAACTGCTGCAAAATATATAAAAGATGGAGAAGTCAGTGTGTCCTTTATTAATGATACAGAAATTCCAGATGGAAAATCAGAAACTATTTTCAATGCTCTTTCACAGACTATAGAAGACTGTGGAGGGTTTGAGAAATTAGTAGGCTTTGGAAGTGACGGCGCCAGTTCAATGGTTGGTCACCGTGATGGAGTAGCAGCCAAACTAAAGGCCAAAAATAATAAGATTATTTCAATACATTGTCACAATCATCGTTTAGCTCTTGCAACAAAAAATACATTTGAATCTTTGAATCCTTTCCTGAAAATGGATGAAGTATTAACAAGTATTTACAAATACTATAAATACAGCTCTGTGAGGAGCAAAACTTTGGAAGAAATACAAAGAGTATTTACTAAATGTAAGGGAACAAAAATAAAAAAGGCTAGCCACACAAGATGGCTATCACATGAAAATGCTATTAATTCAATAAGAATTAATTATCATTCGATCATTGTCGATTTGGAAAATGCTGTTGTAACTGGACAGTCAAGGACTACAAGTGGTGTGAGTGGGCCAACTGCTGAAGGACTTCTCAAACATCTGAAAAATTTTCATTTTTTTCAATTAATTCACTTTCTTTGTGATGTACTGAGCCTGCTTTCCAAATTAGTTTTAATCTTTGAAAGAAGAGATATTGACTTGTCTACAATACACAGCAATGTTTCCATTACGCTTGGTGCTTTGAAAAATTTAAAGCGTAAGCCTGGGGGTCAGTTTTGCAGGAACCTGGAAAATGCTGCAAGAAAAATAGGAATTCAGGCTCCTATAGCAGCAGAAAATTGTAAGTTTGAAGAAGATGCAAGGTGTTTTCTAGATCTATTGGTCCAAAACATTTCAGAGAGGATGCATAATATAGCTATACTTGATCATCTAAGTGTCTTAGATATGAGGCATCTTAATGCAGACAAAGGTGTGGGATTTTATGGTGTGGCCGAAATGGCACAGCTTGCTGATTTTTATCAACTGGACGAAGATCTTCTGTTATCAGAATGGGAAGACTTTAAATCTGTATTCTTACAAACGGAAGAAGAAAATTCTGATAATGAAAGATTGTCCATGGTCAACGTGTACAAGACTTTAGAAAAATCTGAAGACACAATTGGCGTAGCATTTCCTCTAATTCAGAAACTTGTTTCAGTTGGCTGTGTTCTACCACTCTCAACTGCTGAAGTTGAAAGAACCTTTTCGCAAGTTAAATTAATCTTAACAGATCACAGAAACCGTCTCAAGGTGGAAAATGTCAACAGCATATTAGCCATTAAGCTAAATGGCAAGGTAAACTACAGAGAGGCGGTAAAGCACTGGATGAAAAAGCAAAGAAGAATATTTTCTTGTAGACCACACACAGCTGGCCACCGACCACACTCTACAATCAGAAACACCTGTACTGTAGATTGTGAGCAACAACCAAGGACAACGCACATAAACTGACCCACCCAAGCTACTTGGAGCCCAACTTTCCAGTTCAAAAAGGTGAGTACCAAGTAAATGTGGGAGGAGGGAGAGTATTCCTACTTAGAGGTGGTGGAGTGGCCCTAGTATGTCCATAATCCTGTTATCAGAGTCCCTTTTCTGCTGTGTTCTTTAGTTCTTCAAAGCACAAGCCCTTATTTTTGTGTGGAAGAATTGTACGAGACTAAAAATCTATGGTGGTCTTACAATTCTACTCCAAGGAATAAGCTGTGCTTTGAAGAACTAGGAATGCAGTACAAATGGACTCTGATAACATGCAGTCAGTTTATGTTGTATGGTTCTGTTTCAGCTTCAGCACAGCGCCTAAGAGGATATTTACAGCCAGTGACAAGACGGCATCCGCCTGAGCCTGCATAAATAGTTGGACAGCTGTGGCGATTGCTCTTCTTCAGTTACCAAATCTGCACTCAACATTTCAGATGACAACCGAGGACTCTGCACCTGAGCCACCCAAGCTACTTGGAGCCCAACTTTCCAGTTCAAAAAGGTAGAGTACCAAGAAAATGTGGGAGGAGGGAGAGTATTCCTACTTAGAGGTGGTGGAGTGGCCCTAGTATGTCCATAATCCTGTTATCAGAGTCCCTTTTCTGCTGTGTTCTTTAGTTCTTCAAAGCACAAGCCCTTATTTTTGTGGGGAAGAATTGTACGAGACTAAAAATCTATGGTGGTCTTACAATTCTACTCCAAGGAATAAGCTGTGCTTTGAAGAACTAGGAATGCAGTACAAATGGACTCTGATAACATGCAGTCAGTTTATGTTGTATGGTTCTGTTTCAGCTTCAGCACAGCGCCTAAGAGGATATTTACAGCCAGTGACAAGACGGCATCCGCCTGAGCCTGCATAAATAGTTGGACAGCTGTGGCGATTGCTCTTCTTCAGTTACCAAATCTGCACTCAACATTTCAGATGACAACCGAGGACTCTGCACCTGAGCCACCCAAGCTACTTGGAGCCCAACTTTCCAGTTCAAAAAGGTAGAGTACCAAGAAAATGTGGGAGGAGGGAGAGTATTCCTACTTAGAGGTGGTGGAGTGGCCCTAGTATGTCCATAATCCTGTTATCAGAGTCCCTTTTCTGCTGTGTTCTTTAGTTCTTCAAAGCACAAGCCCTTATTTTTGTGGGGAAGAATTGTACGAGACTAAAAATCTATGGTGGTCTTACAATTCTACTCCAAGGAATAAGCTGTGCTTTGAAGAACTAGGAATGCAGTACAAATGGACTCTGATAACATGCAGTCAGTTTATGTTGTATGGTTCTGTTTCAGCTTCAGCACAGCGCCTAAGAGGATATTTACAGCCAGTGACAAGACGGCATCCGCCTGAGCCTGCATAAATAGTTGGACAGCTGTGGCGATTGCTCTTCTTCAGTTACCAAATCTGCACTCAACATTTCAGATGACAACCGAGGACTCTGCACCTGAGCCACCCAAGCTACTTGGAGCCCAACTTTCCAGTTCAAAAAGGTAGAGTACCAAGAAAATGTGGGAGGAGGGAGAGTATTCCTACTTAGAGGTGGTGGAGTGGCCCTAGTATGTCCATAATCCTGTTATCAGAGTCCCTTTTCTGCTGTGTTCTTTAGTTCTTCAAAGCACAAGCCCTTATTTTTGTGGGGAAGAATTGTACGAGACTAAAAATCTATGGTGGTCTTACAATTCTACTCCAAGGAATAAGCTGTGCTTTGAAGAACTAGGAATGCAGTACAAATGGACTCTGATAACATGCAGTCAGTTTATGTTGCATGGTTCTGTTTCAGCTTCAGCACAGCGCCTAAGAGGATATTTACAGCCAGTGACAAGACGGCATCCGCCTGAGCCTGCATAAATAGTTGGACCCTTCTGTTTTGAACAGCTGACACCTACATCTACTCCAGATGACCTGTAGGACGTTTGATCAGCTACCTGCATCCAATCCACATGGTACTATTATTATAACTTGTATAAAATGCTAGGATTAGTGTTTATTTTAGCACCTTCACAACCTGTGCAGTTCCTCCTGCCTGGGGTGTCGTTCTGTACTCTAGTGCTTCTATCACAAGTCTACCACTGAAATAAAGACCAGAGTGATAGAAGCACCAGAGCAGAGGACGACACCCCTGGCAGGAAAGAATAACTGCACAAGTTGTGACAGGTGCAGGATGATAGAACACTGTAGTTGTAATCTATACAGTAGAGCTACATTGGTGATGAATGGACCACAAATACTTTTATTTAACACTCTTCACTTTCAAATCCTTGTCCGCATGTAAAAGGTAAACATTAAATAAAATGGGTGCACAAACAAAAAACCATGAGTCTTTGTACTCATTTTTAGTTAAGACACATGTCTAAGCATTACAGTATGGACATAATCGTGCCCTCCCGAATGAAAAATGTGCCCTCCCGAATGAAAAATGTGCCCTCCCGAATGAAAAATGTGCCCTCCCCGTGATCAGCACCCTGCCCTAAAAAATTCCTAGAGTGAACACTACTGTTGAAAAGCACTGTTGTCGAATCGACATTCTTCCATTGAATATACTTTTGTTGAAAAGCCGCATTTTTAACATTGCAGACATGTCGAATTGAAAAAATGTCGAATTGAAAAAAGTCGAAAATTAAACGGCAGGTTTTTTGTCCAAAAGTACTGTATTGAATTGTCGAATCAAATTCGACAGGTTTTTTGTGTCGAAAATGACCAGTTTTTCAACATTTTTGGCAATTCGACCACAATTGAATATACCCCTTAGCGGCTTAAAAAAAAATTTAACACTAAATTTTGGCTGTGTAATTTCTAAAAAAAAAAAAAAAAACAGCCGTGACACTTACCATGTGCTTTCAAACGTGGAGATTTCCTTACTGATTTTACAGAAGGATCATCCAATTGGCTAACATTCTTGTTTGGTAGAATAAGATCCACTTCATCAGTGACATCAACACCAGTTACTTTATCTACACCAACATCCATTATATCATCAAGACCGACTCCTTAGGGAAAACAATAAAAATAAAATTAGTACGGAATAGATGGAGTAGTGCAGGTTTTCATATAGTGAATAGCAAAATTACACAATGATACTACTGTCACACTTTGAAGTGCAGTACGCAAGAGAAAAAAAAGTGTGTGTGGCTTCATTTTTTTTTTTGACACACCTGTAATATAATTATAGTTATTATTATAAACATACAGGCTCCAGTGACCATCTCTCTCTCAAGCTAGCCAGCTAAGAAGACACAGTGAAGTGGCATGCTTTTGTAAAATAGTAACCACGTCACTCACATCTTTCCTGCAATCTGAAGTCAATCCCCTCCCCCTTCAATGAGTGACAGGGGCAGTAGGGTGGTGTGAGTCACATATACAGCATCCGGTACTGTGCCGCTCGCAAAAGTGGTCACTGAGACTGTAGACAAAATCCCGTTAAAACAAGGTATTTTATGACGAAAATCCCATGGAATTTGTGAATCCAAAGTTAGCCGAGATCGTGGGATTAGATTCCCTAGTTGTGCGTGAACTATTTGTGAAAACTCTAAAAGTTGTGCGTGAACTATTTGTGAAAACTCTAATGGTGATAACAAAATATATTTTAGATAATCATTTCATATAGTGTCAGCAAGGATAATTATAATTGGAGCATATGCAGAGGTTGCAAAAGTTAATAGTGGTATACAAAGTATAAAATTATTATTGAGCTGTGATCTTTTTACTTTCAAATATCTAAAAAGTAAGGTTCCCATATTTGCATAAGGTGCTATTAACAGAAAGCAGGATAACAACTTGCTACAGAAAGATAGATAAAATACTGTGCCATGAAACAGCCAATACAACTTAATTTATACACAGTATAGGGTTATGCACATATCATAAAAATGTGATCGGCTGAGCGCCTATTCCAGCTAGAGCTAGCCAGCCTCAGTGGTCAGAATGCAGTCCATGATCCAGGTAAAAAAAAGACCCAGCATGACCACTTCCTTGTGCTGGAGAAGGATGGTGACCATGATACATTCCTAAGGGGATTTGAAAGTACTTGCCCACACCTTGCACTGGAACCCAGTGAGTGGGCCAGCTATTTAACACCAGGACTGAAAGGGAAAGCGTTGGAAACATTTTCCGACCTTCCCCAAGAACTAGATGGATTACTTCACCACAACCCCCCCCCCCCCTCTCTGTGGAGTCAGTAGCACTGAAAGTGTGTTTATTAACCCCTGCAGGAGCGGATATCAGCTCCTTGAAAGGCAATCCCCATTCCCCTTGTAGAGCTGAAGGGGGTGTGCAGTCAACTGAGGAGCAGTGTGTGTTTAACCACTTAACTAACGATTTTTTTCCTCAAAAACAACTCCGAAATTGTCGGGGGGTTTTATGAGTGAACTAGGTGAAGAACTTTAATTTAACCCTATTCAAAATGATTTTAGTAATAAAAAAATATATATATTTTTCAAACATCAAAACATCGATCGGGAACATCCCGTCCATCAGAAACATCATGACCAGCGTGGCTGTCATTTTGAAAGCCGAACAGCCTCCAGGTATATAGGGCGGGTCTGGGGGCTCTGGGTGGCTTGGGGGGGGATTTAATTTACACTCCCCAGCGGCTGCTATTGCCTGCAGCCGCTGGAGGGGGGGTCCTGCCGTGCTAACCGATCAGCAGTGCAATCAGTAGGGGAGGGTGCAGGGAGGCAGAGGGACCTTCCGGTCCCTCTGGCAGCAGCAGCGGAGGGAAGTTTCTCTTCCCTGCAGCTGCTAACACTGTCTATCTGACTGGTCGCATCCTGTGCGACCAGGTCAGATAAAGCACTTGCAGGCATGGTCGTATCTGATGCGACCAGGCCTGGCAAGTGGTTAGAAGCATGTCAGAACACAGACCAAGCTCTAGCATCTGTAAGATCTCATGCTACTCAAGCGTGTGCAGAAGGTGACCAAATGGAATATTTTGGGTAAATGGGCTTTTGTAAAGAAAGACTAAGGTGAAAGGCGGGCATACAGCTGTAACTGCTGAGAGGCAACAAGTGGTGGGTGCCACAGTCCTATAGGGAAGGGTTGCTGAAGGTAGCCCATGTGATTCCCCTGGCAGTACAATAAGGTGTGACCAGAGCCAAGGCCCAGTTAATACACTATTGCTACTGACCTGGCATCATGCCATGCATACCAGGTATTTGGGAAATCTGTTGATTTAAAACAGGCCGTCTTAATCCCCTTGCCAGTCGTCTCAGAACCTTTTAAAAGGGTTGCTTTAGACATCGTGGAGCCCCTAGCTATTCCCAGTAGCTCTGGGGAGGAATTCATTTGACAGTGGTAGACTATGCTACCTGTACCCCTTTCACATCGCACAAATAACCCGGTATCGTACCGGCATATTGCCGGGTTGACACGAGTCAGTGTGCGGCGTGAAAGGGCCATGTCCGAATTCCCGCCTGACCCGGTAATTCAACCTGGGTAATAAGAAGGGCTATTCCCGGGTTGAATACCGGGTAAGGAGCAGTGTGAATGGGTTGCCGGGTCAATGCGACCCGGTACCCATTCACAGCATAGGGAGAGGCGGCGCAGAGATAAACTCATCTCCCAGCGCCGCCTGCGCCCCCTCACCGCTATGGCAACCGACCCGGCAATTTGACGGGTCTGGAAGCCAGAAGATGGTCTCCAATGCGGATCCCACCTGGGAAGGACCCGTTTCCAATTCCCGAGTGGGATCCGGCATTGGAGATGTGGAAGGGGTACTGGCATCCATAAGCAATGGTCCTGTCATTCATCTGGGCAGATAAGGTTGCTGCTGCCCTCAAAGCAATCTTTTCCAGGTGGAGTTGCCAAAGGAAATATTGACTGACCAAGGTATCCAGTTTATGTTGAGCCTTAAAAGGATGCATGTGGATCATCTCATACCGACCCCCTATTGGCCCTAGACGAATAGGCTCATGGAACGCCTCAATGACTCCCTGAAACAGATGTTGGAGTCCCATGGAAGAGTGGAAAAGTAAGCTGGTCACCCCTGAACAGTCGGTGGTACACTATGTAGTACAGTTCAAGTAGAAACTGCAATCACTAATGGGAATGGTGCAGGATAATTTGAAAGCTGCACAGGCAAAACAAGGACCCTCACAATAGTATTGTGCATCAATGATTTGAATTATGTAATGGCACAAGAGGCAGGCCAGAAAAGACAGAAAATCTACCACATTAACATGACCAAAGTATATCATGACAGAGAAGCGTGTGTTTCAGTTGTGTGTAGCTTACCCAAAAATTAACACAAATCTGACCCCTTGTTAGACCTGGCAGTTGCTCCCCAGGGAGGTGGCATATGCAACTACTGAGAAGGAATGCCTAGCTATTGTGTGTGCACTGCAAAAGCTGCAACCATACTGTAGCTCTATGGGAGAGACTTCACAATAATTTCTGGCCACAGCCCACTCAGCTGGTTGAACAAGGTTGCCAGGGGTAACGGTAAATTGCTGAGGTAAAGTCTCCTTTTTATCATCAGTACACAATCACTAATCTACACAAAAAAGGGGCAAAGTACAGGGATGCCGATGGACTCTCCTGGCAAGGTGGCGAGTTAGTCACTGTGGCACATAGACGTATGTGATGGATGATCACCATCTCTCTGCATCATTCTTACGAGGGAGTTATGGCAATTCCTTAAAGTAACGTGTCAGGACTGGATGCATGCAACTGTGCTCCCTGAGATGTGAATTATAGTGCTCCCAAAAAGACTATAGTGCAACAATGTATATTCTGTAAGGAAATGTCAGTTTTAAAACAGTATGCCAGCCTGTAATTAACTAGCCTGAGTCACAAGCACCAGCCATGTGGTCTAAAGAAATGTATTGATGCTCTTCAGAGCAGGGGTATGTAGAAATTACACTTTCCTCCTCGCAAATCTACATTCAAAGGACAGGTTACGTTCTTCTAAAAATAAGGGGGAGGGTAGTGCTGATAAGGGATTTCTTGCTTGCCATAAACTGCTAGCAGGATGAAGGATCCAATATCCTGCCAAAAGTATAACTATTGAGCCATATTCCTTTGAGGCCCAATGACCAACTTCCTGGGTAAAAATACTTTTCTTAAAGTCAGAGAGATATATAACGTACTGTCCTCTGAGACATCTAATTTGCATTTATGCAAGCTTTGTGAGAACAAAGAAAGCTCTTGCAGCATGGAAAGGGAAGCTGTGGAACTATATGGATCAAAAGCAGACACTGCAAGGGAGTAGCTTTGTACTGGGAGTGGTCTCAGTTTCTGATTCTCGTGGTCTCCCCCTACTCAGAAAGCCCTAAAATCTCACAGTAAGATTTAGGTTTCATGACTTTTATACCTTTTTATTTACTTTAAATCAATATGTGCATCCCATAATTGTATACCATGCTTGTTTGCCTTTGTAGCTTAACCCTGGAGTTATTTTCTCAATAAATCCTAAAAATTTATCAGCAATATCTATGTGCTTTAAGAATTCAGGTGGCTGTTAGAGGCCCATACTACATATATGTGTAAGTGTACATTTTTGTTAGTGTGATTTTAGCGTCTGGTTATCGCAAGAGCACTATTCAATACTCTGCATGGTGGCAGTTCGAGTAAACCCCATGTCACAACCACCCAACTGCGTCATTTTGGAATATCTGAGCACAGGCTTGGGCTGAGTGCTAAGACAAGCTCCATAACCAGTTTGTGAAAGAAGTAACATGTTGACTTCTTAAGAATGCAGTGCTAGTTAAATACAGTTCTATGCTTTGACATTTCACAAGAGTCCTCTCATCGCCATTAGGCTGTTTCTCTTATCATTCATAGCGTCACATCAGTTGTAAGTTCGTGGGCTGGAGGAGACATGGTCAACATTGAGGTGCATACAAATACGTCAGTCATTGTTGCTGCAGTAACGCCATACAGCCAATCTTGGCACGCTAGGTCGCGTGATAATCTTCTAGTATCGGACGTCATTTTTGTCAAAAATGCAATCTGAATCTGTACATGAAGTGCTACAAAGTAGCAGCCACAGCTTTCTTCCAATACAAGTTCTTATTATGCTTCATATACAGACTCAATCACACACAATATACAAGTGTCATATCAATTTAATCAGCACAGTCTCCTCCTAGTCACATTGTGTTATGACTTTCAGCAAAAAGAGACGTCAGATATTAGCAGAGTTGCACGGGACCTTGCAGCTCACTCACGCCAGACATCTCGTGCTGCATAGCAGACTGAGGCTAGGTGTATGAGGACATATCTGTAGTGTTATCTATTTTCCGCGTCTAAAGTAGTGTTCCCTTTAGGATTAGGGCAGAGCAGGGCGCAGATGTGCTGGAGCACAAAGGCGCATGGGCTTGCAAAGGAGGCACGGCTGGTTGGCAAGGTCCGCCCCCTCTGTGTCACTAATACGGGTATGCCCGAGCCGTGGCGTCTCTTATGACGGTATGCCCAGAACCTACGGAGGTGCTGGGCTTCCCCCAAGCTCTCCCTTTAATGTGAATAAATTCTGTGCGTGTGCACGCGGCCTTTATTCATGCAGCAGTCAGACTGTTTTAGCAGGGCGCCACTAAAGGAGCAGGACGCACTTTGCCCTTTAAAAATCGGGCAGGGCACGGAGCCCTGCTAAAACAGCCTAGCGTGAACACATTAAAAGTCAAATCAGCAGCTGAAATTCATCACCAACTTATCGGGGTGTGCAGTGATAACGTCATGTTACGGAAACAGGTTTGATGTGCTGCCTGTGGTGGACATGCGTGGCTGGCAGGATCGCTGCTCATCTTTAATGTCTGTCCTGCAGCTATGAAAAGCAGTGCACAAAACCCAACTGAAAGCAGGCTGATTTATCAAGGATAACATACAGAAGTTAGCACTTAAGCTATTTGATAGTATTTTATATGGGGGTTGTGGGCTGTTTGGTTATGATGTTTTGTTCACATTAGTGGTGGCAGTTGTATAATGAACAGAGGTTATGGGGCTGATGTAGCAACAGGTTTTTTTTACATTAAAAAAGTGATCAAATTCACTTTTCTATATTTTTTGCATTTTTGAAGTATCGTCTGAATGTATGTACATTTTTTGGGGTTATATATAGTATTTATTTTTCGCAAAATAAAAAGGAGATTTATGGTAGCCTTACCATTGTTAAATCTCTTTCTGCGAGGTACATTGGTTCCACAGGGAAAACATCGGGGTGTAGAGATGGATCTTGATCCAGGCACCAACAGGATAAAGCTTTAGACTGTCCCAGAATGCATTGGGGCATCCTGTATAACCCCGCCTCCAGGCACTGTGAGCTTAGTTTAGTTAACCAGTTTAGTTAACCAATGCAGGAGCAGGTAACAGAGAAGGTAGATGTTAGTCACATAGAACCATGGTCTAACGTCAGGAGAAGGCACTAGCAGCTAATGACAAACAAACCCATAGAAGCTAGGTGCGTCAGGGTGGGCGCCCTGTGGAACGAATGTACTTTGCAGAAAGAGATTTAACAATGGTAAGTCTACCATGAACCTCCTTTTCTGCAGCGGGGTACATTGGTTGGTTTCCACAGGGAAAACATCGGAGATGTCCTAAAGCAGTTCCTCATGGGAGGGGATGCGCCGTAGCAGGTATGAGAACCTGGCGTCCAAAGGAAGCATCCTGGGACGCAAAAGTATCAAAGGCATAGAATCTAATGAACGTGTTCACTGAGGACCACCTAGAACAATTGTTCAGCGGACGCGTCTCGGCGGGCCGCCCAAGAAGGTCCAGCAGACCGAGTACAATGGGCTTTAATAGCACCAGAAGCTGGAAGACCAGCCTGTGCATATGCTTGTGCAATCACCATTCTAATCCATCTTCCCAATGTTTGCTTCTTCGCAGGCCAGCCACGTTTGTGAAAAACAAAAAGTACAAAAAGGGTATCTGACATCCTGATAGAGGCAGTCCTCTCCACGTAAATACGGAGAGCCCGTACCACATCCAAAGGCCGCTCTTTGTAGAAAAAAACAGAAGAGATAAAAGCCGGAACCACAATCTCTTGGTTGAGATGTAAAGAAGACACCACCTTAGAACTCACCTTGATTATCTACCTAAGAACTGCCCGGTCACAATGAAAAATCAGAAAGGGTGGATAACAGGACAAAGTGCCTAAGTCAGACACCCTCCTAGCAGAGGCAATAGCCAGTAAGAACAGGACCTTGACCGTGAGCCATTTAAGGTCCACTGACTCAAGAGGCTGAAATGGAGACTCTTACAGGGCATTAAGGACAACAGACAGATCCCATGGAGCCACAGGATGGACATAGGGAGGCTGAATCCATAACACACCCTGAGTGAAAGTATGATCATCAGGAATAGACGCAATTTTTCTCTGAAACCACACCGACAAGGCAGAGATATGAACCATGAGGGAGGCCAGACGAAGGCCTAAATCCAGGCCTTGTTGTAGAAAAGCCAGAAGTCTGGAAGTGCTGAATTTGTAAGCATCGTAATTCTTAGCAGCACACCAGGTGAAGTAAAAATTCCAGACCCTGTAATAAATCCGCTCAGATGCCGGTTTGCAGGCCTTCAGCATAGTTTGGATAACCGGCTCGGAGAATCCTTTGGCCCTCAGGAGTGAAGCTTCAAGAGCCACGCCGTCAAAGCCAGCCTGGCCAGGTCTGGGTAGACACAAGGGCCCTGAACGAGGTGGTCAGGGCATTGAGGAAGTGGAAGAGGACACTCGTCTATCGACAGACCCTGCAGGTCTGAGAACCAATGTCGTCTTGGCCACTCTGGAGCGACTAGAAGTAGTATTCCTCCTCCTTGTTTGAACTTCCGCAGTACCCTGGGCAGGAGCGACACTGGAGGGAACATGTTTGGCAGCTGAAAGTTCCATGGAATTGCCAGTGCATCCACGAACGCTGCTTGAGGATCCCTGGTTCTTGATCCGAAGATCAGAACTTTGAGATCGTGTTGAGATGCCATCAGGTCTACATCTGGTAGGCCTCACTTGTCCACTAGGAGTTGAAAGACTTCCACTTCCACTCTCTGGCGTGCACGTCCTGATGACTGAGGAAATCCACTTCACAGTTGAGGAATCCTGGAATGAACACAGCAGATATTTCTGGCAGATGGCGTTCTGCCCACGAAGGATTTTTGACACTTGAACAGGCCTATTCTGTATCAGATGCAGGGCGAGAGACAAAGCATTGAACACTGCCCGTAATTCCAGAATGTTTATCGGGAGGAATTAATTCTCCATGGTCCACCAACCCTGGAAAGAGTATTGCTCCAACACCACGCCCCAACCCCTCAGACTGGCATCCGTAGTTGGTGATCCAGAAGGGATGGCCCCTGCTCAACTGCTGGTCCTGTAGCCACCAGGTCAGCGACAGACGAACCTCCGGAGTCAAGGAGATCATGTGAGACCTGATCCGATGAGGCAGGCCATCCCACTTGGAAAGGATTAACCTCTGCAGGGGGCGGGAATGAAATTGAGCGAACGCTACCATGTCGAACACTGACACCATGAAGCCTAGTACTTGCATCGCTGAGTGTATCGACACTCTTGGGCGAGAGAGGAAGTATCTGATCCCGTCCTGAAGTTTCAGGACCTTCTCTGGAGACAGAAACAGCCGCTGACTGTGTGTTAAAGAGCCACCCGTGGTCTTGTAGGAAGTCTGTCGTCAGTTGTAGATGACTGAGGCGGGCATTCTCACAAACTTCAGTGATTTGAGGTTGAGAATAGGCCGGAAAGACCCATTGGGTTTCGGGACTAGAAACACGGTCAAGTAGTATCCTCTGCCCCTCTGGAACAGAGGTACCGGCACTACAACTCCTGTATCCAGGAGGGAACGCACAACCAGATGTAGAGCTTGCAACTTCAACGGTTCCGAAGGGATAATCGTTGTGCAGAACTGGCGAGGGGGACGTCACTTGAAAGAGACAGCGTACCCGTGAGACAACTTCTCGCAGCCATGCGTCTGAAGTGGTCTTTAACCAGACCTAGGTTAATCGCAGAAGTCGGCCTCCCACCCTGGGATCCCCCAGGGGGAGGCCCGTCCCTTCATGCAGCAGGCTTGTTGTGTTTAGAAGCAGGCTGATAGGTGGCCCAGGATTGTTTTGCCTTGGGCTTGGTGGTGTTGGGAGCATGAGATTGTCTTGGGAATGCCTGACCTTTTGCTTTCCCTTGAGGCCGAAAAGGAGCGAAAAGTGGTACCTTTTACCTTCTGTGCAGTAGGATTAGTATTCGGGAGAAATACAGTCTTAGCAACTGCTAAGTCAGTCACAATCTTATTGGGATTGTCCCCAAATAGGATGTCTCCCTTAAAAAGGGAGTACCTCCAAGGTCTTCTTGGAGTCCAGGTCCACTTTCCACGACCTCAACCACAGAATACGGCGAGCCAGGATGGAGGTAGTCGATGTCTTGGCCACTAACACACCTGCCTCAGAGGACGCTTCCTGAATATAATAGGCGGCGGTGGTCATGTGAGACAGGTACTGTATGGCAATGTCAGATATATCCTGAGGCAGCTCTTCCTCTAATCCCTGAACCCATGCTTCAATTCCTTTTGCAGCCCAAGAGGCTGCTATAGTGGGTCTATGTACAGCACTTGTAAGGGAGTAAATAGACTCTACACGCTTATCTGTCGGTTCTTTCAGTGTGGTGACAGACAGAGTAGATGACACCACGAGACGGGTGACATGGGAATCCACCGGTGGTGAATTTTCCCACTTATTACACAACTCAGAAGGGAGAGGATAACGAGCTACTATCTTTTTAGATAGGGAGAATTTCTTTCCTGGCGAAGACCAGGGTTCTTGACGTATGTCTACCAAATGGTCAGAATGCGGTAATAATGTTTTAGTTACCTTCTGACGTTTAAAATAGCTATTTTGCGCAATGCTTGTTTGACTATGATGCACTGAATTGTTATGGGGTTATAAAGTTTTGATTATTTTTCAAAAATCCGTGGAGTGCCGTCTGGTTCCTATACTGTGGAGGAGACTAGCCAGTCCAGACCAGGGAACCATATTGTTTGTATATACATTTATATATATATATATATATATATATATATATATATATATATATATATATTGTATACAACTATATTGTATACAACTATTTTTCACCAGCTTTTCCTGATGATTTTTGTAATAGACAGCCATTGTTCTTGTAGTTTCACTAGTAAATTGCGCTTTTTTTTCTAAAATTATATGGTTATAAAATTTACTTTTTTTAATATAAATATATATACACTCCCTTCCTGCGCTATTTGGATTGTGTATAGTTAGCGGAAGATTAACAGGATTCCTTATTTTACAGAGTTCCCTGTTAGAAAGAACGGAAAATGGAAAATGTGTAGAAGTAGTGAAATTGGCGCCTAAAGGTTGTTATAATACCCAAACTTGATCAAACCATCTACTAGTATTGTATCATTTTGTAAAAAACAATCCGTAGGTTCCAGTCCATAAATTTATTTTAAATTCATAAAAAGCAACATCAGTGTCCGTATTCATATAGATGTTCTCTAGTAATTTCCAATAAGAACAAGTGTGCACATATTTATTTTTGTTTTATCAGCAAAGAACACTAATTGATGGGGGTGCAAACTATAAGAAAACAGTTTTGTCCCTCCGTTCAAAGTCATTTGTATTAGGTTACTGTAAGAGAAGATTTCGGATGCCTCTTCTCTGTGCAAACACAGTGTGTGTATCAAAACAAAAAAAATACTTATCTCCAAGGCGCTACACTACATAGTCTGTCATATACGATTTACATGAACCACCTAACACCACAAACAGAAAACTTGGCATTTATAGCAGGTAAATTAGTATGGCGCCAATCTATATCCCAATTAAAAATCTAAAATGCACCATCCTGTGGTAAATAGTAATCCTTAAAGAAGGCAGTTAGTTTGGCCTGTCCCTTCTCGCTCCACAATTTCCAAAACACTATCTCGAAAAGCACAGAAATACACAATAGTGGATTAGCTAGGTTAATTTCCACCCACTGATAAAAATTGGAAAGTGCCCCTTCCAGATTTTTGTATCTGTAAAGTTGTATTACAGAGGGGGGTCTTTTAGGTATTTCAGAGGGATAGCATCCTGGGTGTCGGGATGCTGACAACTTCTGGTGGGGTATGCTGCATGCCCTGATATCGTGTCTGAATACCCCACCAGATGGTCGAGTACTACTGAAATTATTCCTTGATCCTGGTTTCCTAAGTATCATACGCCTTTTTCTAGAACTGATCAGGCACTTTAGGCCACGTGTTTAATGTTCTGTGGCCGGTCTGGTTGATGTGAGTGTCCAAGAGCAATTTCATCTACGGCATAATTCTTTGATGGTAAATACCTAAGTGAGATGTACCCCTGATGAAATCTCAGTACGAGACGAAATGCGCTGGGTTATCTGTCTTTTGTGATATGACCTCCAAATTACACTAATAGAAGAAATAGACCGTAAAAATAAGAATTTACTCACCGGTAATTCTATTTCTCGTAGTCCGTAGTGGATGCTGGGTACTCCGTAAGGACCATGGGGTATAGACGGGCTCCGCAGGAGACTGGGCACTCTTAAAAGAAAGATTAGGTACTATATCTGGTGTGCACTGGCTCCTCCCTCTATGCCCCTCCTCCAGACCTCAGTTAGGGAAACTGTGCCCGGAAGAGCTGACATTACTAGGAAAGGATTTGGAATCCAGGGTAAGACTCATACCAGCCACACCAATCACACCGTACAACTCGTGATAACTATACCCAGTTAACAGTATGAACAATAACTGAGCCTCTCTTAACAGATGGCTCATACAATAACCCTTTAGTTAAGTAATAACTATATACATGTATTGCAGAGAGTCCGCACTTGGGACGGGCTCCCAGCATCCACTACGGACTACGAGAAATAGAATTACCGGTGAGTAAATTCTTATTTTCTCTGACGTCCTAGTGGATGCTGGGTACTCTGTAAGGACCATGGGGATTATACCAAAGCTCCCAAACGGGCGGGAGAGTGCGGATGACTCTGCAGCACCGAATGAGAGAACTCAAGGTCCTCCTCAGCCAGGGTATCAAACTTGTAGAATTTTGCAAAAGTGTTTGAACCCGACCAAGTAGCAGCTCGGCAAAGTTGTAAAGCAGAGACCCCTCGGGCAGCCGCCCAAGAAGAGCCCACCTTCCTCGTGGAATGGGCTTTTACTAATTTAGGATGCGGCAGTCCAGCCGCAGAATGTGCAAGCTGAATCGTGCTACAGATCCAGCGAGCAATAGTCTGCTTTGAAGCAGGAGCACCCAGCTTGTTGGGTGCATGCAGGATAAATAGCGAGTCAGTTTTTCTGACTCTAGCCGTCCTGGAAACAAAGTTTCAGGGCCCGGACTACGTCCAGCAACTTGGAATCCTCCAAGTCCCTAGTAGCCGCAGGCACCACAATAGGTTGGTTCAAATGAAACGATGATACCACCTTAGGGAGAAATTGGGGACGAGTCCTCCATTCTGCCCTTTCCATATGGAAGATCAGATATGGGCTTTTACATGACAAAGCCGCCAATTCTGACACACGCCTAGTCCAAGCTAAGGCCAAAAGCATGACCACTTTCCACGTGAGATATTTTAGCTCCACGGTCTTAAGTGGCTCAAACCAGTGGGATTTTAGGAATCCAACACACGTTAAGATCCCAAGGTGCCACTGGAGGCACAAAAGGGGCTGATTATGCAGCACCCCTGTGACAACGTCCGAACTTCAGGCAGTGAAGCCAGTTCTTTTTGAGAGAAAAAGGGATAGGGCCGAAATCTTGGCCTTTATGGATCCTAATTTTAGGCCCATAGTCACTCCTGACTGTAGGAAGTGCAGGAATCGACCCCCCTGGAATTCCTCTGTAGGGCCTTCCCGGCCACACACCAAGCAACCTATTTTCGCCATATACAGTGAAAAAGTCTTGCTGTCACGTCTTTCCTAGCCTTTATCAGCGTAGGAATAACTGCATCCGGAATGCCCTTTTCCGCTAGGATCCGGCGTTCAACCGCCATGCCGTCCAACGCAGCCGCGGTAAGTCTTGGATCAGACAGGGTCCCTGTTGCAACATGTCCTGACTGAGAGGCAGAGGCCATGGGTCCTCTGAGAGCATTTCTTGCAGTTCCGGGTACCGAGTCCTTCTTGGCCAATCCGGAGCAAAGAATATTGTTCACACTCCTCCGTTTATTACAATTCTCAGCCCTTGGGTCTGAGAGGAAGAGGAGGGAATATATAGACCGACTGGAACACCCACGGTGTTACTAGTGCGACCACAGCTATCGCCTGAGAGTCCCTTGACCCAGCATAAAACCTTTTTTATCTTTTTATTGAGGTGGGACGCCATGTAGTACACCTGAGGCAGTTTCCATCAATTTGCAAAACTGCGTGAAGACTTCCTGATGAAGTCACCACTTTCCCGGGTGGAGGTCGTGTCCACTCCCGGAATGAACACTGCTGACAGTGCGCTTACTTGATTCTTCGCCCAGCGAAGAATTCAGGTGGCTTCTACCCTCGCCACCCTGCTCCTTGTGCCGCCCTGGCGGTTTACATGAGCCCCTGCGGTCTGACTGAATCAGAACCGGTTGGTCGCGAAGCAGAAACTCCGCTTGACTTAGGGCGTTGTATATGGCCCTTAGTTCCAGGATATTGATGTGAAGGCAAGTCTGTTGGCTTGACCACAAACCTTGGAATTTTCTTCCCTGTGTAACTGCCCCCCACCCTCGGAGGCTTGCATCCGTGGTCACCAGGACCCAGTCCTGAATGCCGAATCTGCGGCCCTCGAGAAGGTGAGCACTCCGCAGCCACCACAGGAGAGACACCCTGGCCCTGGGGGATAGGGTGATTAACCGATGCATCTGAAGATGTGATCCGGACCACTTGTCCAGTAAGTTCCATTGTCCTTGCATGGAACCAGCCGAAAGGGATGGCCTCGTATGATGCCATCATCCTTCCCAGGACTCGAGTGCAGTGATGCACTGACACCTGTTTTGGTTTTCAATGGATTCCTGACCAGTGTCATGAGCTCCTGAGCTCTCTCTATCGGGAGATAAACCCTCTTCTGGTCTGTGTCTAGGATCATGCCTAGGCGAGGCAGATGAGCTGTAGGAACCAACTGTGACTTTGGAATATATAGAATCCAGTCGTGTTGCCGTTTCACTTCCAGAGAAGGTGATACGCTGTCCAGCAACTGCTCTCTTGATCTCGCTTTTATGAGATCATCCAAGTATGTGATAAGTGACACCTTGCTTCCGCAGGAGCACCATCATATCCGCCATTACCTTGGTGAAATTGGTAATGACAATCCCGTACCGCAATTCTGAGGTACGCCTGATGAGGTGGATAAATGGGGACACGAAGGTATGCATCCCTTATGTCCCGATTCATTTCAGGCTTGCAATGACCGCTCGAGGCGATTCTTGAACCTGAACCTTTTCAGGTATATGTTCAGGGATTTTAATACAATATGGGTCTAACCGAACCGTCTGGTTTCGGGATTATAACATGGTCGAATAATAACACCCTCTTGTTGAAGGAGGGGACCCTTGACCACCACCTGTTGAAGACACAATTTACGAATTGCAGTTAACACTGGCTCCCTCTCTTGGGTGGAAGCCCGCCATGTCCTCTGTGAGGGGGCATCTTCTCACAGTCCAGCCTGTATCCCTGCGATACAATTTCTATTGCCCAGGGATCTAACAGGGAGTGGACCCACTTGTGGCTGAACTTACGAAGGCGTGTCCCCACCGGGCCTAGCTCCGCCTGTGGAGCCCCAGCGACATGCGGTGGATTTTTGTAGAGGCCGGGGAGGACTTCTGTTCCTGGGGACTAGCTATGTTGTACAGCTTCTTTCCTCTGCCCCCGGCTCTGACAAGAAAGGATGCACCTCAGACTTTCTTGTTTCTTTATTCGAAAAGCTGCATTTAATAATGTCGTGCTTTCCTAGGCTGTGCAGGAATGGAAGGCAAAATATCAGAATTACCAGCTATAGCTGTGGAGACCAGGCCCGAGAACCTTTCTCCACACAATCCTCAGCCTTCTATATGCCTCTTAAGTCGGCATCATCTGTCCAATGTATATTCTACAGGACACGTCAAGCAGAAATCGACATAGCTTTTGTCTCTAGGACCCAGTATACTCATGTCCCTTTGGACATGCTTTATAATTATATATCGATCACTTAAGACAGCATCTTAAAATATTTATATGCATACTAGGGTCTCAATCTCTGCTGATAAGGTACCTGTCCACGCTGCCACAGCGCTATAAACCCATGCCGACACAATCGCCGGTCTGGGTAGTATACTAGAATGTGCACACTATCTGCAGGATCCCTGAGAATAGCTAGTGCAAACAGGACACCCAAGGGGAAGATTCTCAACACATTCTGGCCCTAGTGGGGAAAGGATACAGCCTGAGAATTCTCTTGTGGGAAGCTGCCGTCTCTTTTCTGGAAATTCCCGCTCTTTTTCCTCATGAGAGGAGGGATATTTACCTCAGCTTTCTTCCCCTTAACATGTGTACTCTCGTGTCAGGGACAGATGAGTCATCAGTGATATGCAAATCATCTTTTATTCCAATAATCATATATTGAATATCTTTTAGCCCTCTTGGCTGTAACTTTGCATTATCGTAGTCGACAGTGGAGTTAAACTCTGTGTCGATACTTTGTTATTTTGGATAGTGACCATAGAGACACTCTGAAGGAATCTGTGACATAGGGACAGACCAGGGTAGATTTCCTTTCTGTTCCCTAACCTTTTGTGCAATAATTTTACCTCAGCATTTACACATATCCAAACAGGTGTCGGCGTTGTCGACGGAGACACCCTCCCACACACATATCCGCTCTATCACCTCCTTAGAGGAGCCTTTTACCTCAGACATGTCGACACACGCGTACCGACACACACCACACACACAGGGGATGCTCTATTTGAAGACAGTTCCCCCACCAGGCCCTTTGGAGAGACAGAGAGAGAGTATGCCAGCACACACCACAGCGCTATATAATACAGGGATGTACACTATACTGAGTGATTTTTCCCCTATAGCAGCTTATATACACAGTTTTGCGCCTAAATTTATGTGCCCCCCCTCTCTTTTTTACCCTTTGTGTACCAGGATACTGCAGGGGAGAGCCTGGGGAGCTTCCTTCCAGCTGAGCTGTGAAGAGAAAATGGCGCCGGTGTGCTGAGGAAGAAGGCCCGGCCCCCTCAGCGGCGGGCTTCTGTCCTTTTATGTACTTTAATGGCGGGGGTTAATGCACATATACAGTTTATCAGACTGTATTATGTGCTTTTCGCCAAGTAAGGTACTCTAATTGCTGCCCAGGGCGCCCCCCCCCCCCAGCGCCCTGCACCCATCAGTGACCGGAGTGTGTGGTGTGCTAAGGGAGCAATAGCGCACAGCTGCAGTGCTGTGCGCTACCTTAATGAAGACCGGAGTCTTCAGCCGCCGATTTTCAACTTCTCTTCGTTCTTCTGGCTCTGCAAGGGGGACGGCGGCGCGGCTCCGGGACCGGACGACCGAGGACTGGGCCTGTGTTCGATCCCTCTGGAGCTAATGGTGTCCAGTAGCCTTAGAAGCCCAAGCTAGCTGCAAGCAGGTAGGTTCGCTTCTCTCCCCTCAGTCCCACGTAGCAGTGAGTCTGTTGCCAGCAGATCTCACTGAAAATAAAAAAACCTAACAAATACTTTCTTTTCTAGGAAGCTCAGGAGAGCCCCTAGGGTGCATCCAGCTCTGGCCAGGCACAGATACTAACTGAGGTCTGGAGGAGGGGCATAGAGGGAGGAGCCAGTGCACACCAGATATAGTACCTAATCTTTCTTTTAAGAGTGCCCAGTCTCCTGCGGAGCCCGTCTATACCCCATGGTCCTTACGGAGTACCCAGCATCCACTAGGACGTCAGAGAAACACAATTTACAGCTGTTAAATAAAATAAGTGATATATACAGGATAACAGCAGCTATGTTCATAAGTCATATAATTTAATCTTTTCCAAATCACTGCTCAATAACAAGATGCAAAAATTATCACGTTAAAAATCATAATGGGGTCAATTCAATTCGGCAACTTATGAATAGCGCCGGGAATTAGCTCCCGACGCTATTCAATTCAGCTCCAGTTAAGTCGGCGATGTCCCGTTCTCGCCGACTAAACAGGTTGAATTGTCGGGAGAACGGGCATTCTCCGACTTAACTCCACGGCGCGAGGCTGATTCCCGACAGAATCAGCCTTGCGCCGGCCGCGAGGAAGCACTTTTGTCGGGTTTCTTCTCTCATCCCCGGGGATGAGAGAAGAATTCCCAACAATTGCGGGTAACTAGCAGCTGAATTGAATAGCGTCGGGAGCTAATTCCCGCCGCTATTCATAAGTTGCCGAATTGAATTGACCCCAATGTGTCACATAGACAGTCTCTCTCTGCCTGGTTCCAGTAATGCCCACATGACTCCAGTGACAGTTACACAGGCATACCTGCGGATAAAGGAGGGGCAGTGCAAAATAAGAATTTACTTACCGATAATTCTATTTCTCGGAGTCCGTAGTGGATGCTGGGGTTCCTGAAAGGACCATGGGGAATAGCGGCTCCGCAGGAGACAGGGCACAAAAAGTAAAGCTTTAGGATCAGGTGGTGTGCACTGGCTCCTCCCCCTATGACCCTCCTCCAAGCCTCAGTTAGGATACTGTGCCCGGACGAGCGTACACAATAAGGAAGGATTTTGAATCCCGGGTAAGACTCATACCAGCCACACCAATCACACTGTACAACCTGTGATCTGAACCCAGTTAACAGTATGATAACAGCGGAGCCTCTGAAAGATGGCTCACAACAATAATAACCCGATTTTTGTAACTATGTACAAGTAATGCAGATAATCCGCACTTGGGATGGGCGCCCAGCATCCACTACGGACTCCGAGAAATAGAATTATCGGTAAGTAAATTCTTATTTTCTCTATCGTCCTAGTGGATGCTGGGGTTCCTGAAAGGACCATGGGGATTATACCAAAGCTCCCAAACGGGCGGGAGAGTGCGGATGACTCTGCAGCACCGAATGAGAGAACTCCAGGTCCTCCTTAGCCAGGGTATCAAATTTGTAGGATTTTACAAACGTGTTTGCCCCTGACTAAATAGCCGCTCGGCAAAGTTGTAAAGCCGAGACCCCTCGGGCAGCCGCCCAAGATGAGCCCACCTTCCTTGTGGAATGGGCATTTACATATTTTGGCTGTGGCAGGCCTGCCACAGAATGTGCAAGCTGAATTGTATTACACATCCAACTAGCAATAGTCTGCTTAGAAGCAAGAGCACCCAGTTTGTTGGGTGCATACAGGATAACAGCAAGTCAGTTTTCCTGACTCCAGCCGTCCTGGAAACATATTTTTCAGGGCCCTGACAACATCCAGCAACTTGGAGTCCTCCAAGTCCCTAGTAGGCGCAAGGCACCACAATAAGCTGGTTCAGGTGAAACACTGACACCACCTTAGGGAGAGAACTGGGGACGAGTCCGCAGCTCTGCCCTGTCCGAATGGACAAACAGATATGGGCTTTTTTGAGAAAAAACCCACCAATTTGACACTCGCCTGGCCCAGGCCAGGGCCAAGAGCATGGTCACTTTTCATGTGAGATGCTTCAAATCCACAGATTTGACTGGTTTTAAACCAATGTGATTTGAGGAATCCCAGAACTACGTTGAGATCCCACAGTGCCACTGGAGGCACAAAAGGGGATTGTATATGCAATACTCCCTTGACAAACTTCTGGACTTCAGGAACTGAAGCCAATTCTTTCTGGAAGAAAATCGACAGGGCCGAAATTTGAACCTTAATGGGCCCCAATTTGAGGCCCATAGACACTCCTGTTTGCAGGAAATGCAGGAATCGACCGAGTTGAAATTTCTTCGTGGGGCCTTCCTGGCCTCACACCACGCAACATATTTTCGCCACATGTGGTGATAATGTGGTGCGGTCACCTCCTTCCTGGCTTTGACCAGGGTAGGAATGACCTCTTCCGGAATGCCTTTTTTCCCTTAGGATCCGGCGTTCCACCGCCATGCCGTCAAACGCAGCTGCGGTAAGTCTTGGAACAGACATGGTACTTGCTGAAGCAAGTCCCTTCTTAGCGGCAGAGGCCATAAGTCCTCTGTGAGCATCTCTTGAAGTTCCGGGTACCAAGTCCTTCTTGGCCAATCCGGAGCCATGAGTATAGTTCTTACTCCTCTACGTCTTATAATTCTCAGTACCTTAGGTATGAGAAGCAGAGGAGGGAACACATACACCGACTGGTACACCCACGGTGTTACCAGAACGTCCACAGCTATTGCCTGAGGGTCTCTTGACCTGGCGCAATACCTGTCCCGTTTTTTGTTCAGACGGGACGCCATCATGTCCACCTTTGGTATTTCCCAACGGTTCACCATCATGTGGAAAAACTTCCCGATGAAGTTTCCACTCTCCCGGGTGGAGGTCGTGCCTGCTGAGGAAGTCTGCTTCCCAGTTTCCACTCCCGGAATGAAACACTGCTGACAGTGCTATCACATGATTTTCCGCCCAGCGAAAAGTCCTTGCAGTTTTTGCCATTGCCCTCCTGCTTCTTGTGCCGCCCTGTCTGTTTACGTGGGCGACTGCAGTGATGTTTTTCCCACTGGATCAATACCGGCTGACCTTGAAGCAGAGGTCTTGCTAAGCTTAGAGCATTATAAATTTACCCTTAGCTCCAGTATATTTATGTGGAGAAAAGTCTCCAGACTTGATCACACTCCCTGGAAATTTTTTCCTTGTGTGACTGCTCCCCAGCCTCTCGGGCTGGCCTCCGTGGTCACCAGCATCCAATCCTGAATGCCGAATCTGCGGCCCTCTAGAAGATGAGCACTCTGTAACCACCATAGGAGAGACACCCTTGTCCTTGGATATAGGGTTATCCGCTGATGCATCTGAAGATGCGATCCGGACCATTTGTCCAGCAGATCCCACTGAAAAGTTCTTGCGTGAAATCTGCCGAATGGAATTGCTTCGTAGGAAGCCACCATTTTTACCAGGACCCTTGTGCAATGATGCACTGACACTTTTCCTGGTTTTAGGAGGTTCTTGACTAGCTCGGATAACTCCCTGGCTTTCTCATCCGGGAGAAACACCTTTTTCTGGACTGTGTCCAGAATCATCCCTAGGCACAGCAGACGTGTCGTCAGGATCAGCTGCGATTTTGGAATATTTAGAATCCATCCGTGCTGTTGTAGCAGTATCCGAGATAGTGCTACTCCGACCTCCAACTGTTCCCTGGACTTTGCCCTTATCAGGAGATCGTCCAAGTAAGGGGTAATTAAGACGCCTTTTCTTCGAAGAAGAATCATCATTTCGGCCATTACCTTGGTAAAGACCCGGGGTGCCGTGGACAATCCAAACGGCAGCATCTGAAACTGACAGTGACAGTTCTATACCACGAACCTGAGGTACCCTTAGTGAGAAGGGCAAATTTGGGACATGAAGGTAAGCATCCCTGATGTCCCGGGACACTATATAGTCCCCTTCTTCCTGGTTCGTTATCACTGCTCTGAGTGACTCCATCTTGATTTGAACCTTTGTAAGTGTTCAAATTTTTTTAGATTTAGAATAGGTCTCACCTAGCCTTCTGGCTTCAGTACCACAATATAGTGTGGAATAATACCCCTTTCCTTGTTGTAGGAGGGGTAATTTGATTATCACCTGCTGGGAATACAGCTTGTGAATTTTTTCCCATACTGCCTCCTTGTCGGAGGGATACCTTGGTAAAGCAGACTTCAGGAGCCTGCGAGGGGGAAACGTTTCGACATTCCAATCTGTACCCCTGGGATACTACTTGTAGGATCCAGGGGTCCTGTACGGTCCCAGCGTCATGCTGAGAGCTTGGCAGAAGCGGTGGAAGGCTTCTGTTCCTGGGAATGGGCTGCCTGCTGCAGTCTTCTTCCCTTTCCTCTATCCCTGGGCAAATATGACTCTTATAGGGACGAAAGGACTGAGGCTGAAAAGACGGTGTCTTTTTCTGCAGAGATGTGACTTAGGGTAAAAACGGTGGATTTTCCAGCAGTTGCCGTGGCCACCAGGTCCGATGGACCGACCCCAAATAACTCCTCTTCCTTTATACGGCAATACACCTTTGTGCCGTTTGGAATCTGCATCACCTGACCACTGTCGTGTCCATAAACATCTTCTGGCAGATATGGACATCGCACTTACTCTTGATGCCAGAGTGCAAATATCCCTCTGTGCATCTCGCATATATAGAAATGCATCCTTTAAATGCTCTATAGTCAATAAAATACTGTCCCTGTCAAGGGTATCAATATTTTTAGTCAGGGAATCCGACCAAGCCACCCCAGCTCTGCACATCCAGGCTGAGGCGATCGCTGGTCGCAGTATAACACCAGTATGTGTGTATATACTTTTATATGATATTTTCCAGCCTCCTGTCAGCTGGCTCCTTGAGGACGGCCCTATCTATAGACGGTACCGCCACTTGTTTTGATAAGTGTGTGAGCGCCTTATCCACCCTAAGGGGTGTTTCCCAACGCGCCCTAACTTCTGGCGGGAAAGGGTATACCGCCAATAATTTTCTATCGGGGGGAACCCACGCATCATCACACACTTCATTTAATTTATCTGATTCAGGAAAAACTACAGGTAGTTTTTTCACATCCCACATAATACCCTCTTTTGTGGTACTTGTAGTATCAGAAATATGTAACACCTCCTTCATTGCCCTTAACGTGTGGCCCTAATAAGGAATACGTTTGTTTATTCACCGTCGACACTGGATTCAGTGTCCGTGTCTGTGTCGACCGACTTAGGTAAACGGGCGTTTTAAAACCCCTGACGGTGTTTTTGAGACGTCTGGACCGGTACTAATTGTTTGTCGGCCGTCTCATGTCGTCAACCGACCTTGCAGCGTGTTGACATTATCACGTAATTCCCTAAATAAGCCATCCATTCCGGTGTCGACTCCCTAGAGAGTGACATCACCATTACAGGCAATTGCTCCGCCTCCTCACCAACATCGTCCTCATACATGTCGACACACACGTACCGACACACAGCACACACACAGGGAATGCTCTGATAGAGGACAGGACCCACTAGCCCTTTGGAGAGACAGAGGGAGAGTTTGCCAGCACACACCAAAAAACGCTATAATTATATAGGGACAACCTTATATAAGTGTTTTCCCTTATAGCATCTTTTTATATATTTCTAACGCCAAATTAGTGCCCCCCCTCTCTGTTTTAACCCTGTTTCTGTAGTGCAGTGCAGGGGAGAGCCTGGGAGCCTTCCCTCCAGTCTTTCTGTGAGGGAAAATGGCGCTGTGTGCTGAGGAGATAGGCCCCGCCCCTTTTTCGGCGGGCTCGTCTCCCGCTCTTCAACGGATTCTGGCAGGGGTTAAATATCTCCATATAGCCCCCGGAGGCTATATGTGAGGTATTTTTTTGCCAAAAAATAGGTTTACATTGCCTCCCAGGGCGCCCCCCTCCCAGCGCCCTGCACCCTCAGTGACTGCCGTGTGAAGTGTGCTGAGAGCAATGGCGCACAGCTGCAGTGCTGTGCGCTACCTTAAGAAGACTGAGGAGTCTTCTGCCGACGATTCTGGACCTTCTTCTCTTTTCAGCATCTGCAAGGGGGCCGGCGGCGAGGCTCCGGTGACCATCCAGGCTGTACCTGTGATCGTCCCTCTGGAGCTAATGTCCAGTAGCCAAAGAAGCCAATCCATCCTGCACGCAGGTGAGTTCACTTCTTCTCCCCTAAGTCCCTCGTTGCAGTGATCCTGTTGCCAGCAGGACTCACTGTAAAATAAAAAACCTAAGCTAAACTTTTCTAAGCAGCTCTTTAGGAGAGCCACCTAGATTGCACCCTTCTCGGCCGGGCACAAAAATCTAACTGAGGCTTGGAGGAGGGTCATAGGGGGAGGAGCCAGTGCACACCACCTGATCCTAAAGCTTTACTTTTTGTGCCCTGTCTCCTGCGGAGCCGCTATTCCCCATGGTCCTTTCAGGAACCCCAGCATCCACTAGGACGATAGAGAAATTGGGAATGGAATTCACTAGTAAAATGAATCTCCGCATGTGCAGGAGGTTCCTTCTATAATACTCATATTCATTAATTTTATTACACACAGGGCAGTACAGAAATGTGTATTTTCCACAAGTAAATGTAAACTATTACGGGTTAGCCCACATATAGCCCAGAGGCAGCAATTAATGCAGCTATCTGCTTGCACCCTCCAGAGGTGCAAGCAGAAATTCGAGGACAGTGTCAGGACACAATGAGAATAATGACCAGTTATGCTGTATCATGCTTAAAAACTACAGAGTGGAAACAAATAAAGTAGGAAGCAGTTTTTATAAGTAAAGTATGACACAAAGGCAAATTTAATACAGAAAATTACAGATAGGATTGATATTTTTCTTGAAAATTAACACTTTATTGACCACTAGAACAAGATAAGGAATTGGACATTACACATAGTGTAAATTTGTGAGAAAAAAATCCTCTATGTAATACATATTTGGGTTGCATCCAGTTCTGCAAGCCAAACAGGAACCATGCACATGCGTAGGGCATGCATATGTTTATTACATGATAAAGAGACAGGGTAAGAATATAAATTGTAAATGGTGAAAACATAGGTTAATATATTGGGGTTGGTTCAATTAGGAGCAATGCCTGTAATATATCATTGTTACTGTGTTGGAATGCCAGGAACGGTCTTTCATTATCTTTCACGCTCTAAATTGCACATTTTAGTTTGCAGCCCCATAGTGATGCGTATTTAAAAGGTATGATATAGGTGCTACCTACTGTATGGAGGCACGTGGAATTGCAGATGATTGATTGCACCCTGTTGTGGGAATAATAAGATTTTACTTACCGATAAATCTATTTCTCGTAGTCCGTAGTGGATGCTGGGACTCCGTCAGGACCATGGGGAATAGCGGCTCCGCAGGAGACAGGGCACAAAATTTAAAAGTTTGACCACTAGGTGGTGTGTACTGGCTCCTCCCCCTATGACCCTCCTCCAAGCCTCAGTTAGGATACTGTGCCCGGACGAGCGTACACAATAAGGAAGGATTTTGAATCCCGGGTAAGACTCATACCAGCCACACCAATCACACCGTACAACTTGTGATCTGAACCCAGTTAACAGTATGACAAACGTAGGAGCCTCTGAACAGACGGCTCACAACAATAACAACCCGATTTTTTTGTAACAATAACTATGTACAAGTATTGCAGACAATCCGCACTTGGGATGGGAGCCCAGCATCCACTACGGACTACGAGAAATAGATTTATCGGTAAGTAAAATCTTATTTTCTCTGACGTCCTAGTGGATGCTGGGACTCCGTCAGGACCATGGGGATTATACCAAAGCTCCCAAACGGGCGGGAGAGTGCGGATGACTCTGCAGCACCGAATGAGAGAACTCCAGGTCCTCTTTAGCCAGGGTATCAAATTTGTAGGATTTTACAAACGTGTTCTCCCCTGACCACGTAGCTGCTCGGCAGAGTTGTAATGCCGAGACCCCTCGGGCAGCCGCCCAAGATGAGCCCACCTTCCTTGTGGAATGGGCCTTGACAGATTTAGGCTGTGGCAGGCCTGCCACAGAATGTGCAAGTTGAATTGTGCTACAAATCCAACGAGCAATCGTCTGCTTAGAAGCAGGAGCACCCAGCTTGTTGGGTGCATACAGTATAAACAGCGAGTCAGATTTTCTGACTCCAGCCATCCTTGAAATATATATTTTCAATGCTCTGACAACGTCCAGCAACTTGGAATCCTCCAAATCGCTAGTAGCCGCAGGCACCACAATAGGCTGGTTCAGGTGAAACGCTGAAACCACCTTAGGCAGAAAGTGAGGACGCGTCCGCAGTTCTGCCCTGTCCGAATGGAAAATCAGATATGGGCTTTTATACGATAAAGCCGCCAATTCTGACACTCTCCTGGCTGAAGCCAGGGCCAGTAGCATGGTTACTTTCCATGTAAGATATTTCAAATCCACCGATTTGAGTGGCTCAAACCAATGGGATTTGAGAAAATCCAAAACTACATTAAGATCCCACGGTGCCACTGGGGGCACAACCGGGGGCTGTATATGTAGTACTCCTTTTACAAAAGTCTGGACTTCAGGAACTGAAGCCAATTCTTTCTGGAAGAAAATCGACAGGGCCGAAATTTGAACCTTAATGGACCCTAATTTGAGGCCCATAGACAATCCTGTTTGCAGGAAATGTAGGAATCGACCCAGTTGAAATTCCTCCGTCGGGGCCTTCCTGGCCTCACACCACGCAACATATTTTCTCCAAATGCGGTGATAATGTTGTGCAGTCACCTCCTTCCTGGCTTTTACCAGGGTAGGGATGACCTCTTCCGGAATGCCTTTTTCCCTTAGGATTCGGCGTTCAACCGCCATGCCGTCAAACGCAGCCGCGGTAAGTCTTGGAATAGACACGGTCCCTGCTGAAGCAGGTCCCGTCTTAGAGGTAGAGGCCACGGATCTTCCGTGAGCATCTCCTGAAGTTCCGGGTACCAAGTTCTTCTTGGCCAATCCGGAGCCACGAGTATCGTTCTTACTCCCCTTTGCCGTATAATTCTCAGTACTTTTGGTATGAGAGGCAGAGGAGGAAACACATACACTGACTGGTACACCCATGGTGTTACCAGAGCGTCTACAGCTATTGCCTGAGGGTCTCTTGACCTGGCGCAATACCTGTCCAGTTTTTTGTTGAGGCGGGACGCCATCATGTCCACCATTGGTCTTTCCCAATGGACCACAATCATGTGGAAGACTTCTGGATGAAGTCCCCACTCTCCCGGGTGCAGATCGTGTCTGCTGAGGAAGTCTGCTTCCCAGTTGTCCACTCCCGGGATGAACACAGCTGACAGTGCTAACACATGATTTTCTGCCCAGCGGAGAATCCTTGCAGCTTCTGCCATTGCCCTCCTGCTTCTTGTGCCGCCCTGTCTGTTTACGTGGGCGACTGCCGTGATGTTGTCCGACTGAATCAACACCGGCTGACCCTGAAGCAGAGGTTTTGCCAGGATTAGAGCATTGTAGATTGCTCTTAGCTCCAGTATATTTATTTGAAGAGACGTCTCCAGGCTTGACCACACGCCCTGGAAGTTTCTTCCCTGTGTGACCGCTCCCCAGCCTCTCAGGCTGGCATCCGTGGTCACTAGGACCCAGTTCTGTATGCCGAATCTGCGGCCCTCTAACAGATGAGCACTCTGCAACCACCATAGCAGAGACACTCTTGTCCTTGTGGACAATTTTATCCGCTGATGCATCTGCAGATGCGATCCGGACCATTTGTCCAGCAGATCCCACTGAAAAGTTCGTGCATGGAATCTGCCGAATGGAATCGCTTCGTAAGAAGCTACCATTTTTCCCAGGACTCTTGTGCATTGATGCACAGATACTTTTCCTGGTTTTAGGAGGTTCCTGACTAGATCGGATAACTCCCTGGCTTTCTCTTCCGGAAGAAATACCTTTTTCTGAACAGTGTCCAGAATCATCCCTAGGAACAACAGACGTGTCGTCGGGATCAGTTGGGATTTTGGAAAATTCAGAATCCACCCGTGTTGTTGGAGCACTACTTGGGTTAGTGCTACTCCGACCTCCAGCTGTTCTCTGGATCTTGCCCTTATCAGGAGATCGTCCAAGTAAGGGATAATTAAGACGCCTTCTCTTCGAAGAAGGATCATCATTTCGGCCATTACCTTGGTAAAGACCCGGGGTGCCGTGGACAATCCAAACGGCAGCGTCTGAAACTGATAATGACAGTTTTGGACCACGAACCTGAGGTACCCTTGGTGTGAAGGACAAATTGGAACATGAAGGTAAGCATCCTTGATGTCCAAGGACACCATAAAATCCCCTTCTTCCAGATTCGCTATCACTGCTCTGAGTGACTCCATCTTGAACTTGAATTTTTGTATGTACAGGTTCAGAGATTTTAGATTTAGAATCGGTCTTACCGAGCCGTCCGGCTTCGGTACCACAAATAGCGTGGAGTAATACCCCTGTCCCTGTTGTAGGAGGGGTACCTTGACTATCACCTGCTGAGAATACAGCTTGTGAATGGCCTCCAATACCGTCGCCCTATCGGAGGGAGACGTTGGCAAAGCAGACTTTAGGAAACGGCGAGGAGGGGACTTCTCGAATTCCAACCTGTAACCCTGAGATACTACCTGCAGGATCCAGGGGTCCACCTGCGAGTGAGCCCACTGTGCGCTGAAATGTTTGAGGCGACCCCCCACCGCCCCTGAGTCTGCTTGTAAGGTCCCAGCGTCATGCTGACGCCTTTGTAGAAGCCGGGGAGGGCTTCTGCTCCTGGGAAGGAGCTGCTTGTTGCAGTCTCTTACCCTTTCCTTTGCCTCGGGGCAAATAGGAATGTCCTTTTGCTCGTTTGTTCTTATAGGAACGAAAGGACTGCGGCTGAAAAGCCTGCGGCTTTTTCTGCTGGGAGGTGACCTGGGGTAAAAAGGTGGATTTTCCGGCCGTTGCCGTGGCCACCAGATCCGATAGACCGACCCCAAATAATTCCTCCCTCTTATACGGCAATACTTCCATATGTCGTTTGGAATCCGCATCACCTGACCACTGGCGCGTCCATAAACTTCTTCTGGCAGATATGGACATCGCACTTACTCTTGATGCCAGAGTGCAAATATCTCTCTGTGCATCTCGCATATAAAGAAATGCATCCTTTAACTGCTCTATAGTCAGTAAAATACTGTCCCTATCCAGGGTATCAATATTTTCAGACAGTGACTCCGACCAAGCCACGCCAGCACTGCACATCCAGGCTGAGGCGATTGCTGGTCTCAGTATAACCCCCGTATGTGTGTATATACTTTTTAATGTATTCTCCAGCCTCCTATCAGCTGGATCCTTGAGGGCGGCCGTATCAGGAGACGGTAACGCCACTTGCTTTGATAAGCGTGTGAGCGCCTTATCCACCCTAGGAGGTGTTTCCCAGCGCGCCCTAACCTCTGGCGGGAAAGGGTATAATGCCAATAACTTCTTTGAAATTAGCAGTTTTCTATCTGGGGTAACCCACGCTTCATCACACACTTCATTCAGTTCCTCTGATTCAGGAAAAACTATCGGTAGTTTTTTCACACCCCACATAATACCCCTTTTTGTGGTACTTGCAGTATCAGAGATATGCAAAGCCTCCTTCATTGCCGTGATCATATAACGTGTGGCCCTACTGGAAAATACGTTTGTTTCTTCACCGTCGACACTGGATTCAGTGTCTGGGTCTGTGTCGACCGACTGAGGTAAAGGGCGTTTTACAGCCCCTGACGGTGTCTGAGACGCCTGGACAGGTACTAACTGGTTTGCCGGCTGTCTCATGTCGTCAACCGACTTTTGTAGCGTGCTGACACTATCCCGTAATTCCATAAACAAAGCCATCCATTCTGGTGTCGACTCCCTAGGGGGTGACATCACCATTACAGGCAATTGCTCCGCCTCCACGCCAACATCGTCCTCATACATGTCGACACACACGTACCGACACACAGCAGACACACAGGGAATGCTCTGATAGAAGACAGGACCCCACTAGCCCTTTGGGGAGACAGAGGGAGAGTTTGCCAGCACACACCCAAGCGCTATAAATATATATAGGGACAACCTTAATAAGTGTGTTCCCTTTATAGCAGCTCAAATATTATAAATATCGCCAATAAGTGCCCCCCCTCTCTGTTTTTACCCTGTTTCTGTAGTGCAGTGCAGGGGAGAGTCCTGGGAGCCTTCCTCGCAGCGGAGCTGGGCAGGAAAATGGCGCTGTGTGCTGAGAATAGGCCCCGCCCCCTTTTCGGCGGGCTTCTTCTCCCGGTTTTTTTGGAACCTGGCAGGGGTTAAATACATCCATATAGCCCCAGGGGCTATATGTGATATATTTTAGCCAGAATAGGTATATTACATTGCTGCCCAGGGCGCCCCCCCCAGCGCCCTGCACCCTCAGTGACCGCTGGTGTGAAGTGTGCGGAGAGCAATGGCGCACAGCTGCAGTGCTGTGCGCTACCTCATGAAGACTGAGACGTCTTCTGCCGCCGGTTTCTGGACCTCTTCTCTATTCGGCATCTGCAAGGGGGTCGGCGGCGCGGCTCCGGTGACCCATCCAGGCTGTACCTGTGATCGTCCCTCTGGAGCTAGTGTCCAGTAGCCTAAGAAGCAAATCCATCCTGCACGCAGGTGAGTTCACTTCTTCTCCCCTAAGTCCCTCGTTGCAGTGAGCCTGTTGCCAGCAGGACTCACTGAAAATAAAAAACCTAACAAACTTTTTCTAAGCAGCTCTTTAGGAGAGCCACCTAGATTGCACCCTGCTCGGACGGGCACAAAAACCTAACTGAGGCTTGGAGGAGGGTCATAGGGGGAGGAGCCAGTACACACCACCTAGTGGTCAAACTTTTAAATTTTGTGCCCTGTCTCCTGCGGAGCCGCTATCCCCATGGTCCTGACGGAGTCCCAGCATCCACTAGGACGTCAGAGAAATAGATTTTACTATCTAAACTTCTTCCTATGCTGTTGAATTAGATGTAAAAAAAAAAAAAAAACACCACACAACAATATTAGGCATTATAATGGCATCAGAAAGTTTGGGACCTCCAACTCTCAGGGATTTTGTAAGATCTGCTGGTTTAACAATACATGTCTACCAAAATAAGCTATCAGACTATGAAACTTTATATACAGCATAAGATCTTGGCCATTAGGATCATACTATTTATACAGATCTGCCATAATACTGTAAGGGGAGCTTAGACAAGGTTCCAGTTTTCTGAACAATGTATTGTAATAGTGGGGGTAATATTAGAAGAAATAAATTAAGATAAGTTATGGACCAGATAAAGCCCCATAAGTCCATGATCTACTGAGGAACACGCATCTCAAAGGCAATTTCATTTATTCCAATTGATGGCCCAGTACTTGACAAAGTGAGTGATAAACTTACTGCAACTTCCAGGGGTGCACTGGGATATTTAAAGAGCAGAGCCTGTGTTTGACATTAACATACACCAAAGGCTACGAACTACTGCGCTGAAGAATATACTTTTTTTTTTTTTTATATTTAACATGCTCTTTTTTACTCCACTGCAGCAAGTTGCAAGGTTCAGAGGGCGGTACTTCTCTAAGCAGGTAGAGATGAGTGACAGCTTTATAAGCTTGCTGAGCAGAAATACACTGTGTGAAATGGTTGATGCGCACACAGAGCAGAACCAGTGTTGTCATAGTAACATTAGTTTTTTGACCTTTATTCTTATCAGGACACAGTCCTCAAAATTTTGAAGAATCTTCAACTGCCTGTAGTGAAGTGGGGAGAAAAAATGTTCTGTTTTAAAAGAGCTACACTGAAATGTCAGGGTAACACTAAACAACATACAGTATTTTACTCCATGGTTCATATCTGAAATTCTATAGGAATTAGTCATACTTTAAGATATAGGAATATAGCATCTTTATTTAATTCAATGGGACTGATTCAGTTGTTTTACCCAGAGGCTACCACTAGGGGGTGCAAAACAGAGCAATTCAGTTATTGCTCCATTTAAAGTAATATTCCTTCTCACAGCCTGCTGAGGTGCAAGAAGAAATTTGCGCTAAATCGGTACTTCAGAACAGGAGTTTGGACGCCCAAAGCAGGATTTTAGATGGGTTTAGACGTTTTATGCGGCTAAACCCTGACTGTTTGGGCGCCCAAACAACAATCAAAGTGTGACAATTCCCTAAACAGTGTCGTTTATAAACAGAAAAATTATACGCCCCAAACAGCTGAATCGGCCCCAATGTATAAAAAAATGTAAAAAAAAAAATATATATATATATATATATATTATGATTTTTGTTAAGGCAAAATATCATAGTGATCTTAAATAACAGGTGTTTCAGAAATATCAGGCTAGTCTCAAAGGAGAACATTTCTGCATTCCAATAGTTGATTAATTTATAAGGAATGTGGAAAATTCATATAGTCACATTTAAGTTAAAAAAACATTAACAAACCTGTTGAAGGTGGTATTTGGAAATTGTGTTCAGTATTGTCCAAAACCGGTAAACAGAATTGGGTGCTTGCAGATCCAAGCATGGGATCCTTGTCACTGAGCATGTTCTTCAAGGAGTCTTCTATGACATGTTGGCTTGTGGCAAATTCGTCACAGCCTTCACTTTCCAGGTTAGTGACTAGAAATAGGGCATCATCCAAGTGTTCAGTAGGGATTAAATGGTTGAATGTGTCAACTATATCCATGAAGAATTCTGTATATTTCAATCCTATAAATAAAAAAACGTATATTTAATTGCACTGATTTAACAATTCTCAGTTATCGAACTGTACTCACATATCCTACATTTTGAAATTAGGGCCTTATTCAGGTTGGTTCTAACCTGCAGTTTCCCGATGGTCGCATTGTAGAAATGCAAACGCCTCGTTCGAGTGGGAGGGACGGGGGCGAGGGCGTCGCAGATGAACATCGCAATGAACTGCAATAATTCTCAGTGTCCAGAACGCAAATGCAGGAAGGAGGTGCTATGCATCTCCTCCTGCGTTCGCATTGTTACGGATTGTATCTGCAAAGCTGCAAATACAATACTTACCGAATTAGACCCTTAATATGTCTAAGCAAGTTTGAGAAATGAAATAAAGGTCATTTATTTTGCTAAATGTGTCCCACAATAAGCAAGAAACATATTTCCCAAACACTACAATATTATTTTAATTATTTCACATGTAAGTCAGTGATTACAGTTTAAACTATTAATTCCGATATTTACTGGCTTTCATACTCGGGGATGGGGGGGGGGAGATCCAAATAGCCACCGTTATTCACTGTGGGCCAATAGATCCCCTGTGAATATTCACTTACCCCCGACTGCATTCTGCAGTTTGCAATTAGCGGGGTTTTCTTTTTTCGAACTTATCCCAGATTCTATTCAATTGTTTTGCGTGTCCAATTTCCTGTCTAAAGTGATGGGAGTTCTCAGGGCACAATTCAATTGTTTGTTTTTTAATCACGTCCAGACAAGCGTTATTACGTCCGTTATAAGGTCAGTTTTTGGTCTTTAATATTGTCAAAACACCCAAGGGGGGGGGGGGGGTGATTTACTGAAGGCCAAGTAGATTTGAAGGGGTTTTTAAGTTGTTTTTCCAGGAGATTTTTTTGTAGCTTCAATCAGCTACATTTACATTACATCACAATCTGTGAAAGAAGAGACTTATTTCGGATAGGCTGTCTTGTCTATGAAACAACATTTATCAGGCATTAACTCATTTTGTGTCGGAAACAGTCCAACAATGAGGTTTTTTTTTTTCCTTTTATCTGGTCATTCATACGTGCAAAGTCGGATTAGAAACAGAGGATTATTCCTCTGTTAAGTATATGTTAAAACAACTTTACTACAGAACAATTTGGCCCACTATTATTTCAAATAAAGTGCAGAGTACTTGGCAGCGGGTTCACTACGATATGCCGGCGGTCGGGCTCCCGGCGACCAGCATACTGGCGCCGGGAGCCCGACCGCCGGCTTACCGACAGTGTGGCGAGCGCAAACGAGCCTATTGCGGGCTCGCCGCGCTACGCGCGCCACACTATTTTATTCTCCCTCCAGGGGGGTCGTGGACCCCCACGAGGGAGAATAAGTGTCGGTATGCCGGCTGTCGGGATCCCGGCGCCGGTATACTGTGCGCCGGGATCCCGTCAGTCGGCATACAGAAGACCACAAGACCACCCCTTGGCAGCTTTACCAGATATGTTTTTCCTCCTGAACTGTCCACAACTTGAATAATAAAAGCTGTATCTTTTGATTCCTTCCAAAGTTATAGTGAAGTAGATGGAAACCAATACTTGCCCCCTTTGGTTAATATGCCCACCAGATTGTGGACATATATTCTCCTATCATCCCCTTTTATGGACTTTATAAGCAATCACTCCACAATAAAGAGTATCCAAATTTATATGCAAAGAAATAGAGGAACAGTTTAGTGCAACACCATTTTACTAGAATATTAACAAAAGGCTTTATTGAATACACTGCAATAAAATAATCTCATTAATCCAGCAACATAAAGGGAAAATTAAATTGTTGTTTAGGCACCCATACCTAATGGGCGCCTTAGTTCAGCAATTCATTTATTTGCCAATCTGGCATGGCTGTGTGATTTCTGCTCACAGTCTCCAGGGGTGAAGGCAGAAATCTGCTAGAGTCAACTGTCCGGGCGCACTAACCAGGAATTTGCATGGGTTTAGCAGCTTTGGGGTATATTCAATTGACGCCGAAAGCGGCCGTCTGTCGAAAAGACGTCAGTTTTCGACTTTTTTAGGTCGGAAGGGGTTCCAACCTATTCAATATATTCGACAAGTCAAGGAATTCGACTTGTCGAAAAGCAAGTGGATCGGCGGAATAGCTGCCGATCCACGTGCTTGGTCGAAAACGGGTCCAAAACCGACAGGTTTTGGCCCCCTTTTCAACCATCTCACTTCGACTTTAAAAAAAAGTCGAAGTGAGATGGGGAGAGCAGCGCCGGAGACTGGGGAGCTGAGTGGGGACGGGCAGAGCAGAGGCAGGGACCGGGTGAGCAGTGACCTCGCTTGCTGGAGCTGGGTGGACGCTGCCGTGATGCAGGGACAGAGAGGAGGGACTGGAGAGGCAGAGAGACTGGGTGGGGGGGAGCATCTGCCAGCGGCTCTCTCCTCCCTCCCTCCCCCCCCCCCCCCCGGCGCCTCAATTCGACTTTTTTAAAAGTCTGATTGAGAGGTCATTTGAATAGCCCAGGTCGGATCCATTCCGACAAATGAAAGTCAGAGTGGATCCGACTTCAATTGAATATACCCCTTTATGCGTTTCAACAGAGTGCACTGGGGCACGAAAAGTGCAATAAGTAATGCATTCGCGTCTGGTCAGCAAAACAATTGGATAGCTCCGTCGACCACCCATTACCCTCAACACCCTAAAAAACAATTGTATTCTCCGCAGTCTGATAGTGTTCTACCTTTAATGCAGTCAGGAATGTCTGAGCAGAACATACATAGAAAATAGTTGTGGTCATTAGGGGCCGATTCAGTTGCTTGGGGCATCTAATTTTCCCATCTAAACGGGAATGTTTAGGCACCCAAATTGTCACAATTCAATTGTTGTTTGGGCGCCCATGTATATTGTGCCAAATAGACAGGGTTAAGCCGTTTAAAACGACTAAACTCATCTAAAGTCCAGCTTTGGGAGTCCAAACTCCCGTTTGGACGACCAAGGTGCGAGAAGAAAGGTCATCCCCACAGCTACCGGGTATCTAAATGGAGCAACAATTGATTTGCTCCGTGTGCACCCATTGGTGGTAGCAGCGGGGGAAAACAATTGAATCGGCCCCATCAAATTTTGTCATCTTATATGCAATCAGATGCAACAAAACCGATTGACAAGACAGCACTATTCATTTAATATGCAACACTTGTACATCTGTGTGCAACAGAGTATACAAAACACAAAAGAACTTGGAACGGAAAAAAAATGCATCTCAGCTTTGTATTCAGACTCAAGTCACAGATATGTATGGCGTGACTGCAGCAATAGTGTATGAGGACATACTGTATCTGTACCTCTGACACAACCTGCCTCTTATTTCCTCTGTATGTTGGTATCACAAAGGTCTGTCCTTGGCTCCCTTGCTCTTATTTCTGTACATCTTCTCCTTTCCTTTCCTTTGGAAATGTCATCAGCTTCTTTGGCATCCAGTACATTCCTAAGCTGATGACACTCAAATCTACCGCTTCTGCATATTTTCTGACACCCCTAACGGCCTCTGCCATCTCATCCTGGATATACTACCACTTTCTGAAACTTAAAATGGCTAAGACAGAACTGATTTGCTTCCATTCTTGCAGGATCTCTCCATGCCATCATCACCCCCTTTTATGAATTCCTAACATCCACCCGTTTTGTCCCCCTTGTCTGCTGCCTTGGATACCACTCTCATTCCCACTACCCATATTTAGGGCAGCTGTTATTCATGCCACTTCCAGCTCTGTAAAATGTCTAGTGTTTGGCCTTTCCTCACTCCAGATACCACTAAAATCTCCAGCTCATGCCTTTACCACTGTTACCTCCTTTCTATTTCGCCTTTTCCTACTCCAATCTATCCTTAATGCTACAGCCCCTATCATTTCTTCTCTTCTCATTCAGCATGAGCATTCCCCCTCCGCAACCACCTTCCCAAGCAACCTACCCCCTACAGCTATGGGCGAGCCAAAAGTGTCCCTCCAGTTGAACTACACATCCCAGTATGCCTGGCAACATTTTTAGCAACACCAAATCGCAAAACTTTGGTAGAGTATGCTGAGATGTGTAGTTTTATATCAGCTGGAGGGTTACTTATTGCCCACCCCTGCCCTACAGATTGCAGTTTAAAGTATTCACAATTACATACATATAAAGCCTTTACTCACTCTTACCCCAACTACATCTACAACCTCATTTCTGTCCATCCCCACTTCTGCCCGCTCCTGCTCTGACTGCTGCCTGATCTTCACTATGTCTGTTTTTTGCAGCAGCACACCCCACCTTCTGAAAGCACTACCTCGCCAAATACAACTTTGTTCTAGTGTACCCAGATTTAAATCCTGCTTTAAAACATATTTTCCCTAAAGCCAAAGAGCCCTCCTCTTAACTCTTATCTTATCCTAATAATGTGCCTGCCAACTTCACCCTCCAATGTTCCCATATCTTTGTTTAAAGTTAGCTCTCCAGGAAGACCATACTGTTGTTTACCAAGACCCCTTTGGAGATTCTGACATGGTCTGCTACCCCATACGGTGTGTACAGGATCATTGACAGCTTGTGGCCTTACGACTCATTACTGGCTTCTGACTCATTCATTTAAACTTGTGATTGACAGCTGTAAACAGTGACCTAGGTTATGATTAACATGTTCTAAAGTATGAAAACACTATACTTTATATTAAATTTAAAAGCAAAGCAATCAAAATATACTTTTATTATTACTGTGAAAGTCTATGAAAAATAAAATAACACTGCAGCCCCAGGAGATTATGCCTTCTTTTGGTAGTAAATGGGAACATATGTTTTAATTTTGAAAGAATTGCACAAGGTAAATCAGCATTACAGGACTAATGGAGTTTACATTGCATAAAAAGCTACGGAAATATTAGTAGAGACAAGGAAACAACAAAAACAACTGTGTTTGAACTGCCAGATCTCCTCGTATACGCATGCTTAATTCAGGGCTCAACAAATCCCAGGGGCCAGGTAGCCATGGCCCCTAGATTCTGCTGCTTGTCTATCAGATTTTAGAGGGAGGAAGCAAATCCTCTTCAACCCCAGCGGGTATTTTTGGAGGAGTGCCTGTATTGTGGCGGCCATTTCTTGCACAGGAGTGCATGTGCTGAATGTCTGCTCCGGCCTGCGCTCACTGTTGTGCCTTCTGTCCCATCCTGCTCTGTCTGCTGTCTCCAAACTTCGGTTGCACAGAGATCTCCAATAAGAGGGTCTATGCATGCCCAGAGATTGCAGCTTCGGAGGGGTAGTGATGTGGGCGCAGGGTAGGAGGGATTGTTTGCCTGGGGGGAGGCAATGGAGTGGTTGTTTGTCTGGAGGTACCACCTTCAACTGTATGGCCGTGATTTTTGTCCCGCGGGGGTTAGCTGCTCATTAATGTGTCCGCGCGGGGTGGGGGGTGGTTTACCTGCAGTGAGGATGCGGAGGGCTAATATGCCGGGGGCATGCCCCCTTGGCTGTTTTGCCTGGAGGTGTGGGGGAAGCTGGGCAGTAATGTGGCTTCGGACATTTTTTATTTATCTATTTATTTATTAATTATTTTTTTTGGGGGGGGGGGGTCTGGCTCCTTTCATTCTGGCTTCTAGATTATAGAAAAATATGTCAAGCTTTGGCTTAATTGAAGGTCCAATGCCTGGCCCTATATTTACTAAAACAGCTAAGGAGCAATTTAATTGTTCTTTGGCAACGAACAAATAGAGGGCAACTACAAGCAGCAATTCAATTGTTCTGCAGTTGGGGATCGAGTGCCGCCATTTTTTTTTATTTTTTTTTTGCAGCCTCCAAAGGTGGTGAGCAGAAATGTGTAAAAAGTTTATAGTTTTTGGCACCAAAACAGGACTGTCTGCAACAGAGCCAGGACTTTAGTCAGGTTTAGCAGCTTTATGCAGCTAAACCCTATGCTTTTGGGCAATCAGAAGTAATGGGTGCCTGATCGGAGCAACAACTGAATTGCTCAGAAGGAGCGCCCATTACTGAGCACCAGATAAAACAACAACCCTAAAAGTCTTCCTTTTCGCAATTAATTTTTTTTTTTAAATAAATGTATAACGAGATGAAAAAATAAAATAAAAAAGTGCTATGAATGTTAGTCTTAGCCTAAATGTAGCAGCATAGTTGAGGAGTCACACTAAACAACATGACAACATGGAGAGAATGCAACAGTTTTGCTGATGGGTTCGAGTCCCTTGGGCAAAGTACTTTTTTAATATTTTTAATAACAACGAATACGCCCCCTTCCAACTTGCTCGCTGAATGCAAGACAATTGCACCTTATTTAAAATAAAATATATGTATATGTATATATATATATATATATATGTGTTCCCTCGAGAAATTGTAGTGGGCAGGGTGCCGGAGTATGGGGGCATATGTGTGTGCGTGTGGCGTGCCCGAAACAGGGCGTGGCCATACATAATAGGGGGCATGGCCATGCAACGTCACTAAAGTGGCTAGTGCAGCCCACAGATGTTTCTACAGGGGGCGTGGGCGGCGTCACTGTTGGGGGCGTGCCCAGCACCTACGGAGGTGCTGGGCTTCCCCCAAGCTCTCTCCCACAGCGTAAATGGATGCCGTACGCATGCGCACGGCATCTTTACACGCTGGGAGGGCAGGAAGCGGGCGGCTGTTTTAGCAGGGCGCCATTGAAAGGGCAGGGCGGATTTTGCCCTTAAAAAAAAAAAATCGGGCGCGGCGCCTTGCTAAAACAGCCTAGCGTGAACACTAATATATTTAGAGATAAATTTACAGGTGAAATTAACCCTATATAGTTTGTGAACTGAAGTAATATTGTTATGTTGTGTGGTTTAGTAATGACTTTACACCTGAGATGTTTTGAATATGTGGGAAACATCTGAATTTATATTGTTAACATAGAGATGCAGTTATACTTGAGCACAAGTGTGTTACTTAGAATTTCAGTGAGTCTCCATGATTGGCCAGAAAATCTAGACATTAGGATAAATGTGGAGCCAGTAATGTTTGGGACACACCCCCTGATGAAGTCCTAGAGTGACGAAACTGGTTGGGCGTGGTTTAAAGCACGTGAGTGGCATGGTGACGTCACCTGCCTGGTCCAGTGGACGCCAGACGAGCAAGTATCTATGCTGGTTGCAGTGATTGAGATTGTGGTACCAGCAGCCATCGGAGGCACTGGAATACAGTTTTCACACTGTTGATTTTAAACTGTGATGTATGTGATCTTTATATTTGCGTGTTACTCACTGAGTGCACCCTCTATTCTTTTACAGTGTGTGTGTGTGTGTGTGTGTGTGTGTGTGTGTGTGTGTTTCATTCAATCTAATCAAGCCTTATACTCCAGCTAACAGAGTATAAATTTTAGTTTTTTCAATACATACTGTATAAGAGTACCTATTTGCCGTGATTCAATTATGCGGAGATCAACAATAACCGTTTATTTATGAAAATACATTAATAAAAAAAATACATGTTATAAATTTGCATATACATATATATACATATATATATATATATATATATATATATATATATATATATACACACATACACACACACACACACACACAGGTTGAGTATCCCTTATCCAAAATGCTTGGGACCAGACATATTTTATTTTCTGTATTTTGGAATAATTGCATACCATAATGAGATATCATGGTGATGGGATCTAAATCTAAGCACAGAATGCATTTATGTTTCATATACACCTTATACACACAGCCTGAATGCAATTTTAGCCAATATTTTTTATAACTTTGTGCATTAAACAAAGTGTGTCTACATTCACACAATTCATTTATGTTTCATATACACCTTATACACACAGCCTAAAGGTCATTTAATACAATATTTTTAATAACTGTGTGTACTAAACAAAGTTTGTGTACATTAAGTCATCAAAAAACAAAGGTTTCACTATCTCACTCATTAAAAAAAAGTCCATATTTCAGAATATTTGGATATGGGATACTCAACCTGTATGTATATGTATATTTTATATATATATATATATATATATATATATATATATATAAACAGAAAGTTCAGCACTCACCATAGCAAGCTCACTTATCCTCACAACATCAATAAATAAATGATGGGGGTTTAGTTAGTGAATTGGCCAATGCACGGAAGCCTGCATACCGCTCGCCAAGGTACCCCACCTTATGAGTGGTGAGTGCAGATATTGCACCCTGCTTCTGGGGTGGCGAGTGCTGTGGTTTTCTAGATTTGTTTGTATATTACGGGGTTAATCTTTGGTTAACTCTTATTAACCGTGGTCACAGGCCTTTTCATGCACCCCTGTGTAATCTCACTTGTTCTAAACCTGTGTCAGCTGCTCCTGAGTAATTTATCAGCCAGTGTAAGGTGACTAGTGTACCTTTAAAAGCCATAAGATGCATGGCAGATACACATTAAACCTAGTGGGCATGTGTGCAGTATATTATGTGTGATACAGTTGCCAGGTTTTAATTTTTGAGACTTTGTAATAGTGTAGGACCTGCATGAAGGTGGGGTACTTTGGCGAGCGGTATGCAGGCTTCCGTGCATTGGCCAATTCACTAACTAAACCCCCATCATTTATTTATTGATGTTGTGAGGATAAGTGAGCTTGCTATGGTGAGTGCTGAACTTTCTGTTTGTATATATTTGGGTTGGTGGCCATGGGCTGCATGCACCCCACCCTATGAGTGGTGAGTGCAGATATTGCACCCCGCTTCTGGGGTGGCGAGTGCTGTGGTTTTCTAGATTTGTTTGTATGTATATATATATATATATGTGTATGTATATATATATATATATATATATATATATATATACACATACACACACATACATACACACACAAGAAAGATTTTCACATGCACCGTCATAGTAACCAGTCACAGCACTATAGATAAGACACTGGAGCCCACTGGCACAACAGTAGTGCCCAATCAGTGTAGTAACTGGTTACCAGATTCAAGTGCAGGAACGGAATATTATCATAATTCTCATTTCTCTAGCATCCATAAGGGATATTGGGGACATATTACTACGATGGGCATAGACGGGGTCCAAAGGAGCCAGTGCACTTTAAATTTCTTCAACTGGGTGTGCTGGCTCCTCCCCTCTATGCCCCCTCCCACAGGCAGTTTAGAAAAAAGTGCCCTCAGGACAGGATGCACACTCTGCTAGCCAGAGTTTTCTTCTTCATTTTATTTAAAACGTTTGTTTATTTCGGTATGCTGTTTGGGCAACAGCATACCTGCGCCGTGGGAGTAAGAGGGGGGGGGGGGGGGGAACGGTCACCGGCCTTGCGCGGTGCAGAGCAGCTTCACCGCTGCAGGACCATCGTCCTGAGGGGTTGTTTGTTCAGAGGGGCACTGGCCCTTGGCAGTCGCAACCACAGCCCACCACACACCCCTAACAGATGCCTGAAGGTGAACGTCGGTGGTGAGTACAAACCCGGGGGCCCCGCTAGGGAGGGATCCCCCGGTTCAAGGTGCGGCTGTCGTACGGGTGAGGAATACGGGTTCCTCCTGGGGAGGGCCCACTATAGCCCCTGTGTAAAGCTGGCTAGCGGTTGGCTGAAGTAAGCATTCATGTGAGGTTACAGCATGTTTTGGAGACATTGCCAGTAAAAATATATTCAGTAGCTCCAGCGCCATTACGGGGGGCGGAGCTACATCTGAGCAGGCTCAGCTGCATTTTGGCACCTTCCTCTGCATAAGCAGAAGACTCATACAGATCCTCCAGACGCTGACACACGCTGGATCACTGGTACCAGGTGTAGTTTAGGGGGAGAGCCGCTATTTGTGCACATTACTTATTCCTAAAGGAGAAATCGTTGTAAACATCAGTTTTCACTGATATAAAAATGCTGACAGCCTCACTGGGGTTCTCTAGTATTGGGTGTGCTGGTGGATTCTCTTCCTCTGTGTCTCCTCTCACATACAATAGGGTAGGCTTGCATTGAAAAACGGTCTGTATTTTAGGTGTATTGTTGTGTGTTACTTTTCATCATGGTAAAACACAAGTTATGCAGTATGTGTAACACCAGATTCTCCCCACTCTTATCTGGTTCCATTTCATGTGAGCAGTGTAGTCAGTCCTCACAAAACGTTGAGGAGAACGTGGGGTAGGGTCACGAGCCTTCCTGGCTGAGTGCAATAAAAACTATGATGTCCGATATGTCATCTCAGCTCACTGCAAATGCCCACAAAACACAAGAACTGTAACAAGAAGTAGCAGATCTAGCTGCCAGGGCTGATGTTCCCCATCCCCCTCTCTCTACTGCAGGTCCACATAAACATGCTTTACCTGCACTTCTATTAGATACTGATGATAATATACAGGATGATGGGGACGATGTGGATCCCATAGATGGGTATTCACTCCTACACAGGGTACTGAACCCCTCATTTTAGCTATAAGGGATGTGCTAAAGCTTCCCCTAGAGGACGCTGCAAATCAGCAGTTTTTCCTCCCTGAAAACTGACTGTCACATTTCCTGATTCTAAAGAATTAGATGATTTATTTAAGCTAGCCTGGAAAAATCCAGATAAGAAATATCAGGTGTCAAAACTGTTTTTGCATACATTCTTCTTTGCCCCCGAGGGCAGGAAAGTTTTGGGAAGAATCTCCGGATGTAGATGTCTCAGTCTCTCGCCTCTCTAAGAAGGCGGTACTCCCGGCTCCGTGCTCCTTTACAGTAAAGGACACGGGGGATAGAAAAATTGAGACCACACTAAACTCTATCTACATTGCTGCAGGTATATCTCAAAGACCGGTCATTGCAGGTTGCTGGATGACACATGCAATTCATTCCTGGGCTACTCAAATTCAGGAGGGTCTCTCGGGTGACATGACCCTGGTTATTACGGTAACTTTCCTAAAACACATTCAGGACACGGCGAAAGTCATCTGTGACTCCCTCAAGAGATTGGCAATATTAATGCTAGGACCACTGCTATGGCTGTGTCAGCACGCAGAGCCGTATGGTTGTGTCAGTGGATTGCAGATGCCGACTCCAAGCACAATGTGAAATATCTTCCCTTTGCAGGTGAATGGCTCTTCAGAGGCAAATTGGACATATGGATCTCCAAAGTTACTGCTGGGAAATCCACGTTGCTTCCCTCGGGGGCTCCAACTGCTAGACAGACCTACCCGGGACCGCCTACTCAGTCCTTTCGGTACACCAGATTTTGATCTAGGGCCAGGTGCATCCAATGCAGCTAGAGACACTAGAGGTAAACCTAAGAAACCAGCCGTTGCTGGCTCTCAGGAACAGAGCACCAGTTCAGCTTCCGCGAAAATCTCAGCATGACGGTGCCCGCCCACCCAGGAGAATCTTGATTTGTGAGATCGGTTACGTCACTTCAGCCACATCTGGGAAAATTCCTGCCAGGACGACTGGGTAAGGGACCTTATTTCTCAGGGTTACAAGCTGGAGTTCGACGGTGCTCCTCCCCAACGATTTTTCAAATTTAGCTTACCAGCTTTGAAAAATATGGGTGTTACGCTACTACTGGCCATCATAAAGTTGGTCCAGTCCCAAGTCATTGTTACAGTACCCTTGCAACAGGAAGGACAAGGTTACTACTCCAGTCTGTTCGTATTGCCAAAACCAGATGGGTCCGAGAGGCCAATTTTGAATCTGAAGTCCTTGAATCCTTACCTAAGGGTTTTCAAATTCAAGATGGAATCTTTGAGAGCAGTGATCGCAGGCCTGGAACAATAGGAATTCCTAGTGTCCCTGGATATCAAGGACGCCTACCTCCAAATCCCAATTTGGCCTCCTCATCAGGCCTATCTGAGGTTCACCCTGCTGAATGATCACTACCAGTTCCAGGCATTACCCTTCAGCCAGTCTACAGCTCCGAGGGTGTTCACAAAGGTGATGGTGGAAATGATGTTCCAGCTCAGAGTCCAGGGGGTCAACGTGGTCCCTTACCTGGACAATCTCCTGATAAAAGAGAGTTCCAGGGCGCTTCTACTGCTCCATATAGATCGCACTATTCACCTTCTGTCCCACCACGGGTGGATCCTCAATCTACAGAAGTCCCACCTGCAGCCATCCCAGCGGCTCCTGTTTTTGGGAATGCTACTGGATACTGTAGCGCAGAAAGTGTTCCTGCCAGAGGACAAAGTGAGAGCTCTCCAGGAAATGGTTCGCATGGTTCTCCGACTGACTCGAGTATGCATTCATATTTGCAGAAGATTGTTGGGAAAGATGGTAGCCTCATACGATGCCATTCAGTATGGAAGACCCTTTCAATTGGACATCCTGAACAAGTGGTCCGGTTCCCATTTTCATATGCACCGGATGATTCAACTGTCACCCCAGGCCAGGATTTCACTCCTGTGGTGGCTGCAATCTTCCAATCTCCGGGAAGGTCGACACTTCAGGATTGGATTCTCCTCACGACGGATGAGAGTCTGAGAGGATGGGGAGCCATCAACCAAGGGGTGCAGTTCCAGGGCAGGTGGTCTGCCCAAGAGGCACTACTTTCTATCAACATTCTGGGACTTCGGGCTATCTACAATGCTCTGATTCAGGCCTCCCTTCTGCTCCGGGATCAGGCAATTCAGGTACAGTCAGACAACGCCACGGCTGTGGCGTACATCAATCGACAAGGAGGGACAAAAAGCCGGGCTTGCATGCGAGAAGTATCAAGAATACTCCTCTGGGTGGAAAGAAACGCAAGAGCACTGTCTGCAATCCTCATTCCGGGAGTGGACAACTGAGAAGTAGACTTCCTGAGTCGCCACGATCTCCAACCAGGGAAGTGGGGCCTACATCCTCAGGTGTTTTAACAGATCGACAGGTGGGGTTGCCCCCAGATCAACATGATAGCATCTCGCCTCCACAACAAACTTTGCAACTAATGCTCGTGAACCAGAGACCCTCAGGCGTGCGCAGTGGATGCACTGACGTCACCTTGGCCTTACCAGCTGGTTTACGTATTTCCTCCGATTCCGTTGATCCCAAAGGTGCTCAAGAGGATCCGGCATCAAAGAGTACAAGCACTTCTGCTTGCCCCGGAGAGCGTGGTATGCGGATCTTCTGGGAATGTCCGTAGAAGACCCTTGGCCTCTGCCAGTAAGAAGGGATCTTCAGCAAGGTTCGTTCGTCTACCCGGACTTACGGTGGCTTTGTTTGATGGCATGGAAGTTGAGCGGAACATCCTAGCTCACAAGGGACTTTCCAAAAAGGACATTGCCACTATGGTGCAAGCCAGGAAACCTGTGACGTCAAAACATTATCGTATTATCTGGCGGAGACATGTCTCCTGGTGCGAGGAACGCACATTTCCATCTGCCGAATTCCACTTGGGTAGAGTCCTTCGTTTCCTGCAGGCTGGGATCCATTAAGGTCCAGATTTCAGCTCTTTCAATCTTCTTCCAAAAGAAGTTGGCTATGCTGCCTGAAGTTCAGACCTTTTTGCTAGGGGTGCTTCAAATACAACCTCCGTTTGTACCACCTACGGCACCTTGGGATTTTGATGTTGTGTTATGATTTCTGCAGTCCTCCTGGTTTGAACCTCGGATGACGGGGTGGAAGACAAGTACCTCACGTGAGCCCAGTGATGTTACTGGCCCTGGCTTCGGCTAGGCATGTCTCGGAATTGGGGGCCTTATCGTGTAAAGGGGGGTACTCACGGAGCGATCGCTGCTTAAAATCTAAGCAATCTGACTAGATTGCTTAGATTTTAAGCACGATCACTCCGTGTGTAGCCCCCTCAGCGATAGCGATGCGCAGCCCCGCGCATCGCTATCGCTGCTGCTAGATTGGCCTGCATGCAGGCCAATCTAGCGGGTCGCTCACTTCACCCGCTGGGTGAAGTGAGCGGCCCCCCGTCTCCCCCCGCACGCTCAGCACAGATCGCGCTGTGCTGAGCGCCGGGAGAGATGTGTGCTGAGCGGTTCGCTCAGCACACATCTATCTGACATCGGCCAGTGAGTACTGGCCTTAAGAGTCCTTACTTGGTCTTTTACGAGAACAGAGCGGAGCTCAGGACTAGACAGCAGTTCCTGACGAAGGTAGCCTCTGCAATTCATTTGAATCAATCTATTGTGATCCCATCCAGTTCTGCTACTTCTGGCACTGGATGCGGTGCAAGCCTTGAAGATCTATGTCAAGAGGACGCCACCCTTGAGGAATAGCACCCTCACAAACCCCCGTGACAAAACATCGCCAGCTTTACCCACCACCAAACCTCTAGTGGTAACAGATCCCAGTGGCAAAGCCTCCTCACCCAAGTGTCAATGCAACCCCCCCACACACACACACACACACACTGTTTAGTGCTACCCACCTTCAAGTGTCCCTATGCGTGTAATTTTGTTTATTTTTATTGTATAATTCCCCCCCAGCTAGTAATATCCACCTCATTTCAAGTGATTACCCCCTCCCTCCCCACCTCGCTGCAGAGATAGCCCAGCGGAGCGTGGGGCAGGGGGGGCTGATCATCAGTCCACTCTACTGCAGCTGATCTCTGCACACGCAGAGATAAGCATAGACGTATGGGGAGGGGAACTACCTTCCTCTCCCACCACTTTCAGTTCCGGCGCATGCGCTCTAGAATGCCACTTGCAAGGCATTCTAGGAAGCAATTTCGGGAGTAAGGTCGGCAGTCAGAGACCGCCTCGTCTCTCTCAGGGGACCGCTGCAAATGTAGGAAGTCCATTCTGTACTTGTTCATAACGGATTTCCTCCATTTAAAACGGGGGACCCAGCGGGCGATCTAGATGTATGTGATGCTACCAAGAGGTGACAGACACCTGGCTGTGGTCACATCACATACAGTCAAGTAGTTAAAAGATATATTTTTATAGTTTAACAAATAAATAATAAAATGTAAAAAAAAAAAAAAAAAACTGATTGGGGATGGTGATATATCAGACAGAGAGGGAGGTGCAGGGTGTTAAAGAGAGGAGCGGGGTGGATCGGTAAGGAGTGGCTCGGTGGAGTAGAGGAATGAGCAGTGCAGGTGTCAGAGCGGGGGTTACTTCAGCAATAAGAAATATATGTTTATATATGGATTGCTTTTCTATTTTTTTATAAGCTGACAGGGGCTGATGCCAGCGGGAGGGGAGGAGGTGCCACTGGACACAGTGGGGTCAATTCAATTTGGCGACAGTACAATAGCGCCGGGAATCAGCTCCCGCCGCTATTCAATTCTGCTCGAGTTAAGTCGGCGAATGCCCGTTCTCCAAGACTTAACAGGTTGATTTGTCGGGAGAACAGGCATTCTCCGACTTAACTGCCCGGCATATGCTGATTCCCAACAGAATCAGCCTTGCGTCAGCCGCGCCAGCACTTTCGGCAGATTTCTGCTCGAGAAGAAATCCCAACAATTAAGTGTCACATGGCGCTGTATTGAATAGCACCAGGAGCTAATTCCCGGTGTTATTCAACTGTCGGCAAATTGAATTAACCCCAGTGATTGGGACATGCTGGAGCTGCATGGCTTCTCCCTGCCAGTGGATGCTCCCACAGTGGATGACCCCGGCGGTTTCTGCTCTCTGCAGCCACCGGGTGTATGTTCACAGTGGGAGCAGGTAGCACTGGATGACCCCGACAGCTTCTGCTCTCTGCAGCCGCCTGGTGTATGCGCTCACAGTGGGGGCAGGTAGCACTGGATGACCCCGACAGCTTCTGCTCTCTGCAGCCGCCTGGTGTATGCGCTCACAGTGGGGGCAGGTAGCGCTGGATGATGCTGGATGATGCTGGGGGGGGGGGGTTGCCACAGGTAGTCCAATCACTGCGACCAGCAGTAATCAGGACACACTGTGGGAGGAGCCAAGGGTGCAAGGGGATCAGGAGGTTTCTTTGAGATTGGCGGCTATGGGAAAATTATCTTCCCACAGAAGCAAAGTACACATTACTAATGCTGGCCATACACTTGTGCGATACCCCACGACGCGACATCGTGGGGCATCGCACCGGCAGTTCAGGTGCAATGAAATCGCACCTGAACTGCCAAAGTGATTACCATGCGATCATGCGATAGATCGCATGGTAATCACATGGTGGGCACATCACCGCCGAGTGAGAGCGGCCTCAGGCCGCTCCCGGCGGGTGTCCATCGCACAACGCAGTGAGATATCTCATGTGGGCTTAAAACCACATGCGATCGCACTGCGATGCAAGAAATATTAAGTGCAGCACATAATATCTTGAGACGCGATATTCGACCGGCGTGCCCGCGCATCGCGTCTCAAGGTACTAAAATGTGCATACAATCCTTCGATTTCTCTCACAGATGTGGTCAAAATCGAAGGCTAGTATCGATAATCTCATAAGTGTATGGGCAGCATTACTGGTCGCATCAGAGGCGACCATGTCAGGAAAAGCCCAGCCTGGTGTGGTCGCATTTGATGCGACCATGCCAGACAAGTGGTTAGTATACAGTTTGTCTGGTTTACTAATGACTTTAAACTGAGATTACTGTGTTTTGAATATGTGGGAAGCATCTGAATTTATAATGTTAACATAGAGATGTAGCTATACTTGTTCATAGGTGAGTTACTTATATTTGAGTCTCCATGACTGGGCAGAAAATTTTGACATTAGGATAAAATGTGGAGCCAGTAAGGTTTGGGACACACCCCCTGATGAAGTCTTAGATCACTGGCTGGGTGTGATGTGAAGACGTGAGTGGTGTGGTGATGTCATGTGCCAGGTCCAGTGGACACAAGGTGAGCGAGTGTCTATGGTGGTTGCAGAGACTGTTTTAACGCTATTAATTTCAAACTGTGATGTATGTGCGCTTTTATTCTTTAGTAAAGTTATACTTAAGGCCCATACACACTAGCCGATTTTGAGCTCAAAGTAGCTCAGTTTTGGCATTTTGAGCTCAAACTCAGCCAGTGTGTAGGGCCGGGCGATGAGCGCTGATGCGCGCTCCTGCATCATCACTGGCCGCCACCGTCCGTAAGGCTGTTTTACTAGCCGAGTGAACCACTTTCCACGGTCTCCTACTGTGGAAAGATCACCCCCCATGAACATTGCTGGGCACAGTGAAAAATAGCTCAGTGTGTATGCATGGAGCTATTTTCCTGCCAGTGATGTTTACATTATCACCCAGCATACACACTGGGCAAAACCACCCAGTGTGTATGCACCTTTACATGTTACTAACAGAGTATTACATGTGCTGGAAACTGTTGCCTCTGGTTAAGGTTAAGTGGAGGTGGCTGCACTGACTTTGGTTACCATTGGAAACGGACAGTAAAAAAAAAAAAAAAAAAGAAGAATGGACTAATTTGCGCATCCAACTGCTACTAACCTATATGTATATATTTATAAAAAATAAATAATAGTAAAAAAAAGTTGACATTAAGGGGTATTTCAAATGTTTTTCCCTGCAGCCACCACTAGATGGCACCCGACGGAGAAATTCAATTGTAGCTCTGTTGCGAGATTAGCCGCTGGGAGACACATTTCAACTTGTATCACTTTGTCCCAGACCTTCGGATACTGCCGATACACCCTGAGCAATTTAATGAATGACAGACCAAGCTCTCATTCCGTCCTTAATTAAACTGCAAAATATCACATACGACCCACAGTAGCACACAATCATGCATACACACTACATAATATGCACGATTTGTCAATCCAATATGACAAATCGGGCAAGTATCGTTTAGGTCTGTACATGCCAAAGTCTGATAGTGATCTAACCTTCCTGCAGTCAGGCACGTCTGAGCAGGAAAAAGTACAAATGGTTGCGATCATTTATAGTTTCCTACTGGAGCAGGAATCAGCGTTAAGTGCGGATTAAGGGCTAGTTGTGGGCCATTAATTGAACGTCACTGGGCACTTTAACTGGATGTCAAATTTGTGCAGTAAAGTCTGCGGCTAACGGATTTCTCTCCTAACATTGCTATAATTTCTAGTACCCGCACTAAGGTCCATTTTTAGTCACTAGTTTATCACTGAACTGTGTGAGAAAATACACACAAACACATGGAGAAGACAGAAATTATACAATAGAGCCCTGGACCAACCCAGACTTTGAGCTGCTTTGTGAGGGGTTCCTCAGTGACAGAGCGTGCCTGGCAACCTCACACAGGGTGCAGAGTGTTTTATGGGATGCCCCCACTCTCTGTAAATGTACATTCCAATGTTCTGTCTAGAGGTGACTTCAGATAAAGACCAAGCAAGTACACGTGCAGTAATTCTGAAGTGACTTCATCCTACGGTCAGGTTGCATTGCACACTTCTGCATGGCCAGAGGACTCCAGCTGAAAAGCTGCTGAAGGAGAGCAGAACTTTATTAAAGCCCCTTCATCCACACATTATGACACTTCTAAGGAGAGATTATTTAAGGAAGCTGTAATCTAAACCAGCCTAGCTGTTTAAACAGTCAGGACAGACTGTGTGGAGTGTTTAATGTGCCGTGTCAGAACAGAGTGCTAGCTTACTAGGCACATCGGTCAAATAACTTAAAACCAATTAAATGGCACCAAAGCCAAAAGAAAGAAGAAAAAAAATGGAGCAAAGTAGATATCAATAGATGCAAACATTTCTGTCAGATACACAGACTACTAAGGAATGGTTTACCAGGGCAGCATGTGTAGTTTCCCTACCAAGCTCTAGTATAAAGTGCAGCACACTGCAGCAGAGATTAGCATCTGGTCATGTGCACAAATCATATTACTGTGCAGGCTGACATACTGTAGGTAACAGTACATGTAACTATAAACCCTACCATCTAGGAGGCGGCCAGCTGTAGCTACACAGTAGCAATACAAAGATACAGTACACGATAAAACCGAGAAGCAGGAGGAATAGACACATCACGCACTGTATAGGCATACTGATCAGGCCTCAGCAAGATAAAAACACGCATGTGCGTCCAGTTATAACCATGGGGACACTAGCATACATGACACTGAGTGCTAGACGTCGCCATGTGTATTCCACCATCATGCATGTACACAAAACACACGCAGAAACGAGCTGACATCCATTCCCTCACGCGGCCACACGGAACAGCCCCGTGTAATAGGGAACAACACATGCAGGCTCTGCACAACGTGACACCCCGCAGCAGCATTATACACACACACCCAGAAGTTGGGAGAACGGGCAATCGTCTGACGAGGCCTGCGGTCATAGCACCGATATTGGCCGTAAACACAACTTCAACCACCAGTAATTCCACAACCAACACTGAGCCCATAAGCAGTGAGCGGGTGTGCTAGTGCCTCTCATTTATGTTTCCCCCCCGCCTGCAGGTCACTTACCGAGGTGGGGGCGGTCACGGGTGACGAGCTGCTCATTTCTACGGCCTATTTCCTCGCGCGCTGCTAATCGCGAGCCAGTGCGCGTGCACACATGCCTGTCTCTCTCGCTCGCACTACCATGGTCACGTGACCCGCTGCGCGCATAACTGCTGCTGCTGCTGCAGAGAGAGGGGAGAGACGGCGGTGCCCTGCGCGCGGCCGGATGGCGGAGAGGAGCAGGAGCTGCCCTGGGCGAGCGCAGCCGCTCTCTCTCTTTTTTAAAAATATTTTATTATTGAGGGAGCTAAAGTTCTTAGAGTTATCTAACCACTCTGTAATGCACAGAGTACAAGCTATATCAACTCTGCAATATACAGCAAATCATCTTTAGGGTGTGTACACACTGTGAGATATTTTCTTTCGATTTTGACTATATAGAACAAAATCTCAAGAAAAGTAAGTGCAGATTGCAAGGTGAAAGTCACCTTGCGATCCCGATTCCATCCCGATGCGCGGTCCCGCCAGGTCGGCATCTCAAGAAAAGATAGACTGTGCAGGCAAGTCAATCCTTGCTAGATCGGTGTACTATCTAGTTCATCTCACATTTCAATTACATCTCACATAAGCCAAAATCATAAGCACACATAGTCCATATCTCAAGAAAAGTTAGTCAAGATCTGTGCTATCTGGGCTCCAGGGAGTTCAAGGGAAATCGCAAGTGAAAATCGGGCTTAGCAAGGATCTCACCATGTGTACACACCCTTCTAAAAGTTACATCTCTGAAATACAAATGGGTTAAGTCAGGGACATAGCAAGGGCCAGATTAACAATGGGGCGGCTGGAGCTCCAGCTCCAGGCCTCTACATAAAAAAAGGCCCATCACTATGGCAGCATGATTATTACTAGCCAGCAGCTGGCCACATGGAAGGCAATAAATCATAACTATTATGATTGCATTTCTATTTCTCTTACGTCCTAGAGGATGCTGGTGACTCCGTAAGGACCATGGAGTATAGACGGGCTCCGCAGGAGACATGGGCACTCTAAAGACTTTAGATGGGTGTGCACTGGCTCCTCCCTCTATGCCCCTCCTCCAGACCTCCGTTAGATCCTGTGCCCAGAGGAGACTGGGTGCATTGCAGGGGAGCTCTACTGAGTTTCTCTGTAAAAAACTTTTATTAGGTTTTTTATTTTCAGGGAGCACTACTGGCAACAGGCTCCCTGCATTGTGGGATTGAGGAGAGAGATGCAGACCTACTTAAATGATAGGCTCTGCTTCTTAGGCTACTGGACACCATTAGCTCCAGAGGGTCGGAACGCAGGTCTCACCCTCACCGTTCGTCCCGGAGCCGCGCCGCCGTCCTCCTCACAGAGCCGGAAGATAGAAGCCGGGTGAGTATAAGAAGAAAGAAGACTTCAAAGGCGGCTGAAGACTTCAGATCTTCAATGATGTACTGTGCAGCGGTAACGCTGCGCGCCATTGCTCCCGCATTTACACACACACTGGTGGCACTGTATGGGTGCAGGGCGCAGGGGGGGGCACCCTGGGCAGCAATTATGAAAACTCTAGGGACACTGGCATAGATATATACTGCGGAGGCTGTATATTGCAAAAAACCCCGCCAGTATAAGGATTTGAGCGGGACCGAAGCCCGCCGTTGAGGGGGCGGAGCTTGATCCCTCAGCACTAACCAGCGCCATTTTCTCCACAGCACGCTGCAGAGAAGCTGGCTCCCCGGACTCTCCCCTGCTGAACACATGTACAGAGGGCAAAAAAGAGGGGGGGGGGGAGCACATTTATTTGGCGCAGTGAGTATATTTATATAAAAGCGCTGTACTGACTGGGATTTTATTCCAGTGTCCGGTGGCGCGGGGTGTGTGCTGGCATACTCTCTCTCTGTCTCTCCAAAGGGCTTTATTGGGGGACTGTCTCCATATATATATATATATATATATATATATATCCCTGAGTGCGTGGGGGTGTCGGTACGTTTGTGTCGGCATGTCTGAAGCGGAAGGCTCATCTAAGGAGGAGGTAGAGCAGATGATTGTGGTGTCTCCGTCGGCGACGCCGACACCTGATTGGTTGGATATGTGGAATGTTTTAAATACAAATGTGTCTTTATTACATAAGAGAATGGACAAAGCAGAGTCCAGAGAAAAAACAGGGAGTCAATCCATGGCTTTGGCTGTATCACAGGGCCCTCCAGGGTCTCAGAAACGCCCCCTGACCCAAGTAGCAGGCACTGATACCGACACAGATTCTGACTCCAGTGTCGACTACGATGGTGCGAGGTTACACTCAAGGGTGGCCAAAAGTATTCATTATATGATTATTGCAATAAAATAAGATTTTAAACCTACCAGTAAATCTTTTTCTCCTAGTCCGTAGAGGATGCTGGAGACTCCGTAAGGACCATGGGGTATAGACGGGCTCCGCAGGAGACATGGGCACTATAAAGAACTTTAGAATGGGTGTGCACGGGCTCCTCCCTCTATGCCCCTCCTCCAGACCTCAGTTAGAGAACTGTGCCCAGAGGAGACGGACAATACGAGGAAAGGATTTTGGTAACCTAAGGGCAAGATTCATACCAGCCCACACCATCAACACCTTATAACCTGGAATATATGAACCAGTCAACAGTATGAAATAAATAGCATCAGTCAAAGACCGATCCAAACCGTAACATAACCCTTATGCAAGCAATAACTATATACAAGTCTTGCAGAATGTTGTCCGCACTGGGACGGGCGCCCAGCATCCTCTACGGACTAGGAGAAAAAGATTTACCGGTAGGTTTAAAATCTTATTTTCTCTAACGTCCTAGAGGATGCTGGGGACTCCGTAAGGACCATGGGGATTATACCAAAGCTCCAAAAACGGGTGGGAGAGTGCGGATGACTCTGCAGCACCGATTGAGAAAACATGAGGTCCTCATCAGCCAGGGTATCAAACTTGTAGAATTTAGCAAAAGTGTTTGAACCCAATCAAGTCGCCGCTCGGCAAAGCTGTAATGCCGAGACGCCTCGGGCAGCCGCACAAGAAGAGCCCACCTTCCTAGTAGAATGGGCCTTTACCGAATTAGGTAACGGCAATCCAGCCGTAGAATGAGCCTGCTGAATCGTGTTACAGATCCAGCGAGCAATAGTCTGCTTAGAAGCAGGAGCGCCAACCTTGTTGGCTGCATACAGGACAAACAGTGCTTCTGTTTTCCTAACCCGAGCCGTCCTGGCTACATAGATTTTTAAGGCCCTGACTACATCCAGGGACTTGGAATCCTCCAAGTCATCCGTAGCCACAGGCACCACAATAGGTTGGTTCATATGAAATGAAGAAACCACCTTAGGCAAAAATTGAGGATGAGTCCTCAACTCTGCTCTATCGACATGGAAAATCAAATAGGGGCTCTTGTGAGACAAGGCCGCCAATTCAGACACACGCCTTGCAGATGCCAGGCCAACAACATGACCACCTTCCAAATGAGAAATTTTAATTCAACCGTTTGAAGAGGTTCAACCAGTGAGACTTCAGGAACCATAACACCACGTTAAGGTCTCATGGTGCCACTGGGGGCACAAAAGGAGGCTGGATATGCAGCACTCCCTTCACAAAAGTCTGGACTTCTGGGAGAGAAGCCAATTCCCTCTGAAAGAAAATGGACAGGGACGAAATCTGTACCTTAATGGAGCCTAATTTTAGGCCCAAATTCACTCCAGTCTGTAAGTGGAGAAAACAGCCCAGATGGAAATCTTCCGGAGGAGCATTCTTGGTTTCACACCAAGAGACATACTTCCTCCAGATACGGTGATAATGTTTCGCTGTCACCTCCTATCTAGCCTTTATCAGAGTAGGGATGACCTCGTCCGGAATGCCCTTCCCAGCTAGGATCTGGCGTTCAACCGCCATGCCGTCAAACGCAGCCGCCGTAAGTCTTGGAACAGACAGGGCCCCTGTTGCAACAGGTCCTCTCTGAGAGGAAGCGGCCACGGATCTTCTGTGAGCATTTCCTGCAGATCCGGATACCAGGCCCTTCGAGGCCAATCTGGAACAATGAGAATTGTCTGTACTCCATTTCGTCTTATGATTCTCAATATTTTTGAGATGAGAGGAAGAGGAGGGAACACATAGACCGACTGAAACACCCATGGTGTCACCAGGGCGTCCACTGCTACTGCCTGAGGGTCCCTTGACCTGGCACAATACCTCGGAAGCTTTTTGTTGAGGCGTGACGCCATCATGTCTATTTGAGGAAGTCCCCAAAGACTTGCTATTTCAGCAAAGACTTCTTGATGAAGACCCCACTCTCCTGGATGGAGATCGTGTCTGCTGAGGAAGTCTGCTTCCCAGTTGTCCACTCCCGGAATGAATACCACTTACGTGATTTTCCGCCCAGCGCAGAATCCTGGTGGCTTCCGCCATTGCCACTCTGCTCCTTGTCCCGCCTTAGCGGTTTACATGAGCCACGGCTGTGACATTGTCTGATGGAATCAGAACCGGTAGGTCGCGAAGAAGATTCTCCGCTTGACGGATGCCGTTGTATCTGGCCCTCAATTCCAGTATGTTGATGTGTAGACAAGCCTCCTGGTTTGACCACAGTCCCTTGAAGTTTCTTTCCAGTGTGACTGCTCCCCATCCTCGGAGGCTCGCGTCCGTGGTCACCAGAACCCAGTCTTGAATGCCGAACCTGCAACCCTCTAGAAGGTGAGTACTCTGCAGCCACCACAAGAGAGATACCCTGGCCCTGGGGGACAGGCTGATCTTCTGATGAATATGTAGATGGGACCCGGACCACTTGTCCAGAAGGTCCCACTGAAAGGTCCTCACATGGAACCTGCCGAAGGGAATCGCCTAGTAAGAAGCCACCATCTTTCCCAGGACTCGAGTGCATTGATGGACCGACACCCTTTTCGGCTTCAACTAGTCCCTGACCAAGCTCTAGAGTTCCTGGGCCTTTTCCATCGGGAGAAAAACCCTTTTTTGTTCCGTGTCCAAAATCATGCCTAAGAAAGGCAATCGGGTCATTGGAACCAACTGTGACTTTGGTAGATTGAGAATCCAGCCGTGCTGCTGCAACACCCTCAGGGAGAGTGACACGTTGTTCAGCAACTGTTCTCTCGATCTCGCTTTTATCAGGAGATCGTCCAAGTACGGGATAATTGTGACTCCCTGCTTGCGCAGGAGCACCATCATTTCTGGTGAAAATCCTCGGGGCCGTGGAAAGTCCAAACGGCAACGTCTGAAATTGGTAATGACAATCCTGTACAGCAAACCTCAGGAACGCCTGATGAGGAGGATATATGGGGACATGAAGGTATGCATCCTTTATGTCCAGAGACACCATATAATTTCCCCCTTCCAGGCTGGCGATGACCGCTCTGAGCGATTCCATCTTGAATTTGAACCTGTTCAAGTATAGGTTTAAGGATTTTAAATTCAGAATGGGTCTGACTGAACCGTCCGGTTTCGGGACCACAAACAGGGTTGAGTAGTACCCCGTCCCCTGTTGAAGCAGGGGAACTTTGACCACCACTCGTTGAAGACACAGTTTTTGAATTGCACTTAAAACTACCTCCCTCTCTGGGGAAGAAGCTGGTAGGGCCGATTTGAAAAACCGGCGAAGAGGCACATCTTCGAATTCCAGCTTTTAACCCTGGGAAACAATTTCTATTGCCCAGGGATCCACCTGTGATTGAACTCAGACGTGGCTAAAAAGTCGAAGACGTGCCCCCACTGGGGCGGACTCCCTCAGCGTCATGCGGTGGATTTAGTAGATGCCGGGGAGGACTTCTGCTCCTGGGAACTAGCTGTAGCTGGCAACTTTTTCCCTCTGCCCTTACCTCTGGCGAGAAAGAAAGATCCCCGTCCACTTTTGGATTTATGCAACCGAAAGGACTGCATCTTTGGCTGTGAGGAAACATAAGGTAAAAAAGCGGATTTACCTGCGGTAGCTCTGGAAACCAGGTCCGTGAGACCTTCCCCAAATAAGTCCTCACCTTTGTAAGGAAAAACCTATATATGCCTCTTTGAGTCGGCATCACCCGTCCATTGGCGGGTCCACAGGGCTCGCCTAGCAGAAATCGCCATTGCGTTGGCTCTGGAACCCAGTAGGTCAACGTCTCTCTGAGCATCTCTCATATATAGGACAGCATCCTTTATATGACCCAAGGTCAGTAAAATGGTATCCTTATCCAGGGTATCAATGTCAGCAGACAAGGTATCTGTCCACGCTGCTGCTGACAGATTAGCGGTAATTGAGATCAGCTGTTTTCTGTATTAGTTAGGGTATTTAGAGAGACGGATGGGAGAGCAGTATACGCTTCTGAAGAACTATGAAAGTTTGAAACGCGTTAAGCGTGTACTCTCCCGCTTTACTTGTGACCCCGTTTGAGCTTTACCATCTGCACTGGACGCTGAGGGACTGTGTTGGATCCTGGTTTCCGGAGCCATTATCCTAGGGTGCTTCATCCACCTGGCCCCTTCCAGACCTTGCTTCCTGTGGCTGTACTTCTCATTGGGGATTTACCTATATGCTTTTATTCCATCTATTTGATGTAAGTGCACTGTTTAAAAATAAACCTTTGTTTTTAAAAAAAGGATAATTGCACTATTGCACTTTCTTCTGCTGTTTATCTTTTATGAGGTCCAGCTGCATTTGTTTGATATTAGCGTTGGATATTATAAGGACTGTTACCATCCAGTCCTTTGTTGCTGTACTGCCAATGAAGATCTATTTTATATGCCACTGATCTCATCTGTTTGGTGTAAGTGCAATATTAAAATAAATTCAGGCATTCCAAAAAAAGGATAATTGCACTATTGCACTTTCTTTTTGTCTTATATTTTTTAGTGATGAGCGGATTCGGTTTTACTCGGTTTTACTCGGTTCTCAAAATAGAATCTTATTGGCTATCCAAAACACGTGACATCCGTGAGCCAATAAGATGCCGTTTTGAGAACCGAGTAAAACCGAGTAAAACCGAATCCGCTCATCACTAATTTTATGAGAATTGGATCCATCTGCCTATAATCAACGTTGGATTTTTACTCATCTCCTGAAATACCAGTGTATGTGATCAATTGATTTTAATTATCCACTGGGTGTGTGTTTGTAAACCTGGCTTTTATAGGAGCGCTTTAAGTTTGTATCTCTCCTTTTTCCCTCAATCTGTGTGTTTTAAGTGTAAAGGGATATACACTTTGAGATATAATTTTTAGCTGCACCTGTGAATTAATCTGCGCATGTTTTTAAACTATTTCTTAATTATAAAAGTCTCCTGCCTGCGATCAGCAGGATCCTTGAGGGCTGCGGTATCTTGCGACGGCAGCGCCACCTTTTTGGATAAGAGCGTTAACGCCTTGTCCATCCTGGGGGAGGATTCCCACCGTATCATGTCCTTAGTCAGGAAAGGATACGCCATAAGAATCCTTTTGGGAATCTGCAGTTTCTTGTCTGGAGTTTCCCAAGCCCTTTCAAACAACTCATTTAACTCATGAGAAGGGGGGAAGTAACCTCCGGTTTCTTTTCTTTAAACATGTGGACCCTCGTGTCAGGTACAGAGGGGTCATCCGTGATATGCAACACATCTTTTATTGTAATAATCATATAATGAATACTTTTTGCCAACTTTGGCTGCACACTCGCATCATCGTAGTTGACACTGGAGTCAGAATTTGTGTCGGTATCAGTGTCTGCTATTTGGGATAGTGGGCGCTTCTGAGACCCAGAAGGGCCCTGTGACATAGTAAAAGGCAAGGATGAACTCCCTGCATTTTCCCTTGACTCCGCTTTGTCCAACCTTTTATGTAATAAATTCACATTTGCATTTAAAACATTCCACATATCCAACCAATCAGGTGTCGGCGTTGCCGACAGACACCACACTCATTTGCTCCACCTCCTCCCTAGAAGAGCCTTCCGCTTCAGACATGCCGACACACACGTACCGACACCCCCACACACTCAGGGAAATATCCAATATGGAGACAATCCCCCAATAAGGCACTTTGGAGAGACAGAGAGAGAGTATGCCAGCACACACCCAGCGCCAATGACCCTGGAAAACAATTTCCCAGACACACAGTGCTTTAATATTATTCAATATACATTCACTGCCAAATTAAGTGCCCCTCCCCCCCCTCTTTTTAAGCCCTCTGTCACCGTGTTCAGCAGGGGAGAGTCCGGGGAGCCAGCTCTGCAGTGTGCTTTGGAGAAAATGGCGCTGGTCAGTGCTGTGGAATCAAGCTCCGCCCCCTCAGCGGCGGGTTTTGGTCCCACTCAAAAATACAATACTGGTGGGGGATTTGTATATATATTGCCTCCTCAGCCCATATATACTAAAATGCCAGCCTAGAGGTTTTATATTGCTGCCCAGGGCGCCCCCCCCTGCGCCCTGCACCCATCCGTGCCTCAGTGTGTGTTGTGTGTGGGAGCAATGGTGTGCAACATTACTGCTGCGCGTTACCTCAGTGAAGATCAGAAGTCTTCTGCCGCCTGTGATGTCTTCTTTCTTCTAATACTCACCCGGCTTCTATCTTCCGGCTCTGCAAGGAGGACGGCGGCGCGGCTCTGGGACGAACGGCTAGGGTGAGACCTGCGTTCCGAACCCTCTGGAGCTAATGGTGTCCAGTAACCTAAGAAGCAGAGCCGATCACTTAAGTAGGTCTGCTTATGTCTCCTCAGTCCCACGATGCAGGGAGCCTGTTGCCAGCAGGGCTCCCTGAAAATAAAAAACCTAACAAAATTATTTTAATCAGAGAAACTCAGGAGAGCTCCCCTGTAATGCACCCAATCTCCTCTGGGCACAAGATCTAACTGAGGTCTGGAGGAGGGGCATAGAGGGAGGAGCCAGTGCACACCCATTCTAAAGTTCTTTATAGTGCCCATGTCTCCTGCGGAGCCCGTCTATACCCCATGGTCCTTACGGAGTCCCCAGCATCCTCTAGGACGTAAGAGAAAAGATGTTTTGCATATCACAGATTACCCCTCTGTCCCTGACACAAGGGTATGCATGTTTAAGGAAAAGAAGCCTGAGGTAACCTTTCCCCCATCTGATGAGCTGAACGCATTATTTGAAAAGGCTTGGGAAACTCCAGACAAGAAACTGCAGATTCCCAAGAGAATTCTTATGGCGTATCCTTTCCCCGCACAGGACAGGTTACGGTGGGAATCCTCACCCAGGGTGGACAAGGCTTTGACGCGCTTGTCCAAAAAGGTGGCGCTACCGTCTCCAGACACGGCAGCCCTCAAGGATCCTGCTGATCGCAGACAAGAAACTACCTTAAAATCAATTTATGCACATATGGGTGCCTTGCTCAGACCGGCAATAGCGTCGGCTTGGGTATGTAGCGCAGTAGCAGCATGGGCAGATAACTTGTCATCTGACATTGATACCCTAGATAGGGATAGCATTTTATTGACCTTGGGTCACATTAAAGATGCAGCCTTATATATGAGAGACGCTCCGAGAGACGTGGGGCTGTTAGGTTCAAGAGCCAATGCCATGGCAATTTCTGCTAGGCGAGCCCTGTGGACCTGCCAATGGACGGGTGATGCCGACTCAAAGAGACATATGGAAGTTTTGCCTTACAAGGGTGAGGTTTTATTTGGGGAGGGTCTCGCGGACCTGGTTTCCACAGCTACCGCAGGTAAATCTACTTTTTTACCTTATGTTCCCCCACAGCAAAAGAAAACTAGTGATGTGCACCGGACATTTTTCGGGTTTTGTGTTTTGGTTTTGGATTCGGTTCCGCGGACGCGTTTTGGCAAAACCTCACCGAAAATTTTTTGTCGGATTCAGGTGTGTTTTGGATTCGGGTGTTTTTTACAAAAAACCCTAAAAAACAGCTTAAATCATAGAATTTGGGGGTCATTTTGATCCCATAGTTTTATTAACCTCAATAACCATAATTTCCACTCATTTCCAGTCTATTCTGAACACCTCACACCTCACAATATTATTTTTAGTCCTAAAATTTGCACCGAGGTCGCTGGATGGCTAAGCTAAGCGACACAAGTGGCCAATACAAACACCTGGCCCATCTAGGAGTGGCACTGCAGTGTCAGGCAGGATGGCACTTCAAAAAAACAGTCCCCAAACAGCACATGATGCAAAGAAAAAAAGAGGCGCACCAAGGTCGCTGGATGGCTAAGCTAAGCGACACAAGTGGCCAATACAAACACCTGGCCCATCTAGGAGTGGCACTGCAGTGTCAGGCAGGATGGCACTTCAAAAAAACAGTCCCCAAACAGCACATGATGCAAAGAAAAAAAGAGGCGCACCAAGGTCGCTGTGTGACTAAGCTAAGCGACACAAGTGGCCGACACAAACACCTGGCCCATCTAGGAGTGGCACTGCAGTGTCAGGCAGGATGGCACTTCAAAAAAATTGTCCCCAAACAGCACATGATGCAAAGAAAAATTAAAGAAAAAAGAGGTGCAAGATGGAATTGTCCTTGGGCCCTCCCACCCACCCTTATGTTGTATAAACAGGACATGCACACTTTAACGAACCCATCATTTCAGCGACAGGGTCTGCCACACGACTGTGACTGAAATGACTGGTTGGTTTGGGCCCCCACCAAAAAAAGAAGCAATCAATCTCTCCTTGCACAAACTGGCTCTACAGAGGCAAGATGTCCACCTCATCATCATCCTCCGATTCCTCACCCCTTTCACTGTGTACATCCCCCTCCTCACAGATTATTAATTCGTCCCCACTGGAATCCACCATCTCAGGTCCCTGTGTACTTTGTGGAGGCAATTGCTGCTGGTGAATGTCTCCACGGAGGAATTGATTATAATTAATTTTGATGAACATCATCTTCTCCACATTTTCTGGAAGTAACCTCGTATGCCGTAGCTGAGCGGCTGCACTAAACACTCTTTCGGAGTACACACTGGAGGGGGGGCAACTTAGGTAAAATAAAGACAGTTTGTGCAAGGGCCTCCAAATTGCCTCTTTTTCCCGCCAGTATACGTACGGACTGTCTGACGTGCCTACTTGAATGCAGTCACTCATATAATCCTCCACCACTCTTACAATGGTGACAGAATCATATGCAGTGACAGTAGACAACATGTCACTAATCGTTGGCAGGTCCTTCAGGCCGGACCAGATGTCAGCACTCGCTCCATACTGCATCACTGCCAGCGGGTGGGCTCGGAATTCTTAGCCTTTTCCTCGCACCCCCAGTTGCGGGAGAATGTGAAGGAGGAGATGTTGACGGGTCAGGTTCCGCTTGACTTGACAATTTTCTCACCAGCAGGTCTTTGAACCTCTGCAGACTTGTGTCTGCCGGAAAGAGAGATACAACGTAGGTTTTAAATCTAGGATCGAGCACGGTGGCCAAAATGTAGTGCTCTGATTTCAACAGATTGACCACCCGTGAATCCTGGTTAAGCGAATTAAGGGCTCCATCCACAAGTCCCACATGCCTAGCGGAATCGCTCTGTTTTAGCTCCTCCTTCAATGCCTCCAGCTTCTTCTGCAAAAGCCTGATGAGGGGAATGACCTGACTCAGGCTGGCAGTGTCTGAACTGACTTCACGTGTGGCAAGTTCAAAGGGTTGCAGAACCTTGCACAACGTTGAAATCATTCTCCACTGCGCTTGAGTCAGGTGCAATCCCCCTCCTTTGCCTATATCGTGGGCAGATGTATAGGCTTGAATGGCCTTTTGCTGCTCCTCCATCCTCTGAAGCATATAGAGGGTTGAATTCCACCTCGTTACCACCTCTTGCTTCAGATGATGGCAGGGCAGGTTCAGGAATGTTTGGTGGTGCTCCAGTCTTCTGTACACGGTGGCTGAATGCCGAAAGTGGCCCGCAATTCTTCGGGCCACCGACAGCATCTCTTGCACGCCCCTGTCGTTTTTTAAATAATTCTGCACCACCAAATTCAATGTATGTGCAAAACATGGGACGTGCTGGAATTTGCCCAGATCTAATGCACGCACAATATTTCTGGCGTTGTCCGATGTCACAAATCCCCAGGAGAGTCCAATTGGGGTAAGCCATTCTGCGATGATCTTCCTCAGTTTCCGTAAGAGGTTGTCAGCTGTGTGCCTCTTCTGGAAAGCGGTGATACAAAGCGTAGCCTGCCTAGGAACGAGTTGGCGTTTGCGAGATGCTGCTACTGGTGCCGCCGCTGCTGTTTTTGCTGCGGGAGGCAATACATCTACCCAGTGGGCTGTCACAGTCATATAGTCCTGAGTCTGCCCTGCTCCACTTGTCCACGTCCGTGGTTAAGTGGACATTGGGTACAACTGCATTTTTTAGGACACTGGTGACTCTTTTTCTGAGGTCTGTGTACATTTTCGGTATCGCCTGCCTAGAGAAATGGAACCTAGATGGTATTTGGTACCGGGGACACAGTACCTCAATCAAGTCTCTAGTTGCCTCTGAATTAACGGTGGATACCGGAACCACGTTTCTCACCGCCCAGGCTGCCAAGGCCTGAGTTATCTGCTTTGCAGCAGGATGACTGCTGTGATATTTCATCTTCCTCGCAAAGGACTGTTGGACAGTCAATTGCTTACTGGAAGTAGTACAAGTGGTCTTCCGACTTCCCCTCTGGGATGACGATCGACTCCCAGCAGCTACAACAGCAGCGCCAGCAGCAGTAGGCGTTACACTCAAGGATGCATTGGAGGAATCCCAGGCAGGAGAGGACTCGTCAGACTTGTCAGTGACATGGCCTGCAGGACTATTGGCTTTCCTGGGTAAGGAGGAAATTGACACCGAGGGAGTTGGTGGTGTGGTTTGTAGGAGCTTGGTTACAAGAGGAAGGGATTTAGTGGTCAGTGGACTGCTTCCGCTGTCACCCAAAGTTTTTGAACTTGTCACTGACTTATGATGAATGCGCTGCAGGTGACGTATAAGGGAGGATGTTCCGAGGTGGTTAACGTCCTTACCCCTACTTATTACAGCTTGACAAAGGCAACACACGGCTTGACACCTGTTGTCCGCATTTGTGTTGAAATAATTCCACACCGAAGAGCTGATTTTTTTTGTATTTTGACCAGGCATGTTAATGGCCATATTCGTCCCACGGACAACAGGTGTCTCCCCGGGTGCCTAACTTAAACAAACCACCTCACCATCAGAATCCTCCTTGTCAATTTCCTCCCCAGCGCCAGCAACACCCATATCCTCATCCTGGTGTACTTCAACAGTGACATCTTCAATTTGACTATCAGGAACTGGACTGCGGGTGCTCCTTCCAGCACTTGCAGGGGGCGTGCAAATGGTGGAAGGCGCAAGCTCTTCCCGTCCAGTGTTGGGAAGGTCAGGCATCGCAACCGACACAATTGGACTCTCCTTGGATATTTGTGATTTAGAAGAACGCACAGTTCTTTGCTGTGCTTTTGCCAGCTTAAGTCTTTTCATTTTTCTAGCGAGAGGATGAGTGCTTCCATCCTCATGTGAAGCTGAACCACTAGCAATGAACATAGGCCAGGGCCTCAGCCGTTCCTTGCCACTCCGTGTCGTAAATGGCATATTGGCAAGTTTACGCTTCTCCTCAGACGCTTTTAATTTTGATTTTTGGGTCATTTTACTGAACTTTTGTTTTTTGGATTTTACATGCTCTCTACTATGACATTGGGCATCGGCCTTGGCAGACGACGTTGATGGCATTTCATCGTCTCGGCCATGACTAGTGGCAGCAGCTTCAGCACGAGGTGGAAGTGGATCTTGATCTTTCCCTATTTTAACCTCCACATTTTTGTTCTCCATTTTTTAATGTGTGGAATTATATGCCAGTAACTATCAATAGCAATGGCCTACTACTACATATACTGCGCACAACTGAAATGCACCACAGGTATGGATGGATAGTATACTTGACGACACAGAGGTAGGTACAGCAGTGGCCTTCCGTACTGTACTGCTATATATAGTATACTGGTGGTCACTGTGTCAGCAAACTGCAAAACTAAAATGCACCACAGGTATAGAATGTAGATGGATAGTATACTTAATGACGACACAGAGGTAGGTACAGTAGTGGCCTTCCGTACCGTACTGCTATATATAGTATACTGGTGGTCACTACGTCAGCAAACTGCAAAACTAAAATGCACCACAGGTATAGAATGTAGATGGATAGTATACTTAATGACGACACAGAGGTAGGTACAGCAGTGGCCTTCCGTACCGTACTGCTATATATAGTATACTGGTGGTCACTGTGTCAGCAAACTGCAAAACTAAAATGCACCACAGGTATAGAATGTAGATGGATAGTATACTTAATGACGACACAGAGGTAGGTACAGCAGTGGCCTTCCGTACCGTACTGCTATATATAGTATACTGGTGGTCACTGTGTCAGCAAACTGCAAAACTAAAATGCACCACAGGTATAGAATGTAGATGGATAGTATACTTAATGACGACACAGAGGTAGGTACAGCAGTGGCCTTCCGTACCGTACTGCTATATATACTGGTGGTCACTGTGTCAGCAAACTGCATAACTGAAATGCACCACAGGTATAGAATGTAGATGGATAGTATACTTAATGACGACACAGAGGTAGGTACAGCAGTGGCCTTCCATACCGTACTGCTATATATAGTATACTGGTGGTCACTGTGTCAGCAAACTGCAAAACTAAAATGCACCACAGGTATAGAATGTAGATGGATAGTATACTTAATGACGACACAGAGGTAGGTACAGCAGTGGCCTTCCGTACCGTACTGCTATATATAGTATACTGGTGGTCACTGTGTCAGCAAACTGCAAAACTAAAATGCACCACAGGTATAGAATGTAGATGGATAGTATACTTAATGACGACACAGAGGTAGGTACAGCAGTGGCCTACTGTACCGTAATGCTATATATTATATACTGGTGGTCACTGGTCAGCAAAACTCTGCACTGTACTCCTCCTATATAATATTATACTGGTGGTCCCCAGTCCCCACAATAAAGCAGCACACTGAGCACAGATATGGAGTGTTTTTCAGGCAGACAACGTATACTGGTGGTCACTGTCAGCAAAACTCTGCACTGTACTCCTGCTATATAATACAGCTGCTCCCCAGTCCCCACAATTAAGCAGTGAGAGCACAGATATATGCAGCACACTGAGCACAGATATGGAGCGTTTTTTTCAGGCAGAGAATGGATAACTGGTGGTCACTGATCAGCAAAACTCTGCACTGTACTCCTCCTATATTATACAGCTGCTCCCCAGCCCTCCCCACAATTAAGCAATAGTGCACAATCAAGTTCAACAATAACGGAGAGGACGCCAGCCACGTCCTCTCCCTAACATTTCCAATGCACAAGTGAAAATGGCGGCGACGCGCGGCAGCTTATATAGAATCCGAATCTCGCGAGAATCCGACAGCGGGACGATGACGTTCGGGCGCGCTCGGGTTAACCGAGCCATACGGGAGAATCCGAGTATGCCTCGGACCCGTGTAAAATGGGTGAAGTTCGGGGGGGTTCGGTTTCCGAGGAACCAAACCCGCTCATCACTAAAGAAAACACCACAGTATCAGATGCAGTCCTTTCGGGTGCATAAGTCCAGAAGAGGTCGGGGCTCTTCCTTCCTCGCCAGGGGTAAAGGTAGAGGGAAAATAATGCCTGCTACGGCTAGTTCCCAGGAGCAGAAGTCCTCCCCGGCTTCTACTAAATCCACCGCATGACACTGGGGCTCCGCGCCAGTGAAGGCATGTCTTCGACTCTTCAGCCAGGTCTGGGTTCAGTCAGACGTGGATCCTTGGGTGATGGAAATTATATCCCAAGGCTACAAGCTGGAATTCAAAGAGGTGCCTCCTCGCCGATTTTTCAAATCGGCTTTACCAGCTTCTCCCCCAGAGAGGGAAATAGTTTAAGCTGCAATTCAAAAACTGTGTCAACAGCAAGTGATTATCAAGGTTCCCCTAGTCCAACAGGGGAAGCGGTACTATTCAACTCTGTTTGTGGTCCCGAAACCGGATGGCTCGGTCAGACCCATTCTGAATCTAAAATCCCTAAACCTGTACTTGAAAAAGTTCAAATTCAAGATGGAATCACTCCGGGCAGTTATCTCCAGCCTGGAAGGGGGGATTTTATGGTATCTCTAGACATAAAGGATGCATACCTTCATGTCCTCATATATCCCACTCATCAGGCGTACCTGAGATTCACTGTACAGGACTGTCATTACCAGTTTCAGACGTTGCCGTTTGGGCTTTCCACAGTCCCGAGGATTTTCACCAAGGTAATGGCAGAAATGATGGTGCTCCGGCGCAGGCAGGGAGTCACAATTATCCCGTACTTGGACGATCTCCTGATAAAAGTGAGATCGAGAGATCAGTTGCTGAAAAGCGTGTCACTCTCCTTGAGAGTGCTGCAGCAGCATGGCTGGATTCTAAATCTACCAAAGTCACAGTTGATTCCAACAACTCGGCTATCTTTCTTAGGCATGATTCTGGACACGGAACAGAAGAGGGAACTCCAGAACATGGTCAGGGACCTGCTAAAACCAAAAAGAGTGTCAGTCCATCAATGCACTCGAGTACTGGGAAAAATGGTGGCGACCTACGCGGCCATCCCCTTCGGCAGGTTCCATGCGAGGACGTTTCAGTGGGACCTTCTGGACAAGTGGTCGGGGTCCCATCTACAAATACATCTGAAAATAAGCCTGTCCCCCAGGGCCAGGGTGTCTCTCCTGTGGTGGCTGCAGAGTACTCACCTTCTCGAGGGTCGCAGGTTCGGCATTCAAGACTGGGTTCTGGTGACCACGGACGCGAGCCTCCGTGGATGGGGAGCAGTCACACAAGGAAGAAATTTTCAGGGACTATGGTCAAGCAGGGAGGCTTGTCTACACATCAACGTACTGGAATTGAGGGCCATATACAACGGCCTACGACAAGCGGTGAATCTTCTTCGCGGCCTACCGGTGCTGATTCAATCAGACAACGTCACAGCCGTGGCTCATGTAAACCGCCAAGGCGGGACAAGGAGCAGAGTGGCAATGGCGGAAGCAAACAGGATTCTTCGCTGGGCGGAAAATCACGTAAGCGCTCTGTCAGCAGTCTTCATTCCGGGAGTGGACAACTGGGAAGCAGACTTCCTCAGCAGACACAATCTCCATCCAGGAGAGTGGGGACTTCATCAAGAAGTTTTTGCAGAGATAACAAGTCATTGGGGACTTCCTCAAATAGACATGATGGCGTCACGCCTCAACAAAAAGCTTCGGAGATATTGTGCCAGGTCAAGGGACCCTCAGGCAGTAGCGGTAGATGCCCTGGTGACACCATGGGTGTTCCAGTCGGTCTATGTGTTCCCTCCTCTTCCTCTCATCTCAAAAATATTGAGAATCATAAGATGAAAAAGAGTGCAGACAATACTCATTGTTCCAGATTGGCCTCGAAGGGCCTGGTATTCAGATCTTCAGGACATGCTCACAGAAGATTCGTGGCCTCTTCCTCTCAGGGAGGACATGTTGCAGCAGGGGCCCTGCGTGTTCCAAGACTTACCGCGATTACGTTTGACGGCATGGCGGTTGACCACCGAATCCTAGCTGAAAGGAAAGGTATTCTGGAGGAAGTCATCCCTACTCTGATAAAGGCTAGGAAGGAGGTGACGGCGAAACACTATCACTGTATCTGGAGGAAGTATGTATCTTGGTGTGAAGCCAAGAATGCTCCTGCGGAAGATTTCCACCTGGGCCGTTTTCTCCACTTTCTACAAACAGGAGTGGATATGGGCCTAAAGTTAGGCTCCATTAAGGTACAGATTTCGGCCCTATCAATATTCTTTCAGAAGGAATTGGCTCTCCCTGAAGTCAAAACTTTTGTGAAGGGAGTGCAGCACATCCAGCCTCCTTTTGTGCCCCCAGTGGCACCATGGGACCTTAACGTGGTGTTACAGTTCCTAAAATCACACTGGTTTGAACCTCTTCAAATGGTTGAATTAAAATTTCTCAATTGGAAAGTGGTCATGTTGCTGGCCTTGGCATCTGCAAGGCGTGTGTCTGAATTGGCGGCTTTGTCTCACAAGAGCCCCTATTTGATTTTCCATGTGGATCGAGCAGAGTTGAGAACTCGTCCTTCATTTCATATGAACCAACCTATTGTGGTGCCTGTGGCTACGGGGGACTTAGAGGATTCCAAGTCCCTTGATGTAGTCAGGGAATTAAAAATTTATGTAGCCAGGACGGCTCGAGTTCGGAAAACAGAGGCACTGTTTGTCCTGTATTCGGCCAACAAAGTTGGCGCTCCTGCTTCTAAGCAGACTATTGCTCGCTGGATCTGTAACACAATCCAGCGGGCTCATTCTATGGTTGGATTGCCGGTACCAAATTCGGTAAAGGCCCATTCCACTAGGAGGGTGGGCTCTTCTTGGGCGGCTGCCCGAGGTGTCTCGGCATTGGAACTTTGCCGAGCGGCTACTTGATCGGGTTCAAACACTTTTGCTAAATTCTACAAGTTTGATACCTTGGCGGAGGAGGACCTCATGTTTGCTCAATCGGTGCTGCAGAGTCATCCGCACTCTCCCACCTGGTCTGGAGCTTTGGTATAATCCCCATGGTCCTTACGGAGTCTCCAGCATCCTCTAGGACGTAAGAGAAAATAAGATTTTAAACCTACCGGTAAATCTTTTTCTCCTAGTCCGTAGAGGATGCTGGGCGATCGTCCCAGTGCGGACTGAATTCTGCAAGGCTTGTATATAGTTACGCTTACATAAGGGTTATGTTACAGTTTTGATCAGTCTCTGGCTGATGCAGTTTTGTTTCATACTGTTAACTGGTTCGTATGTTCCAAGTTGTACGGTGTGGATGGTGTGGGCTGGTATGTATCTTGCCCTTAGATTAACAAAAATCCTTTCCTCGTACTCTCCGTCTCCTCTGGGCACAGTTCTCTAACTGAGGTCTTGAGGAGGGGCATGGAGGGAGGAGCCAGTGCACACCCATCTAAAGTCTTTAGAGTGCCCATGTCTCCTGCAGAGGCCGTCTATACCGCATGGTCCTTACGGAGTCCCCAGCATCCTCTACGGACTAAAACAAAACAATAAATAAACAGCGCTACCAGGTGTTGGTATTCAAATCAATATATAAAATTTAATACAAACAAATTAATATAAAAAAAAACACACATTAAAATCAGATGAATCGAACAAGCCTCATGTGCCAGTAATACGACCAAATGGTATTTCTATGGACTCATAAAAAGGCCAAGTGATGGTGGAATTGTTCCAATGCTTTATAATAACATATCCTGCACGGATAACCATAAGATAATTACCGGATCCTGGGTGGAAGATAGCAGGGTATCCCACCTAGCGCGGTGATGATGATTCTGTCCTGCGCAAATGTGAATGGTGGTTCTCCCTTTTTGTTAAATGTCCACATACATGGATCGGTCTCCGGATAGATGAGTGTTAGATGGGTCAGAGCTCTGAAGACCACTGCGGGTCATCCCAAACATTTGTATCCAATTTTATGGTAAAGCAATGGATGATCTGTACCATAGATTCTCTGGCCTTGGCGATGTCCTGGTCATAGGCTGGCAGCCTATGACCATTCACATTTGCGCAGGACAGAATCATCATCACCGCGCTAGGTGGGATACCCTGCTATCTTCCACCCAGGATCCGGTAATTATCTTATGGTTATCCGTGCAGGATATGTTATTATAAAGCATTGGAACAATTCCACCATCACTTGGCCTTTTTATGAGTCCATAGAAATACCATTTGGTCGTATTACTGGCACATGAGGCTTGTTCGATTCATCTGATTTTAATGTGTGTTTTTTTTTTTATATTAATTTGTTTGTATTAAATTTTATATATTGATTTGAATACCAACACCTGGTAGCGCTGTTTATTTATTGTTTTGTTTTGCTTCATATGGTGACTGACTATCACCTTTATTTAACAGCTGCTTTGGGAAAACAACTCTGTTAAAGCGCCCGGAGAAAAAGTATACTGATTTATCAGTATATATTTTTTCATCAAATATCTCTCCTCTACGGACTAGGAGAAAAAGATTTACCGGTAGGTTTAAAATCTTTTTTTTTTTCTCACAAAATGATGCAATCTTTTATTTATATATTTATATATATTAGGAGACATTGGCGCTGATAGTGTAGGGGTGTACATGCCCACATGGCTCTTACCACATCCACACAGCACTGATCACACCTCCCAATTTCTCACAATAGGTCCCTGAATATTTTCAGCTCCAGGCCCAAGCGGCCCTTAATCCGGACCTGGGCATAGCCAGAACTTTGTGGGCGCTATAGCAACATTTTGGAGTGGCCTCTATCCCTATGCATCTAGAGAGACATCTTTCCACAGTAGTTGTTAACTTTGTACCCCATAATAGTGCCCTAGTATATTTCTGAACCATAGTAGTGCCTTAGCCAATATTATGCCCCTTTGTAGTGCCCCAGTTTATTTTATGAACCATAGTAGTTCCCAAGTTCACATTATGTCACATTGTAGGGCTGCCAGCAGTAGCGGATCTTGCTATGGGCAAGCAGGATTTTTGCCTGGGGCGCCGCCTTCCAGAGGGTGCAGCCGCCGTGCCAAGATCCGCTACTGGTGTCAGCCGCACATAGGGGGTCATTCCGAGTTGTTCGCTCTTTATTTTTTTTTCGCAACGGAGCGATTAGTCGCTAATGCGCATGCGCAATGTCCGCAGTGCGACTGCGCCAAGTAAATTTGCTATGCAGTTAGGTATTTTACTCACGGCATTACGAGGTTTTTTCTTTGTTCTGGTGATCGTAATGTGATTGACAGGAAGTGGGTGTTTCTGGGCGGAAACAGGCCGTTTTATGGGAGTGTTTGAAAAAACGCTACCGTTTCTGGGAAAAACGCGGGAGTGGCTGGAGAAACGGAGGAGTGTCTGAGCGAACGCTGGGTGTGTTTGTGACGTCAAACCAGGAACGACAAGCACTGAACTGATCGCACTGGAAGAGTAAGTCTCGAGCTACTCAGAAACTGCACAGAGAAGTCTTTTCGCAATATTGCGAATCTTTCGTTCGCAATTTTGATAAGCTAAGATTCACTCCCAGTAGGCGTCTGCTTAGCGTGTGCAATGCTGCTAAAAGCAGCTTGCGAGCGAACAACTCGGAATGAGGGCCATAGATGCTAGAGGTCATTATTAACCTCTAGTGTCTATGCGGTGCTATTGGAGAGACGTCATGACGTCTCCCCCATAGATCCGAGGCGCGGCGCCGGCGGCCGGAGTCGGAGGGCAGCAGCGGTTGGGGAGCAGGGATTGTAAGTATTTATTTTTATTTTCTACTTTACAGCGGGCACAGTACTGGGGGCAATTCTCCAGAGGGCACAGTACTGGGGGCAATTCTACAGGGGGCACAGTACTGGGGGCAATACTACTGTGGGCACAGCTACAGGGGGCATGACTGACCATGCCCCTTCTCCATGAAGCCACACCCCTATTTTTTCACCCGTGGCGCCGCAAGGTCTAGATCAGGCCCTGGCTGCCAGTACACGTTATGCAACACATTGCCCCCATTCATGGTATGACAAAGCGTCCCAAGTTCATACCCTCCAACTGTATCTTTTTGGTCGGTACAGTACCGTTTTTTTATGGTCTGTACTGGCCAAAAAGGGCTTTGTACCAATTTGTGACTCACTAAATCTCCATTGAAAGTATAGGAAAGGGGGCATGGCCACGCCCCCTTTACCTGTGGCCACGCCTCCTTTTCTTATTTGTAACGGTTTTTAAGTGTAAAAAACTTAATATTGTGCCACATTATAGTGCCCATTTCATATTATGTCCTATTAAAGTGCCCCAGTTCATATTATGCCACACTATAGTGCCTTTACTTCATATTGTACCACATTACAGAGCCCCAGTTCATATGTCCCATTACAGTGCCCCAATTTCATATTATGCCACACTACAGTGCCTCTACTTCATATTGTACCACTTTACAGTCAGTACTCCAGTTCATCTTATGAAACATTATAATACAATCCAGTACAGTTTATACCACTGTTAGGGTCTCCTGCCCTGTGCTGCCACGTCGTCATGGCAACCGGGAGACAAGTGCTAGTGGAGTAACCTGAGCGCAGCTGATACTCCGGTTCGGGTCTTTTGCTGTGCAGTGGTTATAGGCTCTGTGCACGGCAGGGGATCCGGTGCTGGTTTTTGTGCTCACAGTCTGTGAGGTCTGAGTGGGGCGTGGACAGCACCTGCTTTATAAGGCCTCTTTTCAGGGTAAGCAGATGCTGCTGAATCTTTGTTGGTTAGTCAGTTCATGAAAGTTAGCCAGTACTGTGTAGCTTTGTATTTGTTTGTTGCTTACTGCAAATAGGCCTGGGGATTTGGTATTACACTCTGCCAATCCAGACCTAGCAGTAAGACTGGAGTCAGTCGTTTAGCTTGCTGGGGTTCTGTTACTACTCTGTGAACTTAGCAAGTTTGCGGCTGTATTCTAAGACTTGCCTGTCTAATCCTGTCTCACTGTGCTAGGTGTCAGGGGTCAGTTTAGTGGCAGTAAGCTAAAACCTGTGCACTGCAAGTGAGAAATAGGATTGTGGAGATTCTCCTTGTGTCTATCATTCCATCTCTGACCAAGGAGTTTACTGCCACACCCGTTGGTAACCCTTTAGGGTTTTGCTGTTGCCCTTAGCAACAGCATTTCGGGTTCTCTACGTATTAAAACACAACATCTTGCTTTTCCATCTGAGCAGTTCTAATACAAGGGAGATACTCAGTTCCTTAGCCTCTGGGCTTCTCTGTTCACTTTGTGTGTATTTTGTTACCCTATCACCTTCTGTGTACGTTATGTCATATCCCCCAGTTTGTCTGTGAGTCCATCTGTTTTGCATAACAGTTCAAACACCAGTACATTCCTGCAGACACTGGAGTGCATAACAGTTCTGACACCAGTACTTTCCTGCAGGCACTGGTGTGCATAACATATTCAGCAGCCTAATACTCCTGTTGAAATTTTGTGGGAATATGGAGCATACCCCTCAAAATACGTTGCAACAGGTGGTCGATCAGGTGCAGGTCCTGACTCGACAATTTAATGATTTGTCCATTAAAATGCACACCTCCCAGGCTGCTGGCGGAGCTCCCGCAGCAGCAGCACCTGCAGGGGTTAAGGAGCCGAAAGTAAATCTCCCGGATCGTTTTTCTGGAGATCGCTCGCAGTTCTTTTGTTTCAAGGAGAGCTGCAAGCTATACTTCCGGCTTAGGCCTCAGTCTTCTGGGTCGGAGATTCAGCGGGTGGGCATAGTGATTTCCTTGCTACAAGGAGACCCACAGGTCTGGGCATATGGGTTGCAGCCTGACTGTCCGTCGCTTAAAAGTGTTGATGCTTTTTTTACGGCACTGGGCATGTTGTATGATGACCCTGACAAGACGGCCTCAGCCGAGGCTCAGATTTCGATCCTTAAGCAAGGGCGAAGGCCAGTTGAGGTTTACTGTACGGAGTTTCGGAGGTTGGCCCATGATACCCAGTGGAATGACCCAGCCCTGAGACACCAGTACCGAAGAGGTCTTTCTAACCAGATAAAGGACCAACTGGTACAATATCCCTTGCCTGATAGCTTGGATCAGCTCATGCAGTTATCCATCCGGGTGGATAGACGGCTGAGAGAGCGTAGGCTTGAAAGGGAGACTGAGATTTCCTTCCTTCCCAAGGGAACCTCGGACTCTGAGGAATTTTCTGAGGAGCCTATGCAGATTGGGGCTACCCGCCTCTCCTCGCGTGAGAAGACGCGGAGGAGACAGCAGGGGTTGTGTTTGTACTGTGGGAATAAAGGTCATGTGGTAGTATCATGCCCAGAAAAGCCGGAAAACTTCAGGGCCTGAGGGTGATGGGAAATATCCTGTCAGGCCAGAAGTCAGAATTTCCCAAGAAGACTTTTATCATTCCGGTGACCTTGAAGATCCTCGGTCAAACTGTCAAGACTGAGGCCTTTGTGGACAGTGGGGCCGACGGGGTTTTTATGGACCGCCAATTCGCCCTGAAACACTCTGTTCCCTTAGTACCCTTGGCATCGGAAATTGAGATTTGTGGGTTAAACGGGGAACCATTATCCCAAGGTAAAATTACCTCTTGCACTAGCCAGATTTCTTTGTTTATTGGAGCCACACACTCTGAAAAATTGTCCTTTTATGTGACTGTCTGTACTTTTGCCCCATTGGTGTTGGGGTTACCCTGGTTAAGGGCCCACAATCCTCAATTTGACTGGGTCTCTGGGGAGATTCTTAGTTGGGGTACTGATTGTTTCAGGAGTTGCTTGAGCCTTCCAGTCAGGCTCTCGCAGCTAAGTTTGCCAGGATTGCCAGGGTGTTATGCAGATTTTGCGGACGTGTTCTCCAAAAAAGTTGCAGAGGTACTACCTCCCCATCGCCCCTATGACTGTGCCATTGATTTGTTGCCAAATGCTAAGCTTCCCAAGAGCAGGTTGTACTCCCTGTCACGTCCTGAGACTCAGGCTATGGCAGAGTACATTCAGGAGAACTTGGCTAAGGGATTTATCAGACCTTCACAGTCTCCAGTTGGGTCGGGGTTCTTCTTCGTGGGTAAAAAGGACGGTTCGTTGCGACCCTGCATCGACTTCAGGGAATTGAACCGTATCACGATTAAAAACTCATACCCACTGCCTCTCATTTCGGTCTTGTTTGACCAGCTTCGTACTGCCACCATTTTTTCTAAGATTGACCTACGCGGTGCGTACAATCTAATCCGAATAAGAGAGGGGGATGAATGGAAGACTGCCTTTAATACCCACTCAGGGCATTATGAATATTTGGTGATGCCTTTTGGGCTCTGTAATGCCCCGGCAGTCTTCCAGGATTTCATGAATGATGTGCTCAGGGAATATTTGGATAGATTCTTAGTTGTATACTTAGATGACATCCTAATCTTCTCCCATTCCCTGGAGGAACATCAGAAGCATGTACGCTTAGTCCTCCAGAAACTCAGAGACCACCGGCTTGGGGCGAAGCTGGAGAAGTGCGAATTTGAAGTTCAGCAAATCGCATTTCTAGGATATATTATCTCCCCAGAAGGTTTCCAAATGGAGGGTTCCAAGGTACAGGCAGTCCTGGATTGGGTGCAGCCCACTAGTTTGAAGGCGCTTCAGCGTTTCCTGGGCTTTGCGAATTTTTATAGACGATTTATCGCTGGATTTTCGTCTATAGTGGCGCCCTTGGTGGCACTCACTAAGAAAGGGGCGGATGTTGCTCACTGGTCTTGTGAGGCTAAAGCGGCTTTTGCCCGTCTCAAAAGGGCATTTGTTTCGGCCAAGGTGCTGCGACACCCAGATCCAGAGCGTCCTTTTGTGGTGGAGGTGGATGCCTCTGAGATGGGTATTGGGGCAGTGCTTTCTCAGATGGGAGTGTCTGATAATCGCCTTCATCCCTGTGCTTACTTTTCCCGTAAATTTTCGCCTGCCGAAATGAATTATGACGTGGGTAACCGGGAATTGTTGGCTATTAAGGATGCACTCGAGGAGTGGAGACACTGGCTTGAGGGGGCTAAGTTTGTGGTCTCAATTCTCACTGACCATAAGAATCTGGCATATTTAGAGTCAGCGAAGCGTCTCAATGCCAGGCAGGCACGATGGGCTTTGTTTTTTGCTCGCTTTAATTTTTTGATAACATATCGCCCTGGGTCAAAAAACATCAAGGCTGATGCGCTCTCGCGGAGTTTTGCTCCAATCCAGGAGACCACCGAGGAGCCGTTGCCCATTGTTTCCCCATCATGTATTAAAGTGGGCATTACCCAGGACCTCTTATCATTAGTCCTTAGAGCACAGGAGCAGGCTCCTCCAGACCTTCTGGTAGGTCTTTTGTTTGTGCCTCCTAGGTTAAGACAGCGAGTGTTCCTGGAATTCCATGCCAAGAAGTCGGCAGGTCACCCGGGTATTGCCAGAACTCGGGAGTTGCTATCTAGGGCGGTGTGGTGGCCCTCGGTGGCTAAGGATGTGGATCAGTGGGTTCGGGCATGTGACATCTGTGCCCGAAATAAGACTCCTAGAGGGGTTCCTGTTGGCCCATTACATCCACTCTCTATCCCATCTAAGCCATGGACCCACATTTCAATGGATTTTGTGGTGGACTTGCCCAAATCCTCGGGGATGACAGCCATCTGGGTTGTCGTTGACAGGTTTTCGAAGATGGCGCACTTCGTTCCACTGGTTGGGCTGCCATCAGCCAGACGCCTGTCTGAATTATTTATGCTGCATGTTGTGCGTCTCCACGGGTTGCCACTTGATGTGGTCTCTGACCGCGGATCCCAGTTTGTGGCCAAATTCTGGAGGGCATTTTGTTCCGATCTCCAGATTTCTGTCAGCTTGTCGTCAGGCTACCATCCGCAGTCTAATGGGCAGACTGAAAGGGTGAACCAGTCCTTGGAGCAGTTCCTCAGGTGTTATGTCTCCAAGTGTCAGACTGACTGGGTTGCTCATCTGTCCATGGCGGAGTTTGCCTATAACAACGCGGCTCACTCTGCTACAGGGATCTCTCCCTTCCTTTGTGTGTATGGGCATCATCCTAAGGCCAATTCTTTTGACCCCCTGGACTCCACGCCTGGTGGTTCCTCTGTGGTTTCGGTCCTTAGAGGTATTTGGCGGAAAGTGAAGAAAGCCCTTGTGTCTGTGTCATTAGTGACCAAAAGGATTTTTGATAAGCAGAAAAGACCCTGCAGCTTCAAATTAGGAGACTTCGTCTGGTTGTCTACCAAGAATTTGAAGTTGAGACAGCCATCTCATAAGTTAGGGCCCCGGTTCATCGGCCCTTATAAGATCACCAGGGTTATCAATCCGGTGGCATTTCAGTTAGATCTGCCCCGTTCTTTGGGTATCAATAAAACATTTCATTGTTCCCTTTTAAAACGGGCGATTAGTAATCCTTCTTCCAGTGGAAGACCTTCCCCTCTTCTGATACGTGGCCAGAGGGAGTTTGTTGTTGAAAGGATTCTTGACTCCAAGGTGGTTCGGGGTCGGCTGTCATTTTTGGTGCACTGGAAGGGGTATGGCCCGGAGGAGCGGTCGTGGGTGCGCAGTTGTGATCTTCATGCCCCCAGACTGATACGCTCTTTCTTCTCGCAGTTCCCCGATAAACCCGGTGGTAGGGGTTCTTTGACCCCTCGTCAGAGGGGGGGTACTGTTAGGGTCTCCTGCCCTGTGCTGCCACGTCGTCATGGCAACCGGGAGACAAGTGCTAGTGGAGTAACCTGAGCGCAGCTGATACTCCGGTTCGGGTCTTTTGCTGTGCAGTGGTTATAGGCTCTGTGCACGGCAGGGGATCCGGTGCTGGTTTTTGTGCTCACAGTCTGTGAGGTCTGAGTGGGGCGTGGACAGCACCTGCTTTATAAGGCCTCTTTTCAGGGTAAGCAGATGCTGCTGAATCTTTGTTGGTTAGTCAGTTCATGAAAGTTAGCCAGTACTGTGTAGCTTTGTATTTGTTTGTTGCTTACTGCAAATAGGCCTGGGGATTTGGTATTACACTCTGCCAATCCAGACCTAGCAGTAAGACTGGAGTCAGTCGTTTAGCTTGCTGGGGTTCTGTTACTACTCTGTGAACTTAGCAAGTTTGCGGCTGTATTCTAAGACTTGCCTGTCTAATCCTGTCTCACTGTGCTAGGTGTCAGGGGTCAGTTTAGTGGCAGTAAGCTAAAACCTGTGCACTGCAAGTGAGAAATAGGATTGTGGAGATTCTCCTTGTGTCTATCATTCCATCTCTGACCAAGGAGTTTACTGCCACACCCGTTGGTAACCCTTTAGGGTTTTGCTGTTGCCCTTAGCAACAGCATTTCGGGTTCTCTACGTATTAAAACACAACATCTTGCTTTTCCATCTGAGCAGTTCTAATACAAGGGAGATACTCAGTTCCTTAGCCTCTGGGCTTCTCTGTTCACTTTGTGTGTATTTTGTTACCCTATCACCTTCTGTGTACGTTATGTCATATCCCCCAGTTTGTCTGTGAGTCCATCTGTTTTGCATAACAGTTCAAACACCAGTACATTCCTGCAGACACTGGAGTGCATAACAGTTCTGACACCAGTACTTTCCTGCAGGCACTGGTGTGCATAACAACCACATTACAATGACATACCTCCCAACTTCTCATCTGTCTAAAGCGGGAGACATGCGCTCCCGAAAAAGGGGTGTGACCTAAGAAAAGGGGGCGTGGCTCCGTGGCAGGATCCACAATTGCGAGCCACGCCCCCGTTTTGTCACTGAGGGGGCAAACCCAGCGCTCTGTGAGTCGCTGGCATGCCCCCTCTTCCTCTAACTCCAGTGTATAGACGCTGTGCGCATGCGCACAGCATCTATTCACCGCTGCTCTGACACTACAGCCCGCGGGTGGGACAGCGTGACAGTCCCCAAAAAACGGGACTGTCCCGCAAAAATCGGGACAGTTGGGAGGTATGCAATGAGCAGGTCCAGGGACATATCTAGATATACTGCAGGCCCCAAGGCAAAAGTTTGTAAGGGCCCCTATTTACCGCCCAGTGGTTAAAACTGTATTTCTCTTACGTCCTAGAGGATGCTGGGGTCCACATTAGTTCCATGGGGTATAGACGGGTCCACTAGGAGCCACTGGCACTTTAAGTTTGAGAGTGTGGGCAGGCTCCTCCCTCTATGCCCCTCCTACCAGACTCAGTTTAGAAAATGTGCCCGAAGGAGCTGGTCACAGCTAGGGGAGCTCCTAGAGCTTCTTTAGTTTTAGTATTTTTTTAAGAGTTAAGTTAGGCACAGGGAGGCTGCTGGCAACAGCCTCTCTGCTTCGTGGGACTTAGGGGGGAGTATTGTCCGCCCTGAGGGGTTTTGAGCCACTATCTCCGCTGACAGGACATTAGCTCCTGATGATCGTTAGCCATCCCAGGTGACCGCTCACTCCTGCAGCATGCCGCCACCCCCTATCAAAACCAGAAGATTCCGGTGGCGAGTGAGCCACCAGCCCCCTCAGCAAGCAGGGAGCCAGTGTGAAGATGGCGGCAATAGGGTGGGAGCGCAGTATTAACTGCGCTCCAGAGGCTCGTCGGTACATAGTGCGGCACTGTGAGGGGCACCCTGAGCCAGCACCTATACCCTACACTGGTCAGCAAGCCTGTCAGGGACCTTGGTTACACTGCCAGCAGAAATCCTCAGGCCAGTATAAAGAATTGAAGAGCGGGAAGCAGCGCCATGTTCAGGGGGCGGAGTTTCTCTTCAGAGCAGACCCAGCAGCGTTCAGCGTCATTTTCCTGCCTGCAGATTCTATACAGAGACGCTGACAGGGAGAGCTATCCCTCCAAGAACCTCCAGCTATCCTGTGCGGTACCAGGGGGTTGTAGAAGGGGGGGGGGGGAGCTGTGTAAATACTATGTAGTCTATTAAGGTACACAGTAAGTGCTAGATAGTTGTATTATATCTACCTCAGTAAGCGCTGTGTCTGACATTTCACTGTGTGTGTGTGTGTGTGTGTGTGTGTGTGTCTGTGTGTGTGTGTGTGTGTGTGTTTGTTGTGTCACATAGCCATGTCTAGGGACTCTGTGTCATATGCTGCAGAGGATGTTTCCTCTCAGGATGAATCCATTCCATGTTCACAGAAATGTAATGTCTTGTCTCAGATCCCAATTAATGAGCCTGAGTGGTTGTCCTCTATTAAGGGGATGATCTCTCAGATCTCTACAAGGGTAGATCATACTGAGACTGAAACTCAGGTGTTAAAGAACTCTATGGCAGTTTGGTAAGGTTCTGTTCCTATTCCTGCAAAATCTCCTAGTATGTTCCCACGGAAACGTGCACTTGCCAAGAATATGCAAGATGATATGGATATTGACTCTGATACAGCAGACGGTGATGGGGACGTGCTGAGGGGGGGTGGCATCCCTTGCAAAGGGGGTGCAGCTCATGATTGAGGCCATTAGATATGTGTTAAACATTGACATGCCACCTGAGCAGGTTGAGGAGGCTTACTTCACTGACAATAAGAAAGCCTCGCTAACCTTCCCTGCGTCAAAAGAATTAAACGCTATATTTGAAAAATCCTGTGAAAACCCGGATAAAAAATTCCAGATCCCAAAAAGGGTTCTGGGTGCTTTTCCCTTCCCTGAGGAGGATAGAAAAAAATGGAAAAACCCACCCATAGTTGACGCATCTGTCTCCAGACTGTCTAAAAAGGCGGTTTTACCTGTCCCTTGATCTACCGCGTTAAAAGAACCGGCTGATCGTAAGATTGACACTACGCTCAAATCCATATACACTGCTTCAGGAGTGGTGTTAAGGCCCACTATTGCCTGTGAATGGATTGCTAAAGCCATAGTAAAGTGGTCAGGCACATTACTAGAGGATTTGGATACAATGGATAAAAGTGACATTGAATTGTTTCAGGATTCTGCGGGGTTCCTGGTGAAATCCAAGAAGGACCTGGGTACGCTGACTGCATGGATATCTTCCATGTCGGTCACAGCTCGCAGGGGACTCTGGCTACGCCAATGGCCTGCAGACGCGGAATCCAGGAGAAGTGTGGAGAACCTACCCTACAGAGGTCAGGCTCTTTTTTGGGAAGCATTGGATGCGTGGATTTCCACAGCAACCACGGGTAAGTCACCTTTCCTTCCCTCTGCTACACCTTCTATGAAGAAACCATTTTCTTCAGCTGTGTCGCAGTTCTTTCGAACTGCTAAGGCAAAAAAGACCAAGCCTCCTACCACTTTCTTTAGAGGTGGTCATGCAAAATCCAAAAAGCCTGCACCCACAGGCTCCCAGGACCAGAAACCTGCTTCTGGTTCCTCAAAATCATCAGCATGACGGTGGACTGCACAGCCTGGAGGACAGGCTGGTGGGTGCGAGACTCAGACGTTTCAGACACGTCTGGGTGTCGTCCGGCCTGGATCTCTGGGTACAGGATATTGTGTCCCAGGGGTACAGACTGGAATTTCAAAAACTCCCGCCTCACCGATTCTTCAAATCAGGCTTGCCAGCTTTGCTGACAGGCAAGGCTATCCTACGGGAAGCCATCCTAAAATTGGAAAAGTCACAGGTCATTGTCCCAGTTCCACCTCATATGCAAATCAAGGGTTATTATTCAAACCTTTTCATGGTACGGAAACCGGATGGTTCGGTCAGACCAATTTTGAACTTGAAATCGTTAAACCCTTACCTAAGGGTGTTCAAATTCAAAATGGAGTCTCTCAGAGCAGTGATTTCAAGTCTAGAGGAGGAAGAGTTCCTGGTATCCCTGGATATCAGTGATGCGTACTTCCACATTACGATTTGGCTGCCACACCAGGCTTATCTCAGATTTGCACTGTTAGATAGTCACTATCAATTTCCGGCACTGCCTTTCGGCCTCTCCACAGCACCGAGGGTGTTCACCAAGGTGATGGCCGAGATGATGGTTCTCCTCCGCAGACAGGGGGTGAACATAATCCCATATCTGGATGATCTGCTGATAAAGGGATCGTCCTGGGAGACGTTGTTGCAGTCCATTGTTCTCACGACTCATCTGCCCAGGGAACACGGTTGGATCCTGAACCTTCCAAAGTCACATTTGTAGCCGACAAGGAGATTGTCTTTCCTGGGAATGATCCTCAACACGGAAGTGCAGAGGGTGTTTCTGCCGGATGAGAAAGCATTAGTGGTTCAATCAATGGTCTGGGATGTCCTGAAGCCAACCCGGGTATCGGTTCATCAGTGCATTTGCCTTCTGGGAAGATGGTTGCCTCCTACGTGGCTCTACAGAACGGAAGGTTTCATGCTCGGTCCTTCCAACTAGATCTCCTAGACAAATGGCCGGGTTCTCACCTACACATGCATCAGAGTATACATCTGTCGCCAAAAGACAGGATTTCACTCCTCTGGTGGCTGCAAATGCCTCACCTTCTGGAGCGCCGCAGGTTCGGGATTCAGGACTGGGTCCTTCTTATGATGGATGCAAGTCTCCGGGGTAGGGCACAGTCACTCAGGGGGAAACCTTCCAAGGAAGGTGGTCAAGCCTGGAATCCAGTCTTCAAATAAACATTCTAGAACTAAGAGCCATCTACAACGGTCTTCTCCAAGTGGCTCATCTTCTGAGAGATCGAGCCATTCAAGTGCAGTCGTATAATGTAACGACGGTGGCCTACATAAACCGACAGGGCGGAATGAAGAGCAGAGCTGCAATGTCAGAGGTAACAAAAATCATTATCTGGGCAGAAAAGCACGCGGTGGCGCTGTCAGCAATCTTCATTCCGGGAGTAGACAACTGGGAAGCGAACTTCCTCAGCAGACACGATCTCCATCCGGGAGAGTGGGGACTACATCCGTTGGTGTTCACGGAGGTAACAGATCTTTGGGGTGTACCTCAAATAGACATGATGGCCTCCCGTCTCAACAAGAAGCTTTGTAGGTATTGTTCCAGGTCAAGGGATCCGCAAGCCGTGGCGGTGGATACCCTACTGACACCGTGGGTGTTCCAGTCGGTGTACGTTTTTCATCCACTTCCACTCATTCCAAGAGTTCTAAAACTCATAAGGAGAACAAGAGTTCAGGCAATCCTCATTGCTCCGGAGTGGCCAAGAAGGGCTTGGTACGCGGATCTTCTGGGTCTTCTGCTGGAAGGTCCGAGGCCTCTTCCTCTTCAGGAGGACCTACTGCAACAGGGGCCGTTCGCTTATCAAGACTTACCGCAGCTACGTTTGACGGCATGGAAGTTGAACGTCAGATATTAGCTCAGAAGGGCATTCCTAGCAAGGTTATTCCTACCCTGATACAGGCTAGGAAAGGAGTAACGTCTAAACATTACCATCACATTTGGAAAAAGTATATCTCTTGGTGTGAATCCAAGAAGTTTCCTACAGTGGAGTTTCAACTGGGAAGGTTTCTCCTCTTGCTGCAAGCAGGTGTGGATATGGACCTAAGGCTGGGATCCGTGAAGGTCCAGATTTTGGCCTTATCCATTTTCTTCCAGAAACGGATGGCTTCCCTCACTGCGGTTTAGACTTTCTTGGAAGGGGTTCTGCACATCCAGCCTCCCTTTGTGCCACATACGGCACCTTGGAATCTTAACATGGTGTTACAGTTCCTCCATTGTTAGGGACTAACAACGGATTGGTTCGAGCCTCTACAGGAGATTGAGGTCAAGTTTCTCATGTGGAAGACTGTCACTTTGTTGGCCTTAGCCTCTGCTAGATGTGTGTCGGAGTTGGGGACTTTGTCTTATAAAAGCCCATACTTGGTCTTCCATGAAGATAGAGCTGAGCTCCGGACACGTCAGCAGTTCCTTCCTAAGGTTGTGTTAGCATTTCATATCAACCAACCTATTGTGGTGCCAGTGGCTACTGACTCCTCATTTTCATCAAAGTCCTTGGATGTTGTAAGGGCTCTGAAAATCTATGTGAAGAGGACTGCTCATCACAGAAAATCGGACTCTGTTTGTCCTGTATGATCCCAAGAAACTTGGGTGTCCTGCTTCTAAGCAGACTATATCTCACTGGATCAGGTTCACTATCCAGCATGTGTATTCTATGGCAGGTGGGTTCTTCCTGGGCAGCTGCCCGGGGTGTCTCGGCTTTACAGCTTTGCTGAGCGGCTACTTGGTCTGGGTTGAACACATTTGCTAAGTTTTACAGGTTCGATACTTTAGCCTCTGAGGACCTGAAGTTTGGTCAAACAGTTCTGCAGGAGCCTCCACGCTCTCCCTCCCATTCTGGAAGCTATGGTACATCCCCATGGTACTAATGTGGACCCCAGCATCCTCTAGGACATAAGAGAAAATAGGATTTTAATTACCTACCAGTAAATCCTTTTCTCGTAGTCTGTAGAGGATGCTGGGCGCACCGCCCAGTGCTTCGTGACCCTGCAGTGGTTATTTAACTCAGTACTGCTTCATTCTTGGTTAAGTACCGTTTTGTTACTTGGTTTAGTAATATTGGGGGTCATTCCGACCCGATCGCTCGCTGCAGTTTATCGCAGTGCAGCGATCAGGTCGGAACTGCGCATGCACCGGCGCCGCAGTCCACGGCACATGCCAGATGGCCGAAGGCCGTAGTTGCCTAGCGATTGCCTCTGAGGCAGAGGCGGTCACTGGGCGGGGGGTGGCTGGAAGGCGGCATTCAGCTGCCGTTTAGGAGGCGCGGTCCGGCAAACACAGCACAGGCGTGGCCGGACCATTGGGGGGCGGGTTGTGGCGGCTGCGTGATGTCACACGCAGCCGCTGCGACTCGGGGCAGCGAAGAAGTTCTCCCGGCCAGCCACAGAAGCTGCGCTGGCCGGGAGTAACTCCTGAGATGCAAAAGCATTGCTGCTGTGCGATGCTTTTGCATTTCTGGGGGGGGGGGGGGGGGCGTCACTGACATGCGGGGAGGACTAGCCCTGTGCTGGGCGCACCACCACATGTCTGAGTGCTAAATTTAGCACAGCTACGATCAACTCGGAATGACCCCCATTGTTAAGCCGTTGCTGATTTTTCAAGCTGGTTAGCTTGGTTTGCCTGTGTGAGCTGGTATGAATCTCGCCACTATCTGTGTATTATCCTTCTCACAAAGTTGTCCGTCTCCTTGGGCACCATTTCTAGACTGTCTGGTAAGAGGGGCATAGAGGGAGGAGCCAGCCCACACTCTCAAACTCTTAAAGTGCCAATGGCTCCTGGTGGACGCATCTATACCCCATGGTGCTAATGTGGACCCCAGCATCCTCTACAGACTACGAGAAAAGGATGTAACGGTAGGTAATTAAAATCCTATTATTATAACACATGTAACTTTGACAGGGAAGGTGGGCACCTTTCAGCTCTGGACTCCTTAGCAGCTGCACTCCCTGCACCTATGGTAGCTATGCCCTTGGGTTCGGTATATGTTCCCAATAGTTCAACAGTGACCATGTCGACAATGATGAAATAGTCACAACATCGACAAAGTATTTTTTTTATGTATGCCTAAGCCTAAGGCCGGGTACACACTACAGCGGCGGCCAATCGTAGCGATGATCAGGCCAAATTCCCTTTGGCCCAGACCAGCGGGGACTGGCCATACACATATAAAGGATGGAACGACATATCATTCTGTCCTTCATTTACACTGCACGGGGTCGCTTGCAACATCTTCCGTCAGCCCTGGAAGATGTCGCTATTGATTGAAGGGGTAGCGCGCAAATGTAGATGATTTGTCATTACTAAACAACAAATTGTCCCGACATCTCTGTAGTGTGTGCATGGCTTAACATCATAATTGTCAGCTTTCTGGTGTTGACATCCTCATATCCTCTTCAAGACCCAGTACAAGCTATGTCAGCTCTTTAATATACAGCACATGCCCTGTATCCTTATCTTTACAAAGCATGTTAAACTGTCAATGCTGCAATGTCCAACACAGGCTATGTCATCTATACAATTATCCAGTATACTGTAGGCCCTGTTTCTGCAGCGGGGTACACTGGTATTCCACAGGGACTAACATTGGGGTGTAAAGTTGGATCTTGATTCGAGGCACCAACAGGCTAAAGCTTTGACTGTTCCCAAGATGCACTGCACTGCTTCCTCTATATCCCCGCCTCCAGGCACTGGAGCTCAGTTTGTAAGTTGGCACCTGCAGTGCAGGCAGCTAACAGGATGGGCTGCTCTAAGCAGCCCTAAAAAGAGCTTTTCTGAGAAGAAAGAAAACTTCAAGGGACGCTGCACAGGCACTAGTTGCTATATGTCATACTGACATATCGTGCTGCGGCTCCCTCACCTTCCCCAGTGGCGCTGTATTCTCCCGTGCCCTGGTTGCCGGGTACTTACAGCGGAGGTGCTCCGGTTTTATCAGGCACACACATACCACCGCTGCTCTCCTGGATTGCGTGGCCGCACATCTAGGGAGGAGGTAAGAGGGTCCCCCAGATGGTACCCGCCAAAATCACGATCCGGATGCTGTCTCAGGAGATGGACCGTGACGCTGGCGCGCACACTGTGGCCATACAGGGACCACACTATATCCACGAGGGCAAGGAGCACAGGTCGAATTTACTAAAATCCATTTCACATAGGCTCCATAGTACCTGGTGGTGAAGTCCAGCAGAGGGGATAAAGTGCTGACCAGTAGCACCTCCCTCAGCCCCAGGTGCCATCTACAGCAGATGTTCCCTCTCTGGAGCTGAATCTCTCTCCCTCACTCCCTGTCAGCGTTTGGGCGCCATTACACAGAGCTGCGCTGATTCTGGGACTGCTGGGCACAGTATCCTCTGCAAAGCCGCCTGCCTCATCTGCGCTGTGCTTTTACAGGACACTTAAGTATTCTACATGTCGTTTAGACATTGTTAGTTAAGAACAAGTGCATAACTATATGAATATTTAGTACAAGTATTCTGTGATATACATCCAGTGTTTACTGTGCATTGTTATATCTGTATACATACATAGCTCTATGTAGTATTAGCAGTGCAGTTTTATTGTTGTATGTAATAATTTCTGCATTGTACATGTGATTGTGTGTGCCAGTAGCTGCTGTGTGGTTTCCATTCAGTGTATCTCACACATATTGCTATCCCTATATTTTGTACCCTGAGCGGGGGCTAAGTGTGTCAGGGTCATATATATATATATATATATATATATATATATATATTCAAAAAAGGTCGCACTCACATCTTCAAAACAAGCAACAACTGGGGTGTCTCCAATGCCAGAGCATTACAATTATAGAAAGTTAATAGGGGCACTCTCCAGATTTTTGTAATATGCAAAAAATATTCTCATTTATTTTGATATATGTTACATAGTCCACTTGGTCACATGAGATAGTGGTGGTCATTCCGAGTTGTTCGCTATTTTTTTCGTTCGCACAACATATTCGCAAAGTTGCGATTATGTTGTAAAATTGCGAACATCCGCCCCCATCATAAATTTGCTATTTCGTACGCAGTACTACACAAGGTAGGCGTATGCCAAATTACAACGCATTAATGCAAATCCATCGCATACGCACAAACCTCATTGAAAAAATACGATGTCATCGTAGATTTACACATTCCTCTTAAATGTGCTAAGGCTTTAGCAAACAAACGCACAGCAATGGTTTTTTTCCCCTAATTTAGATGACACCTTGCAATTCAAACTCAACAAGCGTCCCTCAATTTAAAAACCAATTAGTGTACTGATTGATTGTGTGCATGACCAATTAAGTCTGCAAAGAATACCTCAAGAACACTTTGTAGGCCTAATTGGACATTACCATGTTTGTTTTTAAACAAGTGCAAGAGATGTGTAAACTGTGCCTGACATAAATGTAAATTGCATAATTTTGTGTGGATGTTTAGTGTGTGAATGTATGTGTTTACATGTTTTTTTTAAATATAACCTACTAACTAACCTAATTTGTATGTAATAAATAAGACTAATTTTTTTTGTTTTGTTTTTGTTTTTTTTGTTAGGTAACCAATTTATGCTTTGCAATATGATTTAAATTTTTACCATTAAAAACATCACAAGCGCATAACGGAGTAAAATAATTTTTTATTTTTTCAACATATTTTTTTTTCCAAAAATGACAAATAAACTTTTGTATAACATTTTTTTGAAAGTAATTTTTGCAAAACTTCTACTTCAGCCAACATGGCCTCCAAATGTGCCTTCATGCGGGCAACGATGACTGCCAGTCTTGTGGGATCTCCAACGGCAACATCTGAAATGCCGAGTAAAAATGCAATTTAAAACATAACTCACATTACCTATTACTTCACAATTCCACAAAGCACACTTTCATATAAAATGATATACATCATGGATGTATAAATGACAAAACAGTAGCATACCAACACACAAGCATACTCAGCAATGTTTGTCATAGCAAAATTAAAATGTGTAAAAGTCTACCACACCATGATGTACATTTACTAAGATGGGAGTTATATTTAGGGTGTGATGTTGTCCATAGCAACCAAACACATTCTACTTCTCTTCTAGAAGGTGGTAAATAACTGTAAATTTGTTTGTGTTTGGTTGCCATGGGCAACATCCAATCTTGAATCACACCCCCAAATTATTACATGTAACACCATACTGGTCTTCAGTCACATCTGGAGTGAAGCAGACTTGTCTTTTGTGCTGTTTGGCCCTGCATCATCACACTGCATATCAACATCTTCAGAAGGACAACATATCCTAGCATGCCCACACTCCCTGAAAGCCTGCCTTACTAAATAAGGTCAAACAGGTTTTGAAAAATGAAATAAGCATTTTGTGAGTGTAACTTTCACAACACAAATCATTGTGTCGTTAGGCTGGCTAACAAAGTGACTCCTGCGACTTTTTTAAAAAAAAATTCCAATACCCAAGCACAATTGTAAAAGTAAAACAACACAAAAAGTAACACTCAGGTCTAAATATGTTGCATATAATGTTTCACATACAAACCTTGTTGTGCAGGCAAACCTGTCGACATAGTGCTCAGCAACCAGATGTAGACACTGTACATATAATGTCCCCCACACAAATGTGAATGCATCATCCATACCATGATGAAGAAGACAAGCATTTAACCAAGACAAAAGCTTGACCACAGTACAACACTGCATTTATTTGAATGTGTTTTTTCTTTAATAAATTTAAAAATAAGGAATGTGTGCGAACTTACTCTCCTCTGCCACTTGGCCACCTCCCTCTAGTGGCACCGGGGCCTCTCTGCCCATTCAGTTGGTGGCGAAGTTGTCTGGCTGGGGGTTGGAGGCTGGATGGGTGAGGTTGGCTGGATGGGGGATGGGTGCTGGATGGGGGAAGGAGGCAGGATGGGGGAAGGAAGGTCCAATTGTGTGAGAGGATGGAAGGGGGAGTTACTTACAGAGGAGGTTTGGGAATGATAGGGTGGGGGTGGTGGTGTGCTTTTTTGGGACACAGAGGGGGAGGGGGGCAGAGAGGGGAATTTGGAAAGAGAGTGGGATTGGGCTGGAGAGGGGGTGTGGGCTGGAGAGGGGGATTGGGCTGGAGAGGGGGATTGGGAAAGAGAGTGGGATTGGGCTGGAGAGGGGGAGTGGGAAAATGAGGGTGAGGTGGCTGGAGAGGGTGAGGTGGCTGGAGAGGGGGTTTTGGCTGGAGAGGGGGATTGGGCAAAAGAGGGTGAGGTGGCTGGAGAGGGTGAGGTGGCTGGAGAGGGTGAGGTAGCTGGAGAGGGGGATTGGGCAGGAGAGGGAGATTGGGCAAGAGAGGGGGATTGGGCAGGAGAGGGGGATTGGGCAGGAGAGGTGGAGGGTGAGCCAGAAGGGGATGGGGCTTCAGAATGTGCCTGTTGTGGCCTCCCAGCACCAGCACCTTGCCGTTGTGCTCGCCCTAGAATGACATATGTAATTTTTAGGTTTTAACATATACATTTAGAACATCAGCATATTCCTATTACTCTGTTCTGTACCATGTTAAAGAGACAGGGGTAACATTACTAAGTTAGTAAAATGTTTATACTGGTGATGTTGCCCATAGCAACCAATCATATTATACATAAACTTTCTTAAGCACCTTCTATCAGATAATATATAGAATCTGAATGTTTGTTATAGCCAACATCACCAGTTCTCCAAACCACCAACATTTTAATAAAAAACCCACTGAGCAGGTTATTGGGTTCAGTTGTCAGCCTGTGTAGTAATTATGCACAACAACATACAGTCAGTACCATACCTCCCATCATGACCCTCTCCAGGAGGGCCAGAATGTTCTGCTCCGTCACTTCCCTCTTAATTTATGATTGTCATCACCTGTGCTGAAACACCTTTATTCCATAAATTAAGTGACAAGTCCAGAAGCAGAGTATTCTGTCCCTCCTGGAGAGGGTCATGTTGGGAGGTATGCAGTACTACTTGCCCTACCCACACACACTCATGTTTATTGTAAGTGTGCAAATGTTCACACTCTCACTTAGTGAAAGTATACAAAGGTTATGCGTAAAATCCGTCATGTAACGAAATGTTACTTATTGCGCCCACGTAGGGTACGGATTTGTTGCCGCAGCTCCGCCAACAAGTCCGGCGTACGCCTTCGTAGGTCGCTCCAGCGTCTCTCAAGCTGGATAACTGACCTCCGGCTGCGGATGCGGGTCCTTAACAAGCGTCTGACCTCCGCGTAGGCCTCGCGCTTTACCCGATTTGGGACAAAGTGCCCTACGCGGCCTACGCGGCGGTCCATCACCGCCACCAAGACGCGGAGCTCACGCCGTGTGAATGGTGCAGCACGCATCATGGCAATGGCATTTTCCATATATGGGCATATATTTAGTGTGTGTTGGCATGTGATTGGTGTAAAATCTATGCTGTCATCTAAATTAACTTTATTGATGTGTGCATTGAATAAACTTTATTGCTGTCTACAGTGCTGTGAAGAGCAGAGGGGTTGTTTCGCTATAGCGGAAATTCGCAGTCGCGGAAGAGCATGATAATAAAAGAACCTACCCTCACAATTCCACACACACACACACACACACACACACACACACACACACACACACACACACACACACATTTTTACTAAAATATTTGAGACAATCTGTGTACTCACCACATTTTGGAGGAACAATCAGCTGCACAGTCAGAAAGTTTACAACATTTAGTATCATATGTGTTGTATTTTGTTTTGAAAACAGGATTAGAAAAAAAAAAGTAATTACAACAATTTAGCAAAAAAAAAATATTTTACAACCAAAATAAACATTGTAAGGTTAACATGTTTGAATATTTACAGAAACAACTAATAATATATTCACACACACCAAAACAATTACACAATGAGCTTTCAATAGCTACCTAAATGACATCAGAGCAAAATGAACATAAACATACAGTGACTTTGTTTAATATTTTTTTAATTTTTAAAAAATCACTATACCTGAAATATTCCCGCACAATGCGTGCCCTTACTTCGTTTCCCCTCCGGGAAACACTCCCCCCACCGACTCTCCGCCCAACCCCTGGCTCCTCATCTGGCAATTCCTCTGTGTGAGGAAGCTCAACGCGACTCCTTACAGCGATGTTATGTAGAATAGCGCACAGGACCACAATTTTACTTACCATCTCCGGCGAATACATGATGTCGCCACCAGTGCGGTGGAGCACACGAAAGCGCCCTTTAAGGACACCAATCGTGCGCTCCACCAGCTGTCTAGTGGCAGTAAGCGCGGAGTTAAATGCCGTCTGTGGTCCTGGCCTGGGCTTACTGTAAGGAGTCATGAGCCAGGGGGTGCAAGGATATCCACGGTCTCCTGTTTGATGAGAAGAAAAGAAAATAATTAGAATCTTACATTTACAAATATTATTGTAAGTAAATAAATAAAAACACTCACCCAATAACCACATGTCTTGTCCTACCATCGATCTTAATCTGTGCCATATCCCTGATTGTCTAATGACATGGGCATCATGGGAGTTCCCCGGGAACTTAGCATTCAGGGACAGGATCTGGAGGGATGGCCCACAAACAACCATTACATTCAGAGAATGAAACAGTTTCCTGTTTCTATAAATTTGTTCATTATGTCTTGGTGGTACAATAGCTACATGTGTGCCATCCACAACCCCAATAACATGTGGGAAGCAACTACCACCTTCCTCAAATTGCCGCTTCACCACATCTAGGGCCCCAATATCCAAAGGCATAGCAATAAATTGCTTAACACGCTTAATAAAAGCCTGGCTGACACGCCGCAGGACCTTACTGAACTGGCCCTGCGACATGCCAACCAGATCGCCCACAACATGCTGGTATGAACCAGTGGCAACAAAATGTAACACAGCAAGGAATTGTGTCAATGCTGGTATTGCTGTAGGATACCTAATGGATTGTTCTAGATCACTCTCTATTATGGAGAGAGTGTCTAGGATTAGATGAGGTGGCAGCCTGTACCTGCGCAAAACCACATCATCAGGCATCCCAAAAAGGAGGACACGGGTACGGAAAATTGGTGGCCTAGCACGCCTCCGTTGCCTTGGATGATGAGGAGCCGGTTGCGGTTGGAGGGCTTGCAGCAGTTGGGGTGGGAGTGGTTCCATGGGTTGGGGTGGGAGGGCTTCAGCTGCCACATGAATGGACATCACCAACTTAAAATGAAGGTAAGAATCATTAAAATAAAAAATAAAAAAACACACATTGTCAGCCATAAACAAAGTCAAAGTGTATGGGTGTTAACTTACTGCAGGAGCATACTCCATTTCTTCAAGAATAAAATACGGGTCCAAAACACAAAATTGGGAACAAAACAAAAACAAACCTTTAGCTAATTATTTCAAACATAGGTTAACATCACTAATCAAAAAGTATTTGAGATTTCAAACATACCCATATAATTACTGCCACAATATATTTAAAAACAACTAAGTATGAATAATGTAAATTAGTTTAAAAAATTAAAAAAAAAAAAAAAAAAGACTGTCCTTTAGTAGCTAATACAGCAAAAATCAGCCCTACTTTGTCAAAAGTAAATGCTTTGTAAACAAAGAAATGACACCTACAAGAGAGAGAAATAGCCTATAACAAATAAGATACACACTTGCTACAAACACACTCCAGGACACAAAGGTATAGGCGACTTACCTGCTCAAGAAATGAAAATTCAAATGTACTAGCAAAAACAACAAAAATGCAGCCTACTTGGGCAAAAAATAAATAATAATCCCAAATCCACAAATGACACACCTACAGGAGACACAGAAGGAGTCTAAGAGATCATATAGACACTTACATCAAACAGCAGCACACACAGGGATAGGCAACTTACCTGCTCAAGAAATGAAGATACAAATGTGGGAGCAAAAACAACAAAAATGCAGCCAACTTGGGCAAAAAATAAATAATAATCCCAAATCCACAAATGAGACACCTACAAGAGACACAGAAGGAGTCTAAGAGATCATATAGACACTTACATCAAATAGCAGCACACACAGGGATAGGCGACTTACCTGCTCAAGAAATGAAGATACAAATGTGGGAGCAAAAACAACAAAAATGCAGCCAATTTAGGCAAAAAATAAATTATAATCCAAAATCCACAAATGAGACACCTAAAAGAGACACAGAAGGAGTCTAATAAATCAAACAAACTGTGTGAACAATATAACATACACACTGTAAAGTACAGGTAAGAAAAAAAACACATATGCCATAATAAAACATTAAAATATCAAACAGATATCCTCCAAAATACATAAACCCAGTTCCATTGCACCACCATACATACTTGGCTTGATAAATGACTAATGTAGGAATACTCACAAAAGAAACTTAGCCAAAAAAACGCACTACGCTATACAAAATGTTAAAAGCGAAAAAACGGACATCTGTCTGCATGACAATGCAAAAATAACTCACTCTGCAAAGTTGTCCCAAAGCTGACCACCTTCGATGAGAACACACAGCAGCTTCAATCATCATACACCCACTCACACAGGCTGCAAACCAGGCTCTTAAATAAGCAGTACAATCAGTCACATAATTAGCATAATTTACACCTGTGTAAATTTCCACTACGCACGCAGCCATAAATAGCTACACACCTGTGCGTACAGACATGCCACTAGCAACATGGCTTCTCGTGAGGAATTGGCAGCAGAGCTGGACCGCGTGCAGCAGCAGGTGTCCGCATTGTCACAAAGACGCATGGCGTTGCGTCGGCAGATGCTGCAATCCGCCTCCGCGGATTCTGAAGAAGCAGGACTCAGTACTAGAGACATTCCAGCTTCTGATCCCCAGCAGTTAAGAGATGATACCCTGCCAGACAGACATACTGGGGTAACTGAGGGAGATTCAGCATTAGCCGCAGAAACACAAAATACACAAGCAGCTAGTGAAGAGGAAGATGGTGAGGAACAGGACCAAAGCTCATAGGCTACTTCAAGGAGAAGAAAAAGGCAGCCCGCATTCACTAAGAGGGAGTTGCGTGTTTTGGTCACACAGGCCATGTCAAAAATACATAGAGGACCAAAAAACATGGGTGCTGCTACCAAAGATAGAATCTGGAGGGACATCACTCACTCTGTGAATGAAGTCGGCTCTATAGTCCGAACATCACAGGAAGTTAGAAGACGGTAAGTGTATATTGGCATTCCATTATCTGTGCAAAGTATTCTTTAAAAACAAATGCATAACATGTGTCCGAGATATTAGATGTGATGTTGCCTATAGCAACCAAATGCAGAACATGTGCCCTAGATATTAGATGTGATGTTGACTATAGCAACCAAATGCAGAACATGTGTCCTAGATATTAGATGTGATGTTGCCTACAGCAACCAAATGCATAACATGTGTCCTAGATATTAAAGCAGGTATTTTTTATTTTTAATATACCTTGCCCCTATTTATCAAAACATATGTAGTTGGGCCGACTTCAAATCCCGCCTGAAGGGCAAGAGGTCTGCGGAGGGGAATGCCTCAAGGGCTACAGGGGGAGGACCAGCTGCCACTGTGGAATACACAGATCTGGAGGAGATGGCCATGGACTGTGTCAGTTATGAGGAGGGGGGAGGGGTGTCTTATATGGACACGGACCTGCCTGAAATACTGACGGCACATGACTTGCCAGGTAAGTTTACACACATATTTGTATTGTTTAATTGTTTTTGTTACAAAAGTCACTAAATTTAAATTTTCAACTCTTTTTCCACACATTCTTCTATTTGCTTTGCACATAACACAGCACAGGGGGGTGATCAGGTAGAGTCACAGGAGGGTTATGTGGCTGAGGCTGAGGTGGAGGGACCTAGTGTGTCTGGTAGTGTGGGACCACAAATCCCACCTATCCAGATTCCAACTGCCCCCCCCCCCCACACAACCCTCTGCTATCCCGGAAATCCTGACTGAAATAGCTAGGTATGGTGAGAGCCTAAATGCTTTTCAGGACAGGATGCTCCGGGAGGTAAGCCAGATAGCTGTCCGGCTCACTGAGCACAGAACCAGTGTGGAGCAAGGTGTAGCTCAACTCTGCCAAGGTCTGGCAGAGATCAGGCAGGGACAAGATCAACTTGCCTCCTCCTTCAAAGACCTTGCAAACTCGATCTTGCAAGGGCTCCAGGCCATCGCTGTCTCCCTTGCCCACAGTGGCAGAGAGCCAGCCACATCGGCTCCCTCCCCTCACCCTGCCCAGGAAGAACATCCCACTGGGCAGGGCCCACGAAGGTTGCGCCGCAGACCAAGCCAAGAAGAACATCAGGCGGGGAAAAAAAAGAGAAAGTGATGTCTCTCCAGATGGGCAGCACCCATGTTTTTCATGTTGGCTCTATGTATTTTTTGTGTTGCCTTGTGTGGCCAGAATGGCTAACTCCCTCTTAGTGAAAATATAGATTTCAGTTTTCTGATATTGTAGCCTGTGAGCTTTTTTTCCTGTACACCAGAGCCATCTTCCTCTTCCTTGCTGTGTATTGTTGTGTTTGTGTGGTGGCTCCTGAATCTAACTCAGTTCCCCAAAAATATATGTCTGGCTGGGTGTTTACACCATATTATTTTTTTTCATTAAAATTATTATTTTGTCAGAAGATGGAGTTTCCCTAGTACTGAGTTCTGCTATGTGATTTGTGTCAGTGGCATCTGCTTGCTGCTTGGTCCATCTTTGCCTGTGATACTCACCTGTAGCCATGTTGTTTGGACCACTGTTAAATTTTTTGCAGTAATAAAAAAAAAAAAAATTCTGTACTTTATTAAAGTTAATGCATTATGTTAATCTTAGCCCAGTAAAGTTTAGCAAGGCATATAGACACTTTGGGAACAAGGGAACAACCAGAATAATCATACAAGCATTGCATCTTTAAAAATGCAACAGGTATGCCTTGCACAACACTTTAATGGCCATATTAAAATAGTATTCATAACTAGGTTTTTGGGTTACTATGGGCAACATGACATAATATTAAACATTGTCAGATATTCAAGCAAAAGAAAAATGTATTATTAAAAATTAAAAAAAAGTGTATGCTGCATTATGTTGGTACAGATATTTGTGATATACAAAGGGTTACATTTTATGTAGTTTAGATGTAGTTTAAGTTTGGTTAATTAAACTTGTTTGCATTTGGTAGCATTTAAAACATTAAAACATGCACTTTACATCAATGTTTAGTTTAAAACTTGGACCAAAAAAATAACCTTATTTGGCAGCGTGACAGATTTATAGATGCTTACAATAATAAACATGTAATGTGTCCACACAATTGCTGTTTGCAGTACTTCAGCAGAGCAGTGTTTAGGAAGTAATTGAGCAACAGATGAATGGGCTCTCCAATTAACTGCTAATTATTGCATACACACTTGTAACACTACTTCGCAAATGCTGAGTAACTGCAGAGCTACTCGGATGCTGCGTCAAGATTGAGAAGATTTGCTATGTTAGGTTTAACACCGAAAAAGCATTTCTGCTAAAAACACGCCTACTGCTAGTTGCATACTCCCACACTAGACGCCCACTTTCACGCCCATGTCATACGATTGCGAAGCCGCGCCTCTGCCACGCCTTCGGCAATCCCCGTTTTCGTTTCTGTGTAACGAGCTGTTTTATTTGTAGTATTTCTGCACAAGTGTCGTTTCGCTATACTCGCGCATGCGTATTTCCGCTTTTGCGCATGCGCAGTTACTTGTTTTCGGCCTATTTGCGATGCGATGACCCGCTGCGATCAACTCGGAATGAGGGCCAGTGTCTCAAGCGCTTTCGGCCCACAACAGGCCTTCCTCAGGAGGCTATACAGAGTAACTGTATAACAAATAATAAAATCAGGCAACAGATAATCCCAGGAATCCAGCAGTAAAGATGGCCATGCCTGACTAGCTCTATATACACCTTATCCCAATTGAAATTGGCACCAAAAACGCCCCCTCATGACGTCATAGTAATGCGACTTATTATACATCAATATACATCTTATATCCAGGCAACATGCCGCATCAATAAAAAGAGAAATAGCTCAATGTACATTCGTGTTGTACACAAGAAGGATAAACCAAATCCCACTTACAAATTAATGTGATCCCGCCACGGAATCCGTGGTTAATTCACAAGAACAGCCCCTCCGGTCAATGAGGTGCTCGCGTCATCAGGACAGAGGAGGGACAGCGGCGTCTCTCCCCAGCCATTCCTAAGCAACGCAGACCACTTCCGGCCCGTGAACCGCATATGTTGCCCGGGCGGAAGTGAGGTTGCGCCGTGTGGAGCCAAATAGGAAGTATCTCCGCAGCATCACCATTATGTTAAATATAATATAGTCAGTATAAAACCAACTTCACCTTATCCCTTATATCAAAGCAACTAGGTACAATCGCCATCCACTATACTGTTTATATCTAAACACCATAACAACACGAATGTACAATACTATTCCAGGTGTTAGAACCAGTCAACACAGTTAAAAACAATCCACATTAAATATTAAACACTACACTATGAATACTAATGGGAAAGTCAATGGGCACACCTATATTAATATTAAAGAGACATTTATCCAATAACTTCCTGTGGCTACATAGCCAACACCTCATGGGGGTGTGAAACAACCCATAATTACCTACCCTTAAGCAGTCACAGTGTATTTGATGAAAAATATATATAAACAAAGAACAATGTGTCTATATATGTGTGATTATTAGACAAACAACACTACTTAATATATACATATACACATATATATATATACAGAATCCACATATGCATTTTTACACACATATAAAACTATATGTGTGTACAATGTGTGTCGGTCAGGATCTATAAATAGCAGCTTAGAACATTTCTCAACAAAAAAAGGAGAAAAAACAGAAAGAAAAACAAAAAAAGATAAAAAGGTCCTTCCTCAACGTAGAAAATGTTTTAAAAGATTAGATACATTGAGTACATTGGGCACCACCGAACCCAATCTATGGATCCACCTTGCTTCTAATTTCTTTAAAGGGGTGATCGGTCTACACCTCTTTTGGGCACTGGAACCCAATCAATTATTCAGCACTTGAGAGAGGCCACTTGACGTCCCGCTGTCAAAAAGTGTTGGGCAACCAGCTTGTCAGTGCGTACTGTCAGGAGTGCTTGATGGATCGAACTGCGGTGATTCAACATCCTCTCCCTGAACGTACAAGTGGTCATCCCCACATAATGAAGGCCACACGGGCATATTAACATGTAAATTACATGATAAAGGCGGCAGTGTAACCTAAATCGGATGTTAATAGATTTCCCACTCAGGGGATGCGGGAACTTATGCCCAACCAGCATGGAGCAGCATGTAACACACCCTAGGCACGTGACGCAGCCCTTCTTTTGTGAATTCAGCCATCCACTTTCTATATTGGCAGTTTGTCTTGCAGGATGCATCAAAAGCTGCTTCAAATTGCGGCCGCGTCTGTATGTCATCATTGGTGGATGTTCAAACATACCCTTGAGCTTAGGGTCAGATTTTATTATTGGCCAATGTCGCCTCAATGAGGATCCAATGCTGGTTCATTTTTCATCAAATTGTGTAATGTGTATCATTCGTGCCCCTTTTACCGGTTTTGGCTCCACACATCTTAAGCGTGCCCTCTCCAAGCAAGCACTGATCATGCTTTTTTTTATACCCCCTCTCCAGGAACCGAGTCTTCATTTCCAAAATGTGTACTTCCGCAGTTACTGGATCCGTATTATTCCTCAGAACTCGCATAAGCTGCAAAATGGGTAAGCTCGACCTGAGCGAGGGTGGATGGTTACTTGTAGCATGTAAGATCGTGTTACGATCTGTCTCCTTTCTAAATAGGGTGGTGCCCAATCTGGTACCTTTACGAAAAATTGTTAAAGCCAAAAAATGAATGGAACTACTGCTTACATGTCCAGTAAATTGTACAGTAGATTCCAAACTGTTCAATTGTTCCAGCATACCATTAAAATCAGCATAAATATATCATCTATAAAGCGTTTGTAGTAGATAACTTTACTACCGTATGTGGGCAAGATATTGGTTGTCTCATATTGATGTATAAAAATGCCTGCATACACGGGGGCCACATTCGAAATAGCAGTTTTTTATGCCCCATGAATTTTTAACAAGTTTTCTTCTCATTTAGTTTTTTTCTTTTCTTTGTGTGTCGGTCAGATGACTCAGTGCTGTTCCACAGTTGAGAGATGCTTGATTTGTATGTATCTATGACAGAAAAAGGGTAGTTTTCCCTGGTAATTGCCTTATAAAAATTATACAGAGTTAGGTCATATTGGAAGTTCTTTGTATGTTATTGATGTTGTAGTTTATAGAATGACCCAATCAGGGACCCCTGCTTTTGATGAAGGCCTTCTATTTGCAGCTGAGAATCAATTGGTATCATTAACAGATGATGATGCAGAGAAGGTCTACTTTGACCATTTTGAGTTCACCAGTTTACCGGCAGAGAAATAAATTGATCTGTTTCATAGAATCACATGTTTGAAGCGTAGAGAGATTGAACTCATGCTTCATGGGCAATTTCCTTATGAATATCACTCTAAAAAGATACCACGTGTTTTTCGAGTGAGCAATACTCCGACCATATGAAGAACTAATGCAGTTTTCTGCACTAAATGGTGTGAAGTATTAAATAAATGCTCACTCGATCTTATCCTGTTGGTTATTGAGGAGGTTGGGTTAGAGCTGGTTAAAATTCATGAAGAAATTGTCAAGTTTGTAAAAACTCATCAGCAGTCATTAAAGGCTGATAAGACGGATATATGGTGTAAAAAAAATTCAGACACAGGTTGAATCATTCAGAGATGAACTGGTAACTTTCAAAAGTAAAAAGTTACAGGCTGTGAACCATGATTATGCTACCCATCAGGTATATAGATGGCTAACAGGTGAAGCTGTGAATACCAGGCGGTTTAGACAAAATAGACCGTTCCGGAACAGGTCTCAATTGAGTACTGATTCATCTACATCACATTCAGCTTCAGACTCTGAGTCTTTAGGTACAAGACCACCGAGTGTTTTTTTAGGGAGAAGCTCACGGGTGGCCACACTAAAAAACCTTGGAGAAGTAGAAGACCCCACCCTAGGAGGGGCGGCTTCAAAGAGAAGAGGGCGAAGGAAGAAGTGTATTTAATTTGTCTGATCATCATTTCACTGAAGGTGAGACTTCCCTTCTGTCACTGGGTTTATCTTTTGTGCCGACATCTAAACATGATGATTTTAACCTAGCGGTTGATCATTACAAATTTGGACGGAAGATGAGGTTGAGAGAGTTTTTCAATGATCAGTCCAGTGACAGTGGGGATGAGATGATTCGATATTCGGTCTTTAAAAAGCCTAGTGTGTTTGATCCGCCGACCTGTAGCCCGAGTATAAGTACCTATTTGAGGATGACTGAAAGTGACTTTAGAAACATTGCTGGGAGGAATTTTGGTAATCTGAAGCCTGAACAACGCATTTCTTTAAATTCATTGTGTAATAATGACAAAATTGTCATTTCTGATTCTGGTACTTACATCAAGTGTGAATACAATCCAATGCCACTCATCAAAAAGAGGGTTGACTCCCTGGTTGGTTGATTGATAGGTCAGTCAGTGGTGGTTGACTGAGCAAATATATCTCTTTTTGAAGGTGGAGTGTCCAATCTGTCCCATGCTTTATACCCTCCCCAAGGTCCATAAGACCTTGGTTAGCCCCCCGGGCAGACCGATCATATCCACCAGGGGGTCCCTCTTACAACCTCTAGCGATGTTTGTGGATACTTTTCTACAGGAATTGATTCCATTCATTCCAAGCTAGTTGAGGGACACAGGGAATTTTTTAATTAAGATCTTGGAACTTGGTGACATTGATGAGAGATTATTACTTGCGACACTTGAAGTGTCATCATTGTATACCATCATCCCCCATGACTTGGGGCTTGAGGCGGTAAGGAAATTACTTATATCAGCTGGTACATTGGTTGTCCCAATTGAGGGGCTCTTAGAATTTTTGGAGCTAATATTGACCAATAACCAATTCATGTAATAGGGTGACTATTATATACAATGCTCGGGGACAGCCATGGATTCGAATGTGGCCCCCGTGTATGCAGGCATTTTTATGAATCAATATGAGACAACCAATATCTTGCCCACATATGGTAGTAAAGTTATCTACTACAAACGCTTTATGGATGATATAGGGTTCACTACGGGTGGCCGGCGGTCGGGCTCCCGGCGACCAGCATCCCGGCGCCGGGAGCCCGACCGCCGGCTTACCGACAGCTTGGCGAGCGCAAATGAGCCCCTTGCGGGCTCGCTGCGCTCGCCACGCTACGGGCACGGTGGCGCGCTACGCGCGCCACACTATTTTATTCTCCCTCTATGGGGGTCGTGGACCCCCACGAGGGAAAATAAGTGTCGGTAAGCCGGCGGTCGGGCTCCCGGCGCCGGTATACTGAGCGCCGGGAGCCCGACCGCCGGCAAACAGAAGACCACCCATGATATATTTATGCTGTGGGATGGCACTGAGTCTGATTTTAATGGTATGCTGGAACAATTGAACAGTTTGGATTCTACTTTACGATTAACTGGACATGTAAGCAGTAGTTCCATTAATTTTTTTGGATTTATTGATTTTTCGTAAAGGTACCAGATTGGACACCACCCTATTTAGAAAGCAAACAGATCGTAACACGATCTTACATGCTACAAGTAACCATCCACCCTAGCTCAGTTCGAGCTTACACATTTCGCAGTTTATGCAAGTTCTGAGGAATAATACAGATCCAGTAACTGCGGAAGTACAAATTTTGGAAATGAAGACTCGGTTCCTGGAGAGGGGGTATAAAAAAAGCATGATCAGTGCTTGCTTGGAGAAGGCATGCTTAAGATGTGTGGAGCCAAAACCGGTAAAAGAGGTACGAATGATATACGTTACGCAATTTGATGAAAAATCAACCAGCATTGGATCCTCATTGAGGCAACATTGGGCAATAATAAAATCTGACCCTAAGCTCAAGGGCATGTTTGAACATCCACCAATGATGGCATACAGATGCGGCCCCAATTTGAAGCAGCTTTTGATGCATCCGGCAAGACAAACTACCAATATAGAAAGTGGATGGCTGAATTCACAAAAGAAGGGCTGCGTCAAGTGCCTAGGGTGTGTTACATGCCGCTCCATGCTGGTTGGGGATAAGTTCCCGCATCCCCTGAGTGGGAAATCTATTAACATTCAATTTAGGTTACACTGCCGCCTTGATCATGTAATTTACATGTTAATATGCCTGTGTGGCCTACCTTATGTGGGGATGACCACTTGTACGCTCAGGGAGAGGATGGCGAATCACCGCAGTTCGATCCATCAAGCACTCCTGACAGGACGCACTGACAAGCTGGTTGCCCATCACTTTTTGACAGTGGGACATCAAGTGGCCTCTCTCAAGTGCCGAATTATTGATTGGGTTCCAGTGTCCAAAAGGGGTGGAGACCGATCACTCCTTTTAAAGAAATTAGAAGCAAGGTGGATCCATAGATTTGGTTCGGTGGTGCCCAATGGACTCAATGAATCTAATCCTTTAAAAAAAATTCTACGTTGAGGAAGGACTTTTTTTTATTTTGTTATTTTTCTTTCTATTTTTTCTCCTTTTTTTGTTGAGAAATGTTCTAAGCTGCTATTTATAGATCCTGACCGACACACATTGTACACACATATAGTTTTATATGTGTGTAAATATGCATATGTGGATTCTGTATATATATATATGTATATATTAAGTAGTGTTGTTTGTCTAATAATCACACATATATAGACACATTATTCTTTGTTTATATATATTTTTCATCTTATACACTTTGACTGCTTAAGGGTAGGTAATTAGGGGTTGTTTCCCATTAGTAGTCATAGTGTAGTGTTTAGTATTTAATGTGGATTGTTTTTAACTGTGTTGACTGGCTCTAACACCTGGAATAGTATTGTACATTCGTGTTGTTATGGTGTTTAGATATAAACAGTATAGTGGATGGCGATTGTACCTAGTTGCTTTGATATAAGGGATAAGGTGAAGTTGTTTTTTTACTGACTATACTATATTTAACATAATGGTGATGCTGCGGAGATACTTCCTATTTGCGCTCTACACGGAGCAACCTCACTTCTGCCCGGGCAACATATGCAGCTCACGGGCCGGAAGTGGTCTGCGTTGCTTAGGAATGGCTGGGGAGAGACCCCGCTGTCCCTCCTCTGTCCTGATGATGTAAGCGCCTCATGGACCGGAGGGGCTGCGCTTGTGAATTAACCACGGATTCCGTGGCGGGATCACATTACTTTGTAAGTGGGATTTGGTTTATCCTTCTTGTGCACACGAATGTACATTGAGCTATTTCTCTTTTCATTGATGCGGCATGTTGCCTGGATATAGAATGTATATTGATGTATAATAAGTCGCATTACTATAACATCATGAGGGGGCGTTTTTGGCGCCAATTTCAATTGGGATAAGGTGTATATAGAGCCAGTCAGGCATGGCCCTCTTTACTGCTGGATGCTTGGGATTATCTGTTGCCTGATTTTATTATTTGTTATGCAGTTACTGTGTATAGCCTCCTGAGGAAGGCCCGTTGTGGGCCGAAAGCGCTTGAGGACACTATCTCATGTGACAAAGTGGACTATGTAACATATATCAAAATAAATGAGAATATTTTTTGCATATTAGAAAAATCTGGAGAGTGCCTCTATTAACTTTTATTTATATATATATATATATATATATATATATATATATATATATATAGTGTTTCACAGGATATACTATTTGGTATCTTTCGCTTTGTATTTTGGTCACCCTATACTGCTTAAATCCTCTGTTTGTGTTCTGCATTTGCAGTCACCTTACACAGGGGTTTTTGGTCCGGTACTGTGTTTGTCTGGCTATATTGTACTACTAAGCCCTAAGGCTATGTTTCCAAGTAATGTCTACTACACAGGGCGGGAATTCCATGGACACTCCTGCCTCATGCAGTGCTGATGCCATGGTTTTACCTGAGGAAATTATTTCAGCTGAGGGTCCAGGTACTGGGTGTTCTGCACCCCCTAGTCAGCCTGCAGCACCGGTGGCACACCAAAACCCACCTTGCTTTCTCTAATATGCTGACTATGCTGGTAACAAGACTTATGCCCCCTGTGGGACCTCCTGTGCCATTACAGCCGCATATTGTCCCTGTAGTTAATCCAATATGGGCGGATACTCTGTCAGCTCTGTTACAGCAATTAAATCAGTCCTTGGTTAAACAAACAACTAACCCTCACCCTCCTAGGACCAAAAGGTCATCTAAGCGGGTAATTTCTTCCTCACAATCCACTCATGGTTCGGATACTTCATCCGATGAAGATTGGGAATATACTGATCCATCAGACACTGATGCAGCTGCTTCTGATAAGTAATCTGTAACACAGGTTAATGTACCCGACCTAGTTGAGGCTATCACAATGATTCTTCAGGTTGATGACCCTTGTGAATGCCAAATTGTTTTCTCACAAATATTTAAAATGCCCGCTCTAATATATATTGCAGATGCCAGGCGCATCTTATTACCATATACGATAAAAGTGCGCTGTACATCGCCAAACACTGCATCCCATAAGAGAAAACAATACACCCACACATTATCTGAGTTCCAAAGCTCATTGATGTATATATTTGTTATTAAAAGGATATGGATTCAATATATATTACAATGTACAGTATACCTATAATTACATGATTACAACTCACACAGTAAGCAGTTAATACAGTTACATACAGTTACATGCCAGCGATACAATACCATTCCCTCAATGCTTATGTCTCTCTCTCTCACCTAAAATCATGCTGGGACTCCATCTTACGCTGAGACCAAAACAGGAACTGACCTCCTGTGTGATCAGCAGTGTGTTATCTAGATTTTGGGGGAGGGATTCATGATGAGTCACTAGTCTCTTTGTATATGCTAATCAGGTTCAGCCTTGTAGACATCCAAAGGGCTGGCCTGAGTTTCCTGTCCACTACCTGTTTGGAATATCTATTGTTCTAATAAAAGTGATTTTAGCTTTTATACATTTAATCATAATTATCCGCTGCAATGTCCCACAACTTCACAACAAGCATCAAATGAATCTACACATCAATCTGGTTGCTTCAATAGTAAACATGACCGGTCTTATGGATGATTCGGTAGCAAGATTTATAGCAGCTCCTGCAAAATTCAAGTTTAACCTATCCCGGGAAGAACGGGTGGCCCTGGATAAACTTTCTGCCTATCAGGATATTGTTATTCGGCCCGCCGATAAGGGTGGGGCCATCGTTATCCTTGATTTAGAATATTACAGAAATGAAATCAATGGTCAACTCTCGGAAGCAGGGGTATATAAAAAGCTGAGAGCCAATCCTGTTTCAGAATATCAGAAGGAACTGTTTGGGATTCTTAAACAAGCTACGGATCAAAACCTACTACCAGACAAAGTGACAAAAGCATTGTATGTGAGTTCCCCAAAGAATCCGATACTTTATACTTTGCCCAAGTTACATAAGCACGCTACCCTTCCACCGGGAAGGCCTATCATTTCCGCGAGGGACTCTCTTTACCAGCCTGTGGCCCAGCTGTTGGATAGTATACTGCAGCCTTTATTGATGTCTCAGAAATCCTTTCTTAAGGATACTACTTCTTTTTTGCTTAAATTGCAGGAATACAATGAGGTTCCACCTCATACTTTGCTGTGTTGCCTTGACGTGTGCAGCTTGTACACGTCAATTCCACACGATGAAGGCATGCGGGCAATGAAATTGTTTCTGGATGCGAATTTGTCCCCTGAACTGTTTGACCATAAGCTGTTCCTCACATTACTGGAATTAACATTGCATCGCAATTATTTCTTGTTTGATGGCAATTTTTTCTTACAGCTACGGGGGTGCGCGATGGGATCATCGGTCGCACCCTCGTATGCTAATGTATATATGTTTGAACAAGAAGGCAGGATGTTCTTTGGTAATCCAGCTGTTAGAGATAATATTCTTATGTACACGAGGTACATAGATGATGTGTTCCTACTGTGGGTTGGAGGACAGGCTGAGTTTGATTCTCTTATGTCGGAGATTAACAACCTTGAGTCTCCCATCAAATTTACCTATACTTGCAGCAGCCACGAAATCAATTATCTAGATGTTAAAATCCGTCTAGAGGATGGCATCATTCATACTGAGATTTACTCTAAGCCCACAGATAGGAACACACTTCTACTTGCCTCTAGTCACCACCCTGAGCCCCTTAAGAAAGGGCTCCCCGCATCCCAAATGATGAGGGTGGCTCGCATTACGAGCGATGCTAAGAAAGTACCACCATTACTTGATGACATGATTGCCAAGTTTGAGTGCCGGGGTTATGACAAACAGCTTTTGGAAGAACAAAAACAAAAGATCATGTTGATGTCTAGATCAGATTTATTACAACCTGGACAAAAGAGCAATCAAAAGATCTTACCATGGGCTTGCGACTTCACCACAGCTAGCCCCATAATACGCAGAGCAACTAAAGCACTGTGGCCTTTAGTTAGCTCAGACCCTGACCTCCCAGTGTTTAAAGAAATTAGACCCATTGCAGCATTCAGGCGTGGCAGTAATCTCAGGGACCGTCTGGTCAAATCCGACATTACTGGGATGGGTAATAAAGCCATCCCGAATGTCTCTTATAAGGCACCAGGGTGTTATAGATGCCCTAAATGTGCTACTTGTAAATATATGGTGGTGTGCAAAGAGTTCAAACATCCCCACATTGATAAAACATATAACATCAGACACGTTATCACGTGCAGCACTTCTTTCGTGGTGTACGTTGTGGTCTGTCCGTGCGGCTTGTTTTACGTGGGGCAGACCACGCGGAAACTTAGTGAGAGGATGGCAGCACACAGGTCGGCCATCAAGCTAACCCTTGAAGGCAAACCCATAGACCAACCTGTAGCGCGTCATTTTAAGAGGGCACATCACACCCTGGATGACATCAGATACTTTGGGATTGACCATGTACCCCTTACTTTAAGGGGAGGTGATAGAGCAAAGGTCCTGTTGGAAAAAGAGTCCAGATGGATAATGAGATTGAATACCTTCTCCCCGGGTGGTCTAAATGATAAGATCAATTGGAATTTACTTTAGATTTGTTTAAAGGGTATAGTGCTTAGATATCTTTATTTATAATAAGTTGTCTTTAATATGTCTTGGATCGATCTCTGTAGGTGGTAATTGGTATGGTATTTAGGTTATATTATATGGCACAAGTAATCCAATGCATTTCCACTCAGTGTATGGTTATGTCACTGTGAATTTGTATATTCATATGTTTTTAATTCTTTCAGCCCGTCTCACCCCTTACCCACGATGAGAGTCACCTTCCTGGACCCACGGATCTACCCCCTGCATTATACGAGCCGCAATATGATCTGTGACACGCATGCTAAGCGTGTCCATGGTAACGGTGGAACGCACGTCCCGCGTGTCCAAGGCAACGGTTACGTCTGCAGAACAGGATGTGACGTGAGATGAGGACAGGAAGTGTGGACTCCGGCGTGTGGCAGCGAGGACGGGCGCCTTAATGTAAGGTATTTAAATGTCTGTTTTGTCTATATATGTTGTTGTCTGTATTTGGTACTGAGGACGGGGCGCAAGCTCCGAAACGTCACGTCTACCTTGAATACAAGTTGATTTGCATACATCAGCCTCCAGTGCCGTTTTTTGGGGATTTATCTGCTGTTTGATATCCAGGCACGGGGCGAAGCTGCTACATTTGAATGGAAGTGCCGGCTGCTATAGAATATATATATATATATATATATATATATATAGTGTTTCACAGGATATACTATTTGGTATCTTTCGCTTTGTATTTTGGTCACCCTATACTGCTTAAATCCTCTGTTTGTGTTCTGCATTTGCAGTCACCTTACACAGGGGTTTTTGGTCCGGTACTGTGTTTGTCTGGCTATATTGTACTACTAAGCCCTAAGGCTATGTTTCCAAGTAATGTCTACTACACAGGGCGGGAATTCCATGGACACTCCTGCCTCATGCAGTGCTGATGCCATGGTTTTACCTGAGGAAATTATTTCAGCTGAGGGTCCAGGTACTGGGTGTTCTGCACCCCCTAGTCAGCCTGCAGCACCGGTGGCACACCAAAACCCACCTTGCTTTCTCTAATATGCTGACTATGCTGGTAACAAGACTTATGCCCCCTGTGGGACCTCCTGTGCCATTACAGCCGCATATTGTCCCTGTAGTTAATCCAATATGGGCGGATACTCTGTCAGCTCTGTTACAGCAATTAAATCAGTCCTTGGTTAAACAAACAACTAACCCTCACCCTCCTAGGACCAAAAGGTCATCTAAGCGGGTAATTTCTTCCTCACAATCCACTCATGGTTCGGATACTTCATCCGATGAAGATTGGGAATATACTGATCCATCAGACACTGATGCAGCTGCTTCTGATAAGTAATCTGTAACACAGGTTAATGTACCCGACCTAGTTGAGGCTATCACAATGATTCTTCAGGTTGATGACCCTTGTGAATGCCAAATTGTTTTCTCACAAATATTTAAAATGCCCGCTCTAATATATATTGCAGATGCCAGGCGCATCTTATTACCATATACGATAAAAGTGCGCTGTACATCGCCAAACACTGCATCCCATAAGAGAAAACAATACACCCACACATTATCTGAGTTCCAAAGCTCATTGATGTATATATTTGTTATTAAAAGGATATGGATTCAATATATATTACAATGTACAGTATACCTATAATTACATGATTACAACTCACACAGTAAGCAGTTAATACAGTTACATACAGTTACATGCCAGCGATACAATACCATTCCCTCAATGCTTATGTCTCTCTCTCTCACCTAAAATCATGCTGGGACTCCATCTTACGCTGAGACCAAAACAGGAACTGACCTCCTGTGTGATCAGCAGTGTGTTATCTAGATTTTGGGGGAGGGATTCATGATGAGTCACTAGTCTCTTTGTATATGCTAATCAGGTTCAGCCTTGTAGACATCCAAAGGGCTGGCCTGAGTTTCCTGTCCACTACCTGTTTGGAATATCTATTGTTCTAATAAAAGTGATTTTAGCTTTTATACATTTAATCATAATTATCCGCTGCAATGTCCCACAACTTCACAACAAGCATCAAATGAATCTACACATCAATCTGGTTGCTTCAATAGTAAACATGACCGGTCTATCTTGTTTCGTTCAAATAATACACATACATGACATTACTTCATTATATATAATTTTAAATCATCATGATGTCTGGCGCTTGATATTATTATAGTTATGTACTGTATGAAATAAGTGTCGAATCCATCTCTGTGGCATATCCGTGTAAATGCGTGTGTTACCATATATTGCTGTGCTCGCTGCGCGTATTTGCAAGTATAGCGACTCATAATGTGTGTAGTTTCTATGTTCTCTTTATGTAATATTTTTGACTTCGACACCCTCCAGATACGTCTAAGAAACCTGATAAATTCAAACATCAGAAAGTTACTAAATTAGTTTTACCACATTCTGAACATTTAGTTGACATACGTCAGGAATCCTGGGAGTCTCCAGGAAAGAAAGTCTCCCTGTCTAAATAGATGCTAGCTCGGTATCCGCTCGCTGCAGAGTTAAGTAAAAATTGGGAAACACCACCTCAGGTGGACTCGGATGTCGCACGTCTTGTGGTGTCTTCTACTCTGCCTGAGCTCTCCTGAGTTTTCCTAGTAAAATGTTGTTTTAGAATTTTTTTGTTTTACAGGGAGGCTGCTGGCAACAGCCTCCCTGCAGTGAGGGACTGAGGGGGGGAGCAGTGTCCGCCCTGCGGGGTCTGAGCCAATGTCTCTGCTGACTGGACGCTGAGCTTCAGAGGGGTCTTATAGTTCTCTGCCACTGGGGTCCGCTTGCCCTAGCAGCATACCGCCACCCCTTTGCAGAGCTGAAGAATCGGTGGCGAGTAAGACACCGACCCCCCTAGCAAGCGGGGGGTCGTGTGAAGATGGCGGCAACAGGGTAGGAGCACAGTATTAACTGTGCTACGGGGATGGCTCAGCGGTACATGGTGTGGCGCTGTGAGGGGTACCCTGTGCCAGCACTACACACGACACTGGTCCAGAAGCCTGTCGGGGTCCCAAGATCTCAGCCAGCACTAAAGCCTTAAGCCAGTATAAACAGAAGAAGAGCGGGAAGACTACGCCATTTTGGGGGCGGAGCTTCTCCTCAGAGTGGACCCAGCAGCGTTTCAGCACCATTTTCGTGCCTGCACAGCGCTGACCAGGAAAGAAGGTCCCTCCATAGCAACTCCAGCTATCTGTAAACAGTACCAAGGGGTTGTAGAAGGGGGGGGGGGGGGGGGGGGTAGGCTGCAATACGACTGTGTATCCTATTAAGTTGCACAGTCAGCGCTGACAAGGGGTCTCCCTTTGGTAAAAGTGCTGTGTGTGGGTTGGCTCCAATCTCTGTCTCTCTCTTGCCACTCTTGGGGGGAAACTCTGTCTGCCCTCACCTGTGTGTGTGTGTGTGTGTGTGTGTGTGTGTGTGTGTGTGTGTGTGTGTGTGTGTGGAGCAGGGCCGGACCGGCCATCTGGCACTTCTGGCACAGGTGGGCCGGTCTGGCAGCTGCAACCCCTCCCTCTTGACACTCCCACCTCCTCGCTGCGGCCGCTGTGCTCCGCGGAGAAGTCCTCTCCGCTTTCGTCCCAACTTCCCAGAATGCCGATGGGGGTGCGACGTCATCGCGCACAGCATTCTGGGAGCAGCCGCGGTGATGGGAAAAGGCCGGGGAGCAGCAGCAGCAGCCGCCCAAGCATGGCGTGTACTACACACGAAGGACCATGTCTGCTGCCTGCCTGAGCCCCTGAGGAGGAGTCCCGCCACCATGCAGATCCCGGCCCCAGCAGCAGCACACACATGGCCAGCTGCAGCATCAGCACTGCAGGGAGAGTTCTGTCCCCTGGCCAAGGTGAGTGCGAGTGTATACATGCACTGGCTGATTCCTCCCTCTCATTTTCTCTCTGTCCTCACCCCCCCCAACCCTCTCTCTCTCTCTTTCTTTTGTCCTCACCTCTTTTGTTCTCACCCCCCCTCTCTCTTGTCCTCACCTCTCTCTTTTGTTCTCACCCCCCCCCCCCTCTTGTCCTCACCTCTCTCTTTTGTTCTCACCCCCCCTCTTGTCCTCACCTCTCTCTTTTGTTCTCACCCCCCCCTCTTGTCCTCACCTCTCTCTTTTGATCTCACCCCCCCCCCTCTTGTTCTCACTTCTATCTCTTTTGTCCTAACCCTCTCTCTGTCTCTTCACCTCTCTTTTCCTCACCCCTCTCTCCCATCCACATCCTTCTCTCCCATCCACATCCCTCTCTCCCATCCACATCCCTCTCTCTTTTTTGTCCCCACCCCCTCTTTCTTTTGTCCCTACCCCCTCTATTTTTTGTCCACACCCCCTCTCTCTTTCTTTTGTCCTCACCCCCTCTTTTTTGTCCCCACCCTCTCTCTTTTTGTACACCCCCCACTCTCTTTGTTTTGTCCTCACCCCCTCTTTTTTGTCCACACCCCCTCTCTCTTTCTTTTGTCCTCACCCCTCTTTTTTTTCCTCACCCCCTCTCTTTCTTTTGTCCTCACCTCTCTTTTGTCCTCACTCCCCCTCCCTCTAGTCCTTACCTCTCTCTGTCTTTCTTGTCCTCGCCTCTCTCTTTTGTTCTCACCCACCCTCTTGTCCTCACCTCTCTCTCCCATCCACATCTCTCTCTTTCTTTTGTCCTCACTCCCTCTCCTTCTTTTGTCCTCACTCCCCCTCTCTCTAGTCCTCACTTCTCTCTCTTTTATCCTCACCTCTCTCTCAGCTTTACCACCTCTTTTGCCCTCACTTCTCTATCTCTTGTTTTCACCCCCCTTTTGCCTCACCCCTCTCTCTTTCTATCGTCATAGCACATAGCATTCTGTGAGCGGCTATGGGGGAAAGAAGTCCTAGGAGCAGCAGCACGGTGTCCGCCCACAATCACCTAGTTTACAGCCTGCCTGAGCCCCTTGCCCTGAGGAGGAGACACGCCACCCATGCAGTCCTGGAACCCGGCCACAGCAGCACCACAGCACATGGTCAGCTGCAGCATCAGCACTGCAGGGAGAGCGCTGCCTCCCACCAAGGTGAGTATGGGTATTCCCATGCCATGGCTGTCTGTCTGTCTCTCATTCTCTCTCTATTGTTCTCACCCTCTCTCTCTCTCTGTCCTCACCTCTCTCTCACTCTCTTGTCCCCACCTCTCACCCCATCCCTCTCTCTTGTCTTCACCTCTCTCTCCCGTCCTTTGTCTCCTGCCCTCACCTCTCATTTTCATCCTCACCTGTCTTTCTCATGCCCTCACCCCTCACTCTCTCTCAAGTCCCGACCTCTATCTCTGTCTGCACCTTTCTCACACTGTCTTTTGTCATCACCTTTCTCTCTCTATCTCGTCCTCACCTCTCTTGTCCTCACCTCCCTCCCTCTCTTTCTTGTCCTTGCCTCTCTCTCTTTCTTGTCCACACCTCTCTCACGCACTCTCTCTCGTTCTCACCTCTGTCTCTCCTGTCCTCACCTCTTTTACTCTCTTCTGTCCTCACCTCTCTCACTCTCTCTCTCTCGTCCCCACCTCTCTTTTGCACTCCCCTCTCCCTCTCTCTCATGCCCTCACCTCTCTCTCAGGCCTTGACCTCTCTCCTACTTGTCCTCACCTCTCTCTCTCTCTCTCTCTCGTCCTCACCTCTCGCGCGCTCTCTCTCTCTCTTATCCCCACCTTTCTCTCTCTTGTCCCCACCTTTCTCTCTCTTGTCCCCACCTATCTCTCTCTTGTCCTCACCTCTCTCTCTCTCTTGTCCTCACCTCTCTCTCTCTCTCTCTCGTTCTCTGTTTGGCTTTAAAATATAGATTGCCTTGCTCTAGATGGGCGTACAGTGAGGAGCTAAACTGGACAGACCTGTGCGCTCAGTCCTTCTCTGCACCTCCGCCAGCTCCCACAGCCTTCTCCTCCACACCATCTTCGAGGCCCACAGCCTCCTCCGCCCCGCGCCGATCACAGCCTCCTCATCCACCACAGCATCCTCTGCTAAATAGGTAATCTTACCCTGCTGCCTTTCACTTTCTCTAGTCTCTACTGTATGCCCTTGCTGTCCCTCTCTCTATCACTCTCCCTGTCCCTATGTCCTTACTGTCACTTTCCCTGTCCCTCCGTCACTCTCCCTGTCCCTCCGTCACTCTCCCTGTCCCTATGTCCTTGCTGTCACTTTCCCTGTCACTCTCCCTGTCTCTCTGTCACTCTCCCTGTCCCTATGTCCCTGCTGTCACTTTCCCTGTCCCTCTGTCACTCTCCCTGTCCCTATGTCCCTGCTGTCACTTTCCCTGTCCCTCTGTCACTCTCCCTGTCCCTATGTCCCTGCTGTCACTTTCCCTGTCCCTCTGTCACTCTCCCTGTCCCTATGTCCCTGCTGTCACTTTCCCTGTCCCTCTGTCACTCTCCCTGTCCCTATGTCCCTGCTGTCACTTTCCATGTCCCTCCGTCACTCTCCCTGTCCCTATGTCCTTGCTGTCACTTTCCCTGTCACTCTCCCTGTCACTTTGTCACTCTCCCTGTCCCTATGTCTCTGCTGTCACTTTCCCTGTCCCTCTGTCACTCTCCCTGTCCCTATGTCCCTGCTGTCACTTTCCCTGTCCCTCTGTCACTCTCCCTGTCCCTATGTCCCTGCTGTCACTTTCCCTGTCCCTCTGTCACTCTCCCTGTCCCTATGTCCCTGCTGTCACTTTCCCTGTCCCTCTGTCACTCTCCCTGTCCCTATGTCCCTGCTGTCACTTTCCATGTCCCTCTGTCACTCTCCCTGTCCCTATGTCCCTGCTGTCACTTTCCCTGTCCCTCTGTCATTCTCCCTGTCCCTATGTCCCTGCTGTCACTTTCCCTGTCCCTCTGTCACTCTCCCTGTCCCTATGTCCCTGCTGTCACTTTCCATGTCCCTCTGTCACTCTCCCTGTCCCTATGTCCCTGCTGTCACTTTCCCTGTCCCTCTGTCACTCTCCCTGTCCCTATGTCCCTGCTGTCACTTTCCCTGTCCCTGCTGTCACTCTCCCTGAATTTTGTCTCATTCCATGTGGCATAATGTGAATTTCGGCTCGTTCAGTGTGCTACAATGTGAATTTCAGCTCATTCTGTGTGCTATAATGCAAATTTCGTCTCATTCCGTGTGCTGTAATGTGAATTTTGGCTCACTCTGTGTGCTATAATGTGAATTTCGGCTCATTCTGTGTGCTATAATGTGAATTTCGGCTCATTTTGGGTGCTGTAATGTGAATTTTGGTTCATACCGGGTGCTATAATGTGAATTTCGGCTCATACCTTGTGGTATAATGTGAATATTGACTCATACTGTGAAAGAGGCGCCAGTACTAGATAGTATAAGGGGTCCTACTATTGTGGTGCATAATTTGAATATGGGGTATATGGTGTGGTAAACTACACTGAAGGACACGCCCCCTTTTGAGTGACCACGCCCCCTTTTTCGGAGCGCGCGAATTACAACCTTCACTTTTCCATACCCCCACTTAAAAATTTCCACTTCAACCACTGGTTGTGTGTATTTTAATAGAGAATGATGTACCCTTGTATGTTGTTATAATATTAATTATATTTGTAAGAGCATAGACTAAGAAGTAGGAGGAGTCAGGAATACTAAGGGGAGGAGTCGCCGAGGTGGGCCTGTGTGCTTCAAAAATGCCAGGGCCTATTTTTAGTCCCAGTCCGGCCCTGGTGTGGAGTGTTTGGTGGTTTCCTTTAGCTATGTCCAGGGACACTGTGTCATATGCTGCAGAGGATATGTCCTCACAGAATGATCCCATTCCATGTAATCAGGATAGCACTGGTTTAGCACAGATTCCAGCAAGGGAACCTGAATGGTTTTCCTCTATCAAATCTTGGATTACTCAGATTTCTGACAGGGTTGCGAGTAATGAGTCTGCAACCCAGGTATTACAGAACTCCATGGCAGTATGGCCCGATTCTGGTACCTCAGGACGCCCGCTATATACCACCACAAACGTGCGCTTGTTAACATCACGCAAGATGACACGGATACCGATTCTGAAACCAGAGACGGTAATGGGGATGTGTTGTTGGGGTCTGCCTCTCTTGCTAAGCGGGTGCAATTAATGACAGAGGCTATCAGGTATGTGTTAAATATAAATTATACCACACCTGAGCAGGTTGAGGAGGCTTTTTTTATTGAAAATAAGAAAGCCTCGCTAACCTTCCCTGCGTCAAAGGAATTTAATGCTATATGTGAGAAAGCATGGGAAAACCCGGCGAAAAAATTCCAGATCCCTAAAAGGGTCAAGGTGGCGTTTCCTTTTCTTGAGGAGGATAGGAAATAATGGGAAAACCAGCCTATTGTTGACGCATCTGTGTCCAGACTCTCAAAGACGGTGGTTTTACCTGTTCCAGGATCTACCGCCTTAAAGCCAGCTGATAGAAAAATTTATAATACACTTAAATTAATGTACACTGCTTCAGGGGCCATATTACGTCCCACTATTGCTAGTGCATGGATTGCAAGGGCTACAGTAAAGTGGTCGGCTACCTTACTAGAGGATTTGGATATGATGGATAGAGGGGATGTTGAATTGTTTTTGCGTAACATTCACGATTCAGCAGGTTTTATGGTAGAATCCATGAAAGACCTGGATTCCATGGCTGAGGGGATCTCTTCCATGTCTGTTTCAGCTCGTCAGGGACTGTGGCTGCGCCAGTGGTCTGCCGACGCAGAATCCAGGGAAAGTGTGGAGTCCCTAAACTACACAGGTCAGGCTCTCTTTGGGGAAGCTTTGGATGTGTGGATATCCACGGCTACAGCGGGTAAGTCTCCGTTTCTTCCCTCAGCTTCTCCTGCTCCGAAGAAATAGTTCTCTTCATTAGCATCTCAGTCCTTCGGCCTAACAAGCCTAGAAAGGCCAAAACTGTCCAATGCCTTCTTTACGGGAGGTCGAGTTAAATCCAAGAAACCTGCTGCTTCAGGTTCACAGGAACAAAAGCCTGCTTCGGGTATGCCAAAGTCCTCTGCATGGAGGTGGGGCCGGTGGGGGTGAGACTCAGACAGTTCAGTCATGTCTGGGTATCGTCCGGCCTGGATCCCTGGGTGATAGATATTGTGTACCAGGGATACAGGCTGGAATTTCAAAATCTCCCTCCTCACCAATTTTTCAAATCAGGCTTGCCAGTTCTACTGGCAGACAGAACTGTACTACAGGAAGCTGTCCAGAAGTTGGTGGAGGCACAGGTCATTGTACCAGTTCCTCCTCATTTACAAACCACAGGTTACTATTCTAACCTTTTCGTGGTACTGAAACCGGGTGGTTCGGTCAGGCCCATTCTGAACCTAAAATCACTGAACCCCCCCTTTCTAAAGGAGTTCAAGTTCAAGATGGAGTCTCTTAGGATGGTAATATCAGGTCTGGAAGAGGGGGAATTCCTGGTATCCCTGGATATCAAGGATGTGTACCTCCACATTACGATTTGGCTGCCGCATCAGGCTTATCTCCGTTTCACATTATTGGACTGTCATTTCCAGTTCCAGGCCCTGCTATTCGGCCTCTCAACAGCACCGAGGGTGTTCACCAAGGTGATGGCAGAGATGATGGTTCTCCTCCGCAAACAAGGGGTGAACATCATTCCATATCTGGACTATCTGCTGATAAAGGCTTCGTCCAAGGAGAAGCTGTTGCAGTCCATTGTTTTCACAACGCACCTACTCAGAGTCCACGGTTGGATTCTGAATCTCCCAAAGTCACATTTGGAACAGACCCAGAGGTTGTCTTTTCTGGGGATGATCCTCGACACAGAAGTACAGAGGGTGTTTCTTCCGCAGGAAAAGGCATTGGTGATACAAACAATGGTCCGGGATGTTCAGAAGCCAGCCCGGGTGTCAGTTCATCACTGCATTCGCCTTTTTGGAAACATGGTGGCCTCTTACGAGGCTCGCCAAAACGGGAGGTTCCATGCTCGGGCCTTCCAACTGGATCTCCTGGACAAGTGGTCAGGATCTCATCTCCACATGCACCAGAGGATTCGTCTGTTGCCAAAGGCCAGGATTTCACTCCTCTGGTGGCTCCAATTGCCTCACCTTCTGGAGGGCCGCAGGTTCGGGATTCAGGACTTGGTCCTTCTAACCACGGATGTGAGCCTTCAGGGCTGGGGCACAGTCACTCAGGGGGAAACATTCCAGGGAAGGTGGTCAAGTCTGGAAACCGGCCTGCCCATCAACTTCCTGGAACTAAGAGCCGTCTACAATGGTCTTCTTCAGGTGGCCCATCTTCTAAGAAATCGGGCCATTCAAGTGCAGTCGGACAATGTAACGACAGTGGCCTACATAAACCGACAGGGCGAAACGAAGAGCAGAGCTGCAATGTCAGAGGTGACAAGAATCATCCTTTGGGCAGAAAGACACGTATTGGCGCTCTCAGCAATCTTCATTCCGGGAGTAGACAACTGGGAAGCAGACTTCCTCAGCAGACACGATCTCCATCCAGGGGAATGGGGTCTCCATCCGGAGGTGTTCAAGGAAATTACAGACCTTTGGGGGTTACTCCAAATAGACATGATGGCCTCTTATCTCAACAAGAAGATTCAACGCTATTGTTCCAGGTCAAGGGACCCACAAGCAGTGGCAGTGGATGCCCTAGTGTCTCCGTGGGTGTTCCGGTCGGTGTATGTGTTTCCCCCTCTTCCATTCATTCCAAGAGTTCTAAAGCTCGTAAGGAGATCAAGGGTTCAGACGATCCTCATTGCTCCGGACTGGCCAATGCGGGCTTGGTACGCGGCCCTTCTGAATCTCTTGTAGGAAGAGTTGTGGCCTCTTCCTCTTTGGGAGGATCTGCTGCTGCAGGGACCATTCGCCTATCAAGACTTACCGCGGCTACGTTTGACGGCATGGAGGTTGAACGCCTGCTACTAGCTCGGAAGGACATTCTGAAGAAGGTCATTCCTACCCTGATACAGGCTAGGAAAGGGGTAACGTCTAAACATTACCATCGTATTTGGAAGAAATATGTTTCTTGGTGTGAATCCAAGAAGTTTCCTACAGTGGAGTTTCAACTCGGACGGTTTCTCCTCTTCCTGCAAGCAGGTGTGGATATGGGCCTGAGGTTGGAATCTGTGAAGACCCAGATTTCGGCATCTTCTTCCAGAAACAATTGGCTGCCCTCCCTGAGGTTCATACTTTTCTGAAGGGAGTTCTGCACATCCAACCTCCCTTTGTACCGCCTATGGCGCCTTGGTACCTTAATGTGGTGTTGCGGTTTCTCCAGTCAGATTGGTTTGAACCTCTACAGGAGGTTGAGGTCAAATTTCTTACTTGGAAGGCGGTCACTTTGTTGGCCTTAGCTTCCGCTAGACGTGTGTCGGAACTAGGGGCTTTGTCCTGTAAAAGTCCTTACTTGATCTTCTACGAAGATAGAGCTGAACTCTTGACACGTCAGCAGTTTCTTACGAAGGTTGCGACGGCATTTCATATCAACCAACCTATTGTGGTGCCAGTAGCTAGTGACTCCTCAATTACATCAAAGTCCTTGGATGTTGTAAGGGCTCTGAAGATATATGTGAAGAGAACTTCTCGTCACAGAAAGTCGGAATTTTTGTTTGTCCTATATGATACCAAGAAGATTGGGTGTCCTGCTTCTAAGCAGACTATTTCTCGCTGGATTCGGTTCACTATCCAGCACGCTTATTCTATGGCAGGACTGCCGTGTCCAAAATCTGTTAAGGCCCACTCTACTGATAAGGTGGGGTCTTCCTGGGCAGCTGCCCGGGGTGTCTCGTCATTGCAACTTTGCCGTGCTGCAACTTGGTCTGGGTCGAACACGTTTGCAAAGTTTTACAAGTTCGATACTTTGGCCTCAATCAGTTCTGCAGGAGCCTCCGCGCTCTCCCTCCCATTCTGGGAGCTTTGGTACATCCCCATGGTACTAATGTGGACCCCAGCATCCTCTAGGACGTAAGAGAAAATAAGATTTTCGTTACCTACCGGTAAATCCTTTTCTTGTAGTCCGTAGAGGATGCTGGGCGCCCACCCTTCGCTTCGTTTTCCTGCAACCGTTATCTGGTTCAGTACGAATTTGTTTAGTTATGTACTGCATTGTTACTTGGTAAGTAATGTTTTAGCAGTTGCTGAGTTTTCAAGCTAAGCTAGCTTGATGTGCCTTGTATGTGTGAGCTGGTATGAATCTCGCCACTATCTGTGTTAAATGCTCTCGAAGATGTCCGTCTCCTCGGGCACAGTTTCTACACTGAGTCTGGTAGGTGGGGCATAGAGGGAGGAGCCAGCCCACACTCTCAAACTCTTGATGTGCCAATGGCTCCTAGTGGACCCGTCTATACCCCATGGTACTAATGTGGATCCCAGCATCCTCTACGGACTACGAAAAAAGGATTTACCAGTAGGTAACCAAAATCCTATTTTTGGGGAAGATCTGAGCAAGATTGTTGCTGACTTAGCGTCTGCAAACATTGCATGTCTGCCGAGTACTAATCCTTTGGTTCCGAAGGCTAAGAGTACCAATTTTCGTTCCTTTCGACCTCCAAGTAGAGCAAAGGGTCAGGCGTACCCGAAACAGGCTCGCACTTCCAAAACCACTAAGCCCAAACCTAATCGTGCCTGGGCTGCCCATTAGCCTGCTTCCAAATCAGACAAGCCTACTGTATGATGGGATGGGCCTCCCCCTGGGGGATCCCAGGGTGGGAGGCCGACTTCTAAGGTTTACCCAGGAATGGTTGAAGACCACTTCCGACGCCTGGGTACGGGAAGTCGTCACTCACGGATACGCCATGTCCTTCAAGAATCGTCTCCCTCATCGATTTTGCCCTGACGAACATCCCTTCGGATCAGGTGAAGGCAAAAACTCTTCATTTGGTGGGACAATCCCTCCTGGACACTGGAGTGGTAGTACAGGTGCCTCTGGCTCAGAGAGGCAAGGGGTACTATTCATCGCTGTTCCTAGTCCCGAAACTGAATTGTTCCACCCGGCCCATTGTCATCCTCAAGTCCTTGAACAAATTTGTGAGAGTCTCCAAGTTTCATATGGAAACTCTTAACTCTATTGTTCTAGCTTTGGAGCCTGGGGACTATATGGTCTACCTTGACATACAGGATGCTTACCTCCATATTCCGATTGCCATGTCGCATCAGCAGTACCTGAGGTTTGCTATTGGCAATCTCCATTATCAATTTCGGGCTCTACCTTTTGGTTTGACTATGGCTCCGCAAGTCTTCACGAAGGTTATGGCGGTTTGACGGCTTTACTCCGCCATCAGGGTGTCAGGATCCTACTGTATCTGGACGACCTGCTGATCCTGGCGAATTCCCCAGAAATTCTCCTCCATCATCTGGATCTGATGGTCCAGTTTCTAAAAGCACACGGTTGGCTCATCAACTGGAAGAAATCTTCCCTGGTCCCTGCTCAGAGCATGATGCACCTGGGGGCATTGTTGGACACTCAAAACCAGCAGTTGTGAGTGTCTCAGGAGAAGGTCGAGCACCTTCAGGACAGAATTTGATGCTTCCTCTCTCGCCTACGAGTTTTGATTCACTCGGCGATGCAAGTACTAGGCCTCATGGTGTCGGCTTTCGACATGGTGAAGTACGCTCAATTTCATTCCCGCCCTCTGCAGAGATTGATTCTTGCCAAGTGGGATGGCCTGCCTCACCGGATCAGGTCTCACATGATCTCATTGTCTCCAGAGGTTCGTCGGTCGCTGAGCTGGTGGCTCCAGGACCAATGATTGAGCAGGGGTCGTCCCTTCTGGATCTCCAACTGGGTCCTTCTGATGACAAATGCCAGTCTGAGGGGTTGGGGCACTGTGTTGGAGCAACACTCCCTTCAGGGTCAGTGGACCAAGGAGGAGTCTCTCCTCCCAATAAACATTCTGGAATTGCGGGCGGTGTTCAATGCTCTGAACCTGGCCCAGCATCTGATACAGAACAGGCCTGTTCAGGTACAGGCGGACAACGCCACCACAGTGGCTTACATAAATCATCAAGGCGGCACTCGAAGCCGCATGGCAATGAGGGAAGTGTCAAAGATTCTTCAGTGGGCTGAACGCCATCTGCCAGCCATATCACCAGTGTTCATTCCGGGGGTCCTAAACTGGAAAGCGAACTTCCTCAGTTGTCAGGAAGTACACGCCGGAGAGTGGAGCCTCCATCCAGAAGTATTTCAACTCCCAGTGGACAAGTGGAGCCTACCAGACGTAGATCTGATGGTGTCCCGACACAATCACAAGGTTCCGGTCTTCAGGGCAAGGACAAGGGATCCTCAAGCAGCGTTCGTGGACGCACTGGCAATTCCATGGAACTTTAGGCTGCCATACGTATTCCCTCCGGTGTCAATTCTGCCCAGGGTGATAAGGAAGTTCAAGCAAAAAGGAGGAATACCACTTCTCATCGCTCCAGTGTGGACAAGATGGCATTGGTTCTCAGACCTGCAGGGTCTCTCGATAGAGCGTCCCCTTCTACTTCCACAATGCCCAGACCTCCTCATTCAGGGCCCTTGTGTATACCAGTATTTGGCCTGGCTGGCTTTGACGGCATGGCTCTTGAAGCTTCAGTTCTGAGGGCCAAAGGATTTTTTGAGGCGGTCATTCAAACCATGTTGCAGGCCCGGAAACCAGCTCCTGCTCAGATTTATCATAGGGCCTGGAATTCTTACTTTGCTTGGTGCGCAGCTAACAATCATGACGCTTCCAAGTTTAGTACGGCCAAATTTTTGGCCTTCATGCAACAGGGCCTGGACTTGGGATTTCGTCTTGCCTCTCTCAAGGTTCATATTTCTGCCTTGTCGGTTTGGTTTCAGAGAAAAATTGCTACTCTGCCTGATGGTCATACATTCACTCAGGGTGTTTTGCGGATTCAACCTCCCTATGTCCCGCCTGTGACTCCTTGGGATTTGTCGGTTCTGGAGGCCTTGCAAGAGTCTCCGTTTGAACCTCTTGAGTCTGTGGACCTTAAGTGGCTTACACTTAAGGTTTTATTTCTGCTGGCTATTGCCTCTGCTAGAAAGGTTTCAGATTTGGGTGCCTTATCCTGTCGGTCTCCCTGTCTGATTTTTCACCGGGACCGGCATTTCTTCGGACATGCCATGTTTATCTACCTATGGTGGTGTCTTCTTTCCACTTTAACCAAGAGATTGTGGTTCCGGCCTTTATCTCTCCCAAATTGTCATCCAAAGTGCGGTCTTTGGACGAGGTATGAGCTCTCCGTATCTATGTGAAAAGGACAGCTTCCATTCGGAAGTCTGATTCTCTCTTTGTCCTTTTTGGTTTTCATAAACGTGGCTGGCCAGCGAATAAGCAGACCTTGGCCAGATGGATTAGAATGGTGATTGCACATGCTTATGTACAGGCTGGCCTTCCAGCTCCTGCTACCATAAAAGCCCATTCTACTCGGTCTGTTGAACCTTCTTGGGTGGTCCGCCGTGGTTCGACCCTTGAACAATTGTTCAAGGCGGCTACGTGGTCCTCAGTTAACACATTCATAAGGTTCTATGCCTTCCATACTTCCGCCTCCCAGGATGCTTCCTTGGGACGCCGGGTTCTTGTGCCTGCTACAGTGCATCCCCTCCCATGAGGAACTGCTTTAGGACATCCCCGATGTTATCCCTGTGGAACCCAGTGTACCTCGCTGCAGAAAAGGAGATTTATGGTAAGAACTTACCGTTGTTAAATCTCTTTCTGCGAGGTCCACTGGGTTCCACAGGGTGCCCACCCTGACGCACTTAGCTTCTTTGGGTTTGCATGGCATTAGCCGCTGATACCTTCTCCTGTCGTGAGAATGTGGTGTATGTGGCTACTAACGGTTGTCGTCTCTTTTGCCTGCTACAGCATTGGACTGGTTAACGAAACTGTGCTCCTGTGCACGGAGGAGGGGTTATAGAGGAGGTAGCGCTGAGCATCTTGGGAACAGTCAAAGCTTTAGCCTGTTGGTGCCTCAGATCAAGATCCTACACTACACCCCCATGTTATCCCTGTGGAACCCAGTGTACCTCGCAGACAGAGATTTACCAACGGTAAGTTTTTACCATAAATCTAATTTTTCTCTTCATTACAAACCACATGATATATCACCTATAGATTTTGCAGTGACGGCCATGACACCTTATCACAGGCCCTAAAAAAGTAAAAATATCCAGTACAGGCTATCTCAATTCAGGCATTATTGTCAGTGTACAAAACATGAGGTATCCATGCATTGACATGCCAGCCCAAATCGCGGGTTTTAGGTTATTGTTTTTGATCTGAATCTCCTTCGTGTTTTGGATCTGTATTTGTTTTGCCAAAACCTCCCTTGCAAGTTTTGGATCTGTATTTGTTTTGGATCTGTGTTTGTTTTTAAATCATAAAAACAGCTAAAATCATAGCTAAAATTTGGGCATGTTTTTGTTCTTACAGTATTATTAGCCTCAATAACATTCATTGCCACTCTTTTCCAGTCAAGTTTGACCACGTTGCAATATTGTTTTCATCCAGCATCGGATCTTGCAGGTTTTGAATTTTATTTAACGGAGTCACATCCAGGACTTTGCATGATTGCACTCCCTTTGCCACGATGTCTGCAATAAAGTGGAAATATGTTGAATTAATACCTAAATTAGTTGTGTATATTGGTAAAAAAAAAAAAACATTTACATGGTACTACATACCTTGTGTGAAGCTTGTTGAAGCAGAACCTTCACCAGGGTGAACATAACTTTCAGGAACAGATTCTACAGTGAGGCTGAAAATAATTTGTACAGATGACTACAGCATCTAAAAATATATATTGTACAATATATATTTTTCATTGTTTGTACTGTGGTCAAAATTGCCTGGAAATGTCTGGAAATTAATGTTATTGAGGCTAATAATACTCTACGAACAAAAAAAGGCCAAATAATGTGATTTTAACTGTTTTTGTAAAAAATAAATAAATAAATAAATAAATATGAAACCAAAATCAGCAAAAATGGTCTGACACAGATCTTTATCAATAACTAGATCAGGGGCCCAAGGAAGGTAGAGTATGTATGTAGCGGAAGAAAGGATTGATTTCATTTGATTTCTCTTACGTTCTAGAGGATGCTAGGGTACACATTAGTACCATGGGGTATAGACGGGTCCCTTGGGAACCATGGGCACTTTAAGAGTTTAATAGTGTGGGCTAGCTCCTCCCTCGATACCCCTCCTACCAGACTTAGTTTAGAAAATGTTCCCGGAGGAGTCGGTCACAGCTAGGGGAGCTCCTAGGAGTTTTTCTAGTTTTTTTTTCTAAGAGTGTTAGGTACAGGAAGGCTGCTCGCAACAGCCTCCCTGCTTCGTGGGACTTGGGGGGGGGGGAGTAGGAACCAACTCTAGAAGTTAATGGTTCTCTATCTCTGCTGACAGGACACTGAGCTCCTGAGGGTGCTGATCGCAAGCCCACAAGGCGACTGCTCACTCCCGCAGCATGGCCGCCACCTCCTAATTTAGCCAGTAGATAGAAGAGTGGTGAGTAGGACGCCGGCGACACGGTAATCGGGTCGCCGGCGGGAAAGGCGGCACAAGGGTGGGAGTGCAGCTCTGACAGGCTGCGCTCTGGAATGCCCAGTGGTACTTGATGTGCGGCTCTGTGAGGGGTGTCCTGGGCCAGCGCAAATACCCTACACTGGTCACATATGCTAACAGGGGCTAATCCCACTGTTAGCAGCTAAATCACCTCAGGCCAGTATAATCTGTAAAAGTGGGAAGATGTGCCATTACAGGGGGTGGGGCTTCTCAGAGTGGATCCAGCACTCACCACGCCATTTTCTCCCTGCAGATCACACTGAAGAGATGCTGACAGGGAGCGCTGCCCTCCACATAACTCCAGCATACCTCTGCAGTACCAGGGTGTTATAGACAGGGGGGAGAGTGTAATAATCACTGTTTAATCTATTAAGGTGATTCAGTCAGCACCGGCTGTTTAGTATGTTAACTGCCTACTGGGGCGCAGTGTGGCTGGCTCCTTATGCTCTGCCTCTCTGAAGGTACTATGGAGGAAACTGTGTCTGCATTTTCCTGTGTGTGTGTGTATAGCTCACATAAACATGTCTAGGAACTCTGTATCTTGTGCTGCAGAGTGTATCTTCTCCTGAAGAGTCTATTCCATGTACTCAGGACTGAATTATACTGCCTCAGCCTTCTGAATCCAAACCCTCATGGGTGGATTCTATTAGGGGAATGATATCCCAGATTTCATCTCGGATAGCTCAAAATGAGACTGAAACACAGGTTTTGAGAAAGTCTGTTGAGGTTTTGTTGTATTCAGCTCCCACTACCTCATCAAAGACCACAATTCTGTACTCTAAAAAGTGTGCTCTTGCCCAGATCATGCAAGCTGACATGGACATGGACTCTGATACAGGGGACGGTGATGGGGATATGAAGGGGGGAGATGCATCCCTTGCTAAGGGGGTGCAACTCATGATTGAGGCTATTAGGGACATTTTACACATTACTGATAAGGTACAGTGGAGCAAAAAAGTATTTGGACAGCCACCGATTGTGCAAGTTGACCCACTTAAAAAGATGAGAGAGGTCTGTAATTTCCATCATAGGTACACTTCAACTGTGAGAGACTGAATCTGAAAAAAACCCACAGGAAATGACATTGTATGATTTCTAAACAATTTATTTGTATATTTTTGCTGAAAATAAATATTTGGACAATCAAAAAGTTTAACTCAACACTTTGTAATATAACCTTGGTTGGCAATTACAGAGGCCAAACGTTTCCTGTAGTTCTTGACCAGGTTTGCACACACTGTAGCAGGTATTTTGGCCCACTCTTCCATGCAGATCTTCTCTAGATCTGTCATGTTTTGGGGCAGTGGCCGGGCAACATGGACTTTCAACTCCCTCCACAGATTTTCTATTGGGTTGAGGTCTGGAGACTGGCTAGGCTACTCCAGGACCTTGAAATGCTTCTTATGGAGCCACTCCTTAGTTGCCCGGGTGGTGTGTTTGGGGTCATTGTCATGCTGGAAGTCCATCCACATTCCATCTTCAATGCTCTTACTGAGGGAAGGAGGTTTTTGCACAAAATCTCATGATACATGGCCCCATTCATCCTCTCCTTAATATGGATTAGTCGTGCCCATTTGCATAAAAGCAGCCCAAAAGCATGATATTTCCACCCCCATGCTTCACAATGGGTATGGTGTTCATGGGATGCCATTCATCATTCTTCTCCCTCCAAACACGGCAAGTGGAGTTTATACCAAAAAGTTCGATGTTGCTCTCATCTGACCACATTACATTCTCCCAATCCTCCTCTGGATCATCCAGATGGTAACTGGCAAACTTTAGACGGGCCTGGACATGTGGTGCCTTCAGCAGGGAAACCTTTCGGGCACTGCAGGATTTCAATCCATGACGACGTAGTGTGTTACTAATGGTAACCCTTGTGACTGTGATCCCAGCTCACTTCAGATCATTGACCAGGTCCCCCCGTGTAGTTCTGGGCTGATTCCCCACCGTTCTCAAGATCATTGATACCCCACGAGGGTGAGATCTTGCATGGAGCCCCACATCGATGGAGATTGTCAGTGATCTTGTATTTCTTCCATTTTTTAATAATTGCGCCAACAGTTGATCTCTTCTCACCAAGCTGCTTGCCTACTGTCGAGTAGCTCATCCCAGCCTTGTGCAGCTCTACAATTTTAGTAGATAGAGAGCACCTTTCTATCAAACTTAATTGATTTTGACAGGTGCTACACCCCCTTTGATATCAAATTATAGTGCTTGATATCGATTTCATATAAATTTGATATCGATTGATATAAAATTTATAGAGCTCGATATCAAACTGTATTAAAAGATAATTGCTTTGAAGTTGTAGCACATCATAGAAATTATGCCAGATAATCAGCGCGTTATTATGTTGAATACATAGCTGTTAATTTTAACATCAGCACACTATGACACAATAAAAATATATATTTTAAAGTAACACAAAGGATTCTCACATTCCATCAGCTAATATTTCAGGCCAGCTCACACATGGAACGATTTAAAAAGGGTATTGATTTTAATTACCAGGTGCATGCATGATTAATGATGACAGCGCAAATTACAAAATTCTTAGATGTACGGAGTAGCACACATCATATAAAAAATACCATAATCAATGTTGACATCTCACATTCCATCAGCTAAAATTTCAGACCATCTCACACATGGAACAATTTAAGGGTGTCTGGCAAAAAGACTATTGATTTTAATTAGCAGGTCCATGCGTGATTAATGATGACAGCGCAAATTACAAAAGTCTTAGATGTATGGAGTAGCAATAATAAATGTTGGCAGTGCACAGCCTGGCAAAATTATAGCATGATTATAGCTACAGACCGGCCAACGCCAATTCTGTTAACGACAAGCAAAGTCACAAAAGCATCTGGTTATTATTAATGTACTTAGAGTTTGATATAAAATTTATAGAGCTCAATATCAAACTGTATTAAAAGATAATTGCTTTGAAAAGAGTGTCACGCAACACCAGTCGCAGAATGTCACGCAACGCCACGCATCAAATCAAGCGGATAAAAGAAGCATATTACACAGTATTAAAACCGGGTAGTTTTAGCGGTATTGATAAATATTATGGTTTGGTTAAAAATAAATGTAAAAGATCCGACGTAAGAAATTGGTTACAAGAACAAGACGCATACACGTTGCACAAACCGGCAAGAAAAACTATAAAAGGAACATGATTTGTGTATCGGGTATAAATCAACAGTGGCAATGCAATTTGGTTTCGCTCATAGATCTGTCAAAATACAACGATGGTATTAAATACATATTAACCGTCATCGATATATTCAGTAAGAGGGCCTGGGCTGAAAGTCTGACCGCTAAGAATGCCGCAACAGTCGCTAATGCTTTTGAAAAATATTCCAGCAGGGGGAGGTGCTGAAGAAGCTACAAACCGATAACGGTAAAGAGTTTCTAAACAGAATCCTAAAGAATGTATTAGAAAAATACCGTATAAATCATTTCACAACCAATAACGATGTGAAAGCGGCGGTTATAGTGCGCTTCAATAGCACTTTAAAAACACGAATGTGGCGCTATTTCATGGCAAAGAATACCTACAGATATATAGACGTTTTACAAGACTTCATACACAGTTATAATAACACATACCATAGAACGATTAAGTGCGCTCCAAACGATGTGAATGACTCTAACGCTTTGAGTGTCTTCAAAGCGACCTACGGTGATTACTTTAGAAGTAAGAAAACACCCGTTTGTTTAGGAGTTGGTGACCACATCCGTATTTCTAAATATAAGTACATATTTCAGAAAGGCTATGAACAGAGTTTTTCTGAGGAGATATTTGTAATACGAGGTGTGAACCCGAAAGGTCTTAAGCCGCTTTACACGTTGGAGGATCTCTACAGTGAGACTATTACAGGCAGTTTTTATCCCGAATAGCTTCAAAGCATACCAAAAAACTATAACAGGGTTTACAAAGTGGAAAAGATTTTCAAAAATAAGATGGTCAGAGGTCGGAAATACATGTTAGTCAAGTGGCGGGGTTACCCCGCAAAATTTAAAAGTTGGGTCGCTGCATCAGAGATAAAAGATATATAAACAAAGAGGACGATGGATGATAAATCGTTCTACATTACATTGCCGAGTAACGCCTCAGCAGCCACATTTCCGCAAAATATGATTTCTAACTATACAACAAAATTGGCTGAACCGATAGACTTAAATGGTGAATGGGAAGTGGCTCTTACAGAGATACAATACCCGCACATGTGGAATACTTTGGATATACAAGATTGTAGGCTACAAATACACAGGACGGCACGCTTTCCAAGTCAGTTGTGGATTTCACAACCGTGTGCGTTAAACCCGGTTTTTATAAAACAATCGATGCGCTATTGGATGTAATCAACGCGGAAATTGGGCGGCATAAACTAGAGGGTGGATTAAGACTAACGTACGATCCGCTTGAATGCATTGTAATATGCGACAGTAAGCAGCTGTATCAACTTACAGCCGGTGATAAACTGACAAGGATCCTTGGTTTCCAACCTAAAACTAAGATTTCTAAACCATGCACTGACATCAAAGGCGGTTAATATACGCTGTATGTGTACACAGACATTATCGAACACCAGAGAGTCGGGGATAGTTATGTACCGCTACTTCGCACTGTTGAAATTAAGGGTTATAACAATGAGGTGATCACAATACAATACGAGAAGCCCAATTACGTACCATTGTGCAAAGCGCATTTTGACACGATAGCCATAGAGCTAAAGAACGACCAGAACGAGAACATGGCATTTAAGTTTGGGAAAGCGATCGTGAAACTACACTTCAGACCAGTGGCGGAACAAGCAAGCGGTGGGCCCAGGTGCGACAAAATGCTTTGGGCCCCCCCCCCCATCCAAGTCCACCCCGGGGGCAGTGCGCGCCGTAGGCGCGCGCAAAAATACATAGTGGCGTGGCTTCGTGGGGAAGGGGTGTGGCCACAAAATAATACCAACACAGTAGTCTCCATTATTCAAATTACGCCGCACAGTAGCACCACTACACCAGGTAGAGACCCTTTTACACCTTACAGCGAACAGATTCCTCTTTTTACACATTACAGCAGACAGCGTGCCCTTTTTACACATAACGGCAGACAGCGTGCCCTTTTTACACATAACGGCAGACCGCGTGCCCTTGTTACACATTACGGCAGACAGCGTGCCCTTTTTACACATTACGGTAGACAGCGTGCCCTTGTTACACATTACGGCAGACAGCGTGCCCTTGTTACACATTACGGCAGACAGCGTCCCCATTTTTACACATTACGGCAGGCAGATTCCTCCTTTTTACACATAGCAGCAGGCAGATTCCCCATTTTTACACATAGCGTCAGGCAGCCCCCCTTTTTTACACATTACGGCAGGCAGATTCCCCATTTTTACACATAGCGTCGGGCAGATTACCCCTTTTTACACATAACGGCAGACCGCGTGCCCTTGTTACACATTACGGCAGACAGCGTGCCCTTTTTACACATTACGGCAGACAGCGTGCCCTTGTTACACATTACGGCAGACAGCGTCCCTATTTTTACACATTACGGCAGGCAGATTCCCATTTTTACACATAGTGGCAGGCAGTCCCCCATTTTTACACATTGCGTCGGGCAGATTACCCCTTTTTACACATAGCGGCAGGCAGTCCCCCATTTTTACACATTGCGGCAGGTAGTCCCCCCTTTTTACACATTGCGGCAGGCAGTCCCCCCTTTTTACACATTGCGGCAGGCAGTCCCCCCTTTTTACACATTGCGGCAGGTAGTCCCCCCTTTTTACACAGTGCGGCAGGCAGTCCCCCCTTTTTACACATTGCGGCAGGTAGTCCCCCCTTTTTACACATTGCGGCAGGCAGTCCCCCCTTTTTACACAGTGCGGCAGGCAGTCCCCCCCTTTTTACACATTGCGGCAGGCAGTCCCCCCTTTTTACACAGTGCGGCAGGCAGTCCCCCCTTTTTACACAGTGCGGCAGGCAGTCCCCCCTTTTTACACATTGCGGCAGGTAGTCCCCCCTTTTTACACATTGCGGCAGGCAGTCTCCCCTTTTTACACAGTGCGGCAGGCAGTCCCCCCTTTTTACACATTGCGGCAGGTAGTCCCCCCTTTTTACACATTGCGGCAGGCAGGCACAAGAAAGAAAGAAGGAAAGAAAAAGAAAGAAAGAAAGAAAGAAAGAAAGAAAGAAAGAAAGAAAGAAAGAAAGAAAGAAAGAAGAATTATACTTACCCTCAGGCTCCTCGGTGCAGCTGCGTCAGACGACGATTCCCGGGCAGTAGAGAATGAGGAGGAGGGAGCCGGAGGACGGAGCCGCAGCAGCGCTTTGTTACTGGTGGAGGCGCTGCTGCTGCTGCCCCTCTGCTTCCCTATAGGCTGTTCTCGGAAGACAGCCTATAGGGAAGCAGAGGAGCAGCAGCAGCAGCGCCTCCACCAGTAACAAAGCGCTGCTGCGGCTCCGTCCTCCGGCTCCCTCCTCCTTCCCCCGTCTGTACCGCTGCTCAGCTCCTATCTCCGGGCGGCTGTGCGCTGCGGGCAGCGGTTGCCTGCAGCGCACAGCGGCATGTAATGAGTCAGTTTGACTCATTACATGCTTGGGCCCCTGGACAGAGGCGGGCCCCAGTGCAGTGCACTGCCTGCACTGCCGGTAGTTCCGCCTCTGCTTCAGACGCCGCAAAACCGAATTTTATTAACTAAACAGAATGGTCGCTGTTAAAAATTATGGCGATCCTGCTCTCTATGCGCAATATTATAAATCTCAAGCAGGTAATGGATTACCCGATTTTCACGGCAGTGCATACATGTACGGTTGCAGATTAGGCGGTATATTTTGAAGTCAGTGCTGCTTTTCCGAAGAGGCCTGGAGTTAGCAAAACCCCACTTGAAGAATGCAGCGTGCAATATCGCAAAGAACATCGGACAAGCTACAACGGCCGTTGTGAATAAATTACATGAGGCAAACCAAGTGAGCAAGATGGTTCGGGATTAATTTATACACGGAAAGGGGCGGTTAAAAGAAAACGGAAGCGTTCGACGCAACTTCCACCTTGGTGCATACCCCTTTTAAACAAAAACCGAGGCAGGTGCAACTTAAATAAAAAAAGGAATCCGAAGCGGAGAGTTAGTGATATTTTTTAAGCATGTCTTTCATAAACAATGAATCCATGGAATGTGCAAAATCTGAGCTTGATCTTTTTGACGTGCCCCCGATCCAAACCAGCATAGAGAAGAGTCTATACGTCGAAGTTCAACCTTTAGCGGCGTTATCCGAGACAGCTCCGCTTGAATTCTATATAGTGGGCGGCGGTGGACACTACTATGATCTGAACAACACGCTGCTGTACGTAACCTGTAAGATCGTATGGTCTGATAACAATCCGATACCACAAGTGGCACAGGCAGCACTTATTAATTACCCCATAGCAACTTTTTTCAACCAGGTGAATGTTTCTTTGGGCGATAGACTCATATCACAATCCAATAATCTTTACGCTTATAGGGCCTACATAGAGACCATACTGAATTATAGCTCAGATGCATTATCCACAAAACACACAACAGAATTATTTTACAAAGATGTTGCTGGAGAACACAACACCAGGGCGCTGGATGGGCTAAACACCGGATTTATAAAACGATCAAACGCAATGGCGCAAAGTCGTACAGTGGAATTGCTAGAACCACTACACTGCGACCTTTTCCATCAACATAAGCTAATCTTAAAACGCTGTTGATTTGAAGATAAAACTCACCAGAAACAAAGACTCATTCTGCTTAATGTTGGCGGAGGCGGACGCCTTTAAAATTCAGATCGTTGCGGCGTCCCTGTTTGTGAAAATAGTTCAGGTTTCACCAGCCGTCCGGATCGGACACGCTCAGGCCTTGTTAAATGGCAACGCAAAATACGTGATTGATCATGTTGGTATGAAAATATACAGCGTACCAATGGGAAGCAGAGTATTTAATTTAGAAAATCTGTTATTAGGCCAAGTTCCAAAAACAGTTATAGCCGCGTTTGTAGACAACAAAGCGTTTTCGGGAGCCTATGACAGGAACCCTCTACATTTTGAACATAAAAACGTAAACTTTGCGTCCCTTTACCTGGATGGTACCCCGCATCCAGCCAAGCCATTTCAACCTGACTTTGAACACGGTAATGCTGTTTGCGAGTAGATGTCACTCATACAGATCACAAATAAGCAGAAATGAGATTCAGGTAAGATAATTGACTGTAAAGAGTACCTCAACGGTTACACGCTATTCGCTTTTGATCTTTCACCTGAACAGGAATGCGCTGAGCACCTCTCGCTAATCAGAATGGGGAATCTATGTGCCGAATTCCGTTTTGCTGACGCATTAGACCGGAGAGTCAATGTGATAATATACGCAATATTTGATAATATCATCAAAATTAATCAAAGGCGTGATGTGCTGTATGATTATCTATAAATGAAATAAATAATTTGAATATGTATCGCATATTTTAACATATTTATCGCATATTTTAACAAATAGCATTACGCAACAGCAAGATGAACACATTACAGATAAACTGCATACTGTACACAGATCCAATGACGTGACTAATTTTTAAAGGTACCTTTTCCGTGCTATACGTTACCGACCAGTAAACTGTTGCAATACCCCTGCGCGTTTGTAATCAATACGCGTAGCAGCGGGCAGCCGGGTGAGCATTGGTTGGCCATTTATTTTAACGAACGGCGTGAATGTTACTTTTTTGATTCTTAAGGGCTAGCCCCCGACAGCACCCTATTCCCAAAGGCTATAATACAATTTTTAAACTTGAATTCAAAAAGTATTTATCACCAAAATAAACAGTTGCAAAATTTTAACACCACCGTTTGCTGCGTATACTTTATATTTTTCACGTGTAAAAATTACAAATATGTGGATGTACGGGCCCGTTTTAGTGTTGACACAAAACTTAATGATCGTTTTGTTTCAGATTTTGTAAGACATCTCCCAAGAAGTCATTGTCAGAGTCATTATGCGGATAGATATATACAGACTTGTGTAATTTGTAACCAACGTTGTGTGTGAAGCATTTTATGTACAATGCGTTGGTTACAAGTTACACGTTGTGTGTGAAGCGTTTTATGTACAACGGATCATAACTATAACGCATTGTACATAAAACGCCTCACACACAACACTGTGTGTGAAGCATTTTATGTACAATGCTGTCTTGTTTGTGTAACTTGTAATCAACGTTTGAAGCAATTTATGTAAAACGCACTCATATCTACGATGCTTTTCTAATAAACAACGTTGTATGTTAAACAGTATATCAATTAGAAACAAAGAACAAAACGCTGTTTTATAAATCATTAGTATATTTTATTGGTATATTCAAAATAATAGTTACAGAAATATAGGCGTTGAATAACACGGTAAAACTTCACATTTAAAACATTACATAACATATTATTGACATAATACAAGTTAAACATTGTGGTGCAAAATACCAACACAAAATACAGTGTATAAAAATAGTATAAATTAGTTATATGTTATAGTTTCAGACATTGTGGCTCCTGAAATAGATTTACTGATCTTTTCCTAGGTAGTAAGTAGCCATGCGGCGTTGTTAATCCCGGGGAACTTAAAACATTTATTCGACTTTTGTTAAGGGTTTTTAGCGACATGGGCGATGTTACAGCGCCATCAGAGTCGTCCTGCTTCTCGGCCTTTAAGTGATCTAGGTACATTCTATTTACCGCACTGCCAATGACAGTTGAGGGAATATTTAATTCAGACATAGCCCGCATAAATTCAGACCAACCGTTCAGTGTATTAAGACTCAACACACTGTGGCTTTGCGTGATGCTTCTTATTAAATCTAACATATTGGAACTTGGTACAGTGCTGCCTTTTTACAGAAACTCCCCTTTACTGTTCCAGTCTGTGATGTGTTTAGAGTGTGTCATTTTACTCAATAGTATTTCACAGTTTTTTTTATACCTAGCATTAACACCGCTCAAAATCTCATGATGAACTGCATCGGTAGCAACCGGCTGTGCTGTGTTATTTGATTCATCAACAGGTTTTGCAACGTGGATACAAGAGCTAAAGTTGACATTTCACTATCAGCCTGTTCACTCAATACCAGATACCTCTGCAACAATGCAGTATATCGCTTTGCCTTTTCATATTCTGATAAATTGTTATTCTGTAGTATTTTTACGATATCTACTTCTACGACCGTGCGTGGCTGTTTTACAAATGTCATCGCTGTTCATAAACGGTCTATCTGATTCTAAGGCACCAGATACACATTCTCAGCGTACTCCATCAGCAATTAGACAAGAGTCCTGTAATTAACGGTATAGCAAAACCAAGCAGCGAACCAATAAAGTTGCACAACTGTTTCACCAACCTCTTCTTTTTTCCAATGGCACATTTCTTATTACAAAGCGATTTTATAAGCTCTCGCTTCTTTTTAAGGTAGTTCAACTGTCGTTGAGCCAATGGTATTTTACCTTTAAGCGTGTTGAGTGCTATCTCACAAATAGCCGTGACTAAATTGATAGAAGCGTTGGATAAAATAGCGTTTCTTTGGGATGGGCTGGCTTTAATTAATGTTTTTAAAAGCGCCCAATTACGTCTTTTCCGGCCCGACATGTTCACCGTTGTTAGAATGACAACAAATGACTAAAGGTTGTATAGTTATAGCTTTATAGAACCACACTTCTTAATGACAAAAGCGACAGGTGTGTCTGGTGGGAATAAGCCGCTTCATAAACGATAATCGTCAAGAGCGTTGTTTCTTAAATCAACCAGTAAATACCCATAAGGGACCTCCATTGTGGATTCACAGGATTCGAGAAAAAAAATTATATTTCAATGGGTACATTTGTCTAGCCAGAATGCCCACCTGCATTTTATCCCTGGGGTTTTTGAACAGGACCATATATTTTGTGTTTTCAATGTATAGTCCTGATCTTTTTACCTTGACAATATGTTTTGGACAAGGTACAGGATACTGAGATTACGATGGTGTACATACTTTGTGAAACCTTTCTCAACCTTAGAATTATTACTAGCCGCGTCCATCAGATCATCAATCACTGTTAAATTAATCTTATCGGGGGAAAAAGTTGATCATCGTTAAAAGACTCAGGTAAATTCTCTATAAAAAGCATACCGGGGAAACCACACAGAAGTTGCATCATATGTGTAGCCGCGTGCTGCAACAGCGTGTTCACAAAATAACTTTTACCCGAATTGGACGGGCCCGCTAAAATACAGGAGAAGGGGTGCTGAAATCTTGTGTCCATCTTAATAGCCGAACGGAAGTGTTGCGAAGATGTCCTTAAGAGCCCGTTTAGAATAAAGACACCTCTGCGTCTTCTGCAAAGTCCGCGTCTCAATCTGCCAGTACTTTTTCACACGTACTATACCAGGTTGATGGATCACAACCTTTTTCTGATCGTCGCCTTTGGGGTTTAAAGGATAATCTAAGACCAGATCTTTCAGACTGTCAAAGTTAAAGTGCTGCACATTATCAACATTGAGCTTTATACCTTTAACTTTTAAACAGGTCTTTCCATTGTTTAGTCGATAACCGTATGACTTGGGTCTGGCTGAGACAAATTCTGTTATATGGGTGCCTGTGGGTAGTTCGCTAGTCAACTCGCCTAAATAATCACCCAATGGTGGGTTCCAGTCACCAGGTCTACTGACAAAAAATACAGAATCTATGTCGTGATACAGACATCTATCTTGTAATCTATCCAATAGTTTGTACAACTCAACACGAGTATAAGCCGTTGTAAAGATAGCTATAGTTACATTTGAAATTGCACCCCTGGTGTAATGGTCTTTGGCATACCTCCATAACTGTATCATTGTCAACAAAGTCCAAAGCGAACACATCATAGTACGATAAGAACGCGTATTCAAAAAGCTTGTCGGGGTCAGTCACTAGACACGTATTGGGCATGTTGCTACGTTGACCAAATTTACCCCATAAGGAATTTAAAAACTATTTTGAAATTTGCCTTTTGGCGGGGTTGATTTCTATGTGATCGGGCCGTAAAGACACACCTTCATTTTTTTGATAGGCGTCTATATACTCTTGGCATTTCACAGAGTCTGTACACCAGTCGGGATAACCAGATGCCTCTTGTTTATCCCTGAGGTGCGTTTTAATGTAACCTGAAAACAATTTGTCAGATCTCTCATCAAAATGCCACACCTCATAGATTTACACACTCTGTACCCCATTTCTACAGCCAAATTTAGTTCCACAGTACAGCAAGTACCGATGAGTGCCTGATTTTCTGAATCATGAATGCACGGCTCAGTCTGTTCAGACTCGGCACATGTGTGACATAATGGAAACATTAATTTACCTCCCATTTTAACCGGCAGAACCGTAAAGAAAATCCCACAAGGCGGTTAAACTTTAACCCTGGCAAAACCAAAATACTTTGTGGCATCACCAAAATCCTTATAAATGATGCACGGGTGTTGTATAGGATATGTTTTGGTTTTGTTAACAAAAAGGTACAGGCTGGTAAAGTCAAAATAGTGAATTTTTTCATCACAATCTGTTTTGTGATACAGCTTTATGGAGTTTGCGCGTCTGCCATAAAGAGCATCACGTGGCTCCAAGGGTTCAGGTAATTATTTACCCTTCAGAAAGGCCTGTAGACCCTCATCAGACTGTAGCATAGACTTCCATTTACAACCCCAGATTTCACGTATATGAAATCCGCATCATTTAAGGTAGTGCAACTTCACCTGCGTCTTGTGGCGCAATTGACCGTAAGTCATTTTAGTCAGTTTGTTTTTATCATCGGCGTTGGAACACGCTCCACAGCCGTGATAAAAACAACCTTGGAATTCAAAGGCTGTGGGTACGCAGTTAATCACAGCGTAACCATCCAGGCTGTATTTACCGACTTTCTTATTGCCCCCTTGTAAAGTGTGTCTTATACTCACACCTTCTTTGTGCTCTATGTACATTCACCACTGTATGGCAGGTGTTGAGTAACGCTTCTGAGTCTTGTGATAGTTATCAACCCAGTACAAGGGCCAGTGTGTTTTCCTGTAAAAATTTACAATGGTACATGTCCATGCAGACGGAAGCCAGCATGGCCAATTGAAAAGGCTCAATATGCCGCTTAACCACATCTTTTTTTTCCTTAGTTATTAAAACCTCCTGTTCTGTCATGGTTAACAGCCGACCTGAAACCCTCACAAACTTTTTGTAATATTTTCACATCGTCTTTACAATATCATATGAGTTCTTTTTGAAAGTTAAATGGTTTGTGTACAATCAGATAATTCATCTTCCATCATGTATTGTGGACCAAAATACTCTATTGATGGCATAGCGCCTATGTAATTTTGGTTATCAGCTGTGTTAAAAAAATGTGGGAAATAACCTTTGGTACCGTCAAACCCCATCGCCTTTGGTAACTTGCTAAGCCGCGTGGGTAAAAAATGTAAAGAGTCGATAAACCTTATCTTTAAATCTTTTACTGTGATGCACATTATGTTGCTGCCTCTAGATAATAATTGCATCTTTAATTTCTCCTTAATCAGCTGGTGCATCACAAAATACGCATCATAACGGCCGGCATTATGGGCTATGAATGTGTAATGTGCAAATTTTGGTTTCATTAACGTCTTTACAAAATCTTCGATACATGCAACACCCTTAAACTCCTAGTCACTGTCACCCGTTAATGTTACAGCGTAACAGTAGTTTGGTATGTGCACCCCCGTCTCCTGCATTCACTCAAAATCATAAAAGATGTATTTCTTTGTGGGTTCTTCCGGCTTGATGGTTTGTATATAACACAAATGGTTCGAAAACCCATCAACGGTCACCTTACACATGGGGCACTTTAGGCCTCGGCAGTTATGGTCTGTTCGCCGGTAGAGACAACACCTGTCACAATATACATGTTCAAGACAGGATATTTTGTGATCAAAAGCTAAAGATCTGTGTAGTTCTAAACAGTTGTTAGATCGACAAAATACCCTACACACCGAACACATAGAAACAGAATTTGACGGCAGATAAGAACCACTTGGCCCATCTAGTCTGCCCCTTTTTTTTATCCTTTAGGCAATCTCAACCCTTTTTGAACCTTAATTCTTTGTAAGGATATTCATATGCCTATCCCAAGCATGTTTAAATTGCTCTACAGTCTTAGCCTCTACCACCTCTGATGGGAGGCTATTCCACTTATCCACTACCCTTTCTGTGAAGTAATTTTTCCTTAAATTTCCCATGAACCGCCCCACCTCCAGTCTCAGTGTATGTCCTCGAGTTCTAACAGAAGAATGTTTCCCTCCTGAACTTTGTTAAGACCCTTGATATATTTGAAAGTTTCTATCATGTCCCCCCGTTCCCTTCTCTCCTCCAAACTATACATGTTAAGATCTTTTAGCCTTTCCGGGTAAGTTTTGTGATGCAGGCCATGCACCATTTTAGTTGCCCTTCATTGTACACTCTCTAGTGTATTTATATCCTTCTGGAGATATGGTCTCCAGAACTGGACACAGTATTCCAGATGGGGCCGCACCAATGACCTATACAGTGGCATTATCACTTCTTTTTTCCTGCTACTGATTCCTTTCCCTAAGCAACCAAGCATCTGACTTGCCTTTCTCATTGCTTTGTTGCATTGCTTTCCTGCCTTCAAGTCACTTGAAATAGTGACTCCTAAATCCCTTTCCTCCTCAGTAGTTTCCATTATAGTACCCTTGATACTATATTTAGCCTTTGGGTTTTTGAGACCCAAGTCCATGATTTTGCATTTTTTAGCATTAAACTGTAGTTGCCACGTTCTGACCATTTCTCAAGCCTACCTAGGTCATCAATCATTTGTTTTAAACCCTCCCGGTGTGTCTACCCTGTTGCATATCTTTGTATCATCTGCAAAAAGGCATACCTTCCCTTCAATACCATCTGCAATGTCACTAACAAAGATATTAAAGAGAACTGGACCAAGGGGTAATTCCAAGTTGATCGCAGCAGGAATTTTGTTAGCAGTTGGGCAAAACCATGTGCACTGCAGGGGAGGCAGATTTAACATGTGCAGAGAGAGTTAGATTTGGGTGTAAAAATAAAGCAGCCAGTATTTACCCTGCACAGAAATAAAATAACCCACCCAAATCTAACTCTTTCTGCACGTGTTATATCTGCCTCCCCTGCAGTGCACATGTTTTTGCCCAACTGCTAAAAAATTTCCTGCTGCGATCAACTTGGAATTACCCCCCAAGTACAGATCCCTGGGGTACTCCACTGGTAACATTTCCCTCCATAGATTGCACTCCATTTACTACAACTGTCTGTTTCCTATCCTGCAACCAGGTTCTTATCCATTTAACTGTTTTATAATCCACCCCCACGCTTTCAAGTTTATTTAGCAGTCTGCGATGTGGGACAGTGTCAAATGCCTTACTAAAGTCTAGATATGCTACATCTACAGCTCCCCCTTGATCTATTATTTTTGTCACAGAGTCAGAAAAGTCAATAAGATTTGTTTGGCATGATCTCCCACCAGTAAATCCATGCTGTTTTGGATCCTGTAAGTTGTTTGATTTAAGATATTCCACAACTCTTTCTTTTAATAGTTTTGACATTACTTTCCCTACTACTAATGTAAGGTTTACTGGTCTGTAGTCACTTGCTTCTTCCTTGCTTCCACTTTTGTGCAGTGGAACTACATTTGCTTTTTTCCAGTCCTCTGGAATAGCACCTCTATTTAGTGACTGGTTAAATAATTCTGTTAAAGGTGTAACCAGCACATCTTTTAGCTCTTTGAGTATCCTTGGGTGTATCCCATCTTGTCCCATTAATTTATCCACTTTTAATTTTAAAAGTTCTGTTAGGACCTTCTCCTCTGTTAATGTACTTTCATCTACCTTATTTTTATGAATGTCCTTGCAACTTAACTATGACCCCATCCCTTCTTCTGTAGTAAATACTGAGCAAAAATAATTATTTAGGTGATCTGCTATTGCCTTGTCTCCCTCTACCAAATGCTCACTCTGTCTTAAGTCTTATCATTCCTCCATTTGATTTTCTCCTTTCACTTATATACTTAAAAAAAGTTTTGCCCCCTTTATCTACTGACTGGGCCATTTTCTCCTCAGCTTCTGCCTTTGTACGTGTAATCACATTCTTAGCATCCTTTCGTCTTTCAAGATACACCTCTTTGTTGTTATTATTTTGAGTCTGTTTGTATTTCCTAAAAGCCATCTTTTTTGCTTTCATAGTAGTTGATACTTATTTTGTAAACCACACTGGCTTCCTTTTCCTGGTGCTTTTCCTAACCATTTTGATACAAAGGTCAGTTGCAATTAGTATTGCACTTTTCAGTATTTCCCACCTCTCCTGCACTCCTTCCAAGTTCCTCCAGTCCACCAAAGAATCACTTAAACATCTCCCCATTTTTGCAAAGTCAGCATTTCTAAAATCCAACACCTTTGTTTTTGTGTGACAGGAGTTGGATCCTGTCTTTATACTAAACCATACTGCTTGATGATCACTGGATTCCAGGTGCTCACCCACATATATGTTGGATATCCTATCACCATTTGTAAGAATTAAATCTAATATTGAGTCTTTGCGAGTGTGCTCCCTCACCAATTGCTTGAGAGACGGTCCCTGTAAGGAATGTAGAAATTGACAACTTGTAGCTGAACGTGCAAAAGACCCCTCCCAATTCACATCAGGTAAATTAAAGTCTCCCATGATTATGACTTCTCCCTTTAAAGCCATTTTAGTGATGTCCAACAAAAGGTTCCTGTCCAAATCCTGCCCCTGGCCTGGTGGTCTATAGATCACCATTATGCGAATAATGTCCTTCTCCTTGGTTTCTATGGTGACCCACAGGGCATCAGTTATGTCAATGATGTACATTGGCAAAACCATCAGGCCACTGAAAGTAAGATTACTGGAGCACATAGGCAGCATCAGGAATGCAAGACAGGATAAAATGAGATTTAAGACACTAACTCCAGTGGCTAACCACTTCTTACAACATCATGGTGGGATCCCAAAGGGTCTTCAAGCCTTTGGTATGAGACACTTTGAATTAGACATCAGAGGAGGGGACCTGGATAGAAATCTTCTTAGATTTGAAAGTAAGATGATATTTCTGATGGATTGTCAGCATCCAAGAGGTTTGAATGAAAACAACAGTTACTTACCTTTCTTATGAGGGGGAATCCAGAGAGGAGCAGTGATTATACTTTTTGACATCATAAAATAATATTTTTTCTATCTGATCTTCTCCTCACGAGAACCTACAGAGGAGGAGTGATTATATCTTTTGATATCATCTCCTTTTCTCTGATGTATCACACGATGAGCTTCTCGTTATGAGGAAGTTTTATATTTTCTTGAAGAATTCTCTTGAATCTGTTTAGGATTTTTACTTACCTCTGATATGAGGGGAGAATAAGTATGTAAGCATAAAAACGATACTCACTATTATGTGAGGGGAGAATCTATATATGGATTGGGACAAGATACATTTATTGATGTTGCGTTTTTTCTGTATATCCAGACCTATGTTAGGATGAATTCTCTTGAATCTGTTTAGGATTTTTACTTACCTCTGATATGAGGGGAGAATAAGTATGTAAGCATAAAAACGATACTCACTATCATGTGAGGGGAGAATCTATATATGGATTGGGACAAGATACATTTATTGATGTTGCGTTTTTTCTGTATATGCAGACCTATGTTAGGATTAAATTATTTTTCTCATTTGGAGTGAGTATTCATAGAATTATTCGACATAAAGACAGAACCATCTATTCATCGGGTATATTTACCTATATATCCCTGCATGGGTAAAGATCATATACATTAGTATATCTTATTACAATTTAGATGACCATTTATGTATATATGACAAACGCGGAGTGATCTCTGAGAGGCAGTAAACTTGCTTATATAAATTATGTGCCTAAAGGTGCACTTATTGAAGTTCATCTTGTCCATTATCTGTATATTCATTATCCAGTAGGGATAGGGCATAGTTAGAGCCATCTACTCTGATGGACTTGATTTATATTGAAACATGTGTAGAAATTTATGTTTAACACAACATTGATACCATCAAAAATTTATTTTAGCAGGAATAGGATAGATACTGCAGCCTAATATAGCATCACATCCATGGATCTTGATTCACATAGATGGGTGTTTGGAGATCTTGACCCATAGGGATAGGCAATATTGGGGAATTTATGAAATTAATAGAAGTTAAAGAGGATGGATATTTACTCCATTCTATTTAATCATTTCTAAGAGTTAGACACATATAGAAAAAGGGTATATAATTAATATTCTCCATACATTTTACTCTGGATAATCACACATTCTATTCACTGCACAATACGCACATTTCATACACATTATGCCTTGTCTAAGAGTCGTCTTTTCACATTTTTATTATCACTTATTGTTTTGTTTTACACGTGCATGCGTCTTGCGCGTTGTGTTTTGTTTTTCACTTCACACTTAATAGCTTTTGAAAGGCAAATTGGATATTGTATATTTCCCCTTATATCACATATCACCATCACATGCTTATCGTTATATATATATATTATATTTTATATCACAATTTCATAATATATCACACACTATTCTCACAATCTATATTTTAGCATTATTATTCATATTTTTCACGGATATTATTTCATCACATTTGTGGGACACGAGTAATAAATGGACTATTATGGACAACAATTATTACGGATTAAAACGGAATCACAATGATATGTAAAAATTAAATTGTTTCATATTTCCCCTTAGAGTACATGTTGATTACCATTCCTATTACAGCGGCGTGTAGCTGCGGAGTTTAGAACATACATCGCTATCATGTTTATAAGCATATGAGCTTACTGTGGATCACCCTATATTTATGTTATAAAATGTGATCGTTGCTTTTATAAGCATATCAGCTTACTGTGAATTACCCCACACTCATGCAGTAAGAGAATGTCATCACTACGTCATATGGTATATATTTATACTGATACCCGGACTTTGTGGTAAACTAAACCCTGTTAATCATATAACATTAGAGAGGTCATAGGAACCCTGGAACAAGTATGGAGGATTATATGATCACATGGTATTTAATCGTAATATGATAGGTCAGCTGCTCCCTTATAGCTACCCCTGGAAAGCTAATCGTGTTTGCCCTGAGGAAGCTGATGTGAAACGTGCACGTTGGGTGTCGTTTCAAAGCGGCACGGATGTGCCTGCTGTTCTCACTGTGAAAAAATGTTGTAAAAATTTAAAAAAAATAGTAATAACATTTATAATAGAACCAGGATTAGCACACCAGAATGGAAAGCTATTTAGAAAATATTTAGATAATGTATTTTGTTTTCTATCTAAAAGTATCTGAGGAGAATCTTAATGTGGATAGTTTACACACTGAATCATGATAATTACAAACGGCTCAGTTGTTAATAACAGACGCTCGCTAACATCCTAGTTTGTCTGTGTCCTGTATGCCGACTATTGTTAGACCCTAGACGGCATCATAAATCTAAGTGATCTAATTAAAATTATCTGTGAAAAATTTTGTAGACACAAAGACAGCTCATATATTGAACCATGCCAAATTACAAGTGCTTTAGCTATCAGTAACAGATATCTGAGGACACTCTGGTCTGTTTGTATCCTGCATGCGGTATATTACTAAAATCTTAGAACGATTTAATATATCCCAATTGTAGGGTTTGAGGACAATTGTAGCGTGTGTATATGGACAGTTTACATACTGGATCACGCTAATTATAAGCAGCCCAGCTGTTAATAGCTGACGCTCGCGGATACTCAGATCTATTTTGTGTCCCGTATGCTGACTATTATTAGGCTGAAGACGGCATAATAAATTAATGTGCCTTAACTATAAGCACTTGTTCTGATGCATATATATGAACAGCTCATACACTGAACAACGTTAAATTATAAGTGGTTCAACCGTCAATAACAGGCGTCTGCGGACATTTAAGTCTATTTGGGTCCTGCCTGTGATATATCATTAGATTCCAGGTGATACAATAAATTAATTTGCTCCATTTGCAGTACTTGAGGATAATTTCAGTGTGTGTAAATGGATAGCTCACACACTGAATGAAGTTAATTACGAGCGGCTGAGAGGTCCGCAACAGATGCTTGCGGACACTTTGGTGTGTTTGTGTCTCTTATGCTGATTATTATCAGATCCCAGTTAGCATAACAAAAAAATGTGTTTTAAAGATATTTGTGGACAATTTTAGTGTACACACATAGACAGTTTGCATTGGGAATAACGCTACATTACAAGCAGCTCAGATGTCAATAACAGATGTCTGCGGATATTCCGGCTTGTCTGTGTTATGCATGTTGTATATTATCACATCTTAGATGACGCAACAAATTAACATGCTCCAGTAAACAGTAAAACTCATATCAAATCTGTCCTTAGTGGTCACAATACAGCGGTGGTTAGGAGAATCGTAACACTGTCAGAACTGATTAGACAGTGATACTAGTTTCAAAATAATCATAACACTGCTAGACCTGTTTAGACACATTATATCCTATCCTCATAAGCCTAGCAAGATAATCTGAGACACAGATCCTGGTTCCTACAAAAATGCAGTAATTTTTCTATATAGAGTATAATGATCAATCACATATAGTGAATATAGTAATTCTTCTATATAGAGTACAATGATTAATCACACACAGTGAATACAATTTAATACAATTTTTATTCATTATAAAGATATATTTCATTAAAAAAGATATATTTCATTAGTCAAGACTTTTTCATATATTTCACATCACCCTTTTTTATTGGTTGATAATAAAAGTTATATTTTATATTTATTAAAACTAATCAAAACTTCTTTTTCTTTGTGCGCCAACTAAGAGACAATCTTCTCTGTCCCTTTTTTTGCCCTCAGTTATGTCATCAATATTTTGTATTAAAGTAGCATTTATGCTTTTTTTCACATACATTGCTACCCATCCTCCTATTCTATCCTTTCTAAATAAATTGTATCCTGGTATAGTTATGTCCCAGTCATGATTCTCATTGCACCATGACTCTGTAATTGCCACAAAATCCAGGTTATCCCTTGTCATTATCGTAATTAGCTCTAGAATTTTGTCTCCCAAGCTCCTAGCATTTGCACACATAGCTTTAATAATTTTGTCTGTGCATTTGTTATTAGTAGCCATGTCTAGACCGTACAACACAAATGACAAGTTTAAAGTTGAAATTACCTGTTTGGGGATGTTGCTCAGTGTTTGATTTTTGTTTTTTTACTAATCAGGAATCACACTCTGCCCTCTACACCACGACTACACCTCACTAATGTAAAGATATAGTACACCTGACCACAATGGCCAAATGATCAAAGGAGGTAAACACCAGAGAGCATGCAATAATAAACTATGTTTCACTGTGCAACTTCCCCACACATGCAATGCCAATTATATGCCAATAAGTACATCAAAAAACATACATGAGTTTGCATAAGAAAGATCTGTAGTGAGCAGATTGGGGATGTCTTATTATAGTTTAAAAAGACAGATAATATTGGTACAGGTGAGAATGTTTTTGGTAAACTATAATCAAAAATTTGAGTAGTTGCAGATGAAGTGTAAAGGTCTTGCAGGGTTCCTATCACAGATTTAAGTTACTCAGGCTGGAGTAGTTTGATGTGTAGATGAATTGGACTCACATTTGTTTGAAAGCTGTCCTTTAGTGGTCCTGATTGTGGATTGATTGTTGTCCTTCTGTTTACCTTCAATTTAACGTCGGTGTAACGTCGAAATTATGTTTAAACTTGTAGTTATCCTTTGAATAATGTCCTATAAAGTAATGGCCAACAAGCCTACTGCCCAAGCCTCCTTAATGCTCTTTAAGTAATGGACCAAGCATGTGAATACACCCAACTCCAATGATCCCTCCCCCGGCAATGGCTAGTAATAAAACAGTTTAAAGAAAATAAACTAACATACCAACCACTGAGATTTATCAGAGTCGTGTCTATACTCAGGAGATAACATTCCAATTTATCAATAGCAACCCATCATGTACATAAGCAATCTAATAAAAAAGCAGATTCCTTATGCCTATAGCAATGCTATCATTCTTAACACCTAATTTGCTAATTAGTAATTCAGTGCAATCAGTAGTGATAATCTACAGCTCTCATTTTCAATAGACCTAGATAAGTATATATTCACAAGCAGTCATTTGTGTGCAATGTTCTGCAGGAGGCTACACCTTAACGCCGTCACCCCATCGTCAATACAATCCGACCTGTGACAAGCCTTACAAAAGAAAAGACAATCGTGATTATTTCTATGATGGTAAGCGCTATGACAACGGCTGCAATAATTTCGGGCACCAAGAAACTCTTTGATACTGAGTATCCCATAAAAGTGACAATCGTGATATAGCACAAACGTTTTTGTAACGGCTGTCTGTACAATGGTATCTCCAGTCTCCGTTGCTGTAATATAGGATTTTAACTGTAACATTTAAGTAATTTAAAAAAATGCAACGTCGCTAAAGCTGACCGCTTTATCAATTGGTAAAGTCAAAGCTTTATCTAGTTGGATCGCTCTCTCTTGTTTCTCTTACGTCCTAGAGGATGCTGGGGACTCTGTAAGGACCATGGGGTATAGACGGGCTCCGCAGGAGACATGGGCACTTTAAGACCTTCTAATGGGCGTAAACTGGCTCATCCCTCTATGCCCCTCCTCCAGACCTCAGTTAGATCCTGTGCCAAGAGGAGACTGGTTGCACACTAGGGGAGCTCTACTGAGTTTCTCTGGAAAAAGACTTTGTTAGGTTTTTTATTTTCAGGGAGCACTGCTGGCAACAGGCTCCCTGCTTCGTGGGACTGAGGAGAGAGAAGCAGACCTACTTTACTGATAGGCTCTGCTTCTTAGGCTACTGGACACCATTAGCTCCAGAGGGTCGGAACGCTTGGTACGCCTAGCTGTTCGCCTCAGAGCCGCACCGCCGTCCTCCTCGCAGAGCCGGAAGATAGAAGCCGGGTGAGTATGAGAAGCAAGAAGACTTCAAAGGCGGCAGAAGACTTCAGATCTTCGTGAGGTACCGCGCAGCCATTGCTCCCACACACACACAAAGCACAGCAAGGGTGCAGGGCGCAGGTGGGGCGCCCTGGGCAGCAATGATTACCTCATAAAAGTTCACTGGCACACATAGATAATTCATGGGCAGTATATACAGACCCCCGCCAGTATTAAAATTAGGGTGACCAAAGCGCGCCATCAAGGGGGCGGAGCTTAGTCCCTCAGCTCTAACCAGCGCCATTTTCTCCACAGCTTGCTGCAGAGACGCTGCTCCCGGACTCCCTTCACCGCTGTATACAAGTAACAGGGTGCATTAATTTGGTGCTAGTGTGATACAAAAAGCGCTTACAGGTCTCGGACTTTTTAATATTTCAGACCGCAGTGGCGCTGGGTGTGAGCTGGCAGACTCCCTCTCTGTCTCTCTAAAGGACCTTATTGTGGGTCTGTCCCCTATATCCCAGTGTGCGTGGGGGTGTCAGTACGTGTGTGTCGACATGTCTGAGGTGGAAGGCTCTTCCAGAGAGGATGCAGAGCAGAATGTAATAGTGACTCCGTCGGCACCGCCGACTGCTGAGTGGGTAGACATGTGGAATGTTTTGAATGCAAGTGTGGCTTTATTACATAAAAGGTTAGACAAATCTGAGTCCCAGAACCAGGCATGGAGACAATCCATGGATTTTAATGTGTCACAGAACCCATCAGGGTCCCAGAAACGTCCCTTTACCCAGATAACAGACACTGGTACAACACGGATTCCGACTCCAGTGTCGACTATGATGACGCTCGGTTACACCCAAGGGTGGCCAAGAGTATTCAGTACATGATTATTGCATTAAAATATGTATTACATATCACAGAGGACCCTTCTGTCCCTGACACATGGGTCTGTATGTTTAAGGGGAAGAAACCTGAGGTAACATTTTCCCCATCCCATGAGCTGAATGCTCTATTTGAAAAAGCTTGGGAAACTCCAGACAAAAGACTGCAGATTCCTAAGAGAATTGTTATGGCGTATCCTTTTCACTCACAGGACAGGTTACGGTGGGAATCATCACCCACGGTAGATAAGGCTTTAACGCGTTTATCCAAAAAGGTGGCCCTACCGTCTCCGGACACAGCAACACTAAAGGATCCTGCAACACTAAAGGAAACTACCTTGAAATCGATTTATGCAACTACGGGAACCCTGCTCAGACCGGCGGTAGCGTCGGCATGGGTAAGTAGCGCGATTGCAGGTTGGGCAGATAACTTGTCATCTGACATGGACACCCTCGACAGGGAGAGTGTATTGTTGACATTGGGTCACATCAAGGACACAGCGTTATACCTAAGGGAGGCTGCGAGAGATATTGGCCTCTTGGGATCAAGGGCCAATGCCATAGCAATTTCAGCTAGGAGGGCATTGTGGACCTGTCAATGTACTGGTGATGCTGACTCCAAGAGGCCTATGGAGGCGTTGCCTTACAAGGGTGAACTTTTGTTTGGGACGGTCTCGCGGACCTGGTTTCCACAGCTACCGCGGGTAAGTCTTCTTTTTTTCCTTTTGTTCCCCCACAGCAAAAGAAAACGCCTCCATACCAGATGCAGTCCTTTCGGTCTCATAAATTCAGAAAGGGACGTGGATCATCCTTCCTCGCCAGAGGCAAGGGTAGAGGGAAAAGAACACCAGCTGCGGCTAGTTCCCAGGAGCAGAAGTCCTCTCCGGCCTCTACCAAATCCACCGCATGACGCTGGGGCTCCGCTGCGGGAGTCCTCACCGGTGGGGACACGTCTTCAGCTCTTCAGCCAGGTCTGGATTCATTCGAACTTGGATCCTTGGGTGCTAGAAATTGTAACCCAAGGATACAGACTGGAGTTCGAAGACGTGCCTCCACACCGATTTTTCAAATCGGCCTTACCAGCTTCTCTCCCAGAGAGAGAAATAGTTTCAGCTGCGATACAAAAGCTGTGTCAACAGCAAGTGATTATCACGGTTCCCCTGTTGCAACAGGGAAAAGGGTTTTATTCAACTCTATTTGTGGTCCCGAAGCCAGACGGCTCGGTCAGACCAATTCTGAACCTAAAATCCCTAAACCTGTATTTGAAAAGATTCAAATTCAAGATGGAATCTCTCTGGGCAGTGATTTCCAGTCTGAACAGGGGGGATTTTATGGTGTCACTAGACATAAAGGATGCATACCTTCATGTCCCCATATATCCTCCTCATCAGGCGTTACTGAGATTCGCTGTGCAGGATTGTCATTACCAAATTCAGACATTGCCGTTTGGGCTTTCCACGGCCCCGAGGATTTTCACGAAGGTAATGCCGGAAATGATGGTGCTCCTGCGCAAGCAAAGTGTCACAATTATCCCGTACTTGGACGATCTCCTGATAAAGGCGAGATCAAGAGACCAGTTACTGAAAAGCATGGCACTCTCTCTGAGGGTACTACAACAACACAGCTGGCTATTAAATTTGCCAAAGTCGCAGTTGATGCCGACAACTCGACTGTCGTTTTTGGGCATGATTCTGGACACGGAACGGCAGAGTGTCGATTCATCAATGCACTCGGGTGTCATTCCGTTTGGCAGGTTCCATGCAAGAACATTTCAGTGGGACCTACTGGACAAATGGTCAGGGTCCCATCTCCAAATGCATCAGATGAAAAGCCTGTCCACCAGGGCTAGGATATCTCTCCTGTGGTGGCTCCACAGTGCTCACCTCCTAGAGGGTCGCAGGTTCGGAATCCAGGATTGGGTTCTGGTGACCACAGACATGAGCCTCCGAGGCTGGGGAGAGGTCACACAAGGAAAAAAAATTCAGGGATTATGGTCAAGCCAGGAGGCTTGTCTGCACATAAATGTGCTGGAATTGAGGGCCATATACAATGGCCTGAGACAGGCGGAGCATCTTCTTCGCAACCTACCTGTACTGATCCAGTCAGACAACATCACAGCCGTGGCACATGTAAACCGCCAGGGTGGAACAAGAAGCAGAGCAGCGATGGCAGAGGCCACCAGGATTCTTCCCTGGGCGGAAAATCATGTAAGCGCTCAGTCAGCTGTTTTCTTCCCAGGAGTGGACAACTGGGAAGCAGACTTCCTCAGCAGACACGACCTCCATCCAGGAGAGTGGGGGCTTCATCAAGAGGTCTTTGCAGAAGTCACAAATGGTTGGGGACTCCCTCAAATAGACATGAAGGCGTCACGCCTCAACAAAAAGCTTCAGACGTATTGTTCCAGGTTGAGGGACCCTCAAGCAATAGCAGTAGATGCACTAGTGACCCAGTATCAGTCGGTCTATGTGTTCCCTCCACTTCCACTCATCCCAAAGATATTGAGGATCATAAGAAGAACAAGAGTTCAAACTATACTCATTGTTCCAGACTGGCCTCGAAGGGCCTGGTATCCAGATCTTCAGGAAATGCTCACAGAAGATCCTTGGCCACTTCCTCTAAGAGAGGACCTGTTACAACAGGGGCCATGTGCGTTCCAAGACTTTCCGCGGTTACGTTTGACGGCATGGCGGTTGAACACCAAATCCTAGCTAGGAAAGGTATTCCAGGAGAGGTCATCCCTACTCTACTTAAAGCTAGGAAGGAGGTAACCGCGAAGCATTATCACCATATCTGGAGGAAGTATGTGTCTTGGTGTGAATCCAAGAATGCTCCTACGGAGGTTTTTCAGCTGGGTCGTTTTCTCAATTTTCTACAGGCAGGTCTGGATATGGGCCTAAAGTTAGGCTCCATTAAGGTGCAGATTTCGGCCTTATCAATATTTTTTCAGAAGGAATTGGCCTCTCTTCCAGAAGTGCAGACTTTTGTGAAGGGAGTACTGCACATCCAACCTCCTTTTGTGCCCCCAGTGGCACCGTGGGACCTTAACGTTGTGTTGCAGTTCCTTAAACCACATTGGTTTGAACCACTTCAAACTGTTGAGTTAAAATTTCTCACTTGGAAAGTGGTCATGTTATTGGCCTTGGCATCTGCAAGGCGGGTGTCAGAATTGGCGGCCTTGTCTTACAAGATCCCCTATCTGATTTTCCATATGGATAGAGCGGAATTGAGGACTCGTCCGCAATTTCTACCTAAGGTGGTTTCGTCTTTCACATGAACCAACCTATTGTAGTGCTGGTGGCTACGGATGTCTTGGAGGATTCCAAGTACCTTGATGTAGTCAGGTTTTTAAAAATCTATGTAGCCAGAACGGCTTGTATTAGGAAAACGGAGGCTCTGTTTATCCTATATGCAGTCTACAAGGTTGGCACTCCTGCTTCCAAGCAGACTATCGCATGCTGGATCTGTAACACGATTCAGCAAGCTCATTCTACGGCTGGATTGCCGTTACCAAAATCGGTAAAGGCCCATTCCACTAGGAAGGTGGGCTCTTCTTGGACAGCTTTCCGAGGCGTCTCGGCGTTACAGCTTTGCCGAGCAGCTACTTGGTCGGGTTCAAACACTTTTGCAAAATTCTATAAGTTTGATACCCTGGCTGATGAGGACCTCATATTTGCTCAATCGGTGCTGCAGAGTCTCTCGCCCGGTCTGGAGCTTTAGTATAAACCCTATGGTCCTTACGGAGTCCCCAGCATCCTCTAGGACATAAGAGAAAATAAGATTTTAAACCTACCGGTAAATCTTTTTCTCCTAGTCCATAGAGGTTGCTGGGCGCCCATCCCAGTACGGAATAAATCTGCAGTACTTGTACATAGTTATTGATAAGTCTACACAAGGGTTGTGTTGCAGTTCAGATCAAGCTGTTGCTGATCTTATTATTTCATACTGTTAACTGGTTTAGTTATATCCCAGGTTGTACGGTGTGTTGTGGTGTGAGCTGGTATGTATCTCACACTTAATTAACAAAATCCTTTCCTCGAAATGTCTGTCTCCTCTGGGCACAGTTCCTATAACTGAGGTCTGGAGGAGGGGCATAGAGGTAGGAGACAGTTCACGCCCATTAAAAGTTCTTAAAGTGCCCATGTTTCCTACGGAGCCCGTCTATACCTCATGGTCCTTTTAGAGTCCCCAGCATCCTCTACGGACTAGGAGAAAAAGATTTACCGGTAGGTTTAAAATCTTATTATTACATGGTCATTGGCATTGTTACCTTTATCCAGTAGTTTACAGACGCTAGCGCCCAAACACAGGTTATTACCAATGTTTTTTAAATCGTACAAATAACGTCTGCGTTTTTCCGGTAAGTGTCGTAAACCTCTGCCTGTCACACCTCCGCCTGCCCTGTTTCTAAAAACACTGATCACAAACCTTACACCTGTGGATAATAAGAATTCAGCATTACTTTGAAGTGCGTTTGTAATCTGGTTCAAAAAACTGTCCGCGTTTAATTTTTCTTGCGGCTTACGATGCGAATAGATGGCGTTGTGTAAACCGCCGCCCTCCAATCTAAGCTGAATGCGGTTGGAAGGATCCACGCCAGCTAGGAAGCCATCGAGCATAGCCTTATAGCTGTATGAATGGCTTGAACGCCCTCTACAAATGATGTAACCCTGTCCAAATTAACAAACCCATAATGGTTGTGGTACTCCACGGCTCTGAAATTTAGTCATTGTCGTTCATAACTGTTAATCACTTCTAAGTATACATGTTGCCGACCTTTGTCATTACCAGGTGACTCAACTCCATGTGCCTTGTTATGTAAGGGGGTTGCAACTCATTCAATATTATGAAGAAAAGGGGGCGACTGGGCACTGGTATACACTAGATTGTTACTGATACAGAAAGAACCAAAGGCGGACAATTAAACTAAAGGAAAGAGAAATACAATCTTTCAATAGTAGTCCTTATTGGTGGTGCGCCCAGAGCTATAGAGTACAAGTACTAACAATGGGAGAAAGAGAAAGCTCTTGTGTGGGCGCACTCTTGGAAAAAGAATAATACGTAAGATACACAACATATATTGCGAAGATAATTTTTTACTGGTTAACCTTGACGTAGAATCACTCTATACGAGTATTAACCACCACCAAGGAATCCAAGCGGTTAAATATTTCTTGGATCAAGGAGGGATGAGCGCCTTCTCTGAGTTTCTTTTGATCCTACTGGACTTTGTTCTGTCCAAAAATGACTTTGTGTTTCAGGATAACTTCTTTTTACAAATAAGGGGAACAGCAATGGGCACCGCCTGCGCTCCCACCTACGCCAATTTATTTTTTGGGTGGTGGGAACACCTGCAGGTTTTCAGCCCGACCAACGAGCGGTTTACTATCCATGTGGAATTATGGTTACACTACATTGATGATGTTTTCATTATCTGGAACGGAGAAAGGGACCTCCTAATGGAATTTATTGGAGTACTTAACAACAGCCATTTGAACATCAAGCTGACTCATACAGTCAGCACAGAGAGGGTTCCCTTTCTGGATCTTAACATTTATAGATCACACACTGGTTACTTAGAAACAGAGCTGTATAGGAAGGAGACTGCTACCAATAGTCTCCTTTTTCAAACCAGTTCGCACTTTCCACCTACTATTGAAAATATACCCAAAGGTGAATACCTCAGACTCAGACGCAATTGTTCGGAAGATCATATTTTCAAAAGCAAGAGCTGGGAACTCACCAATCGCCTTTTGGCCAGGGGTTATAGCAAACGGTCACTTAAAAGAGCTTACCAAGCTACCACATTGGTAAAGAGGGAACGCCTAATTTTTGGGACCAACAACAAGAAAATCCCAGATAAAGATGACACTATCAGATTTATAGGAACCTTCTGTCCCGAATGGAAAATGCTGAAAGAGGCCATCACGAAACATCTGCCGATACTTCAGATGGACCCCGTTCTGTCCCCCAGTGTTGGCCCCACGATACAGATGAGCTGGCGAAGATCCAGAAACATCAAGGATCAATTAGTTCAGAGCCACTTAGTGACATCAATACGCAAGAAACCAGCCATATCGGGCTCCTTCCCCTGTGGCCAATGCAAGGCGTGTACACACATACTACAAACCAACATGGTCACGTATAAGTATGGACAAACAACTAAGATACGGCATTTCTTCAACTGCAATACCCAAGCAATAATTTATTGCATTACTTGCAGTTGCAACATCAAATATGTGGGTATGACCTCTCGCAAATTAAAAGAAAGGACCCTGGAACACTTGGGGAACATCCGGAACGCACCTAAAGACCTAACACGCATGAAACAACTCACCACGGTTGCCAAACACTTTCATCTTCAACACAAAGGCTCCCCTAAAGAATTTAAAGTCTTCGGTTTAGACTGTATTCATTTAGGCATACGGGGAGGGGACTTAACGAAAGAACTATATAAGAAGGAGAGCGAATGGATTTTTCGGCTTGGGAGTCTTCGACCCCATGGACTAAACGAAAACATCAACTATGGTGCCTTCTTATAATCCGCAAGTTATTCATCTCTTCCTCCTCCCTTCCTTTCTTTTTCCTTTATGTCATTCATACCAGCCCCCTTTCCCACAATCATGCTATGAGTCCTCCCCCTATTCCGTCAACCCTATTCCCACTGCATTAGCAGTTCTACTATCAATTAACCCTTCCCCCTCCCCCCCTTTCCCCCCCCTCCCCCACACCCCCTCCTACACGAACCCCGCCCCCTAAATTCCCCCCCTTTCTCTCTCCCCCCTTTTCCTCATCTATCATTCACTCAAATCTAATTTTTTCCCCCCCGCCACTCCTACCCACCCCTTACCAGTAACTCTTAAACCCATTTTCAACCCCACACCCCCAGGTGGGGCGGTCTCCTTTCACTGCCCTAACCCTCATCCGACACTTCCTTGGGTAAATGTCACCCAAGTTTTATATCAACAAGTCCTTTCCCATTCCGCCCTTCACTCCACATAGTCACTTCTTTTCGGGTTCACTACGGCTGGCCGGCGGTCGGGCTCCCGGCGACCAGCATCCCGGCGCCGGGAGCCCGACCGCCGGCTTACCGACAGCTTGGCGAGCGCAAATGAGCCCCTTGCGGGCTCGCTGCGCTCGCCACGCTACGGGCACGGTGGCGCGCTACGCGCGCCACACTAATTTATTCTCCCTCTATGGGGGTCGTGGACCCCCACGAGGGAAAATAAGTGTCGGTATGCCGGCTGTCGGGCTCCCGGCGCCGGTATACTGAGCGCCGGGAGCCCGACCGCCGGCAAACAGAAGACCACCCCTTCTTTTCTCCTACTTGCAATTCCTATTGCACCACTTCCCAGCGATGCATGGTCACTCAGTATAGTACTCATCATCACAACACACTCACACTAGGGGAGGCACTGATAATCAACCCCATCCCTGTCCCCCCAACAATCCCTATACAACCCCCTTCCTTTTCTCCAGTCTGGGTTTCACAGCATTAACACTAGATAATACAATTTCTAAATCATGCATATTTCCCTTATGACTCTAACACACTCCATTATATATAATCCATATAATTATCACACACCTTTTTTCACCATAATTTTTCTAATCTCCAACCGCACCAGCTATTCCCTACTCTCTCTACACAGTTCACTTCCCTTTAACAACCTTTACATTTTCCATCCCTCACCCCTTATTCTTTACCCCTACACACTTATCAGCCCTTGCACACCCAGCCTACTGTATAAACCAAATTAAATGAACAATGCTATTTTTCTTCCACCAATCCCTCTATTCCTCCCCTTTCCTACAAAGTGGCACCCTCCTATTTTTCCGTGCCAATTTCCCCGCCCCTAATTGGGTATTACATCACAACACACACATTATTTTCAATACGCCTTTAATATACATCCCCATCAGGCGCCCCCAGTCCCTTATTGGTCCAGACGTGCCGCTTACATGTCCCAATTGGTTACTATCCAACTTTTGCTCATTTCTAACTGCATATCGTACAGCACAACCAAACCGGGCATTTCCCCTTTTCCGATATGGCGCCACCTGATCTTCATAGCTGATGCACCGTCCCCTGTCCGTAGCGTACACACCCCCTTAGCATCATCACGCTCTGTAATCCGCCCACTCGAGAGGCGCATCCCCGCCACTCAGACGCGCCACACAAACCCCTTAATTGGCTACTGGCGCTGTCAGTTACCTTACTCCCGTCCACATGGCTAATTGAATGCTTAATCCGATTGGCTGCTATATGTACCTACAGGGTTTTTAAACCATTGATGCACAATATGCTGTGAGATCCCAGAAGTGAACAAGCCCACGGGCGAAACGCGTTTTCGACAGACTCTACAGCGGGACCTTCCCATGGAGGCTTCACTGATTACCATCCACCTACTACACTTGATTCTCTGAGTATACTGGCTCCTATCTTAACATAGTAATCATTGCATGGTTGACCCTATATGTATATGGGTTTCTATTTCCAGCATAAGCTATTACTGTTCTGTATTTGTGTTATAGGCGTTTATATAATTTCCTCACTGCCTATTTCATTTATTTGAGTAACCAGAGGGTGACTTCACCTTTGATATAATACATGTCTATACTTGACTTAGGCAGTATGCCCTATTAAATGTGTGTGCTGGGCTAACTGTCATTACCTATCCCCTCAATTCAACTCATACTTATTGAACACAGCACTTCTCATCAGAAGCAATTATTTTCACCTATAATTATTTTAGGTTTATTTTTCGGCCATATACTCATGTTCTATATATTCTGAGAATGTACAGTCATTTTTGTGTCTTACTTATGAACTACTTTTGACCCATTTTCCTTATTATTGGACATTTGTTCCCAAAATATTAAAACGGTCAATTAACCTTACAAATTCTAATCTGTAACTCTATCTTTCCTCCCTATCTGGCTAACATTCAGTGGACTCTCATCCCCGATCCAGGGTACACGGCGCCACTAAGTGACGGCTGTCTTACCCTGCCTAACGGGGAAAGTAGATCCACGTATAACTTATCCTATCTTTTCTGTTATTCTTCATTTTCATATATAGGTGCACTCTCATTGGTAGATATCCTCCCTACTATCATACCACGCTGCCCATGCCCGATCTCGTCTGATCTTGGAAGCTAAACAGCATTGGGCTGGGTCAGTACCGGGAGGGGAGACTCCCTGGGAATACCCGGTGTTGTAGGGCAGGAACTATTCCCCTTCTCCTGAAGGGTGGACACCAACAGCAGTATCACCACTAATCTGTATTTTTTCTGCTCCCTTTCCTATATCTTTTTCCTTAGTAGGACCTTTTGACATACATTCCGTATGCATGCCTGGTGGAACTAGTGGTAATCAGGAAAGTGCATAGTAATTGACCTAATTCAGTGGTCTCTCTATGTTGAAATATGTACACTGACCTCCCCTTTGGGTCCCATTAATACAGAATATCTGTACTGGTCAGGAGAAACGGTTGTCAGACTATCCAGTGTCTGCAATCCTTCTAATCTCTCTCTCACGATTTAATGACCAGAACATTTTTAACATTTTTCAATATATTTTTCTGTATACTAAAAAATTCTTTTTATTTTTTGGATCGTAGATGGGTATTTTGTTTTAATTCATAAATAATTAATAAAATTATGTCTTAACGTTTTCTTTTTCTAATTGAAAAATCCTTTCTTCTTTTTTCCAAGAGTGCACCCACACAAGAGCTTTCTCTTTCTCCCATTGTTAGTACGCATTCAATATTGTCAGGCTGTGATTCGTCAATTGGTAATGCTTGGGGTGGCAATTGTTCTAAGTCTACATTCCTCGCACTCTGCTCCCTGTCTACCACATCTTCCCGGGATGGTGAATGTTCTAAGTCTACAAGCCTCGCCCTCTGATCCCCGCCTAACCCCTGTTCCCTGTGCTGTTTGCGCTTTCTCAATCTGGTTAATGTTTTTACAGCCTGTTTCACCTTTGCACATCAGAATAACTGAGATTTTGTATGTTACACAAGGTTTAATTTGTGGGTTTTTATTTTACTGACATTTAAATTTAAAACACGTTTCAAACCATAGCCTCACATGCCTAGTCACAGATCAGTTTCAATTATTTCTGCAAAATTATGTATGTTGGCTTTAATAAATGCAGTTGTCTTAAATGACCGATCTATGTATTTTGACATGACATTCATATACGTCTCAACAACTTTTTTAATAGTGTCATGTTTACATTTAGCACCATGGCTCACACATTTAATGTGTTTTAACAAATACCTGGCATTTACACCCATGTTTTCAACATCTTCCCGTATCTTAGCCATCAACGCATAAAATTGTATTTCAGCATCTTGGCCTACTTGTTCTGTATATCAACTATGTCGGTTGATATCCCGTGCGCCAGGACACACGCATTGGACAATGCGTGGTTGGGTGATACCCCGTCCGCTGGAGCACACGCATCTGTCGATGCATGTGCAACAGCGCCCGTGGTAAAAATATTGGGTGTTGATGTTACACAATCAACTGCTGTAGTATTACTAGGAATTCCTGCAACCGCTGATAACATTTCATCAGAACTATTCTGCTGTTCTTGTGTCGTTGACTCTACACAGGGAGTAAAAAACTCTTGCACATTTATGTCCTCAATATTTGATAACTTATCATTACCAGCTATGTGTTGTGTTTTTGTTTCAGAGCAACCCTGTGTATCTGGAATTATGATTACATCAGATTGCGACAATTGCTTAACTTTCATTCTTGAGAGGCGTGATGCTCTCTTAACCTTAACCTTTACAGTCTTTGTATTACCAGACATCCAGGTCTGCAGTGTCAAATGACGTGTGTTTTGCTATTACATCGCCCTCGTTACTTACGCTTGATACAGTTTGTAACGCAATCCTTCTCCATTGAGGCGTATCATTTTCGGAATACGACAATTTTCTTTTAAGATCGGTAAATGCTGAATTATGACTGTTCTCGTTCGTTCTTGGTCGAGCTGGTCTGCATTTGTTCGGGTTGATACCGCTGTGATGCATCCCCATAACCGACGGCCTAGCGTTTTCTCCTTTAGGCGGTTATGTACAATCGACGGCGTTGTGAATTGCTGGTTCTCCGTTTCAGCGACGATTGTGCGAATTGTTGTTTTCCCACTTGTGCTAGGCCTGTGCATTTACGCATCTGCATCATTGTCCCCTGGTATCATTGGATCATATCGTCGTGCTACAGCATCATTTGTAATACATATATTATAAAATAATTGTAAACGCAGATGCATGTAAAACAGCATTTAAGTTACTGTATAACAATATTCCGTATAGCAATGTAATCAGGCGCACGTTTGATTACACACCTTCCTTATATTGAAATGTTTGAGCACGTTTTCTTTTCACGTGTTTCCAAATTGGTCGCTCATCAGCCGCGTTGCTGGTCTATATAGCAGCGTTGTGACAACATGGCGCACCCTCAAAGATTTTGGGCGCAGGCATGTTCAATATGTCCTGCAGAATACTGTCAGCCATCGCGTTATCTATTATTGTGGACTCTTTAGCCGGTAAAAAAATAAAAAATAAATTATTACATATGCTATAAAATTAAAATAACATGAAAAAGAGATGCATTATTGAGAACATAAAGTGTGTACAGGTGACACCAAATCCGCACAACATTACAAGCGTTTAACTTCATTATTTTTTATTTATTTTAAAATATAAAACATTTTTTGGCTGTTACTTTATTACATACGGTATAAAATTAGAATAACATGAAAAAGAGATGCATTATTGAGAACATAAAGTGTGTACAGTTGTCACCAAATCCGCACAACATTACATGCGTTTAATGTCGTTATTTTTAATTTATTTTAAAATATAAAACATATTTGGATATTACATGTTACTCACAGGTGGCTGGCAATGCCAACTTCGTAGTGAAGTCTGGAATGACGTCGTAATCCAAACCAAACGGATTTTCTCCTTCATCAAAATTCTCTGTGTTTGCGGCATCTGTCGTTTAACTGTGAGAAATAAAAATTTTAATTAACTAATTAACATCTTTGTATCCACCTTGTACGCTCCTACTATTTAAACTTTTAAAAATAAGTAAAAATGAACACATTGTAGGCCATGGCTATAAGTTCATACTATTTAAACTTTAAAAAATAAATAAAAACGTGTCAATGATTTTTATAGGCTTAACTAACCATAGTTCATTTGATAACTTGGTAAAATATCATCTTCAGAATCGGATATGCATACGGCATTATCTTTGTTGATAATGTTCTGCATTGTCTGTCGCTAAACCAGTAATGAAAATGAGATATGATTATTGTCTGTGTTCTTTTAAAGTAGATTAAAATGTAGATATGCTAAAATATCTTTAAAATATAACATTTGTAAAATATGAGGCAGTGTAAAGCATAAATCTTCAAACAATATACATGAAATAATACAACACCATTAAATTATATATATACATATTTAAATGCATTTCCAAAATGTGCAGCTAGATGGCGCTATTACCGCATCAGAGTGCAGCATTTTTTAAACAGCCATACAATGCATGCCATAAAACAAACATTTTTTTTAATCTAATAACCCAGGTAATAAGTCGATTTTTTAATCATGCTGCTCGGACTCTATGTAACACACTTTCCCACACACCGCGATCGGTACCAACTATAGAATCCTTCAAAAGTAGCCTCAACACTATGTATTTCCAAAACATGCAGTTTTAAATACAGCGTACATTGTACATGGTACCTACAAATACACATAGCCCCCTCACAGCACGATCATTACAGCAATAATAATAATAATTACAAGGCCTTGAACATGTCACAGTCAAGTTAGAGTAATAATAATAATAATAATTTTATTTTCTCTATTTTGCTATCATTCCAGACAAAACAACATCCGTATGACTAAGACTAGTAAAAATCTATGTGTTTCTAAAACACGTTGTTTTAAATACAACATACATTGGTCATGGTACTTACAAATACACATATGTAACCTCACATCGCAATCATTAGAATAATAATAATAATAATAATAAAATCAATGTTTCCAAAACACGCTGTTTTAAATACAACATACGTTGGTCATGGTACTTACAAATACACATATGTCCCCTCACATCGCAATCATTAGAGCAATAATAATTATATTTATAATAATTACACTTACCACAACGTTGTGTGTTTGTATATAGCAATGTGGCTTCAGCTGAAATTCTTTCTCAGAGCTGTGTCCCATTCTTATAGCACTAGCTATGAGCCAACTAGCCCCCAACAACCGCTGATATGCCATCCCACATTTCCAGGATGCAGGGCGGGGATTTTAAACATATACACTTTGGATGTATAATTTATTAAGTATGATATTTGTTTTCAGTTATAATGAAAATATAATCTCTTAGCGGATCCGTAACCGCTTTGTTTCACGCTTCTAAACAATACCAAATACTTATAATTTACCATTTATGAGATTATTTCATTCTATACTCATGTTCTTCTATTTAAACTATTGTGGTCTGTTGCAACACAGTTCTTGTAAGCTGATTTTGTTAGATCAGACACAGCTAATTAAAAAAGAACTTATCTGTTGCAACACAGATCTTGTAAGCTGATTTTGTTAGACCAGACATGGCTAATAAAAAAATAAATAAAAAAAAAGGGTTGCATCTCATGGTAGTTGAGATATAAAATTTAAAAGATATCTTTAATCGCTTCATAATGTATTACAGATCTGTTTGAAAATTAAAATGTCATTTTGAGGCAAAACATAGAACTGTAGGTGGTGCTAATGTTCTTTTGCAGAGATTAACACATTGGGGTATATTTACTAACATTCGTAATTTTCAGTTTGTGGTCAAAGTACAATCGCGATTGACATCGAAAGTGTAATTGTGCAACTTTTTGAATTGATTACGACTAATTTACTAAGCTGTCGTATTTTTTTTTCTTTCTGTTGTCCGATGTCGAAGTCATTCGTATTTTGAGGGTGGTTTTTTTGGCCGATTTTGATGTTTTGCGGCCGTGATTTGTGTTTTTTTTTTTACGACTGCGTCACATGTCTGTTATGGCAGTGATTTTAATTTCGCGGCCGCGTTTTTAGTCCTAAGTTTCGTTTTTATCACGCGTCCGTGATTGGTTGTATTTGTGATGGAGGAGTGTCTGTGCACATTACTATAAAACCACCCCAAACACACCGCACCTCGTGGGTTTAGCTAGTGGAGAGGAGAGAGGAAGGTGTATTTGGAGTTGGTGAGTTTGGTGGATTTTTTGGTGGATTTGGAGAGGAGTTTTGTGATTGTTGAGTGCTGTACTGTGTGTGTAAGTAGTCTTGTCATATTTGTTGTCTAGTTTTTTCAGAGTTTGTAAACTTTTTTGTCCTTGTTTTTTTTTTCAAGTCTTTTGTCATTGTTTGTGAGTGAGTGAGTGAGTGAGTGAGTGAGTGAGTGAGTGTGTGTGTGTTGGCTGTGTGGTGTGTAGTAGTAGTAGTAGTGGAGGAGTGTGTTTTGTGTTTTATTTTTTCTGTGTTTTGTGTCGTTTGTCCTCATTATGTCTGCCTCAGAGGTCAGTGTGGTGGAGGAGGTTAGTGAGAGGGAGGAGGTGAGTGAGGTGGAGGAGGTGAGTGAGAGGGAGGAGGTGAGTGAGGTGGAGGGGGTTAGTGAGAGGGAGGAGGAGAGTGAGGAGGAGGGGGTGTCTGTTGCTCAGTTTTCAAGTGATAGTGATGGTGCTGTGGCTCCGCAGCCACGCACCACTACCAAGACTGGCCGTAATGTAAAGTTCAGCTATGCTGAAAACATGGCGTTGGTGCGGGAGCTGATGAGGCATCATCGGCAATTGTTTGGCCAGGATGCTGCCAAGGTGTCCTCCCGCAGGAAATCTGTCCTGTGGGGGAAAGTAATAGTGGCAGTTAATAGTGAGGGTGTGGTGAGGCGGACTGAGGACACGTGTCGCAAGAGGTTTTACGACATCAAGCGCCGTGTCAAGGCCAAGATGGCCAAGGAGGCTAAATCAGCCCGCCAAACCGGGGGTGGCCCCCCTTTCCGGGCAACCTATCGTGACTGGGAGGAGCCTGTGCGGGCACTGATTCCTGCAGAAGTGGTGTCTGCAACTCATGTCCGGGATTCGGACCGCCCTACGCAGGATGGTGAGTTTGAATTTTTAAAAATATATTGTTTAATTTAAAAAATGATCATGCTGCAAAATTAAATTTTTACTTTAAGTATGCATACATTGTGTTGGTCATGTATTGCAGGCCTGAGCACCCTTAAGGTGTATTTGTTTTTAAACTGCATTTCCCATCATGCCTTGGCTGTTTTTTTTTTTTATTGAATGCAAAATCAGGTGCAGTGCATGCTGGTATGTGTAGTTCCAATACTTAATATGAGATATTTCTTGCCCATAGCTGTTGTATCTAATAGCAGCTTGGTATGATTTGTGTGTGTGTTTTTTTAAGTATTTTTATTTAGAATAAAGTTTGGTTTAAGTTGCAAGTAATCAAACTCTGCAATATCTTGCACACAATTCATCAATGTTACTGTTTTATTTAGTGCAACACCATGTTCATTTTTATAAATAAACCAAATTAAGTAATCACGAAGATCTTAACCAGAAATTAGTTTACTTTACAATACGTACAAGATGGTTACAGTACACTAAGGTTTTGCAGTTATCAATGTTTTTTACAAGTATGGTAATAATGTTGTTAACACTTTTTCAACAGTACGCAAGACCAGCCGCCCAGACAGGCCCCAGCCAACTGATGAGGATGCTGGGATTGCAGGTAAGAATTCACTGTAGTCACATATTCTGCAAACACATAGAAGTACAAAATATTAATGTTTATATATTCACATAGGTTCTACTTCTGTAAGCCGACCTCCTCTAAGGCGCCCATCACAGGGCTCGGCTAACTTACCCAGGAGGCCAAGTAAGACACGGCGTCTTGAATCCGAATCTGCGGCTCCATCTTCCCCACCCAGGCGGCGCATCTCCGCAGTCTCACCCCAGCCACCACAAGCACTATTGGCTAGTCCACAAAGTGATGAGCCTCGATCACCTCAGTTATCTGGTGAGTAAAAACTTACAATAAACACATACAAAATAATCTACACAGTACAGTTACTATGATGTAGTTGAGATTACATGTTTGCCATAACAACCAATCAGATTTCACGTATTAACTTTTTGAAGGTGCAAATGCATAAATTTAATAAATCTTATTGGTTGCTATGGGCAACATCACATTTAAATTTGAACAGCCATCGTAATAAATTTAGTACACACACGTGCACAGAAAAAAAACTGCAAATTACTCACCGAAAACAAACCACCACCACCCCCTGAACACCATTATAGTGTTCACACACCTCCCCTGTCCTGGAGGTAGACTGCTTACTTAATCCGCTCCTCTGGACCATCCAGGTGAGCAGTCTATACCCTGGACAGGGGAGGTGACAGAACACTGTAATGCTGTGGAGGGGAGGTAGTTAGGTGAGGATTCCGGCAGTCAGTCTATGTGCACGCATGTGATGGGATATATGTGTTTTGAATCAAAATATTCCTCGTTTAGAAAAACACAATTCAAAAAACAAAAAGAATGCAGTATAATTCATTTTGAAATGTTTAGGCCAACCAAATATATTATGTGGAAAGTAAACAGTGCATGTTGCCCACCCCATACAGAACCAACCTTGATGCCCGACGTTGGCCAGCAGGAACAAGACCAACAGGCCACCTACACACTAAACCTAACACCCGTTGTCCCGACCCAGCCAACCCAGCCGCAGGATATCCCCCAAGCCTCCATTACTCCACAACTGCTCCAAGCTCCACCCCAGCAACAAGTACCCGATGACTTTTGGTCCAGTTGGACAACCCAACAGACCCAAAACAATGCCTGCCTGACCGCCCACACCCAACACCTTGCCAGTCTGCCCCATCATCTGCCGCGCATTAGTCGCAACTCGGGCAGACTGATTGTCCAAGTAGGTCGAATAGCCACTTCTATGGATCAAATTCGGGCTGACAACAATCAAATGCTGGCTCATTTGACGCGCATCATTGATGAGCAACAACGCCAGCAGCAAACACTCATCCAACTGATACAACACAATCAGGTTGTGAATGAGTCATTGTCCAGGATTGTGGCCAGCCACACTGCAACCAACAACCAACTGAATGCCAGCATCCATAATTTAAGCCAGAACATCTCTTTGATGGCAGCACAACAAGTGAGCTCCAGCTCAGGAACCACGACCCCTAGCCAAACGCCAGTAACCTCCCCTGTTCGTCGATCCTCCCGAACACGTGCCAGTGAGCCAGCACAAAGCACGGCACCCAGCACACACAAGCGAAAAAAATAAAAAATAAAAAACTTTTGTGTAACACAATAAAAATTTGATTCTTTAAATCACACAACTTCCAGTGTCCGTGTCAAACATTGTAGAAGACGCTATGTATGTATGTTTTTCTGGGGTAATGAATTACAATGTATTTATCTCAAAAACTAACTACAATGTACACACCACTATAAACAACAAACATTAAGTAACAATACACACAATCACACTTACAAAAATGTATTGCAAAGTGTTTAGTCAAGGTTAATTACATCCAACAAAAACTTACCAGTAAAATACCGCTGAATCACTTCTTGCCTTACCTGCCTCCCTACATCTGTACTCACACTGTCACCAGATGTTTCTAACTCCTCTGCTTGCTGACTGCTTTCTCCCTCATCATGTGCCAGATGTTGATTCAAACACAGATTATGGAGAAAACAGCAGCAGAACACAATCCTAGTCACCTTTGAGGGACTATACAACAAAAGGCCAGCAGATTTATCCAGACACCGAAACCGTGATTTCAGCACACCAAAACATCTTTCTATCACATTCCGCGTAGCCTTATGTGCATGATTGTAACTGTGTTCAGCAGGAGAATCAGGTTGGGACAATGGAGTAAGGAGCCAAGAGAAGCAGCCATAACCACCATCACCTGAAAAACATATATAGGCAACATTAGTGCATGTGTATGATTATTAATTACCCTATACAAAATGGAGTTTGTAGTTAAAAGACATACACACAACACATTTGGAACATACCCAGCAGCCAGCCATCAGGCATTTGTCCGTCCTCAAATTTATCGAAGAGCGATGACTGACTGAGGATGAAGGAGTCATGGCAGCCACCAGGGTAACCTGCAACCACACTCATAATTTTTAGTTTTGCATCACAAACCACCTGGACATTAGTGGATTGGGCCATATGTCTGTTGGTATATATATATTGACGGCCCCTAGGTGGTCTCAGCTGAACGTGTGTGCAATCTATGGCCCCCAGCACATTGGGCATGCCAGCAAGCTCATAGAAAGCTACCCTGACAGCACGCCACTCCGACTCCTGGGTAGGGAAGCAGATTGAGGCATTAATATGTGGATCCAAGACATCCAAAACCTGAGTGGACAGTAAACAATCTAAGGTGATTGTCATGTTATGTATTCTATACAATACTGTGTTGTAAGAGCTTACAGAAGCAACACTTAGACATAAACGTGTATGTATTTTTCAACTCACCTGATTCAAATATTTTGAAAAGGTTGGCTGCGAGATACCAATAACGTCGCCTGCCACAGCCTGGAAGCTCACAGTAGCCATAAAGTGTAACACAGCCAGGAGTTTGTGCAGGCCTGAGACAGAGCGAGAGCGTGCTGTCTCAGGGTCTAGTCCCAGTTTGACAAGGTCATACAGGCGGAAAATGTTGTTTCTATTTAGGCGGAACATCTGTATGACCCTATCATCAGACAATGCGTTTAAGTTTAAACGACCCCTAAAAAAACGTGGCTGGCGCAGCCTCCGCGGCACCTGGACAACCTGCTGACCATGTTCACTTACCTGGCCCTGATTTCTGGAAGCCTCATGGAGCAGTCTCAGGTATCCCACAGCAAACAGAAAGTCATTAGCACACACCACAGCCGCCATTTCAGAGTGAGAGAATTTCAAAATGTGCCTGGGACACTTTTATAGGGCCAAAAATTCAGGTGTGAGTAATGGATAATTGAGTACACATGTAAACACGCTTTTCAAAAGCAGGTCTGTTTTTTTTTAGGACTTTTTTACGATTTGTAATTTTTCACGGCCGCAAATGCATTTTCACGGCAGACATTACAATTACGAATGGTTAGTAAATGACCGAGATTCATATCTAAACAGGCGCGTTTTGACCGATGGTGTATTCATTCGTAATTTTTAACTTGGACTTCCCAAAAAATACGAATGCCCTCATCACTGCCAAGATTTGAGTTTAGTAAATTACCGAGATGACACTTTGATGAAAAAACGGCATCTCGGTCAAAATCGGGACCTTAGTAAATATACCCCATTATGTACATTAATGATAACCAGATTGCTTGTCATTAACAGACTTGGCATTGGCCGGTCTGTAGCTAATATCATGCTAAAATTGTGCCTGGTTGTGCACTGCCAACATTGATTATTGTATTTTTATATGATGGGCTGCTACTCCGTACATCTAAGACTTTTGTAATTTACGCTGTCATCATTAATCACGCATGGACCTGGTAATTAAAATCAATACTCTTTTTGCCAGACACCCTTAAATCATTTTATGTGTGAGATGGTCTGAAATTTTAGCTGATGAAATGTGAGATGCCAACATTGATTATTGTATTTTTTTATATGATGTGTGCTACTTCGTACATCTAAGACTGTTGTAATTTGCGCTGTTATCATTAATCATGGATGGACCTGATAATTAAAATCATTACCCTTTTTAAATCGTTCCATGTGTGAGCTGGTCTGAAATATTAGCTGATGGAATGTGAGTACCCTTTTGTGTTACTTTAAAATATATTTTTTTATTGTGTCATAATGTGCTGATGTTAAAATTAACAGCTATGTATTCAACATAATAACACGCTGATTATCTGGCATAATTTCTATGACATGCTACAAAATCAAAGCAATTATCTTTTAATAGTTTGATATCGAGCTCTATAAATTTTATATCGATTTCATATAAAATCAATATAAAATTTATATGAAATCGATATCAAGCACTATAATTTGATATCAAAGGGGGCGTGGCATCTGTCAAAATCAATTATGTTTGATAGAAAGGTGCTCTCTATCTACTAATTTTGTCCCTGTTGTCCTTAGACAGCTCTCTGGTCTTGGCCATGGTGGAGAGGTAGCAGTCTGACTATTTGAAGGTGTGTAGACTAATAGGGGTCGGCACTGCACTGGATTTGAGATTGCAAGGAGTTGTATATATACCGTTGCGAGTGGACCAACAGTGTGTAACAGTAGAAGGATCCCTGATAGGGGTGCTTGATGTAAAAGTTAGTGGCGCTCCCAGAGTCAGTGGTATAAATTATAGTGTATAAAGAAAAAATAAAGACTATGTTGGGGCACACTTGATGGATATAAAATATGTTAAAACTTAACTTTTGTTATGGTTAATCATAAAAGAAGAATGGACACAGACTTACATACAAAAAACAGTCACCTTAGGTGGAGTTGAATGTTATTAGTATAAGGGGTTGACATGTCCCATGTTGACACCAAGCACATTGCTAAGTGTACATAACCAATTCCAATACGCCTCTGGTGAAAAATATTAAAATCAAAGATATGTTTAATATCTTAGAATATCTGGAGTGTAATATCATTATGGAGGAAAATGATTTTCAATAATGGTAGATATACTCCTTGATAATGGCTCCCTTGGTATTTGTAATGGTTGTGCTATTGAAGCTTTCTCTGGTAGGTGGTCTTGCAAAAATTGTAGTTCTAATTAGTATAATAGATATAGAGGTAAGGCCAATGTTTTCTCCACCACTTCTGCTGTTTGTTGATGATTGGAGCTACTGCACCTGATATTCCAAGGTAGTCACCTGACCTTGTACTGATCAAGCCTGTCACATCTTTGCTTCCAAGATCAGATGGATTTGGGAATACCCAGTGAAGTATGGCAGTAGTAGTATGATTCAAACAAATGAGAGTGTGTGTGGTTTCGGCATTTATACCAAATTGAGAACTTTTGCTGTCCTGCTGATCTGCCCCAAGTCCCTGTTACAGTTGCATTGCAGGGAACTTGATATCTGGCAGTGGATGAGAGGGTTCTCAAAAAAAATAAAGTGGAGAGAGTGTGCCCCAACTTCTGCCGTTCACCATCATATAGAATTATAGTGGACAGTGAATGAGAGAGGGGGGGTACAGAGAGGAAAAGGAGGTGGTGAGCTGAGACTCCCCAAAATTATCATGAATAAGTGTCTATCATTGACAATATTGGACCTCTGTTCTCAAAGGCATTGTGAAATACTAAATAGTGCAGTTAGACATGAGGCATGAGGCACAAAATGGTAAATATAGGTTTCATATAGGCTAAAGAAATTTACACCAGAGAGAGGAATATGTTGCTAAAATAGAGTAGAAAGCCACTATATGAGAGGTTTCTATAATAAAGAAAGCCACAATGGGCTATACGATACCAAGAGAGCAGGTGTGGACCAGACTGTACACGGTCTGGCTCCACTACTTCACAGACGGCCCGATTCACCACTGTGTGGCTTGTTCATCTCTCATATAGTGGCTTTCTACTCTATTTTAGCAACATATTCCTTCTCTCTCTGATGTAAATTTCTTTAGCCTACATGGAACCTATATTTACCATTTTGTGCCTCATGCCTCATGTCTAACTGGGGTTGTACTGCTAGGTGCACTAAACTGAAATAAAATTTAACTTTTATTAATACATTGTATTAAAAGACCGATATTTCGGACAGTGTGCGAAAAATAGGGTTAAAATTGAATAAAGAATCCAACAATGTGCTCAAAGATATAGAAGTGATAAGAGTTAAAAAATGTGTCTGCTCCTTTGATTGCACTGACTCTCTAATGGGGTGTTTTTAAATATATATTTGGTATACTTAACATGTATTATATACCCCTAATAGAGAAAAAAACAATCAATTGTATTTAAGGGTACCGATCCTTTGATAACCCACTGTAAATTGAGTGGACTGTGTTGTATCGGGCAAAAATAACCTCCGTAAATTCTGCTACTACCACTTGTCACAATTATCTGCAGATGTTAGGTATTATAGAGATTCAAATTGTGACGTGAAATGCAAACTGCTCACCACTTTCAAATGTATTTGATGGGGCAATATGCTCAATTAAAGGAAATCTACCCTATTCCCCAATTGCCATGATGGTAAGATACCGAATACTATCTGTAAAATGGGCTGCTGCAAACACACAGACCGCTGATCCTACGTCAATGAGAAGATGTGTGTGTAAAAAACTATATATACTGATATACCAAATCACAAGACTGGTCGCAAAGTGCCCCACACCCCACGGACACACATATCCTATGTATCATTTCACATAAATATTGCCCTGGTCATTCTACGATGACAAATCGTCTCAATTGCTATTAGAACCAACAAGGGCAACGATGATAATGACACTAAAAAACACTGGGCAAATGACCGTGTCTGTATATATTAATTACACATCTATCCCGTGGGTTTCAGCTATTGAATTTTCCTATATTGCCAGTGTGAATAATCTGAACATAGGATACGTCTGATGATTGTTATGGGGCAAAATAAACTGCTACGAACACACAGACCGCTGAGCCCGTGTCAATTAAAAGGCTGTGTATGCAAAAAGCCCTATATACTGTTGTAACAAATCACACAATGGCTGTGGAATGCCCAGTGCCTTATGGATATATATCTCCTTTGTACTGATTCACATAAGTGTTGCCCTAATGATTATATGGTATTGAGTTGTCTTAAATAATATCAAGATTAACAAGGGCAATGATGGTAATCAGTGTGAATAATCTGCACATAGGACACGTCTGATAAGTGTTATGGGGCAAACTAAACTGCTACACACACACAGACCGCTGAGCCTGCATCAGTTAGAAGCTGTGTGTGCAAAAAGCCATATATACTGATGTGACAAATCAATATAAATGTGTAATACCGCTACAGAGATCTGTGAATTAATCAGCAGTAGTCTGATTAACAGGATATTTTCTTATTCCTGGTGCTCTAAGCTGCACCTGTATCACGCTCCTACTAATATATTAGGGTCTATTCCTGACGTAAGTGACAGCGCTATAGCAGTGTTAATACTGATCAACATTGATCCAATTGGCTGCTGTTACCAAACACACTATGCAGAGTTTGTCAATTGTCATGTAATTACAATGTATGCAACAGAAAAGAAGTTAAACAAGATGGTATTATTATGGGTATCTCGACTGCATCAGCTTTTGATCAGCATTTGTCCGACCCACGGATGTTCCCGTGTTCGCTGTGCAGTGCTCCGATAACCCAATATATAGTACAGATATAAAGGTAGTATTCTTATGGGTATCTCGACTGCATCAGCTTATGATCGGCATTTGTCCGACCCACCATCATTGCCCTTGTTAATCTTGAAAATATTTAAGACAACTCATTACCATATAATCATTAGGGCAACACTTATGTGAATCAGTACAAAGGAGATATATATCCATAAGGCACTGGGCATTCCACAGCCATTGTGTGATTTGTTACAACAGTATATAGGGCTTTTTGCATACACAGCCTTTTAATTGACACGGGCTCAGCGGTCTGTGTGTTCATAGCAGTTTATTTTGCCCCATAACAATCATCAGACGTATCCTATGTTCAGATTATTCACACTGGCAATATAGGAAAATTCAATACCTGAAACCCACGGGATAGATGTGTAATTAATATATACAGACACGGTCATTTGCCCAGTGTTTTTTAGTGTCATTATCATCGTTGCCCTTGTTGGTTCTAATAGCAATTGAGACGATTTGTCATCGTAGAATGACCAGGGCAATATTTATGTGAAATGATACATAGGATATGTGTGTCCGTGGGGTGTGGGGCACTTTGCGACCAGTCTTGTGATTTGGTATATCAGTATATATAGTTTTTTACACACACATCTTCTCATTGACGTAGGATCAGCGGTCTGTGTGTTTGCAGCAGCCCATTTTACAGATAGTATTCGGTATCTTACCATCATGGCAATTGGGGAATAGGGTAGATATCCTTTAATTGAGCATATTGCCCCATCAAATACATTTGAAAGTGGTGAGCAGTTTGCATTTCACGTCACAATTTGAATCTCTATAATACCTAACATCTGCAGATAATTGTGACAAGTGGTAGTAGCAGAATTTACGGAGGTTATTTTTGCCCGATACAACACAGTCCACTCAATTTACAGTGGGTTATCAAAGGATCGGTACCCTTAAATACAATTGATTGGTTTTTTCTCTATTAGGGGTATATAATACATGTTAAGTATACCAAATATATATTTAAAAACACCCCATTAGAGAGTCAGTGCAATCAAAGGAGCAGACACATTTTTTAACTCTTATCACTTCTATATCTTTGAGCACATTGTTGGATTCTTTATTCAATTTTAACCCTATTTTTCGCACACTGTCCGAAATATCGGTCTTTTAATACAATGTATTAATAAAAGTTAAATTTTATTTCAGTTTAGTGCACCTAGCAGTACAACCCCATTTTCTTTTTGTTTATTAGGTGTTACACATGGTTGTCTTAGGTAGCACCCCCGACATGAGATTATAGGACTTTTCCAGATATTATAATCGGGGTTTTGTCTAGATATTTCTGTATGGCATTTTGAGAGTGCAGATTTTTCTCTGTTTCTTGTTGTCTCATGTCTAACTGCACTATTTGGTATACAATCAGATGTTTTCCTTTTTCATGTGGGTTACTAATGAATGTATTATTAACCTAACTAGTACTCAGATTAAAGTGTTGCACATTTTACTGTATAACCTTTGCAGGAAATTAAATGGTACCTTTTCCATGTGGATTATCAATGAATGTACTGCATATTGTACTGCCAATGAATGAAACATATTCATAAGCTTCTTGCAATCTTTTACATATCCAATATCACTTGACAAACCATCACTCACTATGAAAGGTTATTTATCAGTTTTTCACTATGCCTTTGAAAGCTGAGGTCCAATATTGTCAATGATAGACACTTATTCATGGTAATTTTGGGGAGTCTCGGCTCACTATCTCCTTTTCCTCTCTGTACCCCCTCTCTCTTTCACCATCCACTATAATTCTATATGATGGTGAACAGCAGAAGTTGGGGCACACTCTCTCTCTCCACTTTCTTTTTTTTCGAGAACCCTCTCATCTACACTGCCAGCAGAAGTTCTCAACTTGGTATAAATGCCAAAACCACACGCTCTCTCATTTGTTTGAATCATATTACTACTGCCATACTTGACTGGCTATGCCCAAATCCATCTGATCTTGGAAGCAAAGTAGTGACAGGCCTGATCAGTACAAGGTCAGGTGACTACCTTGAAATATCAGGTGCAGTAGCTCCAATCATCAACAAACAGCAGAAGTGGTGGAGAAAACATTGGCCTTACCTCTATACCTATTCTACTAATTAGAACTACAATTTTTGCAAGACCACCTACCAGAGAAAGAAGCATCAATAGCACAACCATTACAAATACCAAGGGAGCCATTAACAAGGAGTATATCTACCATTATTGAAAATCATTTTCCTCCATAACGATATTACGCTCCTGATATACTAAGATATTATACATAGCTTTGATTTTAATATTTTTCACCAGAGGCATATTGGAATTGGTTATGTACACTTAGCAATTTGCTTGGTGTTAACATGGGGCATCTCAACCCCTTACACTAATACCATTCAACTCCACCTAAGGTGATTGTTTTTTGTATGTAAGTCTATGTCCATTCTTCTTTTATGTTTGAGGGTGTGGACAGGTGTCTTTTATACAGATAACCAGTTCAAACAGGTGCCATTAATACAGATAACAAGTGGAGGATAGAAGAGCTTCTTAAAGAAGTAACAGATCTGTGAAAGCCAGAAATCTTGCTGCTTGACAGGTGTCCAAATATTTATTTTCCATAAGAATATACAAGTAAATTGTTTAAAAATCATACAATGTGATTTCCTGGGTTTTTTTTCAGATTCTGTCACTCACAGTTGAAGTGTACCTATGATGGAAATTACAGACCTCTCTCATCTTTTTAAGTTGGTCAACTTGCACAATCGATGGCTGTCCAAATACTTTTTTGCCCCACTGTACCTGAGCAAGTAGAGGAGGCTTACTTTACTGACAATAAGAAATCCTCCCCTATATTCCCTGCATCTTAGGAACTAAACGCAGAGAAAAAATTCCAGATCCCAAAAAGGGTTCTCATTGCTTTTTCTTTCTCTGAGGACAGGAAAAAGTGGGAAATCCCGCCTGTAGTAGACACTTCTGTATCTAGGTTGTCAAAGAAGGTGGTTTTACCTGTCCCTGAGTCCACCGCTTTAAAAGAGCCAGCTGACCGCAAGATTGAGACTACGCTCAAATCACAATACACAGCTACTGGCATAGCTTTAAGTACCACTATTGCCTGTGCGTGGATTCTAAAGCGATAGTAAAGTGGTCAGGCACATTACAAGAGGAATTGGATTCTATGGATAGAAGTGACATTGAATTGTTTTTACGTCACATACAGGATTCTGCAGGTTTCATGGTGGAGGCCATGAAGGACCTTGGCCATCTTAATGTGAGGGCTTCTTCCATGGCTGTCTCGGCACACAGGGGACTCTGGCTGCGCCAATGGTCTGTGGATGCGGAATCCAAGAAAAGTGTGCAGAACCTGCCCTTCACAGGTCAGGCTCTGTTTGGGGAAGCATAGAAGCGTGTATCTCCACGGCAACTGCGGGTAAGTCAACCTTCCTTCCCTCAGCAACACCGCTGGCTAGGAAATCTTATCCTACGTCTACTATGCAGTCCTTTCGGACCGTAAAATTTAAAAAGTCCAAACCCCCTTCCACTTTCTTTAGAGGAGGTCGGGGGAAATCTAGGATACCTGCTCCAACAGGTTCCCAGGAACAGAAACCTGGCTCTGCTTCCTCAAAATCCTCGGCATGTCGGTGGACCTCCCAGCCTGAAGGTCAGGCAGGTGGGTGCAAGACTCATACATTTCAGTCATGTCTGGGCATCATCATACCTAGACCCCTGGGTACAAGATATTGTTACCCAGGGGTACAGACTGGAGTTTCAAGAACTCCCTTCTCTTCAGGGAAAGCAATGAGAATTCTTTTAGGGATCTGGAATTTTTTCTCTGGGTTTTCCCAGGATTTTTCAAACAAGGAGTTTAACTCCTTAGAAGCAGGAAATGTAAGGGAGGATTTCTTATTTACTATAAAATAAGATTCCTCTTCTTGCTCAGGTACCTTCTCAGAAATATGCAAAACATCCCTAATTGCGTCAATCATTAATCACACCGCCTTAGCGAGGGATGCATCTTCCCCCTGCATATCCCCATCACTGTCCCCTGTATCAGAGTTGGTATCAGTGTCAGCTTGCATTATCTGGGCAAACGTACGTTTCTGCGGGTATGAAGGTGGGTTTTTAGACAAAGTAATGGGTGCTGAATACGTCAAGCCCTCCACAGATTTTCTCAAAAACTGCATCTCCCTTTCAGTATGTGACATCTTAGTTGAACTCTGGGATATCATTCCTTTTAAAGAATCCACCCATGGTGGTTCGGATTCAGAAGGCTGAGAAAGTATATTGCAGTCCTGAGTACATGGAATAGACTCCTCAGGAGAAGATAAACACTCTAAAGCACAGAACACAGAGTCCTTGGACATGGTAATGTGGGATATACACACTTACACACACACCCAGGAAAATGTCAGACAGTTTCCATCAGAGTACCTTCAGAGGGACACAGAGTATAAGGAGCCAGCCACACAGCGCCCCTGTGGGCAGTTATTATGATAAAAGCCCGGCGCTGACTAACTAACCTTAATAGAATAATTAGTATTATTATCACACTCCCCCCTGTCTATAACACCCTGTACTGCAGAGGTATAGCTGGAGTTATGTGGAGGGCAGCGCTCCCTGTCAGCGTCTTAATCCTATGATCTGCAGGGAGAAAATGGCACTGGTGAGTGCTGGATCCGCTCTGAGAGGAAGCCCCGCCCCCTGTAATGGCGCATGGCTTCCCGCACTTATTGTTTATACTGGCTTGAGGATTTGTGTATGTTAACAGCGGGATTAGCCCGTTAACTATGTGACCAGTTTAGGGTGTAATGCGCTGGCTCAGGTGCCCCTCAAGCGCTGCATGTGTATGCTGCTGAGCATTCCTGGAGCACAGCCTTGTCAGCACTGTGCTCCAACCCTTGTGCCACCATACCCACTGGCGACCCGCTAACCGGGACGCCGGCGCTGTACTCACCACTCTTCTTTCTTCTGGCTCTGTTATGGAGTGGCGGCCGTGCTGCAGGAGTGAGCAGTCGCCTCCTGGGCTTGCGATCAGCACCCTCAGGAGTTCAGTGTCCTGTCAGCAGAGTAGAGAACCATTAACTCTTCAGGAAGTTGGTTCCTACTCCGCCCTAAGTCCCACGAAGCAGGGAGGCTGCTGCCAGCAGCCTTCCTGCAAAACAAACTCTAAATTTTAATAAAAATTAAACTAAGAAAAATCCTAGGATCTCCCCTAGCTGTGACCGGCTACTCCGGGCACATTTTCTAAACTGAGACTGGTAGGAGGGGCATAGAGGGAGGGGACAGCCCACACTATTAAACTCTTAAAGTGCCAGTGGCTCCTAGTGGACCCGTCTATATCCCATGGTACTAAATTGGAACCCAGCATCCTCTAGTACATAAGAGAAATCACAGCGCTGATGTACAGGCGGATTTACAGAAGGAGACCTTGCCCTGCAGTCCCGGAGACCATTCACAGCTACTGTGAGAAGATGGCACCCAAAGTCTCAGTCAGGGAGTGAGGGAGTGTGAGGCAGCTCCAGGGTGGGAACACCAGCAGTAGATGGCGCAGGGAGCTGGGGGAGGGGCTACAGGTCAAGTGCCTTCTCCCCTATGCTGGTCCACACCACCGGGTACTGTGGAGCCTTATTAAACAGGATATTTTACTATCCGACCTGTGCTCTTTTGCCCTGGTGGATATAGTGGGGTCCCTGCTCTGTCACAGTGTCCATGCCAGCGTCGCGGTCCATCTCCTAAGACCGCAGCGGAATGCAATTTAATGGTGGGTCCCACCTGGAGAACCCTCTTACCTCCTCCCTTAGTAGCAGCCACGCGATCCAGGAGAGCACCTGCGGTGGTCTGCCTAGGAACCAGAGCGCCTCCACTGCAAGTACCCAGGAACAGAGCCAGCGGGAGTATGCGATGCCGCTGGGGAGGTGATGGAGCCGCAGCACAGTATGTCACACTGACATATGAAATGCTGCAGCCCTTGAAGTCTTCTATAAAGCTTTTTTGGGGCTGACTAGCGCAGCTCCCCTGTTAAGTGACCTGCTTCATGCAGACACCAACTATAAAACTGAGCTCGCAGTGCCTGAAGGTGGGGTTATAGAGGAGGCCCCGCAATGCATCCTGGGACAGTCTAAAGCTTTAGCCTGTTGGTGCCTCTGGATCAAGATCCATCTCTACACCCCAATGTATTCCCTGTGGAACACAGTGTACCCCGCTGCAGAAACATTGGATTTCCAGATCCGGTAGTAATGCTGAGACGTGACTTCTTTTCTGGCTCTAAGCATAATCGGGATGATTACTGACAAAATACCCTTATCCCTCAGAATTGCCTTCTCAACAGCCAAGCCGACAAACAAAGCCACTTTAAGTCCAGATAGACGAAAGGTCCTTGTTGTAGAAGATCCTCTCGAAGTGGTAGTGGCCATGGGTCGTCTACTAACAGTTTGCGGAGATCGGCGTACCATGATCTGCAAGGCCAGCGGTGCTACTAGTAGCACTGTACCTTTTTCCCTGTTGAGCCTCTTGAGCAGACAAGATAGCAAGGGAAATGGTGGGAAGAGATAGACGAAGTGGTAATGCCAGGGAGTTGTGAGGGTATCCACTGCCTCTGCCTGCGGATCCCTCATGTGGGAGCAGTAGCATGGGCGTTTGCAATTCAGTCCGGAAGCCATGAGGTCTATCTGCGGTTGTCCCCAACACTGAGTTAGTTGTTGAAAAACTCGGGGATGAAGTTCCCAATCCCCCAAATGCAGATCCTGACGGCTGGAGGTAATCCGTCTCCCAGTTGTTGACCCCTGGAATGAATACTGCTGAGACTGCTTCTGTAAATTTTTTGGCCCACTGGAGAATGCAAGACACTTCTCTCATTGCCGCTCTGCTGCGACTGCCTCCCTGTCGGTTTATGTATGCCACAGCCGTGGCATTGTCTGACTGTACACAAATTGTACAATTTTGTAACAAAGGAAAGGCTAGACATAGGGCGTAGTATATTGCATGTAATTCGAGTATGTTGATAGGCAGGAAGGCTTCCTGAGGCGTCCATCGACCCTAAAATTGATGATCCAGGGTCACAGCACCCCAACCTCGCAAATTGGCATCCGTGGTGAGCAGAACCCAATCTGATATTGCAAACCTTTTTCTTTGGGATAGATTTGACTGTCTTGTCCACCAAACGAGAGACCTGCAAGTCCTGGGGGCCACCTGTACCTGCTGATGGAGGAACAGGTGTGATCCCGACCACTGGGCCAGAAGATCTAGTTGGAAAGGCCTGGATTGAAAACTTCCGAATGGTAGAGCCTCGAACGCGGCTACCATCTTTCCCAGAAGTCCTATGCATAAATTGACAGACACAGTGTGAGGATTTAAGACTAAATGCACTAGTGTTTGGATAGAGTGAATCTTGTCCTGTGAAAGAAAGATTCGCTGGCATACTGTGTCGAGAATCATTCCTAGAAATTGTATTCTTTGGGAAGGCAGAAACCTTTTTTTGAAAATTAGGATCCAACCATGTTGAATTAGAAGACTTAGTCAATTGAATGTACTGCAACAAGTTCTCTTTGGACTGAGCTTTTATCAGCATGTTGAGATAAGGAACAACATTCACTCCCTGAGTGCGTAACTGAGCCATCATTACTACCATAACCATTGTGAATACACGCGGAGCTGAGGACAGACCGAATGGCAACGCCTGGAACTGGTAATGCACATTCTGAACTGCAAACCTGAGATATTCCTGATGGGGAGATCAGATGGGGATATGAAGTTAGGCATCCTTGATGGCTATGGACACCATGAATTCCCCCACCTCCAGACCAGCAATAACTGATCGAAGGGATTCCATCTCTAATTTGAACACTCGCAAAAAGGGATTGAGAGACTTCAAGTTCAGGATAGGTCTGACTGAACCATCCAGTTTTGGAACCACGAACATACTGGAGTAAAACCCCTGTCCTTGTAGATGGAGTGGTACCGGCAGGATGACACCTGTAAGCTTTTAAATTGCCTCTTGAAGTACCTGTCATTGTTCTACACAAACTGGTAAACCTCTTTTGAAGAAACATGGAGGAGGAAAAACCTGAAAATCCATCTTGAATCCCCGAGTGATATCTCGAACCCAGGCGTCTGTGCAAGTATTTTTCCTCCAAACTTCCCCAAATGAGCTCCCACCCTGGGGTACCCCAGGAGGGAGGGAAGCCCATCATGTGGTGGGCTTAGCTGTAGACTTGGTGTCCTGGATAGAAGAGGTTGTCGCAGTGGCACGACCACGGCCTCTGATACCTCTAGAGCTGGAGGCACCTCCTCTAAGCCCTACCTCTGAACTTGCTAGGTACTCAAAAGGACCGAAAAGATGGACGAGAATAAGGTTTTTGAGAAGCTGGTGTGGCTGAGGGAAGAAAGGTTGATTTACCTCTGGTAGCTTTAGAAATAAGTTTGTCCAGATCCGGACCAAACAAAAACTCCCATGTAAAAGGAATGGCCTCCACTGTTTACTTGGACTCTGCATCTGCATCCGCCTCCCTTTGGCGGATCCACAATGCTCGGCGAGCAGAGACAGCCAATGCTGAAATCGAACTGTAACTTTGTCCCTGGAGGCCTCCCCTAAATAAATAGCAGATTCACGGATGTGCTCTGCCAAATTTACCAGATCCTCAGTGGGCGCCAGATTGTAAGCCTGAAGATAACTGTGCAGCCCAGGCTTCTACCACTTTATTTACCCAAGTGCCCACAAGGTTAGGGCGAATCAGTACACCTGCAGCAGTATAAATAGACTTTAGGGTGGTTTCTAGTCGCCGATCCACTGGATCCTTTAGAGGCGTGGCACCTTCCACCGGCAGAATGGTCTTTTGAGACAGGCGAAAGGGAGGGATCAACCAACAGCAGAGTCTCCCATTTTACCCTGTTATCTGCTGGGAAGGGATAAGCAGCAAGAAAACTACGTGGCACCTGAAATTTTTTATCCGGGTGCTTCCACGCTAAAGCCAAATGTTCATCTAATTCAGCTGAAACAGGAAAAGTAACTGCAGACTTATGTTTTTTACTAAAGAAAAAAAGTTTAACAGTACTCTGGTCCGAGTCAGAAATCTGTAGGACCTGACATAGAGCACCTCTAGGCCCTCTGAAGTGACCTACGTATCTTCCTGCGGTTGGTCTGTGTCAGAGTCCTGAACGTCTTCTCCCTCCTCTAATAAAGGCATGTCATCTGTGTCTGATTCGTCAGACTGCAAAACTGTAGGTAAAAATCTTTTTTGAAACCATAGTGTTTCCAGAAAAAGAGGTTTTGGATGGGCCCATTGCTTTAGTGAGACTGTCTACAGATTTTGCTAAACCCTGCGCCCAAGACGGTTCTGGCATCTGCATTAGAACCGGACTGTGTGATCTGGTTGTTTTTCTCTCTCTCCGAAAAGCTGCCAGTTCAGCAGAGAGATCTGACATGACTCCAGTTAACTGTGTCAACCAAACAGGACCTGATTCCTGTTCTGTAATGGGAACCTGTTCACAGGCTTCAGAATATAAAGACAACTCTAACTGTCCTTGGGTAAATTTGGAGCTACAGTTCTTGCATGTGTAAAGCTTCTGAGAAGCTTTTGAAGAAGCTCCCGTCCCTGCCATACTGTGTCTGTATATCTATATATTAATATAAACTATACCAGACTAGACAGTAAAAAGACAAACTAAGGCAGATCTACTGTAGTAATAGAAAAGTGAATATAGATACGGACCAAGGGAGTGTAGGCTATAGGGAGAAGGCAGTCACAATGTGCCTAATACGTATTCCGAAATTGCTCAATCACTAAACAATTTTTGCCTCCTATTACAGGGGAGGAATGCTCACTGTGTTCCAGGTACAATCTAAGCCCCGCACTCCCGCTGCTAGGTCCTTTCAGCAGAGTTCTGGAACCGGCGTCTGCACGAAGAGCAGGACCTCCAGGCAGAGGAGGTGATGTATAAACACTTTCTCCTGTATGCGCTGACGGCACTGAGCACTGTTTCCGGGAGCCGCGCTACATGGAGCTAAGCTCTGCCCCTCTACATGGCGCCTATTTAAAAAAAATATTTTAAAAAGTACTTTTGGCGCTGTGCATAGCGCCGGAGACCCAGCGATAGCTCCCCCCTTCTAATAACGCCATCTACACTCTGTGCCTGTAAAGCCATACTTACTAAACTGCCATGCTGACTGGTTCGGCACTTGGCTGAGGGGAGTCAATGGCAGCCCTGCAGCAGCCCCAAGGACTAATGTTCATATAGCCATGGACCCTGGCTCCAGTGTGAATCACTGACAGGATCCCTTCCCAGTAGCTCCCTTGGAGCAGACATGCAGTGGCAGTAAACTGCGTGTCTGTATTCCATGAATCCTCAGAGAAAAACCTTGAGATCCACTGGAAAGTTACCAAAAACTCTGATGTAGCCCAGAGAGACATCCGGCTCACTCTGGCACATTTCTAAAACTGGTCTAGAGGTTCGGCATAGAGGGGGACGAGCCAGTCACACATTAAAATTTTTAAAGTGCCCAGCTCCCATCTACCACCATCTATACCCCACGGTCTTAAGCCTTCCAGTGTCCTCTAGTGGATGAAGGAGAAAATATTTAATTCACCATTACATGTCCTGCTTGATACAGGAACACCAAGCAAAATGGATCCATGTTTGTCAAATTTTGGCCATACCATCTGCAGGATTTATCAGGACATTTTTAGTCTTCAACTGTCCATTTTTTGGGGTGCCTCTGCGCAATGTAGCTAGAGTTTCTTGTTCATAGCAGACAAGAGAGCAACTCACTGTGGACTTCTGCTTATGTACACTTTATGGTTCAAATTGCTGCAGGCTTTCAGCTGATCTTCTGCATACCACTATTGTAACATAACTTTTGAGTTGCTGTCACCTTAGACTAATACAGCCATTATTCACTGTTCTTCATTTAATAAAGCATTTCACCCACAGAGTGGACGCTCACTAGGGTTTTTTGTTTTGTGCATCATTCTCTGAACTTTAGCAACTGTTGAAACTCCTCCAAGGAAACCAGAGAGTCTTACACCAACAATTATTCCAGGGACACAGACTACATTTTTCCATATTCTGGCGTAAACTACTGAACATATCTAACATAACTACAAACCTGCTGTTACTCACAGAAACTACGGTACTAAAGTACAGAGCAGAGGTATGCTGGGCGAGTATGTTCTTTGGGTGTGGGCCAATTATATTAGAGGCCACCTAAACTTCTTCCATGTTTAAATATTTGGGGCAATATGTAACAGCAGGTGAGGTGCAGGCTATCCAGGAATTTCTGATGGTCTGCCCGTATTTTTACAGCAGCAATCATTTACAAGGCAAAACAAGGTAGGTTATACCATATAAAATAGGATTTTAATTAGCTACCAGTAAATAATTTTCTCGTAGTCCGTAGAGGATACTGGGGCCCACATTAGTACCATGGGGTATAGATGAGTCCACTAGGAGTCTTGGGCACTTTAAGAAATCAATAGTGTGCACTGGCTCCTCCCTCTATGCCCCTCCTACCAGACTCAGTCTAGAAACTGTGCCCGAGAAGACGGACATATCTTGAGAGGATTCAGAAAGGATAGTGGTGAGATTCGAACCAGCACACACAAACAAGAAGAAAACCATGTGAACACAACATGAACAGGAACAGCAACGGCTGATTCCACAACAATACTTAACCAAGTAACCCAGCAGGAAACATGAAGCACTGGGCGGGTGCCCAGTATCCTCTACGGACTACGAGAAAAGGATTTACCGGTAGGTAAATAAAATCCTATTTTCTCTTACGTCCTAGAGCAGGCATGTCCAAACTGCGGCCCTCCAGCTGTTGAGAAACTACACATCCCAGCATGCCCTGACACGGCATTAGCATTCTCTGACAGCAAAACTATGTCAGGGCATGCTGGGATGTGTAGTTTCACAACAGCTGGAGGGCCGCAGTTTGAACATGCCTGTCCTAGAGGATACTGGGGTCCACATTAGTACCATGGGGTATAGATGGGTCCACTAGGAGCCTTGGGCACTTTAAGAAATCAATAGCGTGCACTGGCTCCTCCCTCTATGCCCCTCCTACCAGCCTCAGTCTAGAAACTGTGCCCGAGAAGACGGACATATCTTGAGAGAAGGATTCAGAAAGGATAGTGGTGAGATTCGAACCAGCACACACAAACAAAAAGAAAACCATGTGAACACAACATGAACAGGAACAGCAACGGCTGATCCCACAACAATACTTAACCAAGTAACCCTGCAGGAAACACAAAGCACTGGGTGGCCACCCAGTATCATTTATGGACTATGAGAAAAGTATTTACCAGTAGGTAAATAAAATCCTATTTTCTCTTCCGTCCTAGAGGATACTGGGGTCCACATTAATACCATGGGGATGTACCAAAGCTCCCAAACCGGGTGGGAGAGTGCTGAGGTTCTTGCAGAACTGACTGACCAAACTGAAGGTCCGCAGAGGCCAAGGCATCGAACTTGTAGAACTTAGCAAACGTGTTCGAACCAGACCAAGTAGCTGCTTGGCAGAGTTATAAAGCCGAGATACCCCGGGCAGCCGCACAGGAAGAACTCACCGACCGAGTAGAGTGAGCATGAACAGATTTAGGAACCAGCAAGCCAGCCGTAGAGTAAGCATGCTGGATAGTCAGCGTGATCCAGCGAGCAATAGACTGCTTAGAAGCAGGACACCCAATTTTCTTGGGATCATAAAGCACAAACAGCGAGTCCGATTTTCTGTGACGAGCCGACCGTTTGACATAGATTCTCAAAGCCCTTACAACATCCAGGGACCTTGAAGTAGAAGAGGTGTCAGCAAGCACTGGAACCACAATTGGCTGGTTGATATGAAACGCAGACACCACCTTTGCAAGAAATTGCTGACGAGTTCCAAGTTCAGTTCTATCGTCATGAAAAATCAAATAGGGGCTCTTGTGAGACAAGGCTCCCAATTCCGAAACACGCCAAGCCGAAGCCAAGGCCAATAGTGTGACGGTCTTCCAAGAAACTTTACATCCCACCTCCTGTAAAGGCTCAAACCAATCTGACTGCAGAAATTTCAACACCACGTTAAGATCCCAAGGTGCAGTGGGAGGCACAAAGGGCGGTTGGATGTATAGAACACCTTTCAAGAAGGTCTGAACCTCAGTAAGTGAAGCCAACTGTTTCTGAAAGAAAATGGACAAGGCCGAAATCTCGACTTTTATGGATCCTAAACGTAGGCCCACATCTGTACCAGATGCAGAAAAAGCAAAAAACAACCAAGTTGAAATTCCACAAGAAATTTCCTGTTTTCACACGAAGAGACGTATTTTCTCCAAATTTGGTGGTAATGTTTTGACGTTACCCCTTTCCTGGATTGGATCAAGGTAGGAATTACCCTGTCCGGAATACTTTTCTGGGTTAGAATCTGACACTCAACCTCCATGTCGTCAAACGTAGCCGCGGTATGTCTTGATAGACAAACGGGCCCTGTTGTAGAAGATCCTCCCGAAGAGGCAGAGGCCACGGGTCCTCCAGAAGCATTTCCAGTAGATCTGCGTATCAAGCCCTTCTTGGCCAATCCAGAACAATGAGAATTGCTTGAACCCTTTCCCTTTTTATTCTTTTGAGAATTCTTGGGATCAATGGAAGTGGTGGAAAGACATACACCATCTGATAGACCCACGGAGTCACCGGAGCATCCACCTCCACCGCCTGTGGGTCTCTTGACCTGGAGCAATACCGCTGGAGCTTCTTGATGAGACGAGAGGCCATGTCGATCTGTGGAGTCCCCCACCAACGAATCAAGCATCCGAACACCTCTGAGTAAAGGCCCCACTCTCCTGGGTCGAGGTCGTGTCTGCTGAGGAAGTCTGCTTCCCAGTTGTCCACTCCAAGAATGGAGATCGCGGACAGTGCCACAGCGTGTCTCTCTGCCCAGAGGAGAATCCTTATCACTTCTGACATTGCTGCTCTGCTCTTCGTTCCGCCTTCTCGGTTCATGTACGTCACCGCCGTTACATTGTCCGACTGAACTTGGATGGCTCGATCTTGAAGATGTGCTACCTGCAGAAGGGCGTTGAATATGGCCCTAAGTTCCAGAACGTTGATCGGAAGAATGGTTTCCTGACTTGACCATTTTCCTTGGAAGTGTTCTCTTTGGGTGACTGTTCCCCAACCTCTGAGACTTGCGTCCGTGGTCAGCAGAATCCAATTTTGAATCCCGAACCTTCGGCCCTCGGTCAGGTGAGAAGTCTGTAGCCACCACAGAAGAGAAATCCTGGCTCTTGGCGACAGACGTATCCACTGGTGCATGTGGAGATGTGATCCGGATCATTTGTCCAGCAGATCCAGCTGGAAGGGCCTTGTGGGAAACTTCCGTACTGCAATGCCTCGTCAGAGGCTACTATCGTCCCCAGGAGGCGAATGCACAGATGCACCGATATCCGGGTTGGCCTGAGGACATCCCGCACCATTGGCTGAATTACCAATGCCTTTACCAGAGGAAGGAATACTTCCTGTACCTCCGTGTCCAGTATCATACCCAGGAACAGAAGCCTCCGGGTTCCAGCTGAGATTTGGCAGGTTCAGAATCCACCCGTGATCGTGGAGAAGTCGTGTGGAGAGGGCAATGCTGTGCAACAACCTCTCCATGGATTATGCTTTTATCAGCAGATCGTCCAGGTACGGTATTATGTTCACTCCTTGTTTGCGTAGGAGAAACATCATCTCCGCCATCACTTTGATAAATACCCTCGGGGCCGTGGAGAGCCCAAAGGGCAGGGCCTAGAACTGGTAATGGCAGTCCTGCAACGCAAACCTTAGGTAAGCATGATGTGGCAGCCAAATCGGAATATTAAGGTACGCATCCTTGATATCCAGAGACACCAGGAATTCTCCCTCCTCCAGACCTGAGATCACTGCTCTCAGAGACTCCATCTTGAATTTGAACACCTCCAAATACAAATAAATGATAATTTCAAATGGGCTTTACCGAAACATCCGGTTTCGGTACCACAAACAGGTTGGAATAGAAACCCTTGTTTTGTAGTTGAAGAGGAGTTGGAACAATGACCTGATTCATACAAGTTTTTGAATTGCTGCTTGCAAGGTCATACTTGCTTCCGGTGAAGCTGGTAAGCCAGATTTTTGAAGGATCTGTGAGGTGGGAGTTCTTGAAACTTCAATCTGTAGCCCCGGACGATAAGATCTTTTACTTATGGATCCAGGCATGAGGTGGTCCATATGTGACAAATATCGCAACCGGGCTCCCACCTGCCTGTTGACCAGGCAGTGCGGTCCACCGTCATGCTGAAGGCTTTGCGGAAGCAGAACTGGAGGCCTGATCCTGTGAGACTGTATTTGCAGGTTTTCTAGGCTTACCCCTATTGCCTTTGAAGGCAGAACCACCCTTGCCTTTACATTTAAACGTTGCCGTCTGAAAGGACTGCAGCGTTGGTGCAGAATAAGATTTCCTAGCCGGGGGAGCAGCGGAAGGAAGGTATGTAGACGTACCCACCGTAGCCTTGGATACCCACGTATCCAGTTCATCTCCAAAAAGGGCTTCACCTGTGAAATATACGTTATGGTAAGAACTTACCGTTGATAACAGTATTTCTCCTAAGTCCACAGGATCACAATTGGATATGATGAAGCGACAGTGGATTTGCACCAATCGGTCAAAAATTTTCCGGCCTCCCAGCATGCAAGGGGCCGTCCATATATCCCTGCCTCCTTGCGCAGGCAAATCAGTTGTATTCCAAAGCTCAAGGCAGGAGCACCATAGATAGCCCTAATCAGGTGATAAGAACACACATGCACACCCTTCCATACAAGAAGGAAGAGGTTAGTGAGTAAAAGGATTCTCAAATCAGGTGCGTCAGGGTGGGATCCGTGTGGACTTAGGAGAAAATAGGATTTGACAATGTTAAATTCCTTTGTCGTATAAACAACCCTTAATGAAGTCTAAGAACACAGTACGCTGTTTACTTAAGAAGTACCGTAAGGGTACGCTAGTTGCGTAACGATCGCTTAGCCGTAGGCGAGACGCTCAAGCGTCACGTTCGCTCACGGCCCAGTGATCACAGGACAGTAAGTTATTGGTGATGACTAGAGTAATGATTCGCTATGGCGTAGCGGACGCTCGAGACCACGAGGAGATCACCAGCGGCGCAGACGCTCACAACGCTATACCTTTATGTCTAAACCTTTTATCAATGAAATACACAGAATACCTTAATGTGAATACAGGGTGTAAGTGCAACCTTGTGTAACCTGACTAACTACAAAGCTGCTTGAGCGTCACCGACGCTCAAGTGAACACTTAAAACTATAGGAAATACACAGATACTGGTTTAGGGTCCAAAGCCTATTATCTGTATTATAACTATTATACTTGCAAAAAGAATCACAGTACAAATGATACACTACAATATAACAGAGACTTCCTAACCGAATAACTATACAAGAAATACAATACAATACTATGCTGATCTAATACAATACAATATTAGTCAATGGGAGATACGAGAGAAAGAGACGGGAGAGAGAGAGAGAGAGATTGGCTCACAGTAAGACAATATGATTACGGAGAAAAACTTACGCACAAAGGGTATGATCGCATGCGCCTCTGGACATCCAGCTTCCCGATTATCAGCAATGAGAACCGTTTGATGAGAAGTGCAAGCTGGATGCCACAGGCCCGTCTTTTATGCTACTCACACAATGCAATCTAATGGTCCCTACAACCTCATTGTCCATTGGACGCAGGAATTCGGCTTCGCACTATAACAAAAGGTCATAGGGTGATTCATACAGGTGGGCTGTGACGATTTCAAACGGCTCAGGTGGGTGGGAAACTAGGTTTCCCGCCGCATACCTGAGTATGAGTAAATAATAGAAATGGACATAAACTTCTTATGTCCATAACTATCCGCACGAGCGATTAATACGCTCCAAACCAACACCGGAATATTGCTATTTAAATACTCTTCCGATGGGTACCAAACACTGCTGTATGATTCCTGTTAGACCCTTAGCACAATACAAAGAGGGATTCCTCCGTTCAGGGACATTCCATATTAACCAAACTTTCAGAATCTATCAAAGGGATCATGGTCTACAAACTACATTAATTGTGAAAATATGTAACGATTGGGTCGCACGCTACGACTACATACTCTTTACCGTAAATACGCATACCGATGCGAGCGGGTGCACGCATCAGCGGGTATGCGCTATCACGGGAAAGCGCACGCATGCGCAGCGCGGACCAGCGTGAGGTGCAAATATGGCAGCGTGTATAGGGATATTTTTCTGACTTTGACAGTCCACCCTTTGGCAGTCAATAATAACTGCCACCTTCAAAACAAAAAAAAAAGGAGAAAAATATAAGTCAGGGGTTAATTCATTTCCATGGTTGGGTAAGGAAGAAGAGAGGAGTAGGTGTGAAGAGGGTATGACCTAGTGAGAAAGCAGAAGCATGTGTGTATGAGTCCATGTTTGGAGGGTCATGTATCATCGTGCCGTACGTGTGGTAAATCAAGCTTCGAGGTATTGCGAAGTATACATTTGAATTCCTTCTTATCCCGTGGTACAGGTCTGTGGATGGGCTGTCAAACTTTACCGAGCTCATTTCGGCTTTCAGTTGTAACAAAATGGGGATGCACATTTTAGTTGATGATACATGAATGGGGGAAGTATGTGGTTGCTGATATCTGTGCCTGTCATCCCTATCGACTATGTGTGTCATTACCTGAGGGTTGTAGAAATGAAGAAAAGACATAATTACGGTAAATGCGGTGGTATTCTATGTCAGGGAAATGTACATCTGTTGTTGAAGTTTTGTTCGGTATCTGTTGAGAGTCGTCTTCTTTGCGCTGTATTGCTCCTTGGGCATGAGCAAATAGCTTTGTCAGTGCCATCAGATTTACAAAAATGTTGGGCTAGCGTGAGTTTAAAAATACTAGGGAAACTGGGGATCCATGGCAAAGTTCATCAAGTGTCCATATCATAGGTTGTCAAAACTTCATCTTTGGTGCTTGTCTGTTGTCTGTATAGCGTCTCGTCAACTTCCTCGTCCAAGGGGGTCTTTGTATCTTGGAAGAAAGCAGAAAAACAGGTGAAAGAAACGGACCGTATAATCGCATTTTTCATCACATCCTGGTTTCTATCATTGGGTCATAAATCAAATCCAGGTTAATTACAGTTTCCTCACTCCTCAAGCTCATCACTCTTGTACTTTGTTTGCACCTCATTAAAGCCTGCCCGCATCTAAATATCAATCCAATAGATATAACAACACCTAAAATACATAGGAGAAACTTTCCAACATCCATTATGACTCCTTGAGCCCAGTCTCCTAAACCGGAGAACCAATTTCGCGGGTTCAACCATGACACCCAACTAGTCAGCTCATTACCTACAGCGGCAAGGGTGAGATTGTGTTTTCGGCGAAATTCCCATTTTAATTGGAGAATATCGTCCATCTTTTGGTCTATGACCTCTACCGGATCCTCGGTGCTATTTGTGATATACGTGCAACACTTTATGCCGTACTGTGTTGCCAATGTAACACAATATCCGCCTGTTACTGCTGTAAGATAATTAAGAACCATCCTATGCTGAACTAGTTCTGTTTTATAAGCTTGAAGTTCTCTTCCAGTGTATCTGAACGTGTCATCATACATTTCAGTGATATTATCTAACAAATTGGCGAGTGCGGAAATGTATCTATAATTCATCACTCCCCGAGCGGTGCGAGTGAAATCTAACGCTACCAGAACCTGAATCCCGGTGGATTCATGGATAAGATCAGAGGCCGGATGCTCTAACCTTTCTGACAGTTGTCTTTTAACTCGGTGCTCGTAATGAGTGTGAGTATAAGGAGCTTGGGCACCATGGTGTATGTCCTTCATTTTGTCATGTGTAACAGTCATCACTTCAGGCAATACCTTTCCAATATAACACAATCCTTCAGAGTTTGGGGCAAGCCACTTGTACGCCTTTCTCCCGCATATGAAATATGCATCATCGGGGAGAACATATGGGACGGAGAAGGACATTACCATATTACAAACCTTCCATGTGAAATCTCCTGACCCTAATTCTTCCATCTGCTTAATGCACGTATCAGACTGTACGATATGTGCACAGTATCCTGGTGATACTTCTCCAACTCTAGTAATTCTATTTCCTAGGGTGTATCTATACCGGAAAGATTTTCCTCTACTGGCTATGTGGCGTACAAGCTCTGTATCTGTAGGCATTCTATCTGCTCTGTGTGAGAAGGTCATGGTAAGGTTGCTCCATGACACTTCCCAATTTCCCGGCTTACGGGGATTGGAGATATTAAAACATAAGAGGGACCTATCCACATGGTATTGGTGGAGTTTCAAACTAGGAGGGCTGGAGATGTTAAACCTCCGGTCCACCGGTCTCCCACCACTTAGCTCAAGTACCTCCCCTAACGTTAAAGGAAATGGTACTAGCCCTGATTTGCTATGACCCTGAGGTACTTGAGAGCATACCCAACAATCTGTTTGGTTTAACACGTTACCCACTAAGGAGTGATAGTCACTCAATGGATGCCGGTCCATATGGATATTAAAACTGGATTGGCATTTCTTTATGCACCCATCCTCAATCAAATTGTCACAGAGCCTACAGATACAGTTTTCTTCAGCTAACAATCCATCACAATTTCTTCTATCGGATCGTTTTCTGATACTCGCCTTTGCTTGTTGGTTTGGTTGATCTTGGAAAACTACGCCTCCATCATCATAATCGGAACCCATTCCAGAACCTCTCTCGACCTCTATGGTACTCTCGCCGGAACAGACTGCTCTGGTCAACATCATGGTTAACATCAAAATCTGGATCACAGTCTCTTGGGGCAAGTCCATCTTTGAGGAGTAAATAGAGAAGAATGAGAAGGGGGAAAAAGAAATTTTAAGGGAGAGGGGATGGGAAGTGGAGAAAAACAATAAAAGGGGGAAGGGAGTCAACAACTGCTTTCGGTCTTCAAGGCTCAGGTGCCGCCTCAGTCCTCCTGGAACAGACACTCCAGTGATACAACCTCTACCGTCTGTTCCTTATCATGGGACCTCTCTGGATCAGCAACCTTTTTGCAGTGGGATGAATGGACCCAAGTCTCTCTCTCAGCAACCTTCAATGCTGTGGTGCTAGTCAATAAGACCTGGTATGGTCCTTCCCATCTATCAATAAGACAACCTGAACGTAGAAAATTTCGTATCATTACATAATCCCCAGGTTCAATGTCATGACAATTACTATCTGGTAAATCAGGAATCACCAACTTCAGATTATCATTTTGATTCCTCAACTGCTTACTCATGTTAATCAAGTATTTTACAGTTACTTCATTGTTACATTTCAAATCATCCTGAGGGTTAATCATGACATGCGGTTGTCGACCAAACAGAATTTCAAAAGGGGACAGGTTAAGAGGGGACCTGGGAGTGGTTCTGATGCTATACAAAACAATGGGTAAAGCTTCTGGCCACGTCAATCCTGTCTCTGCCATTACTTTACTCAATTTATTTTTAATAGTGCTGTTCACTCTTTCGACCTTCGCACTCGCCTGCGGACGGTACGGAGTGTGCAGCTTGCTATCAATACCCATTAATTTACACATTCCTTGAAAGACATCACCGGTAAAATGGGTACCCCTATCACTTTCAATGATTCTAGGGATACCATATCTACATACAAATTCCTGCACAATTTTCTTAGCTGTAAACATAGCGGTATTTGTAGCTGCTGGAAATGCTTCGACCCAATTCGAGAAAACATCTATACAAACAAGTACATATTTCAAATTTCGACATGGGGGTAATTGAATGAAGTCAATTTGTATTACCTGGAAAGGGCCGCCGGCAGGTGGGATATGGGATGGTTCTGTAGGTATTGCTTTTCCAACATTCTTTCTCAGACAGGTAAGGCATGACATTGCTCTTTTACCCGCATGAGAGGAGAATCCTGGGGCGCACCAGTATGCTCTTACCAATTTGCACATTCCCTCCTTGCCTAGATGAGTCAACCCATGAGCTGCTTCAGCCAGACATGGAAGATATGCTCTGGGGGCCACTGGTTTACCATGTCCATCCGTCCAGAGCCCTGAGGACTCCTGGCCATATCCCTTTGCCTTCCAGACTGCTCTTTCCTGTGTGGAACACAAATTCTGCATCTCACACAACTTCTGTGTGTTGATGGTATTAAATACCATCAGTTGTGTGGTGTCTGTCTGTATGGGGGTAGCAGCTGCAAGCTTAGCTGCTTCGTCTGCTCGGCTGTTACCAAGTGACACTGGGTCTTGACTATATGTATGTGCTTTACATTTGATAACAGCCACTCTGTCGGGTTCCTGTATCGCTGTTAGAAGCCTTTTTATATAAGCTGCATGCGCTATCGGTGTACCAGCTGCCGTCATGAAATTTCTGAGGCGCCATAGGGCTCCGAAATCATGTACTACCCCGAAGGCGTATCTAGAATCGGTGTAGATATTGGCTGACTTACCCTTAGCCAATTCACATGCTCTTGTTAGGGCGACCAGTTCAGCAACCTGGGCTGAGTGAGGTGGACCTAGCGGTTCCGCTTCTATGGTGTCTTGGTCATCTACGACTGCGTATCCAGTACACAAGTCTCCCGAGTCTGACTGTCTATGACAACTACCGTCAGTGTAGAACGTGAGTTCTGCATCTTCCAGTGGATTGTCACTGATGTCAGGCCTTGCGGTAAAATTTTGGGTCAAATATTCCATACAATCATGTGTGTCTTCCTTTGTATTAAATTCTCCTTCCCCACCACTCTCACCTTCCACCCTTTGTGTCTGACCAGGCACACCTGGGAGAAATGTTGCAGGATTTAATGCGCTGCATCTCCTTATGGTGATGTTTACTGGGGCCATTAATGCCAATTCCCATCTTGTAAACCTTGCTGATGAGACGTGTCTGGTTTGGGCAGAATTCAATAAGGCAGATACTGCATGTGGTGTATGGATTGTGAGGTTGTGGCCTAGCACGACATCTTCGCTTTTTGTCACTAGCAATGCTATCGCCGCAACGCTACGCAAGCATGTGGGGAGGGATCGCGCTACCGTGTCTAGCTGAGCGCTGTAGTATGCAACTGGCCTGCTGGCATCACCGTGTTTTTGGGTTAGTACACCTGCTGCGCAACCAGCACTTTCTGTTCCGTATAGTTCAAAGGGTTTCCCCTAGTCTGGCATACCTAGTGCTGGTGCCTGCGTTAGGCACTGTTTGAGTCTCTCAAATGCTGTTTCGGATTCGTCTGTATGCGAGATCCTATCAGGTTTGTTTGAGGAGACCATTTCCTGCAAAGGTAACGCCAATATGGAAAACCCTGGGATCCAATTACGGCAATACCCACACATTCCTAAAAACGTCCTGATCTGTTGCTGGGTTTGTGGCAGTGTCATGTCTCTAATGGCTTGGATTCTATCAGCGGTCAGGTGTCTCAGTCCTTGTGTTAGACAGTGTCCCAAATATTTTACCTTAGGTTGGCATAATTGCAACTTGTCTTTGGAAACCTTATGTCCTGTGTCTGAAAGATGAAACAGGAGCTGTTTCGTATCCTTCAGGGAAGTTTCCAGCGAATCTGAACACAGTAGTAAATCATCTACATACTGTATCAATACTGATCCACCCTCCGGTTGGAAAGACTGTAAGCAATCATGCAAAGCCTGAGAAAATATACTTGGACTGTCTATGAAACCTTGGGGTAACCGAGTCCACGTGTATTGGACTCCTCTGTATGTGAATGCAAACAAATATTGGCTGTCAGGGTGCAGAGGTACCGAAAAGAATGCGGAGCAGAGGTCAATAACAGTGAAAAATTTGGCAGTGGGAGGAATTTGCATTAGGATGACAGCTGGATTTGGCACTACGGGGAACTGACTCTCAACTATTTTGTTAATCCCCCTTAGATCCTGCACTAGCCTGTAACCCCTCCCCCCACTCTTTTTAACAGGGAAGATGGGACTATTTGCTGTGCTGGACGTTCTTACTAGAATGCCCTGTTGTAGCAAGCGCTCTATTACTGGGAAAACTCCTAACTCCACCTCTGGCTTCAGAGGATACTGTGGGATTTTTGGAGCTATCCTACCATCTTTTACTTGTACAACTACTGGAGCTACGTTTGCCATTAATCCAGTGTCCTGTCCATCTTTTGTCCAAAGTGACTCTGGTATCTGAGATGTCATCTCTTCTATTTGGGATGGATTCCTATTTGTCATAATGGGATGTGACATTAATTTTGATGGGGAGTCTAACATGTCTCGTACTTCCTGAGCGTGATTCTCAGGAATGTCCAAGAATACACCTTCAGGAGTACAATAAATGACGCAACCCATTTTACATAGTAAGTCTCTTCCCAGGAGATTGGTTGGTGCCGATGCAGCTAGCAAAAATGAATGCTTGGTATGCAAAGGCCCTATTGTAATCTCGGCTGGTTTGCTAACAGGGTAGTGCTGGACTACTCCTGTTACTCCCATGGCTGGAACTGTCCTACCAGTGGTTCTCATGCCCACTGTCGAATTTATCACTGACTTGGCCGCCCCTGTGTCTACAAGAAAGTTTAAGGTTTTACCAGCTACATTGATTGCAATCTCTGGTTCACTTCCAAGACTGGCAATCAATTTCACTGGCTGCAGATTACAGGTATGGCCACACCCCTATTGGGTATGCTGACCTCCCTGAATCCCGTTGGCAGCAACTACTTGTGGGGGAGTTAGCTGGGAACTACCAGAGGCATGCCAATCTCTGTTCGGGGGGTATCTTTTTGTTTCCCCTGTATGTGGCTCAAAACTCCGCCTCTGTGGACCCTGCTCCCAATGTCGTGTGTCGTGTCGTTGTCTAGGGGGTTGAAAAGATCTTTGTACACTCTTTGTTCTACAGTCTCGTGCATAGTGTCCCTGTTTGTTACAAGAAAAACATGTTATTACACTTGACTTACCCACAGGATTCGGTGGTACATACGCAGGCTGCCTTGTGGTCAGCGCCTGTATACTTACTGCCATCAACTTATCACTTTGCGACTCCCTGTGTCTAGTGATGTTTCTGTCGTGATCAATAGCAGCCTCTCTCAATGTGGACACCGACAGACCTCGCCAACATGGTTGCGTGGTCTGAACCCTAGTCTTTAATGTTTCCTTTAAACCATCCATCAGTACAGATACTGCTACTTCTTGGTGGTTTGGGTTGGTCCTAATGTCTTCTATTCCAGTGTACTTTGCCATTTCTAATAGTGCCCGATGAAAATATTCTGTTGCCGTTTCGGACTCTTTTTGTCTAATGGAGAATATTTTGTTCCATTTAACAACGGCTGGGAAATACTCCTTTAGCTGTAAATTTATCCTTTTTACGTTATCTTTGTTGTACACATCTGAAAGTGGTACATCTTTATCTAGTCCACAATCAGCTAAGAATTGAACTGAGTCGACATTTGAAGGTAAACAAGCTCTTAGCAGTATCTGCCAATCCTTGTTGTTGGGTTCTACAGTGTTACCTAGATCCCTGATGTATTTTTGGCTAGCAACTAAGTCTTTCCTGGGGTCAGGAAATTCAGACACTATTGTTCTTAATTCCATTCGGGAAAATGGAGTGTACATGGCAATGTTCCTTATGGGAGTGGCTCCTGATACATCTGTTTTCCCATTGGGAACTGCTATTACTCTAACAGGGTTAACTCTAACAACCTCATTCTGTGTAGATTCTACAACTTGTGGTGAAATTGTTTCAGTATAATGCATGGTGCCGTACTTACCCGTTGACACGACCTCACCTATCCCTCCGCTAGGGGCCTTCGCTAATCTCGTGGGTGTTGCTGTGCCTACTGTGGTCTCTGCTATGGTGGCCGCTAGAGAGAGAGCTGAAATTGTTGCTGGATCGTCTTCTTGATCACACTCCTGAGGAAAGTTCAAAACAGGGTACAACTTGCACGGGTTAATACTTGCATGAGTTACTTGGTTAACATCATTAACATTTACAGGGTTACTAAGTGTTTGTGTTTTACAACCCAGTGCGTTTCTCTCCGTAATCAACTCCTCTCCTGCTATGTATGGTGGTGGCGGGGCTGTGGCGATCAGTTTCCTGACTGCCCCAGATCCCGCCGCCAGAGCCAAACCTCTCTGTATCTCACCTTCCTGTTGCCACAGCTGTAAATAATCATGATGCTGAATTCGTCTCTTTGTTGATTTTATGAGACATATCCTCCTCCTTAAATTTTGTAACACTTCTGGACTGAAGCTACCTATTCTTGGGAATTTCTCCCTGTCTTGTACAGTCATTCTCTCCCATTCATCACATAAAACCTCTGTGTGACTTCCGTATTTTTCACACATGATGTATCTTGCCGACCCGACTGGTCGGTTCTCTGAATCAACCCGAACCGAGGTTGATCGCCCCCTACCTGAACAATTGGCCCCCATAATCTGCAGGTGTTGCTTATTCCTCCTTGGATCTTTATATCAAGGTTTTCAGCGAACCCTTACAAACAAACCAAGATGTCCTGGGCAGGCTGGCGGTGGCGGTTTACCAAGTACCCCACTCACTTCTCGCCCACGTTGGCCAGTACTGCAATCACTGTATCCAGAGCTGCTGTACCCAACTCAGGGCCCCTGTGAACCTTTATTTACTGGAACATATGAGGGTTACCCGCAGGACACTTACTCTTTCCAGTAAAGGTGAGGTTGTTAGATAGTTCCTGAGTGACCAGCGAACTTCCCTTTAAAAATAAAAAATTACACAAATCACGTCAGAATGTACAAATAGCGTTTGTGACCACTTTACTCTAATGGTATTAGGTCAGATTACTAACTACTGCACACAATTACGTGCGGTACAATCGTTCAGTACATAAGCACTACCTGTTATGTACTGAGAGATCAATGGAATCGAAAATTGCGGCTGCGAATTCCTTCAGCCAGAGCTTCCAATGGCCTATATGGGTTTTAGCACCAACCCCCGGGGTTGTGCTTCTTGTACCTTTATAGCGGACCTTCTTGTACCTTTTGACCTCCTGGTCTTGTTACCTTGTGACCTCCTGGCCTTGTTACCTTGTGACCTCCTGGCCTTGTTACCTTGTGATCCGCTATACTCTAATGCTCATATTTTAATTAACCAAGGATGCCTCCTTAGCCACCGTATATGTCACTTACACGTATGTCCTACCCGATTTCTTTTTGGTTCAACCTCTAAGTTATATAGCTTATGTAATAATAAAAACACACTCACTCACCACATGTACACTTTTGCTTCTATTTCTATTTCTGCGCAGAAATTTTCTTTAGCCCAGCTGTGTTACCAATTAGGAGCAGGATCTGTTAAACTAAATTTCAAATTTTCCAAAAATAGATTTGCGTTATTTACCGCGTCGCGTTATCTACCGCTGTGCGTTACTTATCGCCTTTGCGTTACTTGAGCTACGTGGGCGTAACCGGACGCTACGTTGCGTAATGAACGCTGCGTGCGTCGGCCTTTGGATTGCGTACGCTAGTCTTTGTTAGAGACACGTGTACGCAAAACAAAGATCCACCGTAACACAATATACTTTTATCAATGTAAATGATCCCTGATCATCTACCACGTACCCCACTGGCTTTGCCTTATCTCCCAGGCAAACCTGTGTGTTTGTCTACACTTTTAACTATTACCTCTATTATGAAATAACAGCAAATCTTTTTTTTTTAGCACTTTCTATCAACTATAAAAGTTGGCAAACAGGAATAGTGATATACGAAATTTTAAAAAGAAATGCAGATATATATGTATGCGTGCGTGTATACGCAAGACAGAAGAGAAATAAACAGTTTTAAAAGACACAAGCGTTTTGTTCTTACTTCCGGTTCCCGGATTCCTTCAGCACTCTTTATCTAAGTGAAGCAGACGCTTATCCCGTCAGCACTGCGAGACAACCTCCCACCCTTTGCTGGGGGATAATGTCTGCTGATCTACCTAGTGCAGATATGAGAAGGACAGGACGAGTCCCCCAATTGACAATGTTAAATTCCTTTGTCGTATAAACAACCCTTAATGAAGTCTAAGAACACAGTACGCTGTTTACTTAAGAAGTACCGTAAGGGTACGCTAGTTGCGTAACGATCGCTTAGCCGTAGGCGAGACGCTCAAGCGTCACGTTCGCTCACGGCCCAGTGATCACAGGACAGTAAGTTATTGGTGATGACTAGAGTAATGATTCGCTATGGCGTAGCGGACGCTCGAGACCACGAGGAGATCACCAGCGGCGCAGACGCTCACAACGCTATACCTTTATGTCTAAACCTTTTATCAATGAAATACACAGAATACCTTAATGTGAATACAGGGTGTAAGTGCAACCTTGTGTAACCTGACTAACTACAAAGCTGCTTGAGCGTCACCGACGCTCAAGTGAACACTTAAAACTATAGGAAATACACAGATACTGGTTTAGGGTCCAAAGCCTATTATCTGTATTATAACTATTATACTTGCAAAAAGAATCACAGTACAAATGATACACTACAATATAACAGAGACTTCCTAACCGAATAACTATACAAGAAATACAATACAATACTATGCTGATCTAATACAATACAATATTAGTCAATGGGAGATACGAGAGAAAGAGACGGGAGAGAGAGAGAGAGAGATTGGCTCACAGTAAGACAATATGATTACGGAGAAAAACTTACGCACAAAGGGTATGATCGCATGCGCCTCTGGACATCCAGCTTCCCGATTATCAGCAATGAGAACCGTTTGATGAGAAGTGCAAGCTGGATGCCACAGGCCCGTCTTTTATGCTACTCACACAATGCAATCTAATGGTCCCTACAACCTCATTGTCCATTGGACGCAGGAATTCGGCTTCGCACTATAACAAAAGGTCATAGGGTGATTCATACAGGTGGGCTGTGACGATTTCAAACGGCTCAGGTGGGTGGGAAACTAGGTTTCCCGCCGCATACCTGAGTATGAGTAAATAATAGAAATGGACATAAACTTCTTATGTCCATAACTATCCGCACGAGCGATTAATACGCTCCAAACCAACACCGGAATATTGCTATTTAAATACTCTTCCGATGGGTACCAAACACTGCTGTATGATTCCTGTTAGACCCTTAGCACAATACAAAGAGGGATTCCTCCGTTCAGGGACATTCCATATTAACCAAACTTTCAGAATCTATCAAAGGGATCATGGTCTACAAACTACATTAATTGTGAAAATATGTAACGATTGGGTCGCACGCTACGACTACATACTCTTTACCGTAAATACGCATACCGATGCGAGCGGGTGCACGCATCAGCGGGTATGCGCTATCACGGGAAAGCGCACGCATGCGCAGCGCGGACCAGCGTGAGGTGCAAATATGGCAGCGTGTATAGGGATATTTTTCTGACTTTGACAGATTTTAATACCTACCGGTAAATCCTGTTCTCCTAGTCTGTAGAGGATGCTGGGGACTCCAAAAGGACAATGGGGTATAGACGGGATCCGCAGGAGACATGGGCACACTATAAGACTTTGAATGGGTGTGAATTGGCTCCTCCCTCTATGCCCCTCCTCCGGACCTCAGTTATAGGAACTGTGCCCAGGGAGACAGACATTTCGAGGAAAAGGATTTTTGTTACACTAAGGGTGAGACACATACCAGCTCACACCACAAACACACCGTACAACTGGATTAGCAGGAATACCAGAGAACAGTATGAACGAAAACCAGCACAAGCTGAACATAACCGATACACAACCTTCGTGTAACCGAACAACAACTAACAATACAACTGCAAGTAACAGTCCGCACTGGGATGGGCGCCCAGCATCCTCTACGGACTAGGAGAAAAGGATTTACCGGTAGGTATTAAAATCCTATTATCTCTTACGTCCTAGAGGATGCTGGGGACTCCAAAAGGACCATGGGGTCTATACCAAAGCTCCAGACCAGACAGGAGAGTGCGGACGACTCTGCAGCACCGATTGAGCAAACACGAGGTCCTCATCAGCCAGGGTATCAAACTTGTAGAACTTAGCAAAAGTGTTTGAACCCCACCACGTAGCTGCTCGGCAAAGTTGAAGTGTAAGACACCTCGGGCAGCCGCCCAAGATGAGCCCACTTTCCTGGTAGAATGGGCCTTCACTGACTTCGGCAACGGCAATCCAGCCGTAGAATGAGCGTGTTGAATCGTATTACCAATCCAGCGTGCAATAGTCTGCTTGGAAGCAGGTTTTCCAATCTTGTTGGAAGCGTACAGGACAAACAGAGCCTCCGTTTTCCTAACAAGAGCCGTTCTGGCAACATACATTTTCAAAACTCTTACGACATCGAGAGATTTTGGTACCGTCACGGCATCCGTAGCCACAGGCACCACAATAGGTTGATTTATATGAAACAAAGAAACCACCGTCGGCAGAAATTGTTGACGAGTCCTCAATTCCACTCTATCCACATGGAAAATCAAATATGGGCTCTTGTGAGACAAAGCCGACAATTCCGACCCCCATCTGGCGGACGCCAAGGCCAAAAGCATGACCACTTTCCAAGTGAGAAATTTCAACTCAACTTTTCGCAAAGGTTCAAACCAGTGAGACGAAAAAAAATTGTAACACCACGTCAAGATCCCACGGTGCCACAAACGGAGGATGGATATGCAGCACTCCCTTCACGAAAGTCTGAACTTCAGGAAAGGCGGACAATTCTTTCTGAAAGAAAATAGATAAAGCCGAAATCTGCACTTTGATGGAACCCAATTTCAGGCCTGCATACACGCCTGCCTGCAAAAAATGGAGGAAACGACCCAACTGAAACTCCTCCATAGGAGCTTTCTTGGCTTCACACCACAACACGTATTTTCTCCAAATACGGTGATAATGTTTCGCTGTGACCTCCTTTCTAGCCTTGAGAGTGGGGATGACTTCCCCGGGAATACCCTTTCGAGCTAGGATTTGGCGTTCAACCTCCACGCTGTCAAACGCAGCCGCGGTAAGTCTTGAAATACACATGGCCCCTGCAGTAACAGGTCCTCTCTGAGAGGAAGCGGCCAAGGATCTTCTATGAGCAATTCCTGAAGATCCGGATACCAGGCCCTCCGTGACCAATCTGGAACGACGAGTACTGCCGGAACCCTTGTTCGTCTTATGATCCTTAACACTTTTGGAATGAGAGGAAGTGGAGGAAACACATATACCGACTGAAACACCCACGGAGTCACCAGGGCGTCCACTGCACTGGCATGGGGGTCCCTTGACCTAGAACAATACCTCGAAAGCTTCCTGTTGAGGCGAGATGCCATCATGTCTATTTGAGGGATTCCCCAATGCCTTGTCACTTCTGCAAATACCTCTTGATGAAGAGCCCACTCTCCTGGATGGAGATCGTGCCTGCTGAGGAAGTCTGCTTCCCGGTTGTCCACGCCCGGAAGGAAGACTGCTGACAGAGCGCTCACGTGCTTTTCCGCCCAGCGGAGAACTCTTGATACGTTGTCAGACTGAATCAGGACAGGTAGACCTCGAAGAAGGTGTTCTGCTTGCCAAAGGCCGTTGTAAATGGCTCTTAATTCCAGAACGTTTATGTGGAGACAAGTTTCCTGGTTTGACCATTTTCCCTGGAAACTTCGTACTTGTGTGACTGCTCCCCAGCCTCGGAGACTTGCATCCGTGGTCAGCAGGACCCAATCCTGGAACCCGAACCTGCGTCCCTCTAGAAGGTGAGAACTTTGCAGCCACCACAGGAGAGAAATTCCGGTTAGAGGAGGAGATTCCGCACAATACGGCGTAAAGGCTTTTTTACGGTAAGGACGATACGTGTTTGGAATTCCCTGCCTGAGGGAGTTGTAATGGCAGACTCAGTCAACACCTTTAAGAATGGGTTAGATAAATTCCTAATGGATAAGGATATCCAGGGTTACGGGGCATAGTCACACACTATGGTTATTATAAAAAAGAGGGGTAAAACGTAACGGCAGTCATCAACTTCAGTCATAATTTTCTACAAAAAAATCGTGCATAGGAGACCACAAATAGGTTGAACTCGATGGACAATTGTCTTTTTTCAACCTTAGATACTATGTTACTATGTTACAATGTGTCACGATCCGGGTATCTGGACGCCATTTCTTACCCATCAGATGCCTCCTAAGGCTGGCTCAGCGCTCCAGGACCGGATCCCATCTGTTATCCTGATGTGTACATTCCTGTATCCTCTCCTGTCACTCTGGGACGCTGTCACAGTAAACGCCATATTACACCTGGCATGGCGTCTCCCGCGGCCTCCGCCGCCGTCCCTGAACTTCTGCATGCAGAGTGTCTGAGTAGCGATTACGTCAGCCGCGGCCTCCGCTGTGTCCGCGTGGTTGGATGTGCATCTGTCAGCCTGGCGCCTCCTGTCTCCGGTGGCCGGCGCCGCCATTACTGTTTTCATTACCACATGGATTACAAACCAAACTTCCCTCCAAGTGTCTGCATGGGCGCAGCCATCTTGGATTCTGTCAGCTGATCATTTCCACCAATCTGTTCTCAGTATTGATAATCTGCATAATTGCCTAGCCAATCCCTTCCTTGCTGCAGGTATAAATACACTGTGCCTGAGCAAGGAAGGCGTCAGTGCTTTGGTTGTCAAACCTAGTTCCTGTTTGTCTCTCTCCTGTGATTGTCTTCCAGGTTCCAGCTCCTGTCTCAAGACTTCCACCATAGAGACCCGCACCAGCATTCCACCTGCGGTGTAGCCTGACTCTCCAATCCATTGTGGATTCATCTGTTTCCAGCTACAACATTACCTGCTTCCAGCTCAGCTTCCAGCAGAGTACAGCTTCCCTTAAAGGGCCGGTGTCCTTTCTACACTTTACCACTCTCCACCGGTATTATTATTTCTCCGCTCTCAAGTTCTACATTTCAGTTCATATTTCATCGCTCCCAAGTTCATTTATTATTTAACTGGTTCCAGCCAGTATCCACTCCGTGCTAACAACAGTCTGGTTCCAGCCAGTATCCACAGCAGCTGTTTTATCTTCAGCAACCCAGCTTTTCCTGGAACACCAGCTGGCACAATCCTGGGTTATCTCCATTGCTACAGTCGGGCCTGGTAAGGACTTTCCATCTAGAAGATCATAAGAACTATCTCACACTACCAGTGCCCTGTGGCTCCTGCCATCCTGTAGTACCCAGGAACTGTATTTATTCTTTGCTGACTTTTACGTTTTCTTTTACTGCTGCTGTGTTGCGGAGTTGTCATAATAAACATCATTGACTTTTATCCAAGTTGTCGTGGTCACGCCTTCGGGCAGTTATTATTCATGTTACTTACATGTCCAGGGGTCTGATACAACCTCCCAGGTTCCGGTACATCTCAGCCCCTACAACTGAGGCTGCCTCCCGTCAGCTCAGGCCCTCAGTTGTGACAGTAAGCACTGACCTAATGAATCCAGCCGGAGACCAGGATCAAGCGGCCAGGCCGATGCAAGAACTGGCAGCCCGACTAGAACATCAGGAGGCTGCACAGGGCCACATCATCCGCTGTCTCCAGGATCTCTCTACTCGGCTGGATGGGATTCAGACAACTCTCCGTGGATCAGGCGCGTCTGGTGCGTCAACCACAGTGACTCTATAACCCCACCCACCTTACCCATTTCTGCTCCACGTCTTCATCTTCCAACGCCAGCAAAATTTGACGGATCTCCAAGATTCTGCAGGGGATTTCTCAACCAGTGTGAGATTCAGTTTGAGCTACAACCTGGCAATTTTCCCAGTGACCGTACAAAAATTGCCTACATTATTTCTCTTCTCAGTGGCTCAGCCCTTGATTGGGCATCACCGTTATGGGAGAGGTCCGACACCCTGCTATCTTCCTACACTGCCTTCGTGTCAACATTCAGGCGCATCTTCGACGAGCCAGGCCGGGTAACCTCAGCTTCATCCGAGATTCTCCGTTTACGCCAGGGGTCACGTACTGTAGGACAATATCTGATACAGTTCCAGATCCTGGCATCCGAACTGGCATGGAACGACGAGGCCCTGTATGCTGCATTCTGGCATGGCTTATCTGAGCTTATTAAAGATGAGTTAGCTACCAGAGACTTACCTTCTAAGTTAGATGAGCTAATCTCACTCTGCACGAAAGTTGATTTACGTTTCAGAGAGAGAGCAACTGAGCGTGGAAGATCATCTGCTCCAAAATCTTCTGCTCCTCCTCCTCGTCAACTGTCACCATCTAAAGATGAGCCCATGCAACTTGGCCGTTCCCGTTTAACTCCTGCTGAGCGCCGAAGACGTCTCTCCGAGTTTCTCTGTCTCTATTGTGCAGCTCCGTCTCACACCATTAATGCCTGTCCCAAACGTCCGGGAAACTCCAAATCCTATCTCGCCAAGGAGAGGGCCGGCTAGGAGTAATGATCTCCTCTCCATCTCCTCAAGATTGTAATCTCCCAGTCTCGCTTCAAGTTGCTCAACGTTATCGGAACGTCATTGCCCTCCTTGATTCCGGAGCAGCTGGGAACTTTATTACCGAAGCCTATGTTAAACGGTGGTCCCTACCCACCGAGAGACTTCCTTCGTCCATTTCTTTAACTGCCGTGGATGGCAGCAAAATTTTTGATGCAGTTATTTCTTTAAGGACTCTACCAGTTCGTCTGAGAGTGGGAGTTCTTCATTCCGAACTTATTTCTTTTTTAGTGATTCCAAGAGCCACACATCCTGTGGTCCTGGGCCTTCCATGGCTCCGTCTTCACAATCCTACAATTGATTGGACGACTACGCAAATCCTGGCATGGGGTTCCTCCTGTGCTGAGACATGTTTGTTTAAAGTATTGCCTGTCTGTTCTTCCTCCCCCAGGTCGTCTGATGTTCCACCTCCTCCATATCAAGATTTCACGGATGTGTTCAGTAAAGCTTCTGCTGATATCCTTCCTCCTCATAGAGAATGGGACTGTCCGATTGATCTCGTTCCAGGGAAGGTTCCACCTCGAGGCCGAACTTATCCGTTGTCTCTGCCTGAGACGCATTCTATGGAGGAATATATTAAAGAGAACCTAGCAAAGGGGTTCATTCGACCTTCTTCTTCTCCAGCCGGCGCAGGCTTCTTTTTTGTAAAAAAGAAAGATGGTAGTCTGCGGCCGTGCATCGACTACAGAGGTTTGAACGACATTACCATCAAGAACCGTTATCCTTTACCCCTGATTACTGAGCTCTTTGACAGAGTTAGCGGAGCTACCATCTTTACAAAGCTGGACTTGCGAGGTGCATACAATCTCATCCGGATCCGTGAGGGTGACGAGTGGAAGACCGCCTTTAACACCCGTGACGGACATTATGAGTACCTCGTCATGCCCTTCGGATTGAGCAATGCTCCAGCTGTCTTCCAGCATTTTGTCAATGAGATCTTCAGAGACATTCTATACCGTCATGTCGTGGTCTATCTAGACGATATCCTCATTTTTGCCAACGATTTAGAGGAACATCGTTTTTGGGTTAAAGAGGTTCTGTCCCGTCTCCGTGTCAATCATCTCTATTGCAAATTAGAAAAATGCGTCTTTGAAGTCAAGTCCATTCCGTTTCTAGGGTACATTGTGTCCGGTTCCGGACTAGAGATGGATCCTGAGAAACTACAAGCAATCCAAAATTGGCCGGTACCCTTAACCCTCAAAGGGGTCCAGAGGTTCTTAGGGTTCGCCAACTATTACCGAAAGTTTATACGAGACTTTTCCACCATTGTGGCGCCGATTACTGCTTTCACTAAGAAGGGTGCTAACCCGTCCAAGTGGTCTGAAGAAGCCATGCAAGCATTTCATCTTTTAAAACAAAGGTTCATCTCTGCGCCTGTTCTGAAACAGCCTGACATCGACTCTCCTTTCATCTTAGAGGTGGATGCCTCCTCCGTTGGAGTAGGAGCGGTGTTATCTCAGAGGGCTAAAGATGGCCATTTACACCCTTGCAGTTTCTTCTCCCGGAAGTTCTCCCCAGCTGAGCGCAACTATGCCATTGGCGACCAGGAGTTGCTAGCCATCAAGCTCGCTCTAGAAGAGTGGAGGTATCTGTTGGAGGGAGCTTCTCATTCAATCACCATACTTACAGACCACAAGAACCTTTTATACCTGAAGGGCGCACAATGTCTCAACCCTCGTCAGGCCAGATGGGCACTTTTCTTTTCCAGGTTCGACTTTAAACTCCAGTTCTGTCCGGGCTCTCAGAATCGCAAGGCCGATGCCCTTTCCCGCTCATGGGAGCAAGAAAATGAGTCAGAGTCTTCAGACAAGCATCCTATTATAAATCCGTTGGCATTCTCCACGGTAGGGATGGACTCTACGCCCCCATCAGGGAAAAGTTTTGTGAAGCCGATGCTAAGGAAGAAGCTCATGCATTGGGCCCATGCTTCCCGTTTTGCCGGACATACAGGTATCCAAAAAACCCTGGAGTTTATCTCTAGGTCCTATTGGTGGCTAACTCTGAAAAAGGACGTCTTGGAGTTTATTGCATCTTGCCCAAAGTGTGCCCAACATAAAGTATCCCGCCAGTCGCCTGCGGGGCAACTGGTTCCACTATCCGTTCCCCGTCGACCATGGACCCACTTGTCGATGGATTTCATTACAGACTTACCCATGTGCAACAAGTTCAATACCATCTGGGTGGTAGTTGACCGGTTCACCAAGATGGCACACTTCATTCCTCTCACCGGTCTTCCGTCAGCTTCCAAGTTGGCTCAAGTATTCATACAAGAGATCTTCCGACTCCACGGTCTTCCTGAAGAAATTATCTCAGATCGAGGAGTTCAATTCACAGCCAAATTCTGGCGAAGTTTATGTCAAGTCCTCCAAGTCAAGCTAAAGTTTTCCACGGCTTACCATCCTCAGACCAATGGTCAAACCGAGAGGGTGAATCAGGACTTGGAGGCCTTCCTCCGCATCTATGTGTCCTCCTCTCAAGATGACTGGGTTCAATTACTTCCCTGGGCCGAGTTCTGTCATAACAACCAGTATCATTCTTCATCTGCTTCAACACCATTCTTCACTAACTTTGGATTCCACCCTAAAGTCCCTGAGTTCCAACCGCTTCCAGCAACTTCTGTTCCTGCAGTGGATATCACCTTGCATCAGTTTGCCAATATCTGGAAGAGCGTACGATCAGCTCTGCTCAAGGCATCGTTCAGGTACAAGAAGTTTGCGGATAAGAAGCGTCGAGCAGTTCCTGCTCTCAAGGTGGGTGATCGGGTATGGTTATCCACGAAGAATTTGAGGTTAAGAGTTCCCAGTATGAAGTTTGCACCTCGCTATATCGGTCCTTTCAAGATTGAACAAGTTATCAATCCTGTTGCTTACAGACTCCAGTTGCCTCCCTTCTTAAAAATACCCAGGACATTCCATGTTTCCCTGTTGAAACCGCTGATCTTGAATCGGTTTCATTCCTCACTTCCTCCAACTCCGAAAGTCCAAACTCAACGAGGCGTTGAGTATGAAGTGGCCAAGATCCTGGACTCACGTCACCGTTACGGTCAACTACAATATCTTATTGACTGGAAGGGTTATGGTCCTGAGGAACGTTCATGGACCAATGCTTCTGATGTCCATGCTCCTGCCTTGGTCCGGAGATTCCATTCCAAGTTTCCTCAAAAGCCAAAGAAGTGTCCTGGGGCCACTCCTAAAGGGGGGGGTGCTGTCACGATCCGGGTATCTGGACGCCATTTCTTACCCATCAGATGCCTCCTAAGGCTGGCTCAGCGCTCCAGGACCGGATCCCATCTGTTATCCTGATGTGTACATTCCTGTATCCTCTCCTGTCACTCTGGGACGCTGTCACAGTAAACGCCATATTACACCTGGCATGGCGTCTCCCGCGGCCTCCGCCGCCGTCCCTGAACTTCTGCATGCAGAGTGTCTGAGTAGCGATTACGTCAGCCGCGGCCTCCGCTGTGTCCGCGTGGTTGGATGTGCATCTGTCAGCCTGGCGCCTCCTGTCTCCGGTGGCCGGCGCCGCCATTACTGTTTTCATTACCACATGGATTACAAACCAAACTTCCCTCCAAGTGTCTGCATGGGCGCAGCCATCTTGGATTCTGTCAGCTGATCATTTCCACCAATCTGTTCTCAGTATTGATAATCTGCATAATTGCCTAGCCAATCCCTTCCTTGCTGCAGGTATAAATACACTGTGCCTGAGCAAGGAAGGCGTCAGTGCTTTGGTTGTCAAACCTAGTTCCTGTTTGTCTCTCTCCTGTGATTGTCTTCCAGGTTCCAGCTCCTGTCTCAAGACTTCCACCATAGAGACCCGCACCAGCATTCCACCTGCGGTGTAGCCTGACTCTCCAATCCATTGTGGATTCATCTGTTTCCAGCTACAACATTACCTGCTTCCAGCTCAGCTTCCAGCAGAGTACAGCTTCCCTTAAAGGGCCGGTGTCCTTTCTACACTTTACCACTCTCCACCGGTATTATTATTTCTCCGCTCTCAAGTTCTACATTTCAGTTCATATTTCATCGCTCCCAAGTTCATTTATTATTTAACTGGTTCCAGCCAGTATCCACTCCGTGCTAACAACAGTCTGGTTCCAGCCAGTATCCACAGCAGCTGTTTTATCTTCAGCAACCGAGCTTTTCCTGGAACACCAGCTGGCACAATCCTGGGTTATCTCCATTGCTACAGTCGGGCCTGGTAAGGACTTTCCATCTAGAAGATCATAAGAACTATCTCACACTACCAGTGCCCTGTGGCTCCTGCCATCCTGTAGTACCCAGGAACTGTATTTATTCTTTGCTGACTTTTACGTTTTCTTTTACTGCTGCTGTGTTGCGGAGTTGTCATAATAAACATCATTGACTTTTATCCAAGTTGTCGTGGTCACGCCTTCGGGCAGTTATTATTCATGTTACTTACATGTCCAGGGGTCTGATACAACCTCCCAGGTTCCGGTACATCTCAGCCCCTACAACTGAGGCTGCCTCCCGTCAGCTCAGGCCCTCAGTTGTGACACAATGTTACTTATTTTCCGGTGCAGGTATAGGTGAGACCCGGACCATTTGTCCAGCAGGTCCCACTGAAACACCCGGGCATGAAACCTGTTAAACGGAATGGCTTCGTAAGCCGCAACCATCTTCCCTAGCACTCGAGTGCATTGACGAATCAACACTCTTGCCGGTTTCAGAATCTCCTTGACCATGCATTGGATCTCCAGAGCTTTTTCCGCCGGAAGAAACACTCTCTGCCGTTCCATGTCCAGGATCATGCCCAAGAAAGGCAGCCGAGTTGTCGGAATCAACTGAGACTTTGGCAAATTTAGAATCCAACCATGTTGTTGCAGAATCGTCAGGGAAAGTTCCACATTTCTTAGCAGCTGCTGCTCCGATCTCGCCTTTATCAGGAGATCGTCCAAGTACGGGATAATTGTGACACCCTGCTTGCGTAGGAGTACTATCATTTCTGCCATCACTTTGGTGAAGACCCTCGGGGCCGTGGAAAGCCCAAACGGCAACGTCTGAAATTGGTAATGATAATCCTGCACCGCAAATCTCAGGAAAGCTTGATGTGGAGGATATATCGGGACATGTAAGTAGGCATCTTTTATGTCGACTGACGCCATAAAATCCCCCCCTTCTAGACTAGAGATCACTGCTCAAAGAGATTCCATCTTGAACTTGAATGTTTTTAAATGCAGATTGAGGGATTTTAAGTTCAGGATCGGTATGACTGAGCCGTCCGGCTTTGGCACGACAAAGAGGCTCGAATAAAACCCTTCTCCCCGTTGGGACGGGGGTACCGAGACAATGACACTCTGGAGACACAGCTTTTGTATCGCAGCCTTCACTACTTCCCTTTCTGGGATAGAAACTGGCAATGCTGATTTGAAAAATCGGTGGGGGTGCACCTCCTGAAACTCCAGTTTGTACCCTTGGGACACTATGTCTAACACCCAAGGATCTAGGCCCGAGAGAAAGCAGACCTGACTGAAGAGTCGGAGACGCTCCCCCACCGGCACGGACTCCCGTAGGGGAGCCCCAGCGTCATGTGGAGGACTTGGCAGAGGCCGGGGAGGACTTTTGGTCCTGGGAGCCTGACACAGCAGGTGACCTTTTTCCCCTTCATCTACCCTTTGAAGCAAGGAAGGACGAGCCTCTTCCTTTTCTGTATTTAGTAGGCCGAAAGGACTGCATCTGATAATGGGGTGCCTTTTTCTGTTGTGCAGGAACATAAAGAAGAAAAGATGACTTACCCGCTGTAGCAGTAGACACCAGGTCAGCGAGGCAGTCACCAACAAGACACTACCTTTATAAGGGAGAGCTTCCATAGCTTTCTTGGAGTCGACATCAGCATTCCATTGATGAATCCACAGCGTTCTCCTCGCCGAGACTGCCATGGCATTGGCCCTTGATCCCAAGAGGACAATATCCCTCGCCGCATCCTTTAGGTAAGCTGCAGCGCCGCTGATATAACCGAGAGTCAAAAGAATGTTATCCCTATCCAGGGTATCCATGTCAGATGCCAAATGATCAGCCCACTTAGCAACAGCACTACTCACCCATGCCGACGCCACGGCAGGTTTGAGGAGTGCACCCGTAGTGACATAAATGGCCTTTAATGTCATTTCCTGCTTACGATCCGCAGGATCCTTGAGGGCAGCAGTGTCGGGAGACAGAAGCGCCACCTTCTTGGACAGCCAAGACAGGGCCTTGTCCACATTGGGAGATGACTCCCACTTTTCCCTGTCGTCAGAGGGGAAAGGATATGCCATAAAAATCCTCTTGGGAATCTGACACCTTTTGTCAGGTGATTCCCAAGCTTTTTCACAAAGAGCATTCAGTTCATGAGAGGGGGGAAACGTCACCTCAGGCTTTTTCCCCTTATATAAACAAACTTTTGTATCTGGAACAGCAGGCACTTCAGAAATATGTAAAACATCTTTAATTGCCACAATCATGTACTGAATACTTTTAACCACTTTTGGATGTAAACTGGCCCCACTAAAGTCGACACTGGAATCAGAGTCCGTGTCGGTATCAGAATCCGCCATCTGGGTAAATGAACGCTTTTGTGACCCTGAGGGGGCCTGTACCTGGGATAAGGCTTCATCCATGGATTTTCTCCACGTTTGTGTCTGAGAATCAGATTTATCCAGCCTTAGACAATAACGCCACATTTGCATTCAATGTACTCAACATGGCCACCCAATCAGCAGTCGGCGGTGCCGACAGTCACTCCCAATTCTTTCTCTGCACCCCCAGTAACCTCCGGGGAGGAGCACTCAGCCTCAGACATGTCGACACACCGTACCGACATACACACACTCACACTGGCAATAGGGGACAGACCCACAGAGAAGTGTTAGAGAACACAGAGGGATCTCACACCCCAGCGCCCATATACTACAGAAATAATATATGATCACTGCGCTGTTTAAATAGCACCAAATGACTCCCCCCCCCCCCCATTTTGCTCCCTGTACTTGCTAAGGAGAGTGGAGGTCCGGGCCAGCGTCTCTGCAATGTCTGTGAAGAGAGAAAATGGCGCTGGTAAGCTGTGAGGGCTAAGCCACGCCCCTCCCACCACGCTGCAGTCCCGCTCAATTTTAAATATTTATACTGGCGGGGGTCTTATATTTAGTGCCTAGGCACTTATATATGCTCTTTTGCCAGTTTATATTACTCCAGTAACTTGCTGCCCAGGGCGCCCCCCCTGCGCCCTGTGAGTGCCGTTGGTGTTTGTGTGGGAGTAGGGGCGCAGCTCGACCGCTGCGCTGTACCTCCGTTAGTGAAGTCTTCTGCCGTCACTGAAGTCTTCATGCTTCTGTATACTCACCCGGCTTCTTTTTTCTGGCTTCTGTGAGGGGGATGACGGCGCAGCTCCGGGAACAAGCAGCTAGGCGCACCAAGTGATCGAAGCCTCTGGAGCTAATGGTGTCCAGTAGCCTAAGAAGCAGAGCCTTTAACTCAGAAGAAGTAGGTCTGACTTCTCTCCCCTCACTAACACGAAGCAGGGAGCCTGTAGCCAGCAGGTTTCCCTGAAAATAAAAAACCTAACATAAAGTCTTTTCAGAGAAACTCAGGAGAGCTCCCCTAGTGTGTGTCCAGTCTCTCTGGGCACAGAATCTAACTGAGGTCTGGAGGAGGGGCATAGAGGGAGGAGACAGTTCACACCCATTCAGAGTCTTATAGTGTGCCCATGTCTCCTGCTGATCCCGTCTATACCCCATGGTACTTTTGGAGTCCCCAGCATCCTCTAGGACGTAAGAGAAATACCGTTATCAACGGTAAGTTCTTGTCATAACGTAAATTTCTTCGGCAAGGTCCACAGGATAACAATGGGATTTCCCAAAACAATTTAGTGGTGGTTACGTTCCTGCTTGGACAGGAGAATCCTTCGCCCTAATTCAGCATCATGAGAGGCAAAGATATCCAAGGCATAGTGTCTAATGAATGTGTTAATGGAAGAGCATGTGGCTGCCTTACATGCTGATGATGGACCTACCTTACGAGTAGAGTGAGCATAGACATTAGCTGGAACAGGCTGAGACTATGCTTCTGAAATTGTCATCCGAAGCCATCTTGCCAGTGTCTGCTTATCAGCAGGCTATCCTCTCTTGTGAAATCCGTAGAGAATGAAGAGAGAATCTGTCTTTCTGATGGCACTGGTACGATCCACGTAGATCCTTAATGCACGGACTACATCCAGCAATGCATCTTCCACAGAAAGAATTTAGACACCACCTTCGGAAGATACCCATATCTAGTTCTGAGAACTGCTTTATCTGGATAATAAAAAAATCAGAAATTGGGAATGACATGATAATGCCCCTAAAATGGTTACTCTTCTAGCTGACGCCATAGCCAGTAGAGAGAGAACTTTAGCTGTCAACCATTTAAGATCCACTTTATTAAGTGGTTCAAACAGGGCAACTTGAAGGGCTTTCAGGACTAGACTTAAGTCCCAAGGAACTGTAGGAGGCTGAATGCGCAACATTCCCTGGAAAAAAGTACGCAAATCCTGTAAATTGGCAATTTTCTTTTTGTCAATGCCAACACTTGCACTCTCAAGGAAGCCACCTCCAAACCTTTACCCATTCCTGCCTGAAGCAATGCTAAGACCCTGGAAATTCTGAAAGACTTAGGGTCCATTTTCCATTCACTGCACCAATGAATATAGGTTTGCCATATTCGGTGATAAATGTGAGCTGAGGAAGGTTTCCTTGCTCTGAGCATAGTTTGAATTACCTGTTGTGAGAATCCTCTTGACTTCAGTATAGAGGTTTCAAGAGCCACGCCGTCAAAGACAGTCGATTCAGATGTCTTTGATAACAAGGACCCTGCATCAGTAGATCTGGACGTTGAGTGAGCAAAAGTGGAACATCCATCGACATCCAATGCAGATCTGTGTACCAATGTCTTCTGGGTCAAGCTGGAGTTATTAGTAACACGGCACCTTTTCCTTGCTTTATCTTTCTCACCACCCTGGGTAATAGGGTGATTGGAGGAAACACATGAGATAGATGAAAATCCCATCTCACTGACAACGCATCCACAAAGATCGATACGGGATCCTTTGTTCTTGACCCGTATGCGAGCACTTTGTTGTTCAGCCGGGACGCCATGAGATCTATCTCTGGCAACCCCCACTTGTCTACTAGAGTCTGGAAGACCTATGGGTGTAGAGCCCATTCGCTTGCCTGAATGGCATATCGACTGAGAAAGTCCGCTTCCCAGTTTAGGATTCCCGAAACGAACACTGCAGACAAGGCTGGATAATGAAGTTCTGCCCTCTTTAGTATGTGACTTAACTCCATCGCTTTTCGGCTGCGAGTTCCTCCTGATGGTTGAGGTATGCTACTGCCGTCGCATTGTCCAAGCGGATCTGGACTGGTTTCCCCCGAAGAATGTGCTTTGCCTGAATCAGTGCCATGTATATGGCCTGAAGTTCCAATATATTTATTGGCAGGCAACTTTCTTCCTTGGTCCATTTCCCCTTAAAACACAACCTTCCCGACACTGCTCCACAGCGCTGGAGAATGGCATCTGTCAGAATTTCCCAATCAGATATCAAAAAGGGTCTCCCCTTGTCCAGATGGGATGTCTGTAGCCACCAGGCTAATGACCTTCTTACTTCTATCGTAAGAACCATAGTCTGTTTTTTGTCGTCTGAAGCAACCCATTTAATTTGGCAAGAATCAGACGCTGCAGAGGCCTTGAGTGGAATTGTGCATACTCCACCACTTGACACCATCAAACCCATCACATGCATTGCTACTTGAATGGATACCTTTTGACTGTTTAACAAGTCCTGAGTTCAGGTAATATTACTCTCTGAAGACTTGAATCCAGTACAGCCCCCAAGTGAGTCATCCGTTGTGATGGAACCAGAGACGATTTTGTCCAATTTACGAGCCACCCGTGGTTCTGCAGACACGTTATTGTCTTTTGGAGATGGCTCAAGCGCAATTCCTGGGATTATGCCAGGATAAGGCCTGGAACTGAAAATGTTGCTGGAGGATGGCAAAACTGAGATAACACTGATGGGACAATGCTATAGGCACATGCAGGTAAGCATCCTGTATATCCAGAGATACCATGTAATCCCCTGGTTCCATGGGCAAAACTATGGAGCGTAACGTCTCCATGTGGAGCCTTGGGACCCAAATGGATTTAACATTTTGAGATTGAGAATTGGCCGGAATGGCCCATTTGGCTTCTGAACCAAAAATAGGTTGGAGTAAAAACCCTGCCCCCATTGTGCCGGGGGTACTGGAATATATTACCCCAGACTGAAGCAATTTCTGAACTGCTTCTTGCAGGGCTCTGGTCTTTGCCTCTATACGAGATGGGCTGGTGCAAAAAAGCCTTTGAGGAGGCTGCTTCTTGAAAGGGAAAACATAACCCAGAGATACCACTTTTGCACCCAAGCATCTGCTGTCGACTGATGCCATAAGTGTACAAACTGAAGAAATCGGCCCCCTACCTTGGGGTCCCCCAGGTGGAGGACCGCACCATCAGGCTGATGGTTGTTGTTCTGGTTTGGAAGCTGGCCCTCTGGTGGCCCATTGCTTCTTTGCTTTACCAGACTTATTGTACTGGGTCTGCTTAGAGTCATTTTTGCCTTTTGTTTTACCTTGCCACCAAAATGGACGAAATCCCGAACCCCTAGGCCTAGGGTTATAACTGGCAGGAAACCTGACCTTCTTGGATTCTGCTTCTGACTCCAGAATATCTGTCATTTCCTTACCAAAGAGAATGTTCCCAACAAAAGGCAAAGATTCCAGAACCTTCTTGGATTCTGAATAAGATTTCCATGTACGTAGTCAAATTGCTCTGCGAGCAGCTACCGTTAAGGCTGACGTTTTGGAAGCAATCATACCCATTGCTGCTTCTTCTAAGAATAGCGCAGCTTGTTTCATATGAGCTATATGGGATTCCTGCTCCCTAGTAGGTACCGAAAACCCGTTTTCCAGTTTGCCATCCAGACTGAGGCCACAGCTGGCCTTATGACTGCCCCTGACAGAGAAAATGTTTTTCAAAAAACCATCCACTCTGTCTGTGACATCATTTAATGATGTTGATGGTAAAGGCAAAATAGATTTTCACACTAACCGAACGACATACGTATCTACCTTAGGAGGCACTTCTCTTTTTATACAGGCCCCAGTTGGAAAAGGGTAATAGGAATCCCATTTTTATGGAATTTTATATTTCCTATTTGGTGTAGCCCAAGCTTCCTCCATAATTTGTCAGTTCCTATGACCCTGAAAACTCAACCCTAACTGTTTTGGGACATTTAAACACAGGTGCCTTAGGTTTTTATTATTGGCTCTGCTGAATCCTCTAGAGACAGGATAGCCTTCATTGCTCCAATTAACTCAAGCTATATCCTCTGAGCTGAAACCTACCTGTTCTTCATATGGTGAAGTAGAGTATATGGAGCTATCCTCATCTGAAGTATCAGCCTGTGTAGTCTGTGAATTTGATATATTTACCCTTGGTTTATCAGCTTGTTGATTTGTAGAAGCTGTTGGGGCTATACCATAAGACGGGAGCTGCATGTATGGGTTAATAGTGTACCCTATTCCTGAGGTTGAAGCTGTAGGGACCAACCTGTCAGCTATACTGGATAAGGTTTGTGCAAACATAGCCCAAGGTGGATCTATTTGTCGTTGAACAGGGATCTGCTGAAACACAAAACAATTTGTACATAACTCATCATATGCCAGATGCTGCGTTGATAATCCCACCTTGCAGGATAAACATGTTATGAGTGTTGGTGTTACTGTAACCTCATCACCTTTGACACTTTTAGACATAATCAGCTTTACACAGAATACTACACAATCTGTGACTAACCACTTTACTGTATTAAAGTAATATCAATCTGACCCTAACCCAAGCATTGAGGCTCAGAAGAAACCTCTGACAAACATATATAAAGTCAGCAATCACATTAGCAGTCAATCACGTTATACATTAGTCATATGAGCATATTATCAACTACGAACACATTTCAAAGTATGTAGGAATACATTTACTGAATTGTTCTATACAGTTATTTAACGTATTCAGACGCATTGCAAAGATAACCACAGTAATGTAGACAGACTCATATGCAATAGGCACTAAAGAATAACTATCATACTAACAAAAGTAGATAGAATTTTAGTACTGTATAACCCGTACTCCGTAAAGTGGGATACAGGGAGACTCACCCCACTTCCGGGATCAATCAATACACTAGCGAACGCTAACTGGATCCAGATGCTACTAGTGTACAGTGCCGCTCCGGGAACTTTTTAGTTGACATAGACGCTCAGTGAACGCTAGTGCATGCAGACACACCTGTCTGCGACCTGGTCTTCTAGCAGTAACCTTAGTGTACACAGACGCAGCAGCCTATGCTGCGACCAAGACCCTCGTGTTAGCGTCTGAGATGGAAGTGAGGCAATCAGTTCATGGCGGGAGATGTGTGGAAACTGGTCATGAACTGGGGGGGGAGGGGCGACCAGGACAGCATCCTACTCCCCACGGCTGACATCAACCCTAGGGATCGCAGCCTCAAACTAATCCTGGTGCCTTATGATCCCTAAGGCCTAACGCTGGAGCACCTGTGGTAGCGGCACACCAGCTACTGTTTGGTAGTCTCCTCCCAAAACAGTGCGGCTGTCCGTATTCCCCTTCTAAGTCGAACCGATGCCTTATCTTCTCCCCGTGCTCCGGCCACAGCCTGGTAACGTCTGCTGGACCTGCTAGTATATCCGACAGACTCCAGTCGAGACAGCACTTGTACCGTGGGTAAGCGTAGATGCCATCCAGCGGAGAGTTGATGGAGCTACTCTTTCCGATATGCGTGTAAGACGATGTTAGGAAAGATCACTCAAAAACAATGTAGCAAGACAATAAAAATAAAAGAAAGCTTAGGGCTGCCCAGCACAACAGCCATGTGACCATGGTCCAGCTCCTGCTGCACAAAAAAAAACGATTTGCCTGAGCCAGTGGGTGGGCATATATGGACGAGCCTGTTGCATCCTGGGAGGCCTGAAAGCTTGTGATCGTTTGGTGCCAATCCGCTGTCGCTCCATCATATCCCATTATTATCCTGTGGACCCTGCCGGAGAAAGGTAGGCTTTCCTCGCCTTTCATGGTATCCGCTGTCCACGGGCATAGCCACAAGCCCCTGCGTGCAGACACTGCTGCATGCGTTGAGCAATCCAATCTCCTTTATGGCCTCCACCATAAAGCAGAATCCTGTATATGCTGTAGGAGTAAAATAATCCTCCAGCTGGATAAGGAATCTAACCCGTCAATTAGATTACCAGAACATTTTGCAATGGCCCTAGTGATCCATGCACAAGCTATAGTGGGTCTCTGGGCCACCCCTGCAGATGTGTACAGAGGCTAGAGAGTGGTCTCAATCTTGTAGTCTGCAGCATCCTTCAACAAAGCATGCCCCAGGAACACATAAAAACAGGATTTTAATACAGGTTGAGTATCCCTTATCCAAAATGCTTGGGACCAGAGGTATTTTGGATATCGGATTTTTCCGTATTTTGGAATAATTGCATACCATAATGAGATATCATGGTAATGGGACCTAAATCTAAGCACAGAATGCATTTATGTTACATATACACCTTGGGGGTAATTCCAAGTTGATCGCAGCAGGAATTTAGTTAGCAATTGGGCAAAACCATGTGCACTGCAGGGGAGGCAGATTTAACATGTGCAGAGAGAGTTAGATTTGGGTGGGTTATTTTATTTCTGTGCAGGGTAAATACTGGCTGCTTTATTTTTACACTGCAAATTAGATTGCAGATTGAACACACCCCACCCAAATCTAACTCTCTCTGCACGTTAAATCTGCCTCCCCTGCAGTGCACATGGTTTTGCCCAATTGCTAACTAAATTCCTGCTGCGATCAACTTGGAATTACCCCCTTTATACACACAGCCAGGTGGTCATTTTAGCCAATATTTTTTATAACTTTGTGCCTTAAACAAAGTGTGTCTACATTCACACAATTTATTTATGTTTCATATACACCTTATACACACAGCCTGAAGGTCATTTAATACAATATTTTTAATAACTGTATTAAACAAAGTTTGTGTACATTCAGCCATCAAAAAACAAAGGGTTCACTCTCAATCAAAAAAGTCCGTATTTCAAAATATTTGGATATTGGATACTCAACCTGTACCTACCAGTAAATCCTTTTCTATAACTCCGTAGAGGATGTTGGGGACACCAAAAGAACCATGGGATATAGACGGATCCGCAGGAGACATAGGCACTTTAAGACTTTCAAAGGGGCGTGACCTGGCTCCTCCCTCTATATCCCTCCCCAGACTCAGTTTGGAACTGTGCCCGGAGAGATGGACATTTTGAGGAAAGGCCTTAACCAACAAGGTGAGAATCATACCAGCTCACGCCCATAAACATGCCATTCAACTGAACACATGCCAACGGACATGAACAAAATTGAGCAACAAGCTGAAGAAACCATAACACAAAATGTGTGTAACCAGAACGAAACTGCAGATACCGTACACACTGGGACGGGCGCCCAACATCCTCTACGGACTTATAGAAAAGGATTTACTGGTAGGTATTAAAATCCTGTTTTCTATTACATCCTTGAGGATGTTGGGGACACTAAAAGAACCATGGGATCATACCAAAGCTCTATAACGGGCGGGAGAGTGCGGACGACTCTGCAGCACCGATTGACCAAACTTTAGGTCTTCATCGGCCAAGGTATCAAACTTGTAAAACTCAGCAAACGTGTTTGACCCCGACCAAGTAGCTGCTCGGCAAAGTTGTAATGCCGAGACACCCCTGGCAGCCGCCCAGGACGAGCCCACCTTTCTAGTGGAATGGGCTTTTACAGATTTAGGTAACGGCAAACTTGCCGTGGAATGAGCCTGCTGAATCGTGTGACATATCCAGCGGGCAATGGTCTGCTTGGAAGCAGGATACCCAAGTTTATTGGGAGCATATAGCACAAACAGAGACTCTGTTTTTCTAACTGGAGCCGTTCTGGCAACGAAAATTTTCAAAGCTCTGACGACATCCAGAGACTTTTCCTCAGCCAAAGTGCCAGTAGCCTCTGGCACCACAATAGGTTGGTTAATATGAAAAGAGGAAACCACCTTTGGCAGAAATTGTTGCCGAGTTCTCAATTCTGCCCTATCCTCATGGTAGATCAAATAAGGGCTCTTGTGAGACAAGGCCGCCAATTCAGACACCCGCCTTGCGGATGCCAATGCTAACAAAATGACAACCTTCCAAGTGAGGAATTTCAACTCCACTTTACTTTAAAGGTTCAAACCAATGTTATTTTAGGAATGTTAAAACCACATTAAGATCCCAAGGTGGCACAAAAGGAGGTTGGATGTGCAGGACCCCTTTCACAAAGGTCTGCACCTCAGGAAGTGAGGCCAATTGTTTCTGAAAGAAAATTGACAAAGCAGAAATCTGCACTTTTATGAAGCCTAATTTAAGGCCCGCATCCACTCCATTTTGTAGAAAATGGAGAAAATGTCCAAGGTCAAAATTCTCCACTGGAGCTTTCTTGGACTCGCACCAGGAAATATATTTCCTCCAAATACGGTGATAGTGTGTCACACCCTTCCTAGCAAGAATAAGAGTGGGAATGACTTCATCAGGAATACCCTTACGGGCTAAACTCTGGCGTTCAACCGCCATGCCGTCAAACGTAGCCGCTGTAAGTCTTGATAGACGAATTGCCGCAGCAGATCCTCGAAGAGGAAGAGGCCATGGATCTTCGACTAACAACTCCTGAAGATCCGGGTACCAAATTGTCCTTGGCCAGTCTGGAACTACAAGGAGTGCTGGAATCTGTGTTTTTCTTAGGATTCTCAGAACCTTTGGAATGAGAGGAAGCGGAGGGAAAACGTACACCGACTGATACACCCAAGGTGACGTCAGTGCATCCACTGCCGCCGCCTGAGGGTCCCTGGACCGGGAACAATACATTAGTAGTTTTTTGTTGTGGCGGCACGCCATCATGTCTATGTGGGGAATCCCCCATAGATTGGCGATTAGAGTGAAGACCTCCTGATGGAGGCCCCACTCCCCTGGATGTAGATCGTGTCTGCTGAGGAAGTCTGCTTCCCAGTTGTCCACTCCCGGAAGGAATATTGCTGACAGAGCGCTTACCAGAGTCTCTGCCCAGCGAAGAATCCTTGTGGCTTCTGCCATTGCTATTCTGCTCTTTGTGCCACCTTGGCGGTTTATGTACGCTACTGCTGTCACATTGTCCGATTGGATCAGGACAGGCCGGTTTCGAAGAAGATGCTCCGCTTGTAGAAGGCCATTGTAAATGGCCCTCAACTCGAGCACGTTTATGTGAAGACGAGTTTCCTGACTTGACCATCTTCCTTGGAAGGTCACCCCTTGTGTGACTGCTCCCCAACCTCGGAGACTTGCATCCGTGGTCACTAGGATCCAGTCTTGTATCCCAAATCTGCGTCCTTCTAAGAGATGAGAGCTGTGGAGCCACCACAGGAGTGAGATCCTGGTGTTGGGGGGATAGAACTATCCTCCGGTGCATATGGAGGTGGGATCCGGACCATTTGTCCAACAGGTCCCACTGAAATACTCTGGCATGGAACCTCCCGAATTGGAGGGCCTCGTATGCCGCCACTATTTTCCCTAGCAACCGAATGCATTGATGAATGATGGAGACTGTTGGTGGTTTAAGAATGAGTTTTACCAAACTCTGAATTTCCAGTGCTTTCTCCGGAGGGAGGAACACTTTCAGCTGGACCGTGTCCAGAAACATACCCAAAAATGCCAACCGGGTTGTTGGAACTAATTGCGATTTTGGCAGGTTTCAAGAGTCAGCCGTGCTGTTGTAGAAGCGACAGACAGTGTAATGTCCTGTACCAGTTTTTCCTTGGACCTCGCCTTTATCAGGAGATCGTCCAAGTACGGGATAATTGTAACTCCTCTTTTTCTGAGGAGAACCATAATTTCTACCATGACTTTTGTGAAAATCCTCGGAGCCGTGGCCCGGCCAAACGACAACGTCTGAAATTGGTAATGAGTATCCTGGATTGCAAACCTGCGATAAACTCTGATGAGGGGGATAAGTGGGAACATGAAGGTAGGCATCCTTTATGTCCAAAGACACCATGGATTCCCCCTCCTCCAGGCAGGAGACCACCGCTCGGAGAGACTCCATCTTGAATTTGAATTTCTTCAGGAAAAAAATGTAGAGATTTTAGGTTGAGGATTGGTCGTACCGAGCCATCCGGCTTTGGCACTACAAATAGGCTTGAATAAAAACCTTCCCCTTGTTGCTCCCGGGGGACCAGGATCACAACCTGATTTTGACAGAATTTTTGTATTGCTCCACATACTAGAGCTCTGTCTGGAAGCGAAACTGGTAAGGGTGATTTGAAAAAACGGCGGGTGGGAACGTCTTGAAATTCCAGTTTGTACACTTGGGTCACAATTTGTAACACCCAAGGGTCCAGGTCTGAGCGAACACAAACCTTACTGAAAAGCCTTAGACGTGCCCCCACCGGTGCGGTCTCATGTAGGGGAGACCAGACGTCATGCGGTGGATTTGGCGGAAGCCGGGGAGGACTTCTGCTCTTGTGAACTCGAGGAAGCGGGGGTACTCTTGCCCATTCCTCTACCTCTGGTAGCGAGGAAGAAGTTACCTCAGCCTTTTCTATATTTCTTGGGCCGAAAGGACTGCATTTGATAGTGTGGTTTCTTCCGTTGCGCAGGAGCATTAGGTAAATACGTAGACTTACCCGCAGTGGCCGCTGATACTAAATCAGTAAGGCCGTCACCAAACAGTTCCCCGCCCTTAATGGGAAGGGACTCCATGTTTTTCTTGGAATCCGCGTCAGCATTCCATTGATGAGTCCATAGCGCACGCCTAGCCGCAATAGGCATAGCATTAGCCTTAGCCCCCAGGAGGCCAGCATCCATTGCAGCCTCTTTCAAGTATGCAGCTGCGTCCCCGATATAACCAAGCGTCACTAGGATGCTATCCCTATTAGGAGTATCTAAATCAGCAAATAACCTTTCAGCCCATTTTTCAATAGCACTACTAACCCACGCTGACGCAATAAGCGGTCTAAGCTGCGTCCCCGTGGTAGTAAATATAGCTTTTAAAGTAGCCTCCTGCTTACGATCAGCTGGCCCCTTTAGAGTAGTCGACTGAGCTGCAGGGAGCGCTACCTGTTTTGACAAGCGTACTAGGGCTTTGTCTGTGGGTGGTGTTTCCCACTTATCTCTATCAGCTGCGGGAAAGGGGTATGCCACCTTGATCCTATTAAGGATGAGAAATTTCTGATCAGGTGTATTCCAAATGCCATTAAAAAGGTAATTTAGTTCAAAACAAGAAGGAAAAGAAACAGAGCGTCTCTTTTCCTTGTAAATAAAGGAACCTTGTTTCTGGTGTAAAGGGGTCTTCATCAATACGTTATATGTCTTTGACAGCCACAATCATATATTGAATACTCTTAGCCAATTAAGGATCTAACCTAGAATCAGCATAATCGGCACCGGTAGAGTGTGTCGGTATCTGTGTCATCTAATTGGTCAACACTACGTTTCAGTGACCCTTGAAATAAAGCGTCATCTACTGATTTCTTCCAAATCTGCAGTTAAGAGTCAGATTCAGTAAACTTTTGATTTAACAGTGTAACATTAGCATTTAAAGCAGTTAACCAATCAGCCGTCGGCGGTGCCGACAGGACCCCAAAACATTTGGTGTCCCCAATAAATTATCCCCTTGAGAGGAAAATTCTGCCTCAGACATGTTGTCTCCCTAACAGCACCCAAAGAAAAGCCTGTTAGGGAACAAAAGGAAAGGAGCCAGCTCACCCCAGCGCAGGTCTGAAAACACCCTCAAGTGTCACAGAGCTGCAGCGCTATATATCTGTATAAAAATAATCTGCCCCCCCTTGTTTTTATAGCCCCTGGTACTTGTCTGCTGTGAGGAAGGACCAGCCATGCTGCTTGGAGGAGGAAATGGCGCAGAGTGAGCCTGGAGGAAGAAACCCCGCCCCCAACATGACACGCTTCTTCCCGCTTATTTTTACATGTTTATCCTGGCGGGGGTTTGCGGGCAGTGCCAGGTACTGTACAGATAAGCCAGCCTCATTTCTGAGGTATTTTTAGCTCCCCAGGGAACCCCCCCCCCCCCCAGCACCCTGCACCCAGCGGTGTGTACAGTCCGGGAGCCTGGCGCGCACTGAGCAAATCATTCTGCGCGGTACCTTTATATGCCATCTTTGTTGAAGAGAAGAAGTCTTTTCCTCACATACTCGCCTGTCTTCTGACTTCTGGCTTGAAGAGGGGGGACGGCAAGCTGTGGGAGCGAGCATCCAGGAGAGCCCGGCGTTCATCTCCCCTCAGGAGCTGAAGGCATCCTGTCAGCAGCAGCAGAGCCCTGAAACTCATTAGAAGTGGGTCTAGACTGCTCTCCCCTCTTTCCCACGAAGCAGGGAGTCTGTAGCCAGCTGATCTCCCCAAAATAAAACATTTAACATTAAGTCTTTTCAAAGAAACTCTAAGAGCTCCCCAGAGTGCCTCCATCTCGCAGGGCACATTTTCTAAACAGAGGGATATAGAGGGAGGAGCTAGGTCACGCCCCTTTGAAAGTCTTAAAGTGCCCATGTCTCCTGCGGAACAGTCTATATACCATGATTCTTTTGGTGTCCCCAACATCCTCAAGGACGTAATAGAAACTATCTTACGAGACAGCCTGGAAACCGAAGTATCCACTATCAGTGGGTTTTCCCATTTTTTCCTATCATCCTGAGGGAACGGGAAGGATGCAAGTAACAGTTTTGAAATCCGAAACTGCCTGTCAGGATTAACCCAAATTGCTTCAAAAAGAGAATTTAATTCCTTATAAACAGGAAAAGGAACAGAGTATTTCCTTTTTTGACATTAAAAATAAGAATTTACTCACCGGTAATTCTATTTCTCGTAGTCCGTAGTGGATGCTGGGGACTCCGTCAGGACCATGGGGAATAGCGGCTCCGCAGGAGACAGGGCACAAAATTTAAAAGTTTGACCACTAGGTGGTGTGCACTGGCTCCTCCCCCCTATGACCCTCCTCCAAGCCTCAGTTAGGATACTGTGCCCGGACGAGCGTACACAATAAGGAAGGATTTTGAATCCCGGGTAAGACTCATACCAGCCACACCAATCACACTGTACAACCTGTGATCTGAACCCAGTTAACAGCATGAAAACCGAAAGAGCCTCTGAAACGATGGCTCCCAACAATAATAACCCGATTTTTGTAACAATAACTATGTACAAGTATTGCAGACAATCCCCACTTGGGATGGGCGCCCAGCATCCACTACGGACTACGAGAAATAGAATTACCGGTGAGTAAATTCTTATTTTCTCTGACGTCCTAAGTGGATGCTGGGGACTCCGTCAGGACCATGGGGATTATACCAAAGCTCCCAAACGGGCGGGAGAGTGCGGATGACTCTGCAGCACCGAATGAGAGAACTCCAGGTCCTCCTTAGCCAGGGTATCAAACTTGTAAAATTTTACAAACGTGTTCTCCCCTGACCACGTAGCTGCTCGGCAGAGTTGTAATGCCGAGACCCCTCGGGCAGCCGCCCAAGAGGAGCCCACCTTCCTTGTGGAGTGGGCATTTACAGATTTAGGCTGTGGCAGGCCTGCCACAGAATGCGCAAGTTGAATTGTGCTACAAATCCAACGAGCAATCGTCTGCTTAGACGCAGGAGCACCCAGCTTGTTGGGTGCATACAGTATAAACAGCGAGTCAGACTTCCTGACTCCAGCCGTCCTTGAAATATATATTTTTAATGCTCTGACAACGTCCAACAACTTGGAGTCCTCCAAGTCGCTAGTAGCCGCAGGCACCACAATAGGTTGATTCAGGTGAAACGCTGATACCACCTTAGGCAGAAAATGAGGACGCGTCCGCAGTTCTGCCCTGTCCGAATGGAAAATCAGATATGGGCTTTTGTACGATAAAGCCGCCAATTCTGACACTCTCCTGGCCGAAGCCAGGGCCAGTAGCATGGTTACTTTCCATGTAAGATATTTCAAATCCACCGATTTGAGTGGCTCAAACCAATGGGATTTGAGAAATCCCAAGACTACATTGAGATCCCACGGTGCCACTGGAGGCACAACTGGGGGCTGTATATGTAATACTCCTTTAACAAAAGTTTGGACTTCAGGAACTGAAGCCAATTCTTTCTGGAAGAAAATCGACAGAGCCGAAATTTGAACCTTAATGGACCCCAATTTGAGGCCCATAGCCAATCCTGTTTGCAGGAAATGTAGGAATCGACAGAGTTGAAATTCCTCCGTCGGGGCCCTCCTGGCCTCACACCACGCAACATATTTTCTCCAAATGCGGTGATAATGTTGTGCGGTCACTTCCTTCCTGGCTTTAATCAGGGTAGGGATGACTTCTTCTGGAATGCCTTTTTCCTTCAGGATCCGGCGTTCAACCGCCATGCCGTCAAACGCAGCCGCGGTAAGTCTTGGAATATACAAGGTCCCTGCTGTAGCAGGTCTCTTCTTAGAGGAAGGGGCCACGGATCTTCCGTGAGCATCTCCTGAAGCTCCGGGTACCAAGTCCTTCTTGGCCAATCCGGAGCCACGAGTATCGTTCTTACTCCCCTTTGCCGTATGATTCTCAATACCTTGGGTATGAGAGGCAGAGGAGGGAACACACACTGACTGGTACACCCATGGTGTTACCAGAGCGTCCACAGCTATTGCCTGAGGGTCTCTTGACCTGGCGCAATACCTGTCCAGTTTTTTGTTGAGGCGGGACGCCATCATGTCCACCATTGGTCTTTCCCAACGGATCACAAGCATGTGGAAGACTTCTGGATGAAGTCCCCACTCTCCCGGGTGAAGATCGTGTCTGCTGAGGAAATCTGCTTCCCAGTTGTCCACACCCGGAATGAACACTGCTGACAGTGCTATCACATGATTTTCCGCCCAGTGAAGAATCCTTGCAGCTTCTGCCATTGCCCTCCTGCTTCTTGTGCCGCCCTGTTTGTTTACGTGGGCGACTGCCGTGATGTTGTCCGACTGGATCAACACTGGTTGACCCTGAAGCAGAGGTTTTGCCAGGCTTAGAGCATTGTAGATTGCTCTTAGCTCCAGTATATTTATGTGAAGAGACGTCTCCAGGCTTGACCACACGCCCTGGAAGTTTCTTCCCTGTGTGACCGCTCCCCAGCCTCTCAGGCTGGCATCCGTGGTCACTAGGACCCAGTCCTGTATGCCGAATCTGCGGCCCTCTAACAGATGAGCACTCTGCAACCACCATAGCAGAGACACCCTTGTCCTCGGGGACAGGGTTATCCGCTGATGCATCTGCAGATGCGAACCGGACCATTTGTCCAGCAGATCCCACTGAAAAATTCGTGCATGGAATCTGCCGAATGGAATCGCTTCGTAAGAAGCCACCATTTTCCCCAGGACTCCCGTGCATTGATGCACAGACACTTTTCCTGGTTTTAGGAGGTTCCTGACAAGTTCGGATAACTCCCTGGCTTTCTCCTCCGGAAGAAACACCTTTTTCTGAACAGTGTCCAGAATCATCCCTAGGAACAGCAGCCGTGTCGTCGGGATCAGCTGGGATTTTGGCAAATTCAGAATCCACCCGTGCTGTTGCAGCACTACTTGGGTTAGTGTTACACCAACCTCCAGCTGTTCTCTGGACCTTACCCTTATCAGGAGATCGTCCAAGTAAGGGATAATTAATACGCCTTTTCTTCGAAGAAGAATCATCATTTCGGCCATTACCTTGGTAAAGACCCGGGGTGCCGTGGACAATCCAAACGGCAGCGTCTGAAACTGATGACAGTTTTGTACCACGAACGTGAGGTACCCTTGGTGTGAAGGGCAAATTGGGACATGGAGGTAAGCATCCTTGATGTCCAAGGACACCATAAAGTCCCCTTCTTCCAGATTCGCTATCACTGCTCTGAGTGACTCCATCTTGAACTTGAACTTTTGTATGTACATGTTCAAGGACTTCAGATTTAGAATAGGTCTCACCGAGCCGTCCGGCTTCGGTACCACAAAAAGCGTTGAGTAATACCCCTTTCCTTGTTGTAAGAGGGGTACCTTGACTATCACCTGCTGAGAATACAGCTTGTGAATGGCTTCCAATACCGTCGCCCTGTCGGAGGGAGACTTTGGCAAAGCAGACTTCAGGAACCGGCGAGGGGGAGACGTCTCGAATTCCAACCTGTAACCCTGAGACTACCTGCAGGATCCAGGGGTCCACCTGCGAGTGAGCCCACTGCGCGCTGAAATTCTTGAGGCGACCCCCCACCACCCCTGAGTCCGCTTGTAAGGTCCCAGCGTCATGCTGAGGGCTTTGCAGAAGCCGGGGAGGGCTTCTGCTCCTGGGATGGAGCTGCTTGCTGCAGTCTCTTACCCTTTCCTTTGCCTCGGGGCAGATATGAATGTCCTTTTGCCCGCTTGTTCTTATAGGAACGAAAGGACTGCGTCTTTTTCTGCTGGGAGGTGACCTGAGGTAAAAAGGTGGATTTTCCGGCTGTTGCCGTGGCCACCAAATCCGATAGACCGACCCCAAATAATTCCTCCCCTTTATACGGCAATACTTCCATATGCCGTTTGGAATCCGCATCACCTGACCACTGTCGCGTCCATAAACTCCTTCTGGCAGAGATGGACATCGCACTTACTCTTGATGCCAGAGTGCAAATATCCCTCTGTGCATCTCGCATATAAAGAAATGCATCCTTTAAATGCTCTACAGTCAATAAAATATTGTCCCTATCCAGGGTATCAATATTTTCAGTCAGTGACTCCGACCAAGCCACCCCAGCACTGCACATCCAGGCTGAGGCGATTGCCGGTCTCAGTATAACACCGGTATGTGTGTATATACTTTTTAGGGTATTTTCCAGCCTCCTATCAGCTGGGTCCTTGAGGGCGGCCGTTTCTGGAGACGGTAACGCCACTTGTTTTGATAAGCGTGTGAGCGCCTTATCGACCCTAGGGGGTGTTTCCCAGCGCGCCCTAACCTCTGGCGGGAAAGGGTATAATGCCAATAACTTCTTTGAAATTAGCAGTTTTCTATCGGGGGTAACCCACGCTTCATCACACACCATTCAATTCATCCGATTCAGGAAAAACTACCGGTAGTTTTTTTCACACCCCACATAATACCCCTTTTTGTGGTACTTGCAGTATCAGAGATATGCAAAGCCTCCTTCATTGCCGTGATCATATAACGTGTGGCCCTACTGGAAAATACGTTTGTTTCTTCACCGTCGACACTGGATTCAGTGTCCGTGTCGACCGACTGAGGTAAAGGGCGTTTTACAGCCCCTGACGGTGTTTGAGACGCCTGGACAGGTACTAACTGGTTTGCCGGCCGTCTCATGTCGTCAACCGACTTTTGCAGCGTGCTGACACTATCACGTAATTCCATAAACAAAGCCATCCATTCCGGTGTTGACTCCCTAGGGGGTGACATCACCATTACAGGCAATTGCTCCGCCTCCACGCCAACATCGTCCTCATACATGTCGACACACACGTACCGACACAGCAGACACACAGGGAATGCTCTAATAGAAGACAGGACCCCACTAGCCCTTTGGGGAGACAGAGGGAGAGTTTGCCAGCACACACCCAAGCGCTATAAATATACAGGGACAACCTTAAATAAGTGTGTTCCCCTTATAGCAGCTTAAATATTATGAATATCGCCAATAAGTGCCCCCCCTCTCTGTTTTTACCCTGTTTCTGTAGTGCAGGGGAGAGCCTGGGAGCCTTCCTAGCAGCGGAGCTGTGTAGGAAAATGGCGCTGTGTGCTGAGGAGAATAGGCCCCGCCCCCTTTTCGGCAGGCTTCTTCTCTCGGTTTTTCTGACAACCTGGCAGGGGTTTAATACATCCATATAGCCCCAGAGGCTATATGTGATGTATTTTTAGCCAGCATAGGTACTTTCATTGCTGCCCAGGGCACCCCCCCCAGCACCCTGCACCCTCAGTGACCGTTGGTGTGAAGTGTGCTGAGAGCAATGGCGCACAGCTGCCGTGCTGTGCGCTACCTTAAGACTGGGAAGTCTTCAGCCGCCGATTTCTGGACCTCTTCTCTCTTCAGCATCTGCAAGGGGGTCGGCGGCGCGGCTCCGGTGACCCATCCAGGCTGTACCTGTGATCGTCCCTCTGGAGCTAGTGTCCAGTAGCCTAAGAAGCCAATCCATCCTGCACGCAGGTGAGTTCACTTCTTCTCCCCTAAGTCCCTCGTTGCAGTGAGCCTGTTGCCAGCAGGACTCACTGAAAATAAAAAACCTAACAAACTTTTTTCTAAGCAGCTCTTTAGGAGAGCCACCTAGATTGCACCCTGCTCGGTCGGGCACAAAAACCTAACTGAGGCTTGGAGGAGGGTCATAGGGGGAGGAGCCAGTGCACACCACCTAGTGGTCAAACTTTAAAATGTTGTGCCCTGTCTCCTGCGGAGCCGCTATTCCCCATGGTCCTGACGGAGTCCCCAGCATCCACTTAGGACGTCAGAGAAAAAGGATTCCTCCTCGTCCTCTGACACCTTGTCAGGATGTGTAATACATATCTTATAGTTTCAATCAGGGCCTGTATTCCATGTGCTTAAGCTGCATCCCCCACTACCAAATCCCCCTCCCCCTCCTCTGAGTCCGATACATCATAGTCAATATGAGCCAGAGTACGTTTCTGTGGACAAATAGCAGGGGTCTGAGACTCTGGGATGACCACTGAATCCCTATTCATGAGGTCATCTACAGACTGCCTTAAATAGTGTCACCTTTTCATTTTGGGACAGTTTAAATATTTGAAATCATCCCTTTTAATGAATCTAACCATACAGGTTCAGATTCACTAGCTTGAGAATGTGTACTATCCCGAGTACACTGTAGTGATCCCCCTGATTGAGAAAAACACTGTGCTGTGCATGATACACACTCCTTTGACATGATAAATGTGAAAAACACCGTACGGAAAAGGTTAAAGCACAGTTAACCCACACAGAGTTCTTCTAAGGAGACACAGTACAGTGGAGCCAGCCACACAGCACCCCTATAGCTAAAGATTAAACTTAGCAGTATCGCAAACTAAGTACCCTTAATAGGGCTTAGTACACCAAATTATTGCTTCACCCCCTTTGCTATGACCCCCTGGTACAGATGAGGTGCTTTGTAGTCCGTGTGGAGGAGCTGTGCTTCCCCGACAGGCTGCCTGTGTAAAGCTGCAGAGGGAAAATGGCGCTGGTGAGCTGCTGGATCCGCTCATAGTGAAGGCCCTGCCCCCGTAATGGCACGCAGTCTTCCCGGTCTTTATACTGGCTGAGGTGTGGAAGCATGTCTGTAGGGTGATCAGAACCCCTGTAATAGTGCCAGTTTTGCAGGTAATCGATGTGGCTCCAGCCACCCCTCACAGCAGACACAACAGTGTACCTGGAGCGCAGCGTACATGCCACCATCACAGCCAGCGACCCGCTAACCGGGACACCAGCACCTAATCGCCACTATTCTGGCTCGGTTAGGGGTGGCGGCGTGCTGCAGGTCTGTACACTTGCTGTGGTGGGGCTAGCAACTAGGACCCTCAGGAGCTCCGCGTTCTGTCAGCGGGGAACAGGACCATTAACCCTACGGAGGTTGGGTCCCCCCCATCCTCTAAGTCCCACGAATCAGGCAGTGTTGCCAACCAGACCTGCCTGAAAATAATAAAACAGAACATAAATGCAGAAAACTCTTCAGGAGCTTCACAAGCGTGACCGGCTCCTCCGGGAACATTTTCTAAACAGAGTCTGGTAGGAGGGACAGAGGGAGGAGCCAGTGCACAATATTGATTTCTTATAGTGCTCAAGGCTCCGTGGACCAGTCTATACCCCATTGCACTAATATGGACTCCAGTATCCTCTAGGACATGAGAGAAAGGATTGCCACTTTAAAAATACAGGCAGACTTGCAGCAATTCCCAAACAGCCTGCACCTCACAGGCTATTACATATTGTCCTTGACGTCAAGATTAGAAGACAGCCCGCTACATGCAGATTGTATACTGCAAAGTAAAATTCTAAAAAAAAAAACCTTTACATGTTGACCGCAAGACATATCAAGCATCAGATATTTCTCTTTATTTAGAGGTTTATGCTTTCATACTACATTTTACAAGCTGGTGAACACTGGTAACTTATTCTCCCACAGTACTAACACCACACATTCCCAATACAGTATAAATATATGGTTGAGCTAACATTAATACAGATCACTTTTTAATCAATTACATAATAAAACAAATAGTCAAGTATCCAAATATTAAGTTACACAGCTCAAAAGGCATACAAAATTACATTGAATCCTGCCCTTGCAAATGAATCTCAGGAAGGGAATTAACTTAAACCACAAAGCAATTATTGGAGAACTGTCCAAATGTATGGTAATGACCTTTCAGATATCTTAAGACTCCAGCTACATTAAAGCATTTACATTTTAAAACTTATCTATGGAAGAAAATGGCATATTCTACACTTCCTGCACAAGACAAAAGGCAACAATTTACAAGAAAAAAAAGAAAAAAAAAGTTACACTATAAAGGGTCCTCCATATCACTCTGCACCCCAAAGTAGAGACATAAGTTTAAACAGTAAGGCTTTGTCTGGAGTCTCACAATGTGGTGTGCTTCTATATAACAAAGGTTGAGAATTTACCAAGATGTATGGCATGAGGCCTACTCATTATCTGCATTATTGGCAATGTATGAAAGGAAAAAAAATGAAAATACAAATCCTTTACACACCAAATGTGTGTAGGACTTGAGTTTACAGCCATTGTGGGAGAAGATGTAAACATAGTGAGCAGCCAGCAAATATTCAGCCAACATTCATCTGTTAACCATTTTATTTTATTTTTTTAAAGTCCGTTTCTATAGCCGACAGGAATTGCACTATAAAATAAACTGTACTGTGTATTTTGGCATTGTGTACTCTTCACTGATATAGGTTTTCAGGAATGGAGATATTTCTTCAATGTGTGGATTAGACAGTCACGGGCAAGGAGGCACAAAAACAAATATGCAAATAATTCAAGCTCAATTACATGATTATTAATCTACATGACAGCACTTTCACTGCTGCCAGGGCAGTGACCTACGCATGTTCCAAAGCATCACTTGACGAATCATTAACTAGATGCTGAAATTGGATTCTGTTTAGGTCTACATCTCATTCTTAGTTTTCACTGTATGCAACAGTTGTTCCGATGACCATTGGAATCTTTAAAACGTAGCCGCATCTTAGGACGATACTTCTCCAGGTAGAGAAGCTGCTTACTATTAAAAGCTCCACGACGTTTCCTGTTAAAGAAAATAAGAATTTACTTACCGATAATTCTATTTCTCGGAGTCCGTAGTGGATGCTGGGGTTCCTGAAAGGACCATGGGGAATAGCGGCTCCGCAGGAGACAGGGCACAAAAAGTAAAGCTTTCCGATCAGGTGGTGTGCACTGGCTCCTCCCCCCATGACCCTCCTCCAGACTCCAGTTAGGTACTGTGCCCGGACGAGCGTACACAATAAGGGAGGAATTTTGAATCCCGGGTAAGACTCATACCAGCCACACCAATCACACTGTACAACCTGTGATCTGAACCCAGTTAACTGTATGATAACAGCGGAGCCTCTGAAAAGATGGCTCACAACAACAATAACCCGATTTAGTTAGCAATAACTATGTACAAGTATTGCAGATAATCCGCACTTGGGATGGGCGCCCAGCATCCACTACGGACTCCGAGAAATAGAATTATCGGTAAGTAAATTCTTATTTTCTCTATCGTCCTTGTGGATGCTGGGGTTCCTGAAAGGACCATGGGGATTATACCAAAGCTCCCAAACGGGCGGGAGAGTGCGGATGACTCTGCAGCACCGAATGAGAGAACTCCAGGTCCTCTTTTGCCAGGGTATCAAATTTGTAGAATTTTACAAACGTGTTCTCCCCCGACCACGTAGCTGCTCGGCAAAGTTGTAATGCAGAGACCCCTCGGGCAGCCGCCCAAGATGAGCCCACCTTCCTTGTGGAATGGGCCTTAACAGATTTAGACTGTGGCAGGCCTGCCACAGAATGTGCAAGTTGAATTGTGCTACCAATCCCACGAGCAATCGACTGCTTAGAAGCAGAAACACCCAGCATTGTTGGGTGCATACAGGATAAACAGCAAGTCAGATTTCCTGACTCCAGCCAACCTGGAAACTATATTTTCAGGGCCCTGATAACATCCAGCAACTTGGAGTCCTCCAAGTCCCTAGTAGCCGCAGGTACCACAATAAGCTGGTTCAGGTGAAACGCTGACACCACCTTAAGGAGAAACTGGGGACGAGTCCGCAGCTTTGCTCTGTCCGAATGGACAATCAGATATGGCTTTGTGAGATAAAGCCGCCAATTCTGACACTCGCCTGGCCGAGGCCAGGACCAACAGCATGGTCATTTTCCATGAGATATATCAAATCCACAGATTTGAGTTGTTTAAACCAATGTGATTTTTTAGGAATCCCAAAACTACGTTGAGATCGCCCAGTGCCACTGGAGACATCAAAGGGGCTGTATATGCAGTACTCCCTTAACTTCTGGACTTCAGGAACTGAAGCCAATTTCTTTCTGGAAGAAAATCAACAGGCCGAAATTTGAACCTTAATGGACCCAATTTGAGACCCATAGACACTCCTGTTTGCAGGAAATGTAGAAATTAACCTAGTTGAAATTCTTCCGTGGAGCCTTCTCACACCCTGGCACATATTTTCACCTAAGTGGTGATAATGTTGTGCGGTCACCTCCTTCCTGGCTCTGACCAGGGTAGGGATGACCTCTTCCGGAATGCCTCTTTCCCTTAGGATCCGGCGTTCACCCGCCTTGGCGTCAACGCAGCTGCGGTAAGTCCCGGAACAGACACGGTTCTTGCCGAATCAAGACCCTTCTTAGTATCTCTTGAAGTTCCGGGAACCAAGTCCTTCTTGGCCAAACCGGAGCCACGAGTATAGTTCTTACTCCTCTCCTTCCTATCATTTTCAATACATTGGGTATGAAAAGCAGAGGATGGAACACATACACCGACTGGTACACCGACGGTGTTACCAGAGCGTCCCAGCTATTGCCTGAGTGTCTCTTGACCTGGCGCTTCAGGTGGGACGCCATCATAACCACCTTTGGTCTTTCCCAACGGTTTACAATCATGTGGAAACTTCCAGATTAAGTTTCCACTTTTCCGGGTGGAATTCATTTATGCTGAGGAAATCTTCCCAGTTGCCCACTCCCGGAATGAACACTGCTGACAGTGTTATCACATGATTTTCCGCCCAGCGAAGAATCCTTGCTGTCATTGCCCTCCTGCTTCTTGTGTCGCCCCGTCTGATAACGTGGGCGACCGCCATGATGATGTCCTACTGGATCAGCACCGGTTGACTTTGAAGCAGGAGTCTTCCTAGGCTCAGAGCATTGTAAATTGCCCTTAGCTCCAGTATATTCATGTGGAGAGAAGTCTCCAGACTTGACCACACTTCCTTGGAAATTTTTTCCCTGTGTGACTACTCCCCAGCCTCTCAGGCTGGTATCCGTGGTCCCCAGAACACAGTCCTGAATGCTGAGTGTGCTGCCCTCTAAAAGATGAGCACTCTGCAGCCCCCACAGAAGAGACACCCTTGTCCTTGGAGACAGGATTATCCGCTGATGCATCTGAAAATGCGATCCGGACCATTCGTCCAGCAAATCCCCTGAGATCTGCCGAATGGAATCGCTTCGTAAGAAGCCACCATTTTTCCCAGGACTCCTGTGCATTGATGCACTGATACTTGGCCTGGTTTTAGGAGGTTTCTGACTAGGTCGAATAACTCCTTGGCTTTTTCCTCCCGGAGGAACACCTTTTTCTGGACTATGCCCAGAATCATTCCTAGGAACAGCAGACGTATCGTCGGAAAACAGCTGCGATTCTTGGAATATTTAGAATCCAGTCGTGCTGTCGTAGAACTACTTTAGATAGTGCTCTTCCGACCTCCAACTGTTCTCTGGAACTTGCCCTTTTCAGGATATCGTCCAAGTAAGGGATAATTTAGATGCCTTTTTTCTTTGAAGAAACATCTTTTCGGCCATTACCTTGGTAAAAGGCCCGGGGTGCCGTGGATAATTCAAACGGCATCGTCTGAAACTGATATTGACAGTTCTGTACCACGAACCAGAGGTACCCTTGTTGAGAAGGGCAAATTTGGACATGGAGGTAATCCTTGATGTCCAGGGACACCATATAGTCCCCTTTTTCTGGTTCGCTATCACTGCTCTGAGTGACTCCATCTCGATTTGAACCTTTTATGTAAGTGTTCAAAGATTTCAGTTTAGACTATGTCTCACCAAGCCGTCTGGCTTCAGTACCACAATATAGTGTGGAAAAATAATACCCTTTTCCTTGTTGTAGGAGGGGTACTTTGATTATCACCTGCTGGATATACAGCTTGTGAATTGTTTCCAATGCTGCCTCCCTGTCGGAGGGAGCCGTTGGTAAAGCAGACTTCAGAAACCTGCGAGGAGAAGATGTCTCGACTCTCCAATCTGTACCCCTGGGATAATACTTGTACTATCTAGGGGTCAACCTGCGAGTGATCCCACTGCGCGCTGAGACTCTTGAGACTACCCCCCCACCTTGAGTCCGCTTGCATGGCCCCAGCGTCATGCTGAGGACTTGGCAGACGCGGTGGAGGGCTTCTTTTCCTGGGAAGGGGCTGCCTGCTGCAGTCTACTTCCCTTACCTCTATGTCTGGGCAGATATGACTGGCCTTTTGCCTGCATGCCCTCATGGAAAAGGAAGGATTGAGGCTGAAAAGACGGTGTCTTTTTCAGCTGAGATGTAACTTGGGGTAAAAAGGTTGGATTCCCAGGTCCGATGGACCGACCCCAACTAACTCCTTCCCTTTATACGGCAATACTTCCATGTGCCGTATGGGATCTGTATCACCTGACCACTGTCGTGTCCATGACATCTTCTGGGTGATATGGACAACGTACTTATCTTGATGCCAGAGAGCAAATATCCCTCTGTGCATCTCACGTACATATATATAGAATGCATCCTATTAAATGCTCTATATGAATAAAATATTTTCAGTCAGGGAATCCGACCAAGCCAACCCAGCACTGCATCTCCAGGCTGATGGCGATCGCTGGTCGCAGTATAACCACCGTATGTGTGTATATACTTTTTAGGATATCTTTCCAGCTTCCTATCAGCTGGCTCCTTGAGGGCGGCCGTATCTGGAGACGGTAACGCCACTTGATAAGCGTGTGAGCGCCTTATCACCCTAAGGGGTTTTTCCCAACGCGCCCTAATTTCTGGCGGGAAAGGGTATAACGCCAATATTTGCTATCGGGGTAACCCCACGCATCATCACACTTCATTTTATTTTATCTGATTCAAGAAAAACTACAGGTAGTTTTTTCACTCCCACATAATACCCTTTTTTGTGGTACTTGTAGTATCAGAAATATGCAACACCTCCTTCATTGCCCTTAACGTGTGGCCCTAATGAGAAATACGTTTGTTTATTCACCGTCGACACTGGATTCAGTGTCCGTGTCTGTGTCGACCGACTGAGGTAAATGGGCGTTTTTAACGCCCCTGACGGTGTTTCTGAGACGCCTGGACCGGTACTAATAGTTTGTCGGCCGTCTCACGTCGTCAACCGACCTTGCAGCGTGTTGACATTCTCACGTAATTCCCTAAATAAGCCATCCATTCCGGTGTCGACTCCCTAGAGAGTGACATCACCATTACAGGCAATTTCTCCGCCTCCTCACCAACATCGTCCTCATACATGTCGACACACACGTACCGACACACAGCACACACACCGGGAATGCTCTGACAGAGGACAGGACCCACACTAGCCCTTTGGGGAGACAGAGGGAGAGTTTGCCAGCACACACCAAAACGCTATAATTATATAGGGACAACCTTATATAAGTGTTTTCCCTTATAGCATCTTTATATATATCTCAATATCGCCAAAATCAGTGCCCCCCCTCTCTGTTTTAACCCTGTTTCTGTAGTGCAGTGCAGGGGAGAGCCTGGGAGCCTTCTCTCCAGGCTTTCTGTGAGCGAAAATGGCGCTGTGTGCTGAGGAGATAGGCCCCGCCCCTTTTTCGGCGGGCTCGTCTCCCGCTATTTAGTGAATCTTGGCAGGGGTTAAATATCTCCATATAGCCTCTGGGGGCTATATGTGAGGTATTTTTCGCCAAAAAAGGTTTTCATTTGCCTCCCAGGGCGCCCCCCTCCCAGCGCCCTGCACCCTCAGTGACTGCCGTGTGAAGTGTGCTGAGAGGAAAATGGCGCACAGCTGCAGTGCTGTGCGCTACCTTTAGAAGACTGCAGGAGTCTTCAGCCGCCGATTCTGGACCTCTTCTTACTTCAGCATCTGCAAGGGGGCCGGCGGCGCGGCTCCGGTGACCATCCAGGCTGTACCTGTGATCGTCCCTCTGGAGCTGATGTCCAGTAGCCAAGAAGCCAATCCATCCTGCACGCAGGTGAGTTCACTCCTTCTCCCCTAAGTCCCTCGTTGCAGTGATCCTGTTGCCAGCAGGACTCACTGTAAAATAAAAAACCTAAGCTAAACTTTCTCTAAGCAGCTCTTTAGGAGAGCCACCTAGATTGCACCCTTCTCGGCCGGGCACAAAAATCTAACTGGAGTCTGGAGGAGGGTCATGGGGGGAGGAGCCAGTGCACACCACCTGATCGGAAAGCTTTACTTTTTGTGCCCTGTCTCCTGCGGAGCCGCTATTCCCCATGGTCCTTTCAGGAACCCCAGCATCCACAAGGACGATAGAGAAAACATACTATAAAGAAGGCATAGAACAGTGATACTATACACAGTCAATATTTATAAGCCAAAAAAGGTTGAAATAAACAGTTTAAGAATAAATGCACAAAACTGCAGCATAAAGAGACAGGTTGTTAACAAACATAATACAGAGCTTAGCACTCTACATAACAATGGGGCAGATGTATTAAGCTTGGAGAAGTGATAAAGCAGTGACAAGTGGAAGGTGATAACGCACCAGCCAAACATTACGGGTTTTAAAAAAAAAACCGATTGGCTACTGCATTATCACCTTCCATTCATCACTTCTTTATCACTTCTCTAAGCTTACTACATCTGCCTCAAAGGTTTTTTTGTTCATATTACTGGTCAACACATTTAAGCTTGCAACCCCCATAAAGGGACCCCCCTTTCCTGCAGGTCCTTCTCTATTCACTAAACATTACAACCAGGTAACCTAATACATCGGAATTAGACTTACGGCATAGACAGGGGCTGTTTACAGTCTTTGAGAGACGTAAAGTTGGCGGAGATGAAGTACCAGCCAATCAGCTCCTGTGTCATTTTTCAAAGAGTCTTTAACTTGATAAATAGGACCAAATTGTCTAATAATTTATCTGTCTCTATAGCCGGGATAGGGAACCTTCGGCCCTCCAGCTGCTGTTAAACTACACATCCCAGCATGCCCTGCAACAGTTAGCATGGCCAAATAGCAAAACTGAAGCAAGGCATGCTGGTATGTGTAGTTCAACAGCTGGAGGGCCGAAGGTTCCCCATCCCTGCTCTATGGCTTAGTAAAAATACCCCATAGTTGCCAAGCATAGCTGCTGCAAAACTAGGAAAACAGCTGACAAGTTAGTTATATCTATCTCTGACATTTACCTTCAGATGCAATGCGCAGCTCTTGTGGGGGGCGGGGACAGTTAAAATGGTTCATTAAGCACTTGTGGGGGCAAGGCCAGTTTAACTGGGTTATTAAGCACTCGTGGGTGTATGAGAGGTTATATGTGGATTTAATTTAAAAGTGAATTGAAGTGACCATGTCCATAGCACATTTAGTGGCATACTTACTGTCTTATAAACTGAACTGCATCTTCATATTTCATCCCACATTCAATAAGGGCAAGGGCAACAAGTACTGGAGCTCTGGATGGGAACAAAAATAATATGAACAGTCAAAAAAAATAAGATTTTAAACCTACCGGTAAATCTTTTTCTCGTAGTCTGTAGAGGATGCTGGGGACTCCGTAAGGACCATGGGGATAGACGGGCTCCGCAGGAGACATGGGCACTTTAAGAAAGACTTTAGATCTGTGTGCACTGGCTCCTCCCTCTATGCCCCTCCTCCAGACCTGTTAGAGAAACTGCCCAGAGGAGACGGACAGTACGAGGAAAGGATTTTTGTTAATCCAAGGGCAAGATTCATACCAGCCACACCAATCACACTGTATAACTTGTGATATACTATCCAGTTAACAGTATGAAAACGACATAGCATCAGTCCAAGACCGATGAGACTAACATAACCCTTATTTAAGCAATAACTATATACAAGTCTTGCAGAAGTAGTCCGCACTTGGGACGGGCGCCCAGCATCCTCTACGGACTATGAGAAAAAGATTTACCGGTAGGTTTAAAATCTTATTTTCTCTTACGTCCTAGAGGATGCTGGGGACTCCGCAAGGACCATGGGGATTATACCAAAGCTCCCAAACGGGCGGGAGAGTGCGGATGACTCTGCAGCACCGATTGAGCAAACAGGAGGTCCTCCTCAGCCAGGGTATCAAACTTATAGAACTTTGCAAAGGAGTTTGACCCCGACCAAGTAGTAGCTCGGCACAGCTGTAGCGCCAAGACCCCTCTGGCAGCCGCCCAAGAAGAGCCCACCATCCTAGTGGAATGGGCCTTGACAGATTTAGTTAACGGCAACCCTGCCGTAGAATGCGCCTGCTGAATCGTGTTACAGATCCAGCGAGCAATAGTCTACTTTGAAGCAGGGGCACCAATCTTGTTGGTTGCATACATAACAAACAGTGCTTCTGTTTTTCTGACTGTAGCCGATCTGGCCACGTAAATTTTTAAAGCCCTGACCACATCAAGGGACTCTGGATCCTCCAAGTCGCGCGTAGCCACAGGCACCACAATAGTTCATATGAAAGGAATAAACCACTTTTGGCAGGAATTGAGGACGGGTCCGCAATTCCGCTCTATCCATATGGAAAACCAGATAGGGGCTTTTATGTGATAAAGCCGCTAATTCCGACACTCGCCTAGCCGAAACCAAGGCTAATAATATAACCACCTTCCAAGTGAGATTTTTAAACTCCACTGTTTGAAGTGGTTCAAACCAGTGTGACTTAATGAAACTCACCACGTTAAGGTCCCAAGGCGTCACCGGAGGTACAAAAGGAGGCTGAATACGCAGTACTCCCTTCACAAAAGTGTGTACTTCAGGGAGAAAGGCCAATTCCTTTTGAAAGAAAATGGAGAAGGCCGAAATCTGAACCTTAATAAATCCTAATTTTAGGCCGAAATTCACTCCAGTTTGCAGGAAGTGAAGGAACCTGCCCAGATGGAATTCTTCCATAGGAGCATTCCTGGCCTCACACCAAGAAACATTTTCGCCATATACGGTGATAATGTTTAGATGTCATGTCCTTCATAGCCTTTATTAGCGTAGGAACGACCTCATCCGGAATACCCTTATCCGCTAGGATCCGGCGTTCAACCGCCATGCCGTCCAATGCAGCCGCGGTAAGTCTTGGAATAGACATGGCCCCTGTTGCAACCGGTCCTGTCTTAGAGGAAGAGGCCACAGATCTTCTGTGAGCATTTCCTGCAGATCCGGATACCAGGTCCTTCGTGGCCAATCTGGAACAATGAGGATTGTTCTCATTCCTCTCCCTCCTACCATTCTCAACACCTTGGGTATGAGAGGAAGAGGGGGAAATACATAGACTGGAACACCCATGGTGTCACTAGGGCATCTACAGCTACTGCCTGAGGGTCTCTTGACCTGGTGCAATACCTCTGTAGCTTCTTGTTGAGGCGGGACGGCATCATGTCCATCTGTGGCAGTTCCCACTGACATGCAATCTGTGCGAAGGCTTCCTAAAGAAGTCCTCTCTTGGATGCAGGTAGTGTTTGCTGAGGAAGTCTGCTTCTCAGTTGTCCACTCCCGGAATGAACTGCTGAAAATGTGCTTACATGATTTTCCGCCCAGTGGAGAATCCTGGTGGCTTCTGCCATTTCCACTCTGCTCTTTGTGCCGCCTTGGCGGTTTACATGAGCCACTGCGGTGAAGTTGTCTGACTGGGTCAGAACCGGTAGGTCGCGAAGCAATGTTTCCGCTTGCCAAAGGCATTGTATATGGCCCTCAGCTCCAGGATGTTGATTTGAATACAAGTTTTTTTGACTTAACCCAAAGACCTTGGAAGTTTCTTCCCTGTGTGACTGCTCCCCCACCTCGGAGGCTCACGTCCGTGGCTACCAGAATCCAGTCCTGGATGGCGAACCTGCTAAAGGTGAGTACTCTGCAGCCACCATAGGAGACACACCCTGGCCCTAGGGGACAGGGTGATTAACTGATGCATCTGTAGATGTGACCCGGACCACTTGTTCCGTAGATCCCATTGGAAAGTCCTCGCATGGAACCTGCCGAAGGGAATGGCCCCGTAAGATTCCACCATCTTTCCCAGGACCCGAGTGCAGTGATGCACTGTTTTGGCTTTAATAGGTTTTTTACCAGAGTCATTAGTTCCTGGGCCTTCTTTATCGGAAGATAAACCCATTTCTGGTCCGTATTCAGAATCATACCCAAGAAGGGCAGACGAGTCATAGGAACGAACTGTGATTTCGGGATATTGAGAATCCAGCCGAGTTGCTGTGACACCTTCAGTGAAAGTGACACGCTGTTCAACAACTGCTCTTTTGATCTCGCCCTTATTAGGAGATCGTCCAAGTATGGGATAATTGTGACTCCTTGCTTGCGTAGGAGCACCATCATTTCCGCCAATTACCCTGAAATTGGTAATGACAATACTGTACCGTAATTCTCGGGTACGCCTGATGGGGTGGATAAATGGGAACATGAAGGTATGCAGCCTTTATGTCTAGATAAACCATAAAATCCACCCCTTCCAGGCTGGCGATGATCGCTCTGAGCGATTCCACCTTGAATTTGAACCTTTTCAAGTATAGGTTCAGAGATTTTAATTTTAAAATAGGTCTGACCGAACCATACTGTTTCGGGACTACAGCCAAGGTTGAGTAATATCCCCTTCCTTGTTGGAGGGAAACCTTGAGCACCACCTGTTGAAGATACAATGTGTGAATTGTATTTATTATCTCCCTTTCTGGGGGAGAAGCCGGTAGGGCCGATAAGGAAAACCGGCGAGGAGGCACCTCTTCGAATTCCAGCTTGTAACCCTGAGAAACAATTTCTATTGCCCAGGGATCCACCTGTGAGTGAACTTAGATGTGGCTGAAGAGTCGAAGACGTGCTCCCACTGGGGCGGACACCCTTAGCGGAGCCCCAGCGTCATGCGGTGGATTTAGTAGAATCCGGGGAGGACTTCTGTTCCTGGGAACTAGCTGTGCCCTGCGCCCTTACCTCTGGTAAGAAAGGACGCTCCTCGTACTTTGTTTTTCTGCGACCGAAAGGACTGCATTTGATAATGTCGTGCTTTCTTAGGCTGTGATGGAATATAAGGCAAAAGATCAGATTTACCAGCTATAGCTGTGAGACCAGGTCCGAGAGCCCTTCTCCACACAATTCCTCACCCTTGTAAGGTAAAACCTCCATATGCCTCTTTTAGTCGGCATCACCTGTCCATTGCATGTTCCACAGGACACGTCTAGCAGAAAATCGACATAGCGTTGACTCTAGAACCCAGTAGACCAATGTCACTTTGAGCATGTCTTCTATATAAGACAGCATCTTTTATATATCCTAGGGTCAATAACATGGTATCCTTATCTAGGGTTTCAATCTCCGCTGATAAGGTATCTGTCCACGCTGCTACAGCGCTATAAACCCCTGCCGACACAATCGCCGGTCTTAGTAGTGTACCAGAATGTGTGTAAATGGACTTCAAAGTACTTTTCTGCATGCTACCTGTAGGATCCCTGAGGGTAGCTGTATCTTGGTATGTCAGCGCTACCTTTTGGGTAAACGTGTCAACGCCTTGTCCACCCTAGGGGAGGATTCCCATCGTATCCTGGCCCTTGCAGGGAAAGGATACGCCATGAGAGATTCCCGCTCTTTCACACAATTTGGTTCATGAGAGGGGGGAAATGTTCTCAGCTTTCTTCCCCTTAAACATGTGTACCCTCGTGTCAGGGACAGATGGGTCATCAGTGAAATGCAAAACATCTTTTATTACAATAATCATATATTGAATACTTTTCTGCCAGTTTTGGCTGTAACTTTACATCATCGTAGTCGGCACTGGAGTCAGACTCCGTGTCGGTATCAGTGTATTATTTTGGATAGTGGGCGTTTTGAGACTCTGAAGGTCCCTGCGACATAGGGACAGACATGGGTAGATTCCCTGTCTGTTCTCTAATCTTGTGTAATAAATTTACCTCAGCACTTAATTCCACATATCCAGTCAGGTGTCGGCGTTGTCGACAGACACCACACACACATTTGCTCCATCTCCTCCTTAGAAGAGCCTTTTACCTCAGACATGTCGACACACATGTACCAACACACCACACACTCAGGGAATCCTCTCATCTGAGCACAGTTCCCCCACAAAGCCCTTTGGAGAGGGAGGGGTAGAGGGAGAGAATGCCAGCACACACCTAGCGCTAATACCCCAGGAAAAACACACCATATGTTTACCCAGTAGCGCTGTAATACTATTTGCTGCCAAATATGTGCCCCCCCCCCCCCCTCCTTCTCTGAAACCCCCTTTCACCGTGGATAAGCAGGGGAGAGTCCGGGGGGCTTCCTCAGCTGTGCTGTGGAGAAAATGGCGCTGGTGAGTGCTGAGGGAGAAGCCCCGCCCCCTCGGAGGCGGGCTTCTGTCCCGCTTAAATATAATAAAAAACTGTCAGGGGCTCTTTATATATACAGTGCCTAGCTATGTGTAAAAAAAAAAAAAAAAATTATACACCTCTCTTTTGCCAGAAATGAGGTTTATATTGCTGCCCAGGGCGCCCCCCCCCTGCATCCTTACAGTGACTGCCGTGTGTGGGAGCAATGGCGCACAGCTGCACTGCTGTGCGTTACCTCAGTGAATATCATGAAGTCTTCTGCCACCTCTGAAGTCTTTTCTTCTCATACTCACCTGGCTTCTATCTTCCGGCTCTGTGGGGAGGACGGCGGCACGGCTCCAGGACGAACTCCAGGGTGAGACCTGTGTTCTGACTCCCTCTGGAGCTAATGGTGTCCAGTAGCCTAAGAAGCAGAGCCTTGAAACTCACAGAAGTAGGTCTGCTTCTCTCCCCTCAGTCCCTCGATGCAGGGAGTCTGTTACCAGCAGGCTCCCTGAAAATAAAAAACCTTAGAAATATACTTGGTCAGAAAGCTTAGGAGAGCTCTCTGAAAAGCACCCAGTCTCCACTGGGCACAGTATCAAACTGAGGTCTGGAGGAGGGGCAGAGGGAGGAGCCAGTGCACACCAGATCTAAAGTCTTTCTTAAAGTGCCCATGTCTCTGCGGAGCCCGTCTATCCCCATGGTCCTTACGGAGTCCCCAGCATCCTCTAGGACGCAAGAGAAAGGTAAAATATTTCAATTTTGTTTAGATATTAAATTGACTGCTTAGGCCATTAAAATAAGAATTTACTTACCGATAATTCTATTTCTCGTAGTCCGTAGTGGATGCTGGGAACTCCGTAAGGACCATGGAGGACAGCGGCTCCGCAGGAGACTGGGCACAAAAGTAAAGCTTTAGGACTACCTGGTGTGCACTGGCTCCTCACCCTATGACCCTCCTCCAAGCCTCAGTTAGGATACTGTGCCCGGACGAGCGTACACAATAAGGAAGGATTTATGAATCCCGGGTAAGACTCATACCAGCCACACCAATCACACCGTACAACCTGTGATCTGAACCCAGTTAACAGCATGATAACAGAGGAGACTCTGGAAAGATGGCTCACAACAATAACCCGATTTAGTTAACAATAACTATGTACAAGTATTGCAGACAATCCGCACTTGGGATGGGCGCCCAGCATCCACTACGGACTACGAGAAATAGAATTATCGATAAGTAAATTCTTATTTTCTCTGACGTCCTAGTGGATGCTGGGAACTCCGTCAGGACCATGGGGATTATACCAAAGCTCCCAAACGGGCGGGAGAGTGCGGATGACTGCAGCACCGAATGAGAGAACTCCAGGTCCTCCTCAGCCAGGGTATCAAATTTGTAGAATTTAGCAAACGTGTTTGCCCCTGACCAAGTAGCTGCTCGGCAAAGTTGTAAAGCCGAGACCCCTCGGGCAGCCGCCCAAGATGAGCCCACCTTCCTCGTGGAATGGGCTTTTACAGATTTTGGCTGTGGCAGGCCTGCCACAGAATGTGCAAGCTGAATTGTACTACAAATCCAACGAGCAATAGTCTGCTTAGAAGCAGGAGCACCCAGCTTGTTGGGTGCATACAGGATAAACAGCGAGTCAGATTTTCTGACTCCAGCCGTCCTGGAAACATTTTCAGGGCCCTGACTACGTCCAGCAACTTGGAGTCCTCCAAGTCCCTAGTAGCCGCAGGTACCACACAAGGCTGTTTCAGGTGAAACGCTGAAACCACCTTAGGGAGAAATTGAGGACGAGTCCTCAATTCTGCCCTGACCGTATGAAAAATCAGGTAAGGGCTTTTACAGGATAAAGCCGCCAATTTGACACGCGCCTGGCCGAAGCCAAGGCCAACAGCATGACCACTTTCCATGTGAGATATTTCAAATCCACAGATTTAAGCGGTTCAAACCAATGTGATTTTAGGAACCCCAAAACTACATTGAGATCCCAAGGTGCCACTGGAGGCACAAAAGGAGGCTGTATATGCAGTACCCCCTTGACAAACGTCTGAACTTCAGGAACTGAAGCCAGTTCTTTCTGGAAGAAAATCGACAGGGTCGAAATCTGAACCTTAATGGATCCTAATTTTAGGCCCATAGACACTCCCGTTTGCAGGAAATGCAGGAATCGACCCAGTTGAAATTCCTCTGTAGGGGCCTTCCTGGCCTCGCACCACGCCACATATTTACGCCAAATGCGGTGATAATGTTTTGCGGTTACATCCTTCCTGGCTTTGATCAGGGTAGGGATGACTTCATCCGGAATGCCTTTTCCATTCAGGATCCGGCGTTCAACCGCCATGCCGTCAAACGCAGCCGCGGTAAGTTTTGGAACAGACAGGGTCCTTGCTGGAGCAGGTCCCTTCTTAGAGGTAGAGGCCACGGGTCCTCTGTGAGCATCTCTTGAAGTTCCGGGTACCAAGTCCTTCTTGGCCAATCCGGAGCCACGAGTATAGTTCTTACTCCTCTGCGTCTTATAATTCTCAGTACCTTGGGTATGAGAGGCAGAGGAGGGAACACACACTGACTGGTACACCCACGGTGTTACCAGAGCGTCCACAGCTATTGCCTGAGGGTCCCTTGACCTGGCGCAATACCCGTCCAGTTTTTTGTTGAAGCGGGACGCCATCATGTCCACCTTTGGTTTTTCCCAACGGTTCACAATCATGTGGAAGACTTCTGGGTGAAGTCCCCACTCTCCCGGGTGGAGGTTGTTCCTTCTGAGGAAGTCTGCTTCCCAGTTGTCCACTCCCGGAATGAACACTGCTGACAGTGCTATCACATGATTTTCCGCCCAGCGAAGAATCCTTGCAGCTTCTGCCATTTCCCTCCTGCTTCTTGTGCCGCCCTGTCTGTTTACATGGGCGACTGCCGTGATGTTGTCTGACTGGATCAGCACCGGCTGACCTTGAAGCAGAGGTCTTGCTAGGCTTAAAGCATTGTAAATGGCCCTTAGCTCCAGGATATTTATGTGAAGTGATGTCTCCAGGCTTGACCACAAGCCCTGGAAATTCCTTCCCTGTGTGATTGCTCCCCAGCCTCGCAGGCTGGCATCCGTGGTCACCAGGACCCAGTCCTGAATGCCGAATCTGCGGCCCTCTAGAAGATGAGCACTCTGCAACCACCACAGGAGAGACACCCTTGTCTTTGGTGACAGGGTTATCCGCTGATGCATCTGAAGATGCGATCCGGACCATTTGTCTAGCAGGTCCCACTGGAAAGTTCTTGCGTGGAATCTGCCGAATGGAATTGCTTCGTAGGAAGCCACCATTTTTTCCCAGGACCCTTGTGCATAGATGCACTGACACATGGCCTGGTTTTAGGAGGTTTCTGACTAGTTCGGATAACTCCCTGGCTTTCTCCTCCGGGAGAAACACCTTTTTCTGGACAGTGTCCAGGATCATTCCTAGGAATAGAAGACGTGTCGTCGGGATCAGCTGCGACTTTGGAATATTGAGAATCCAACCGTGCTGCCGCAACACTACTTGAGATAGTGCTACCCCGACTACCAACTGTTCCCTGGATCTTGCCCTTATCAGGAGATCGTCCAAGTAAGGGATAAATAAAACTCCCTTCCTTCGAAGGAGTATCATCATTTCGGCCATTACTTTGGTAAAGACCCGGGGTGCCGTGGACAAACCAAACGGCAGCGTCTGAAACTGATAGTGACAGTTCTGTACCACAAACCTGAGGTACCATTGGTGAGAAGGGTAAATTGGGACATGGAGGTAAGCATCCTTGATGTCCAAAGACACCATATAATCCCCTTCTTCCAGGTTCGCAATCACCACTCTGAGTGACTCCATCTTGAATTTGAACCTTTGTATGTAAGTGTTCAAGGATTTCAGATTTAAAATAGGTCTCACCGAGCCGTCCGGCTTCGGTACCACAAACAGCGTGGAATAATACCCTGTACCCTGTTGCAGGAGGGGTACCGTGATTATCACCTGCTGGGAATACAGCTTGTTAATGGCTTCCAATACCGCCTCCCTGTCGGAGGGAGACGTCGGTAAAGCAGACTTTAGGAAACGGCGAGGGGGAGACGTCTCGAATTCCAATTTGTACCCCTGAGATACCACCTGAAGGATCCAGGGGTCCACCTGTGAGTGAGCCCACTGCACGCTGAAATTCTTGAGACGGGCCCCCACCGTGCCTGAGTCCGCTAGTGAAGCCCCAGCGTCATGCTGAGGACTTGGCAGAAACGGAAGAGGGCTTCTGTTCCTGGGAACTGGCTGTTTGCTGCAGCCTTTTTCCTCTCCCTCTGCCACGGGGCAGAAATGAGGAGCCTTTTGCCCGCTTGCCCTTATGGGGCCGAAGGGACTGCGCCTGATAATACGGCGTCTTATGTTGAGAGGCTACCTGGGGTAAACATGTGGATTTCCCAGCAGTTGCCGTGGCCACCAGGTCTGATAGACCTACCCCAAATAACTCCTCCCCTTTATAAGGCAATACTTCCATATGCCTTTTGGAGTCAGCATCACCTGACCACTGCCTCGTCCATAACCCTCTTCTGGCAGAAATGGACAGCGCACTTACTCTTGATGCCAGTCGGCAAATATCCCTCTGTGCATCACGCATATATAGAAATGCATCTTTGAAATGCTCTATAGTTAGTAATATACTGTCCCTATCTAGGGTATCAATATTTTCAGTCAGGGAATCAGACCACGCCACCCCAGCATTGCACATCCAGGCTGAGGCGATTGCTGGTCGCAGTATACCACCCGTGTGAGTGTATATACATTTTAGGATATTCTCCTGCTTTGTCAGCAGGTTCCTTAAGGGTGGCCGTATCAGGAGACGGTAGTGCCACCTGTTTAGACAAACGTGTGAGCGCTTTATCCCCCCTAGGGGGTGTTTCCCAACATGCCCTATCCTCTGGCGGGAAGGGGTAAGATGCTAATAACCTTTTAGGAATTATCAGTTTTTTTATCGGGGGAAACCCACGCTTCATCACACACTTCATTTAATTCCTCAGATGCAGGAAGAACTACAGGCAGTTTTTTCTCACCAAACATAATACCCTTTTTAGTGGTACTTGTATTATCAGAAATATGTAAAACATTTTTCATAGCCTCAATCATGTAACGTGTGGCCCTACTGGAAGTCACATTCGTCTCTTCATCGTCGACACTGGAGTCAGTATCCGTGTCTGTATCTGCCATCTGAGGTAACGGCGTTTTAGAGCCCCTGATGGCTTTTGAGACGCCTGGACAGGCACAAGCTGAGTAGCCGGCTGTCTCATGTCATCATTTTTGTCACGTAATTCCTTCCATAAGCTCAGCCACTCAGGTGTCGACTCCCTAGGGGGTGACAACTCCATTACAGGCAATTGCTCCGCCTCCACACCATGTTCCTCCTCATACATGTCGACACAATCGTACCGACACAGCACACACACAGGGAATGCTCTGATAGAGGACAGGACCCCACTAGCCCTTTGGGGAGACAGAGGGAGAGTATGCCAGCACACACCAGAGCGCTAGCTAGAATATATATATATATATATATATATATATATATATATATATATATATATATATATATATATACATACATACATACATATACATATACATATACACACACACATACATATACACACATATATACATACAAGGATAACCTTATAGAAGTGTTTTCTCTAACGTCCTAGTGGATGCTGGGAACTCCGTAAGGACCATGGGGAACAGCGGGCTCCGAAGGAGGCTGGGCACTCTAGAAAGATCTTAGACTACCTGGTGTGCACTGGCTCCTCCCACTATGACCCTCCTCCAAGCCCCAGTTAGATTTCGTGCCCGGCCGAGGTTGGATGCACACTAGGGGCTCTCCTGAGCTCTTAGAAAGTTATAGTCTTAGAATTTTTTTTTTTTTTTTTTTTTTTTTTTTTTTTTTTTTTCAGTGAGACCTGCTGGCAACAGGCTCACTGCAGCGAGGGACTAAGGGGAGAAGAAGCGAACTCGCCTGCTTGCAGCCGGATTGGGCTTCTTAGGCTACTGGACACCATTAGCTCCAGAGGGATCGACCGCAGGCCCAGCCTTGATGTTCGGTCCCGGAGCCGCGCCGCCGTCCCCCTTACAGAGCCAGAAGCAGGAAGATGGTCCGGAAAATCGGCGGCATGAAGACATCCTGTCTTCACCAAGGTAGCGCACAGCACTGCAGCTGTGCGCCATTGCTCCTCATACACACTTCACACTCCGGTCACTGAGGGTGCAGAGCGCTGGGGGGGGGCGCTCTGAGGTAGCAATAAAAACACCTTGGCTGGCTAAAATACCTCAATATATAGCCCCTGGGGCTATATATGAGGTAAATACCCCTGCCAGAATCCCAAAATAAGCGGGAGAATAGGCCGCGAAAAAGGGGCGGAGCCTATCTCCTCAGCACACTGGCGCCATTTTTCCCTCACAGCTCGGCTGGAAGGAAGCTCCCTGGCTCTTCCCTGCATTTCTACAATACAGTAAGAGGGAAAAAGAGAGGGGGGGCACTAAATTGGCACTGTATACAGTATAAGCAGCTATTAGGGACATAACTCAGTTAGTCCCTGTATATATATAGCGCTCTGGTGTGTGCTGGCATACTCTTACTCTGTCCCCCCAAAGGGCTTTTGTGGGTCCTGTCCTCTATTTGAGCATTCCCTGTGTGTGTGGAGTGTGTCGGTACGGCTGTGTCGACATGTTTGAGGAGGATAATGATGTGGAGGGGGAGCAGATGCCTTTAGCAGAGATGTCACCCCCTGCGGGGCAGACACCGGAGTGGATGGTATTATGGCAAGAAATGAGTGCACGTATAGACTCCTTACATAAAAAATTTGACGACATGCCGCCTGTGGGACAGCCGAGTCTTCAGCTCGTGCCGGTCCAAGGGTCTCAAAAGTCATCAGGGGCTCTAAAACGCCCGTTATCTCAGGTGGCACAAGTAGATGTCGACACAGATACTGACGCCAGTGTCGACGACGATGAGTCAAATTTAATGCCCGTTAAGGCCATTCGCTGCATGATTGAGGCAATGAAAGAGGTGTTAAATATTTCTGATTTACATCCAGGTACCACAAAAAAGGGTATTATGTTTGGGGAGAAAAAACTACCTGTAGTTTTTCCCCCGTCAGATGAATTAAATGAAGTGTGTGAAGAAGCGTGGGCTTCCCCTGATAAGAAATTGGCGATTCCTAAGAAATTACTAATGGCGTTCCCTTTCCCGCCAGAGGATAGGTTACGTTGGGAAACACCCCCGAGGGTGGATAAAGCGCTCACACGTTTGTCAAAAAAGGTGGCACTACCGTCCCAGGATACGGCCGCCCTTAAGGAACCTGCTGATAGAAGGCAGGAGGCGATCCTGAAGTCTGTATATACACACTCAGGCATTATACTCAGACCAGCAATTGCGTCAGCTTGGATGTGCAGTGCTGCCGCTGCATGGTCAGATAACCTGTCAGAAAATATTGACACACTAGACAGAGACACGATCCTGTTAACAATTGACCATATCAAAGACTCAGTCTTATACATGAGAGATGCACAGAGGGAAATCTGCCGGCTGGCATCTAAAGTAAGTGCACTATCTATCTCTGCTAGGAGATGCTTATGGACTCGCCAGTGGACTGGAGATGCAGATTCCAAAAGGCACATGGAAGTTTTGCCTTATAAAGGGGAGGAATTATTTGGGGATGGTCTCTCCGACCTAGTTTCCACAGCAACGTCTGGGAAGTCAGCATTTTTACCCCATGTCCCCTCACAGCCTAAGAAGGCGCCATTTTATCAGGTTCAGTCCTTTCGATCCCAGAAAAATAAGCGGGGAAAAGGAGGGTCTTTTCTGTCTAGAGGCAGAGGCAGGGGAAAAAGGCTGCAGCAAACAGCAGGTTCCCAGGAACAAAAGTCCTCCCCCGCTTCCTCTTCCAAGTCCGCCGCATGACGGTGGGGCTTCACAAGCGGAGCCAGGTACGGTGGGGGCCCGCCTCAGGAATTTCAGCGATCAGTGGGTTCGTTCACAGGTAGATCCCTGGATCCTTCAAATAGTATCTCAGGGATACAGGCTGGAATTCGAGGCGATTCCACCCCGCCGTTTCCTAAAATCCGCCTTGCCGATTGCTCCCTCAGACAGGGAGGCAGTGCTAGCGGCAATTCACAAGCTGTATTCCCAGCAGGTGATAATCAAGGTACCCCTACTTCAACAAGGCCGGGGTTACTATTCCACACTATTTGTGGTACCGAAACCGGACGGTTCGGTGAGACCCATTCTAAATTTGAAGTCCTTGAACACATACATAAAAAAATTCAAGTTCAAGATGGAATCGCTCAGGGCGGTTATTGCAAGCCTGGACGAGGGGGATTACATGGTATCCCTGGACATCAAGGATGCTTACCTGCATGTCCCCATTTACAATTCTCACCAGGAGTACCTCAGATTTGTGGTACAGGATTGCCATTACCAATTCCAGACGCTGCCGTTTGGACTCTCCACGGCACCGAGGGTATTTACCAAGGTTATGGCGGAAATGATGATACTCCTTCGAAAAAAGGGAGTTTTAATTATCCCATACTTGGACGATCTCCTAATAAAGGCACGATCCAAGGAACAGTTGTTAGTGGGAGTAGCACTATCTCAGGAAGTGCTGAGCCAGCACGGTTGGATTCTGAATATCCCAAAGTCACAGCTGGTCCCCACGACACGTCTAATGTTCCTGGGAATGATTCTGGACACGGCCCAGAAAAAAGTGTTTCTCCCGGAGGAGAAAGCCAGGGAGTTGTCTTCTCTAGTCAGAGACCTCCTAAAACCAAAACAGGTATCGGTGCATCACTGCACGCGGGTCCTGGGAAAGATGGTAGCTTCTTACGAAGCAATTCCATTCGGCAGGTTCCATGCCAGAATCTTTCAGTGGAACCTGTTGGACAAGTGGTCCGGATCGCATCTTCAGATGCATCGTTTAATAACCCTGTCTCCACGAACCAGGGTGTCTCTTCTGTGGTGGCTGAACAGTGCTCATCTTCTGGAGGGCCGCAGATTCGGCATACAGGACTGGGTCCTGGTGACCACGGATGCCAGCCTACGGGGCTGGGGGGCAGTCACAAAGGGAAGAAATTTCCAGGGACTATGGTCAAGTCAGGAGACTGCCCTTCACATAAATATTCTGGAACTAAGGGCCATTTACAATGCCCTAAGTCAAGCAAAATCCCTGCTTCTACACCAGCCGGTGCTGATCCAGTCAGACAACATCACGGCAGTCGCCCATGTGAATCGACAAGGCGGCACAAGAAGCAGGACAGCGATGGCAGAAGCCACAAAAATTCTCCGATGGGCGGAAAATCATGTACTAGCACTGTCAGCAGTGTTCATCCCGGGAGTGGACAACTGGGAAGCAGACTTTCTCAGCAGGCACGACCTCCACCCGGGAGAGTGGGGACTTCATCCAGAAGTCTTCAAAATGATTGTAAATCAATGGGGTCGTCCACAGGTGGACATGATGGCGTCCCGCATAAACAAAAAACTAGAGAAGTATTGCGCCAGGTCAAGAGACCCTCAGGCGATAGCGGTGGACGCCCTAGTGACACCGTGGGTGTACCGGTCAGTATATGTGTTCCCTCCTCTACCTCTCATACCAAAGGTACTGAGAATAATAAGAAAGCGAGGAGTAAACACAATTCTCGTGGTTCCGGATTGGCCAAGAAGAGCGTGGTACCCGGAACTTCAAGAGATGATCTCAGAGGACCCTTGGTCCCTGCCGCTCAGACAGGACCTGCTACAGCAGGGCCCCTGCCTGTTCCAAGACTTACCGCGGCTGCGTTTGACGGCATGGCGGTTGAACGCCGGATCCTGAAGGAAAAGGGCATTCCGGAGGAAGTCATTCCTACGCTTATTAAAGCCAGGAAAGATGTTACGGAAAAACATTATCACCGCATATGGCGGAAATATGTTGCATGGTGCGAGGCCAAAAAGGCCCCAACAGAGGAATTTCAACTGGGTCGATTTCTACATTTCCTGCAAGCAGGAGTGAATATGGGCCTAAAACTAGGCTCCATTAAAGTACAGATCTCGGCTCTGTCGATTTTCTTTCAAAAGGAACTAGCTTCAGTACCTGAAGTTCAGACATTTGTGAAAGGAGTGCTGCATATTCAGCCCCCATTTGTGCCTCCTGTGGCACCGTGGGATCTCAACGTGATGTTGAATTTCTTGAAATCACATTGGTTTGAGCCACTAAAAACCGTGGATCTGAAATATCTCACGTGGAAAGTGGTCATGTTATTGGCCTTGGCATCAGCCAGGCGAGTGTCAGAATTGGCGGCTTTATCATGTAAAAGCCCTTATCTGATTTTTCATATGGATAGGGCAGAATTGAGGACTCGTCCCCAGTTTCTCCCTAAGGTGGTGTCAGCGTTTCACCTGAACCAGCCTATTGTGGTGCCTGCGGCTACTAAGGATTTGGAGGACTCCAAGTTGCTAGACGTTGTCAGGGCCCTGCAAATATATGTTTCCAGGACGGCTGGAGTCAGAAAATCTGACTCGCTGTTTATCCTATATGCACCCAACAAGCTGGGTGCTCCTGCTTCTAAGCAGACTATTGCTCGTTGGATTTGTAGTACAATTCAGCTTGCACATACTGTGGCAGGCCTGCCACAGCCTAAATCTGTCAATGCCCATTCCACAAGGAAGGTGGGCTCATCTTGGGCGGCTGCCCGAGGGGTCTCGGCTTTACAACTTTGCCGAGCAGCTACTTGGTCAGGGGCAAACACGTTTGCAAAATTCTATAAATTTGATACCCTGGCTGAGGAGGACCTGGAGTTCTCTCATTCGGTGCTGCAGAGTCATCCGCACTCTCCCGCCCGTTTGGGAGCTTTGGTATAATCCCCATGGTCCTTACGGAGTTCCCAGCATCCACTAGGACGTTAGAGAAAATAAGAATTTACTCACCGGTAATTCTGTTTCTCGTAGTCCGTAGTGGATGCTGGGCGCCCATCCCAAGTGCGGTCTATCTGCAATACTTGTACATAGTTATTGTTAACTAAATCGGGTTATTGTTGAGCCGTCTGTTGAGAGGCTCTATCGTTTCATACTGTTAACTGGGTTTCATATCACGAGTTGTTCGGTGTGATTGGTGTGGCTGGTATGAGTCTTACCCGGGATTCAAAATCCTTCCTTATTGTGTACGCTCGTCCGGGCACAGTACCTAACTGAGGCTTGGAGGAGGGTCATAGTGGGAGGAGCCAGTGCACACCAGGTAGTCTAAGATCTTTCTAGAGTGCCCAGCCTCCTTCGGAGCCCGCTGTTCCCCATGGTCCTTACGGAGTTCCCAGCATCCACTACGGACTACGAGAAACAGAATTACCGGTGAGTAAATTCTTATTTTTCCCCTAATAGCTGCTGTTTTATTAATACTGCGCCTAATTAGTGCCCCCCTCTCTTTTTTAACCCTTTCTGTAGTGTAGTAACTGCAGGGGAGAGCCAGGGAGCTTCCCTCCAACGGAGCTGTGAGGAAAAATGGAGCCAGTGTGCTGAGGAGAGGCTCCGCCCCTTTTCCGCGGACTTTTCTCCCGCAATTATATGGATTCTGGCAGGGGTTAAAATAAGAATTTACTTACCGATAATTCTATTTCTCGTAGTCCGTAGTGGATGCTGGGGACTCCGTCAGGACCATGGGGAATAGCGGGCTCCGCAGGAGACAGGGCACATCTAAAAAAGCTTTTAGGTCACATGGTGTGTACTGGCTCCTCCCCCTATGACCCTCCTCCAAGCCTCAGTTAGGTACTGTGCCCGGACGAGCGTACACAATAAGGAAGGATCTTGAATCCCGGGTTAAGACTCATACCAGCCACACCAATCACACCGTACAACTTGTGATCTGAACCCAGTTAACAGTATGATAACAAAACGAAGTAGCCTCCGAAAAGATGGCTCACAACAATAGTAATAACCCGATTTTTGTAACAATAACTATGTACAAGCATTGCAGACAATCCGCACTTGGGATGGGCGCCCAGCATCCACTACGGACTACGAGAAATAGAATTATCGGTAAGTAAATTCTTATTTTCTCTAACGTCCTAGTGGATGCTGGGGACTCCGTCAGGACCATGGGGATTATACCAAAGCTCCCAAACGGGCGGGAGAGTGCGGATGACTCTGCAGCACCGAATGAGAGAACTCCAGGTCCTCCTTAGCCAGAGTATCAAAATTTGTAAAATTTTACAAACGTGTTCTCCCCTGACCACGTAGCTGCTCGGCAAAGTTGTAATGCCGAGACTCCTCGGGCAGCCGCCCAGGATGAGCCCACCTTCCTTGTGGAATGGGCCTCTACATATTTCGTCTGTGGCAGGCCTGCCACAGAATGTGCAAGCTGAATTGTACTACAAATCCAGCGTGCAATAGACTGCTTAGAAGCATGAGCACCCAGCTTGTTGGGTGTATACAGTATAAACAGCAAGTCAGACTTTCTGACTCCAGCCGTCCTAAAAATATATATATATATATTTTTAGGGCCCTGACCACGTCTAGTAACTTGGAGTCCTCCAAGTCCCTAGTAGCCGCAGGCACCACAAGAGGTTGTTTCAGGTGAAAACGCTGACACCCCTTTATGAAGAAACTGGAGACGAGTCCCAGTTCTGTCCTGTTCAAATGGAAAATTTTAATATGGGCTTTTGTAAGACAAAGCCGCCCATTCTGACAATCGCCTGGCCGAGGCCAGGGCTAACAACATGGTCACTTCCCATGTGAGATATTTGTCAACAGCATGGTCACTTTCCATGTGAGATATTTCAAATCAATATGATTTTAAGAAATCCCAACACTATGTTGAGATCTCACGGTGCCCCTAGGGGCACAAAAAAGCTGTATATGCAATACATCCTTTACAATCTGGACTTCAGGAACTGAAGTCAATTCTTTCTGGAAGAAAATCTACAGGGCAGAAATTTAAATGTTAATGAACCCCAATTTGAGGTCCAAAACACTCCTGTTTTCAGGAAGTGTAGAAATCGACCTAGTTGAATTTCCGTCGTGGAGCCTTCCTGGCCTCACCCACGCAACATATTTTCACCACATGTGGTGATGACGTTGTGCGGTCACCTCCTTCCTGGCTTTGACCAGGGTAGGTATGACCTCTTATGGAATGCCTTTTCCCCTCAGGATCCGGCATTCAACCGCCATGCCGTCAAACGCAGCCGCGGTAAGTCTTGGAATAGACATGGTACTTGCTGAATCAAGTCCCTTCTTAGCTCCCCAGGCCCTTAGTCCTCTGTGAGCATTTCTTGAAGTTCCGGGTACCAAGTCCCTCTTGGCCAATCCGGAGCCACTAGTATAGTTCATACTCCTCTATGTCTTATAATTCTCAATACCCTGGTTATGAGAAACAGAGGAGGGAACACATACACAGACTGGTACACCCACGGTGTTACCAGAACATCCACAGCTATCGCCTGAAGGTCTCATGACCTGGCGGAATACCTGTCCCGTTTTTTGTTCGGGCGGGACGCCATCATGTCCACCTTTGGTCTTTGCCAACGGTCCACAATCATGTTGAAAAACTTCCCTATGAAGTTTCCACTCTCCCGGGTGGAGGTCATGCCTGCTGAGGAAGTCTGCTTCCCAGTCGTCCACTCCCGGAAAGAACACTGCTGACAGTGCTATCACATGATTTTCCGCCTAGCGAAAAATCCTTGCAGTTTTCACTGCCCTCCTGCTTCTTGTGCCGCCCTTCTGTTTACGTGGGCGACTGCCGTGATGTTATCCCACTGGATCAATACCGGCTGACCTTGAAGCAGAGGTCTAGCTAAGTTTAGAGCATTATAAAATTGCTCTAAGCTTATTTATGCGGAGAGAATTCTCCAGACTTAATCACACTTCCCTGGAAATTTTTTCCCTGTGTGACTGTTCCCCAGCCTCTCAGGCTGGCCTCCGTGGTCACCGGCATCCAATCCTGAATGCCGAATCTGCGGCCCTCTAGAAGATGAGCACTCTGTAATCACCACAGGAGAGACACCCTTTTCCTTGGATATAGGGTTATCCGCTGATGCATCTGAGGATGCGATCCGGACCATTTGTCCAGCAGATCCCACTGAAGAGTTCTTGCGGGAAATCTGCCGAATGGAATTGCTTCGTAATAAGCCACCATTTTTACCAGGACTCTTGTGCAATGATGCACTGACACTTTTCCTCGTTTTAGGAGGATCCCGATTAGCTCGGATAACTCCCTGGTTTTCTCCACTGGGAGAAACACGTTTTTCTGGACTGTGTCCAGAATCTTCCCTAGGAACAGTAGACGTGTCGTCGGAAAAAGCTGCGATTTTGTAATATTTAGAATCCACTCGTGCTGTCGTAGAACTACTTAAGATAGTGCTACTCCGACCTCCAACTGTTCTCTGGACCTTGCCCTTATCAGGAAAGCGTCCATGTTTCTTTTAAGAAAAATCATCATTCCGGCCATTACCTTGGTAAAGACCCGGGGCGCCGTGGACAATCCAAACGGCAGCGTCTGAACTGATAGTGACAGTTCTGTACCAGGAACCTGAAGTACCCTTGGTGAGAAGGGCAAATTTGGACCTGTAGGTAAACGTCCCCGATATCCAGTGACATCATATCGTCCCCTTCTTCCTGGTTCGCTATCACTGCTCCGAGTGACTCCATCTTGATTTGAACGCTTGTATGTAAGTGTTCAAATATTTCAGATCTCACCGAGCCGGTTGGCTTCAGTACCACAATATAGTGTGGAATAATACCCCCTTCCTTGTTGTAAGAAGGGTACTTTGATTATCACCTGCTGGGATTACAGCCTGTGAATTGTGTGAGGGGGAGACGTCTCGAATTTCCAATGTACACCTGGGATATTACATGTAGGATCCCGGAGTTCCCTTGCGAGTGTTGCTGAAACTCTTGAGATGACCCCCTACCGCACCTGAGTCCGCTTGTACGGCCCCAGCGTTATGCTGCGGACTTGGCAGAAGCCGTGAGGAGCTTCTGTTCCTGGGAATGAGCTGCTTGCTGCAGTCTTCTTCCCTTTCCTCTCCCCCTGGGCAGATATGACTGGCCTTCGCCCGCCTGCCCGTATGGGGACGAAAGGACTGAGACTGAAAAGACTGTCCTTTTCTGCCAATATGTGACTCGGGGTAACAAAAGGTGGATTTTTCAGCTGTTGCCATGGCCACCAGGTCCAATGGACCGCCCCTTTATACGGCAATACTTCCATATGCCGTCTGGAATCTGCCTCACCTGACCACTGTCGTGTCTTCGTCTGGCAGATATGTACATCACATTTACTCTTGATGCCAGAATGCAAATATGCCTCTGCGCATCACACACATATAGAAATGCATCCTTAAAATGCTCTATAGACAATAAAATCCTGTCCCTGTCAAGGGTATCAAAATTTTCAGTCAGGAAATCCGACCAAGCCCCCTCAGCGCTGCACATCCAGGCTGAGGCGATTGCTGGTCGTAGTATAACACCAGTATGTGTGTATATACTGTTATGATATTTTCCAGCTTCCTATCAGCTGGCTCCTTGAGGGCGGCCGTATCTGGAAACGGTAACGCCATGTTTTTTATAAGCGTGTGAGCGCCTTGTCCACCCTAAGGTGTGTTTTCCAACTCGCCCTTACTACTGGCGGGAAAAAGGGTATACCGCCCATAACTTTCTGTCGGAGGAACCCCACGTATCATCACACACTTCATTTAATTTATCTGATTCAGGCAAAACTACAAGTAGTTTATTCCCACCCTACAAAATACCCTTATTTGTGGTACTTGTGGTATCAGAAATACGTAACACCTCCTTCATTGCCCTTAACATGTAACTTGTGGCCCTAAAGGAAAAATACGTTTGTTTCTTCACCGTCGACACTGGGGTCAGTGTCCGTGTCAGTGTCTGTCGACCGACTGAGGTAAATGGGCGTTTTTACAAGCCCCTGACGGTGTCTGAGACGCCTGGACCGATACTAATTTGTCCGCCGGCTGTCTCATGTCGTCAACCGGCTTGCAGCGTGTTGACATTATCACGTAATTCCATAAGTAAGCCATCCATTCTGGTGTCGACTCCCTAGAGAGTGACATCACCATTACAGGCAATTTTCTCCGTCTCCTCACCAACATTTTCCTCATACATGTCGACACACACGTACCGACCTACAGCACACACATACAGGGAATGCTCTGATAGAGGACAGGACCCACTAGCCCTTTGGGGAGACAGAGGGAGAGTTTGCCAGCACACACCAAAAGCGCCATAATGTATATAACAACCCTAGAAGGTGTTGTTTCTATATATGGGCTCTTAATATATAATTATATCGCCAATTTATGCCCCCCTTCTCTTTAACCCTGTTTCTGTAGTGCAGGGGAGAGTGGGAGCCTTCCTCACCAGCGGAGCTGGTCAGGAAAATGGCGCTGAGTGCTGAGGAGAATAAGCTCCGCCCCTTTCACGGCGGGCTTTTCTCCCGGTTATTAGGAAAACTGGCCTGGGTTAAATACATACATATAGCCTTAATGGCTATATGTGATGTATTTATTTGCCTCTAAGGTAATCTATATTGCTGCCCAGGGCGCCCCCCAGCAGCGCCCTGCACCCTCCGTGACCGAGATCAGTGAGCCGTGTAGCAACAATGGCGCACAGCTGCAGTGCTGTGCGCTACCTTCATGAAGACTGAGGAGTCTTCTGCCGCCTGTTTCCGGACCTCCGTTCTGCCGTTCTTCAGCGTCTGTAAGGGGGATCGGCGGCGCGGCTCCGGGACGAACCCCAGGCTGACCTGTGTTCCGACTCCCTCTGGAGCTCAGTGTCCAGTAGCCTAAGACTTCAATCCTCCTGCACGCAGGTGAGTTGCAAGTCTCTCCCCTAAGTCCCTCGTTGCAGTGATCCTGTCGCCAGCAGGAATCACTGATTAGAAACCTAAAAAAAAACTTTTCTAAACAGCTCTTTAAGAGAGCCACCTAGATTGCACCCTCTCGGACGGGCACAAAAACCTAACTGAGGCTTGGAGGAGGGTCATAGGGGGAGGAGCCAGTACACACCATGTGACCTAAAAGCTTTTTTAGATGTGCCCTGTCTCCTGCGGAGCCCGCTATTCCCCATGGTCCTGACGGAGTCCCCAGCATCCACTAGGACGTTAGAGAAAATACATCCATATAGCCCTGGGGGTTATATGTGATGTATTTTCGCCAGCCAAGGTGTTTTTATTGCTGCTCAGAGCGCCCCCCCCAGCGCCCTGCACCCTCAGTGACCGGAGTGTGAAGTGTGCCTGAGGAGCAATGGCGCACAGCTGCAGTGCTGTGCGCTACCTTGGTGAAGACTGATGTCTTCTGCCGCCGATTTTCCGGACCTCTTCTTGCTTCTGGCTCTGTAAGGGGGCCGGCGGCGCGGCTCTGGGACCGGACTCCGAGGCTGGGCCTGTGTTCGGTCCCTCTGGAGCTAAAATGGTGTCCAGTAGCCTAAGAAGCCCAAGCTGGCTGCAAGCAGGCAGGTTCGCTTCTTCTCCCCTTAGTCCCTCGATGCAGTGAGCCTGTTGCCAGCAGGTCTCACTGAAAATAAAAAACCTAAAACTAAACTTTTTCTAAGAAACTCAGGAGAGCCTCCTAGAATGCACCCTTCTCGGCCGGGCACAAAAATCTAACTGAGGCTTGGAGGAGGGTCATAGGGGGAGGAGCCAGTGCACACCAGGTAGTCCTAAAGCTTTACTTTTGTGCCCAGTCTCCTGCGGAGCCGCTGTTCCCCATGGTCCTTACGGAGTTCCCAGCATCCACTAGGAGAAAAAAAGAATTTGTTTCTAGTTTAGCAAAAATGTATACTAATGTAACATAACTAAATACTTGGTATGCCATGTAACGAATAAAGCATGCTCAATTTGGCAATTGCAGTGTCTTATAGCTACCATAGAAACAAGGCATTGTAAAAATCTAAAGCTGGGAATTGCTTAGTTTAGGGTTTCTTAAACTCTGTCCTCAAGGGACCTCAACACTGCAGGTTTTAATGGTATCCATGCTTACAATCAAGTGACTTAATTAGTACCTCAGTCAAATCAATTATACCATCTGTGCACAAACATGGATATCCATAAAACTTGAACTGTCGAGGTGCCTTGAGGATCAGGTTTGGGACACACTGGCTTAGCTAATGCTATTAATGATAAAGTATACAAAGTAGGAAACAATACACAAAGTTTGAGCACCACAGCAAACTCATTGTGAGATTACGGGTAGGGAACATCTGCAAGCTGCATTTACTGGCTGAACACACCATGAAGCTGCAACCCCATATTATTTATTGTTAATATCAATTTCAGTAACCTGTTCAAATAATTTAAGAACGAACAGTAGCAACCTATAAAGATGAAACCTAACACGTGTTGCAGGGGTGTAGGCATTTATATTACAAGTTTTCTACTGTCAAGAGAAAACCACCTAGAGATGGGATTGGTCTTGGGCTTCATTTTGAAACAGTACATTTATACTTCTCTATATATGTGAGATGAAATACATGTCAAAATGACTTACCTCCCAAGACCAGCAACACAATGAACTGCAATACAGCAGCCAGGTTCTTCACGAAATTTAGATTTTAGAAGGTTTAACCAATCATCTACAATCTGGTTAGAGGGTGGTGCACCATCATCAAAAGGCCAGTCCTTCATAGGGAAGAAAAAAATAATAAATAATAATAATAATAATAGTTCAGTATCATTACACTATAACTTTTGACTAAAGTATGCTCAAGCAAATTATATTTCCAAGTTTACACTTACCAGAACCTGAATGCCTTCTTTTTCAACTAGAGCAGTGTCATAAGTAGCTTCACACACTCTCACAACTGTGGTTACGCCATACTTTTTAAGCTCCTGTAAGGAAAAAACACACATTGGCAGAGTTTAAATGTAAAAAATTAATCCTTACAAAAACCATTCATTTAAGTTTAAAATCAAGCAGCAAAACAAGTCTCAAGTAAATATCTTAAGAGTAGATAGTAAATTGTGAATCTCTAATCCACTGAAACCAACTCTATGGTACTTCTTGTGAGCAATTTATACAATCTAACATTACAGGACTATACATTTTCTATATTCTAAATACAAAATATTGTTTTAAATAATGCATATAAACCACTGCTCTAGGGACTAGCTCACTAACTTTCTGCCTCAATAGCATGCAAAGAAAATTTTGCTTTTACATTATGGTAAACTCGGTGAGCTGAAGACACATAACCAAAACATTTTACAAGCATGTTCACTTGAGTTTGACACTCAAACACCAGTGTTCCAAACCTTTTATGGTGGTTAACCACTGGAATTAGGCAAAAGACCATATGAAAATGTCAAACTACACTGAAAGATGCATGTGAACTAAGCAGCAACTGAAACACTCCTTGTCCAGAAATACAACAAGCTGATGTGGGATTACTGGAATCAACCGTAAAGCAAACCTGTTATTAAAGGGTCTATTCAAGAAGCAGTGAAAAAAGTGGAGAAGTTGCCCATGGTATCTCCTTTACATTTTATAGAATGTACTTGTCAAAAGCATCTTTCAAAGCTGATTGGTTGCTTCTCCACTCTTCACTGCTTCATGAATAGACCCCTAACAATCATTTAAAACATGCTAGGTGGCCAAGGGGCCCAATGTCTTTAGTACATCATACTGAATATCACCTGACTTCAGCATGCCGGCTATTGGGATCCTGGCGCTCAGTATACCGGCGTCGGAATCCCGACAACTATTCTTCCTCTTGGGGGTCCACAACCCCCCTGGAGGGAGAGTAAATAGCGTGGTGCGCCATCGTGCCCTCAGCGTGGCAAGCGCAGCAAGGGGCTCAATTGCGCTCGCCCAGCTGTCGGTATGCCAGCATACCATACTACACCCACTGAAATCAACAAAGCATACATTAAAAAGCATATACTCCACTTGTGTTCAGAGGGTGTATGGAGATAAGTGATCATCACCACATGCATTTAGGCACATAACTGCAGACAGGTTCCATAGAACTACACAACCGATGAGAAACTAACATGGTCTCAAGTTAGGGGAACCTATGTTTATACAATCAAGTCTATTCAAATAAATGGAGAGGCGCTCAAGCTTATTTAAAGTGTCAAGTTATGATTAGGACACCTAAAGATGTCTGGTGGGAACAAAAAATATTGTAATATATGGGAGCAAATGTACATTTGCTCCCAAACACTGGAATACAGACAATAGTCAGACAAATTGGTTAAATCAATTTGATCCAAATTGATCCGAACAATCGTTTTGTCCATTATTCCAGAATTTGGGAGCACAGTTAATAGTAATTTGCTCTAATATATTACCAGATTGTTCCCACCGGGCCGATTGGAAAAATATCTTTAAGTGTGTACCCATGTTAAGAGAGTCCACCAGGACAGTCTAGAACAAAAATGCTTGGGACTTACCTCTAAGAATTTATTTAATGTTGCATTGGTGGGGTTGTGGGTGATAAGAAATCTCATGTTTTTGTAGGTTATCTCCACTGGAGCGGGGCGGTTCATTCGGGCCATTTTTATTGGAAAAAAAGTGGCAAATTAAAAACAAAAAGTTAATTGGAAAGGAATGCGTTTATAAACTGAAGTCGGCTTCACTCTACTCCACAAATTGCTCAGTGCTCGTTTGGATGGAAGCAATGAATGGAAAATAAGCCTCCTTACAAGTAGGAAATCTTCAATCCAGTAATACTGAGGCAAAACACATGCAGTGCACTGAGGTTTACCCCATTCAGATTTCAGCGCCTTACACAAAGTGTGCTGCCAAATTTAATCCAACACTTCTTGTCCAGGTTGACTGCTCTTAGGGGGGTTTCTTGGTGGAGTAGTAATGAATTTCTTTTACAGTTCACTTGTCTGCATAGAGGTCATGCTGTGCCTGGCAATAGTCTCCACTGCCCTTCAGAAACTCCATAAATGTGTGACCCAGAACACCACAGAACTGCTGTTGTAGAAAGAGCAAAAAAGGAACACATTAACACACTGCAAACTCAGATTAGATACAAATGTTTAGTACATTGATATATTTATTTCCAGTTATTTATAGAGCGCACACATTTTTCTCAGTGCTTTACAGAGAATATTTTGCCCATTCACATCAGTCCCAGCCCCAGTGGAGCTGACAATATCTATTCCCTACCACACACACTATAGTTTATTTTGTTGTGAGCAATTAGAACGTTATATTTGCAACACCTGCAGCGTACATGGTTTTGCCCATTAGAGAAAGATATTGCGAGTAACCCTGAATTAGGCCCTTAGTGAGGAAGAGAGAGACAGGAAGGGGACAGAATGGGAGAAAATAAGAATTTACTCACCGGTAATTCTATTTCTCGTAGTCCGTAGTGGATGCTGGGACTCCGTAAGGACCACGGGGAATAGCGGCTCCGCAGGAGACTGGGCACAACTATAAAGAAAGCTTTAAGTCTAACTGGTGTGCACTGGCTCCTCCCACTATGACCCTCCTCCAGACTTCAGTTAGGATACTGTGCCCGGAAGAGCTGACACAAGGAAGGATTTTGAATCCCGGGTAAGACTCATACCAGCCACACCGTATAACTCGTGATACAATACCCAGTTAACAGTATGATAACAACTGAGCCTCTCAGATGGCTCAACAATAACCCTTTAGTTAAGCAATAACTATATACAAGTATTGCAGACAATCCGCACTTGGGATGGGCGCCCAGCATCCACTACGGACTACGAGAAATAGAATTACCGGTGAGTAAATTCTTATGTTCTCTGACGTCCTAAGTGGATGCTGGGACTCCGTAAGGACCATGGGGATTATACCAAAGCTCCCAAACAGGCGGGAGAGTGTGAATTACTCTGCAGCACCGAATGGGCAAACTCTAGGTCCTCCTCAGCCCGGGTGTCAAACTTGTAGAATTTAGCAAACGTGTTTGACCCCGACCAAGTAGCTGCTCGGCAAAGTTGAAGAGCCGAGACCCCTCGGGCAGCCGCCCAAGAAGAGCCCACCTTCCTCGTGGAATGGGCTTTTACCGATTTAGGATGCGGCAGTCCAGCCGCAGAATGTGCAAGCTGAATCGTACTACAGATCCAGCGAGCAATAGTCTGCTTTGAAGCAGGTGCACCCAACTTGTTGGGCGCATACAGGATAAATAGCGAGTCAGTCTTTCTGACTCCAGCTGTCCTGGAAACATATTTTCAGGGCCCTGACTACATCCAACAACTTGGAAGCCTCCAAGTCTTTTGTAGCCGCAGGCACCACGATAGGTTGGTTCAGATGAAAAGCCGATACCACTTTAGGGAGAAACTGGGGACGAGTCCTCAATTCTGCCCTATCCATATGGAAAATCAGATAAGGGCTTTTACATGACAAAGCCGCCAATTCTGATACACGCCTGGCCGAAGCCAAGGCCAACAACATGACCACTTTCCACGTGAGATATTTCAAATCCACGGTTTTCAGTGGCTCAAACCAATGTGACTTTAGGAAATCCAACACCACGTTGAGATCCCAAGGTGCCACTGGAGGCACAAAAGGGGGCTGAATATGCAGCACGCCCTTAACAAAAGTTTGAACTTCAGGTAGTGAAGCCAGTTCTCTCTGGAAGAAAATCGACAGAGCCGAAATCTGGACCTTAATGGATCCCAATTTAAGGCCCATAGTCACCCCTGACTGTAGGAAGTGCAGGAAACGGCCCAGCTGAAATTCCTCCATTGGGGCCTTCCTGGCCTCACACCACGCAACATATTTTTGCCATATGCAGTGATAATGGTTTGCGGTTACTTCTTTCCTTGCTTTAATCAGCTTAGGAATTACTTCCTCCGGAATGCCATTTTCCTTCAGGATCCGGTGTTCAACCGCCATGCCGTCAAACGCAGCCGCGGTAAGTCTTGGAACAGACAGGGCCCCTGCTGCAGCAGGTCTTGTCTGAGCGGTAGAGGCCATGGGTCCTCAGATCATTTCTTGAAGTTCCGGGTACAAAGCTCTTCTTGGCCAATCCGGAACAATGAGTATAGTTCTTACTTCTCTTCTCCGTATTATCCTCAGTACCTTTGGTATGAGAGGAAGAGGAGGGAACACAAACCGACCGGTACACCCACGGTTTCACTAGAGCGTCCACAGCTATCGCCTGCGGGTCTCTTGACCTGGCGCAATACTTTTCTAGCTTTTTGTTTAGGCGGGACGCCATCATGTCCACCTGTGGCCTTTCCCAACGGTTTACAATCAGTTGGAAGACTTCTGGATGAAGTCCCCACTCTCCCGGGTGGAGGTCGTGCCTGCTGAGGAAGTCTGCTTCCCAGTTGTCCACTCCCGGAATGAACACTGCTGACAGTGCTAGCACGTGATTCTCCGCCCATCGGAGAATCCTTGTGGCTTCTGCCATTGCCATCCTGCTTCTTGTGCCGCCCTGTCTGTTTACATGGGTGACCGCCGTGATGTTGTCTGACTGAATCAGCACCGGCTGGTTTTGAAGCAGGGGTTTTGCTTGACTTAAAGCATTGTAAATGGCCCTTAGTTCCAGAATATTTATGTGTAGGCAAGTCTCCTGACTCGACCATTGTCCTTGGAAGTTTCTTCCCTGAGTGACTGCCCCCCAACCTCGGAGGCTTGCATCCGTGGTCACCAGGACCCAGTCCTGAATGCCGAATCTGCGGCCCTCGAGAAGATGAGCACTCTGCAGCCATCACAGCAGAGACACCCTGGCCCTCGGGGACAGGGTGATCAACCGATGCATCTGAAGATGCGATCCGGACCACTTGTCTAACAGATCCCACTGAAAGATCCTTGCATGGAACCTGCCGAAGGGAATTGCTTCGTAAGAAGCTACCATCTTTCCCAGGACTCGCGTGCAGTGATGCACAGACACCTGTTTTGGTTTCAGGAGGTCTCTGACCAGAGAGGACAACTCCTTAGCCTTCTCCTCCGGGAGAAACACCTTCTTCTGTTCTGAGTCCAGAATCATGCCCAAGAACAGCAGACGCGTCGTAGGAACCAGCTGCGACTTTGGGATATTCAGAATCCAGCCGTGCTGTTGTAGCACTTCCTGAGATAGTGCTACTCCGACCAACAACTGCTCCCTGGACCTTGCCTTTATAAAGGAGATCGTCCAAGTACGGGATAATTATAACTCCCTTCTTTCGAAGGAGTATCATCATTTCGGCCATTACCTTGGTAAATACCCTCGGTGCCGTGGACAGACCAAACGGCAACGTCTGGAATTGGTAATGGCAGTCCTGTACCACAAATCGGAGGTACTCCTGGTGAGGTGGGTAAATGGGGACATGTAGGTAAGCATCCTTGATGTCCAGTGACACCATAAAATCCCCCTCTTCCAGGCTTGCAATAACCGCCCTGAGCGATTCCATTTTGAACTTGAACTTCCTTATATAAGTGTTCAAGGATTTCAAATTTAGAATGGGTCTCACCGAACAGTCTGGTTTCAGTACCACAAACATTGTGGAATAGTAACCCCGTCCCTGTTGAAGGAGGGGAACTTTGATTATGACCTGCTGGAGGTACAGCTTGTGAATTGCCGCCAGTACTACCTCCCTTTCCTTGGGAGTAGCTGGCAAGGCTGATTTGAGGTAACGGCGAGGGGGAGACGTCTCGAACTCCAGCTTGAATTCCTGAGATACCACTTGTAGAACCCAGAGATCCACCTGTGAGCGAACCCACTGGTCGCTGAAGTTCCGTAGACGGCCCCCCCACCCTCTGACCCGTTTGCCTTTCTGGGGCCGAAAGGACTGTACTTGATAATACGGTGCTTTCTTAGGCTGTGAGGGAACCTGAGGTAAAAAAGTCGACTTCCCAGCTGTTGCTGTGGACACGAGGTCCGAGAGACCGTCCCCAAACAATTCCTCACCCTTATAAGGCAAAACTTCCATGTGCCTTTTAGAATCAGCATCACCTGTCCACTGCCGAGTCCATAATACTCTCCTGGCAGAAATGGACATTGCATTAATTCTAGATGCCAGCCGGCAAATGTCCCTCTGTGCATCCCTCATATATAAGACTACGTCTTTAATATGCTCTATGGTTAGCAAAATAGTATCCCTGTCAAGGGAATCAATGTTATCTGACAGGGAATCAGACTATGCTGCTGCAGCACTACACATCCATGCTGAAGCAATAGCAGGTCTCAGTATAGTACCTGAGTGTGCATACACAGACTTCAGGATAGCCTCCTGCTTTCTATCTGCAGGCTCCTTTAAGGCGGCCGTATCCTGAGACGGCAGTGCCACCTTTTTTGATAAGCGTGTGAGCGCCTTGTCCACCCTAGGGGATGTCTCCCAGCGTAACCTATCCGTTGGCGGGAAAGGGTACGCCATTAGTAACCGCTTAGAAATCACTAATTTCTTATCTGGGGAACACCACGCTTCTTCACACAATTCATTTAACTCATCTGATGGGGGAAAAGTCACTGGCTGCTTTTTCTCCCCAAACATAATACCCTTTTTTGTGGTAACCGGGTTAATGTCAGAAATGTGCAACACATTTTTCATAGCCGTAATCATGCATCGGATGGCCCTTGTGGATTGTACATTTGTCTCATCCTCGTCGATACTGGAGTCAGACTCCGTGTCGACATCTGTGTCTGCCATCTGAGGTAGCAGGCGTTTTTGAGCCCCTGATTGCCTCTGAGACGCTTGGGCAGGCGCGGGCTGAGATGCCGGCTGTCCCAAAGCGGTTACGTCATCGAACCTTTTATGCAAGGAGTTGACACTGTCGGTTGATACATTCCACATATCCATCCACTATGGCGTCCGCCACGCAGGGGGCGACATCACACTTATAGGCTCCTGCTCCGCCTCCACGTAAGCGTCCTCATCAAACATGTCGACACAGCCGTACCGACACACCGCACACAAAGTCCTTTGGGGAGACAGAGTATGCCAGCACACACCAGAGCGCTATATAACAAAGGGATTTACACTAATACAAAGTGAATTTTTCCCCCCAATAGCTGCTTATATCACCTTTTGCGCCTAAATTTATGTGCCCCCCCTCTCTTTTTTACCCTTTCCGTAGTGTATACTGTAGGGGAGAGCCTGGGGAGCGTCCTTCCAGCGGAGCTGTGAAGAGAAAATGGCGCTGGCTGTGCTGAGGAAGATAGCCCCGCCCCTTCAGCGGCGGGCTTCTCACGCTTTTTTAATAATATTTATGGCGGGGGATCAGGCACATATACAGTTTATAACTGTATTATGTGCATTTTGCCAACTAAGGTATACAAATTGCAGCCCAGGGCGCCCCCCCCCCCCCAGCGCCCTGCTCCCCCACCAGTGACCGGAGCGTGTGGTGTGCTGTGGGAGCAATGGCGCACAGCTGCAGTGCTGTGCGCTACCTTATTGAAGACCGGAGTCTTCAGCCGCCGATTTTCTCCTGGAATCTTCCGTCTTCTGGCTCTGCAAGCGGGACGGCGGCGCGGCTCCGGGAACAGACGATCGAGGTCGGGCCCTGTGTTCGATCCCTCTGGAGCTAATGGTGTCCAGTAGCCTTAGAAGCACAAGCTAGCTGCAAGCAGGTAGGTTTGCTTCTCTCCCCTAAGTCCCTCGTAGCAGTGAGTCTGTTGCCAGCAGATCTCACTGAAAATAAAAAAACCTAACAAATACTTTCTTTTCTAGTAAGCTCAGGAGAGCCCACTAGGTGCATCCAGCTCTGGCCGGGCACAGATTCTAACTGAGGTCTGGAGGAGGGGCATAGAGGGAGGAACCAGTGCACACCAGATATAGTACCTAATCTTTCTTTTAAGAGTGCCCAGTCTCCTGCGGAGCCCGTCTATTCCCCATGGTCCTTACGGAGTACCCAGCATCCACTAGGACGTCAGAGAAAACACGGGTAAATGCACTCCCCCACGGATTTACCCTTTTTTTTTTAGAGCTAGTGGAAAAGGGGTATTAGTCTTCACTCTAGGATGTTTTAGCAGGGCAGGGCATCCTGCTCAGTTCAAACAGCCGAGTTAATAGATGCCATGCGCACAGCATCTATTCACATTAAAGGGAGATTGGGGGGGGGGGGGGGGGGGGGGGGAAGCACAGCATGGTACACCTTCACCAATGATGCGGACAGCAGGGGCACATCCCTATTAGTGACAGTGCGAGGGCCGCATCACTCCCCCCCCCCCCCCCCCCCCCCGCGCATCAGCCGTGCTCCCCTTTTTGAAAGCGCACACCAGTACCTCCCCAGCAATTGCAGCATCCTGCACGCATGCTACAGCGAACACTAGTGTTCGTTTTGTTGGGAACCAATTAATCTACCAGTATATTTTTGGATTGTGGGAGGAAACCAACACAAGCACAAGAAAAACACAGTTATGGCCATAGTGGGAAAGAAACCCGTGAACTCATTTCTTTATAATAAGTTAATAAATTGTTTATTTTCCATATGTTAATTTGTTAGGCAAAGCTAGAAGATGAACCACTGAGGTTTCACCTAATACCCCTTTCACATCGCACTGAAAACCCGGTACCGACACGGCATATTGCAGTGTCTAAACGGGTCCGTGTGCGATGTGAAAGGTCCAATTGTGAATTAGCGGGTCGCCTGACCCGGTAAAAAAGAAGGGTTTTACCCGGGTTGATTACCGGGTCAGGTGCGGTGTGAATGGGAGCCGTGTCGATGCGACACGGTTCCCATTCACAGCATAGGGAGAGGCGGCACAGGAGATAAGCTCATCTCCCAGCGCCGCCTCCACCCCCGCTGCTCCCTCCGCTGCTCTGGCAACCGACCCGGTATATTGCCGGGTCGGAAAGCCAGCAGCGGAGCGCAAATGCCGGATCCCACCCGGTAAGTACATGTTTGTCTTACCGGGTAGGATCCGGCATTTGCGGTGTGAATGTGGGATAAGTCATTAGGGAAGTATATTAACTAACATACAGTATATCGGGTGTAAAGAAAACAACTTTTTATTTTGTTAAATGTATGCAAATAGAGACAAATGATAGACAAAGCTCCAGAGCGGGCAATTTTTTTTTACACCTTATGGGGAAAATAAAAATATTAGAGATATAGATACAGGTTGAGTATCCCATATCCAAATATTCCGAAATACGGAATATTCCGAAATACGGACTTTGTTGAGTGAGAGTGAGATAGTGAAACCTTTGTTTTCTGATGGCTCAATGTACACAAACTTTGTTTAATACACAAAGTTATTAAAAATATTGTATTAAATGACCTTCAGGCTGTGTGTATAAGGTGTATATGAAACAAATGAATTGTGTGAATGTACACACTTTGTTTAATGCACAAAGTTATAAAAAATATTGGCTAAAATGACCTTCAGGCTGTGTGTATAAGGTGTATATGAAACGTAAATGCATTCTGTGCTTAGACTTGGGTCCCATCACCATGATCTCTCATTATGGTATGCAATTATTCCAAAATACGGAAAAATCCCATATCCAAAATACCCCTGGTCCCGAGCATTTTGGATAAGGGAGACTCAACCTGTATCTATCACACCAGTACAGTATATTGCTGCCTGACAAACTTTTCAAAAGCCTCTCTACTAAGATCCTTCTTGTGTTAGCTAAAAAATGACTACTAATGGTAAACTCAGAATTATTACCAGCATGTAAATGAGTAACGGGATGGAAACGATCTCAGATACCCAGCCAAGCTATTATGTTGGATTTTTGAAAGCATACATGCACCAAAATAGGCAGCAATTTCCCAAAAGTGTAAGCACTAATCACACTCCAACTAAACAAAACCACAATTCGTTTTGCAAATAACCTATCCACCTACAACTACACAAAGCCAAGTCATTAACAGTTTGAAGGTTAACTGCCACCATAAGGTCTTACATGAGGCATTACATGTTTTTACCATCACATACAATAACGTTTAACACGATGCGGTCTCAAGCTGAATGACAGAGGGATCTATTAAGTAGGGAAAAGAGTGGAGAAGTTAGCCAGTGGAGAAGTTGCCCATGGCAACCAAGCAAACACTATAATTTAACACAGTATGCAAATTATAAATGTTACTTAAATGCTGGTTAGTTGCCATGGGCAACTTCCCCAATGCTTCATAAATAGACCCCTAAATCCAACAAATCAAGAGAACAGTAGGGAAATCAATAAAGCCTTGTAAAGAGTGAAGTTGCCCATAGCAACCATTCTACCTAGCAGTTAATAGAATGTTATACATTCTGGCTACAGTAGAAGCTGATTGAAGATGCACATAGCAACATCTCTTTAGAAGGCTTTATAGAAATATTAGGTGCGACAAATCAATGACATGGCCTACTCTGATATAATGGGTACATATATTACTAATAACATGCAAGAAAAGGCATTAAACGTTAGGACAGGAAGAAAATCATCGAAGGGGGAAAAAACCCAGCTGAAGAAAGATGGCAGAACAGCCACGGCGAGACAGCGGTGGGTGCAGAGACACTGCCGCCCGCAGCACAGAGCGCAGGTAGAGGAACATGACGGCTCTGTACCGGAGAGAGCGAGGCTCCCACGCAGCAATGTGTCACCGTCGTCTATAAAGGGACACTGGGTGGGGCGCGGGAGAATCGTGACAAAACGAGGCTCACACTGTACGATACCATAGGGAAGGAGCGTAACGTTACGGGCGGCCAGAGTCGGATACTTACAGGGCTATGCTTACTCATTGAAGATTGTATCTTAATCATACAGCCGGTTCCTAGGAAGAAGCGGAGCAGCCAGGCGGCGGACGGTGATGGAGCATACAGCAGTCGGCTGTTTCCCGTTGCTAGGGCGTCTTGTGGTGGGCTCCTATGACGGGCTAGATGCGGCCCCAACCTCCTTTCTCTAGCTTCTCCTCCGTGACCACTACACAGCATGGAACGCAGCTCACGCACAGTGACGCCTGGCCGCCTACGTCACACAGCCGCTATTATATACTGCATGTGACGCGTCACACTCTCCGGCCAATCACAGCGCAGCTCGTTGCCAGGAGAAGGGAGTTACGGCGGGAGACGTGCTTCTTTGACGTCAATCCGCTAAAAGCCGGTGCGAACCAGTTGAAGAATCAAAGTGCCCACGTCGTGTATAATGGGGGAGGGGCGCTGCGGAGGTGGAAGAGAGCGAGTGATTTCTTTGAGTACCAGCAATATTCTGTACACCCAGCGCAGTCCCTACGTGTAATGTACATATATAGTAGATCTATAGATACAGAGACAGATGAATATACTAATCTGCTTTGAAAAAACTAGTCTAGGGAGATTCTAACAGACCTTCCATCTAGATTCCATCAGGTACAAAATGCGCTGCTCGAAGACTTACCAAAGCAATGGACGCCCATCAGAGCAACTCAGTTGTTGCGCTGGTGACCTTTACTTTATACGCTCCAAAATGGGTGGTCTTCAGTATGCCGACTATCGGGATCCCAGCACACAGTATACCGGCGCCGGAATCCCGACAGCCGGCATGCCGATAGATATTCTCCCTCGCGGGGGTCCACGCCCCTCCTGGAGGGAGAATAAATAGCGTGCCACCGTGCCCGCAGTGTGGTGAGCGTAGCGAGCCCGCAAGGGGCTCATTTACGCTCGCCACGCTGTCGGTATGCCGGCGGTCGGGCTCCCGGCGCCGGTATGCTGCTCGCCGGGAGCCCGGCCGCCGGCATACCATACTACACCCCTCCAAAATAGATGGGGTTTTAGCCGGGAATAACGTGGCTGGTTAGGGCACCTAAACCACGGACTTTGCACACATTTGTTTTCGCAAGAACAAATGACATCCCCATGGTTAATGGGCATCTAAACGAAGCAACAATTGAATTGCTCTGGTTTTCACACGTAGTGGTAGGTGCGGGGGAAAACAATTGAATGGTCCCCCCCTCCCCTCTCCACCCCATTCACCTCTTTAGCGTACAATATGTGATAATTAGACATCACCTGGGATGGCATCAGCACTAATTGGTAAAAGTTACAGACCTCAAGGTCCCAATGCTTTTCTCCCAAATACACATCAGCATACATGAATTGTCTCCCAAATATTAAGATGTTTATGTAAGGGTGGTATTCATGTGACCGCCGGTCAGCTGACCGACAGTTACATGACCTCCTCCATGAGCCCGACGGCTCACTATCCGGATGGTCGGCATGCCGACCAAAAGGGACTATTTCCACTCGTGGGTGTCCACGACACCCATAGAGTGGGAATAGAACCCGTGGCGACCGCAGGTTGTCACCGAGCCCGCAAGGGGCTTGCTGCACTCGCCCCTCCCCGCCAAGATCCCGGCGTCGGTATGCTGCCGGGATCCCGGCGTCGGTAAGGTGACCGGCGGTCACCAGTACTACACCCTTATGTAATAGGGTCCCGCAGCGTTGCTAAAGAAATCCGGTTGTAGCCTGGAAAACAGCAAATCTCCATGTGCGTTTAGTAATAGAATGACCCTGACTACTCAAGAAGCTGTCATTCTATAACATTCCACACTGACACATACAAGTCATATTTTAGCCTTCAGAGAGACTACAGGGAACATTAATACAAAATTGCTGGAGTGCAGTGTCTCGATGCAGAGGACCACATATTTTTCTCTGACGTCCTAGTGGATGCTGGGTACTCCGTAAGGACCATGGGGAATAGACGGGCTCCGCAGGAGACTGGGCACTCTTAAAAGAAAGATTAGGTACTACATCTGGTGTGCACTGGCTCCTCCCTCTATGCCCCTCCTCCAGACCTCAGTTAGAATCTGTGCCCGGCCAGAGCTGGATGCACCTAGTGGGCTCTCCTGAGCTTACTAGAAAAGAAAGTATTTGTTAGGTTTTTTATTTTCAGTGAGATCTGCTGGCAACAGACTCACTGCTACGAGGGACTTAGGGGAGAGAAGCAAACCTACCTGCTTGCAGCTAGCTTGTGCTTCTAAGGCTACTGGACACCATTAGCTCCAGAGGGATCGAACACAGGGCCCGACCTCGATCGTCCGTTCCCGGAGCCGCGCCGCCGTCCCGCTTGCAGAGCCAGAAGACGGAAGATTCCAGGAGAAAATCGGCGGCTGAAGACTCCGGTCTTCAATAAGGTAGCGCACAGCACTGCAGCTGTGCGCCATTGCTCCCACAGCACACCACACGCTCCGGTCACTGGTGGGTGCAGGGCACTGGGGGGGGGGGGGGGGCGCCCTGGGCTGCAATATGTATATTTTACTTGGCAAAATGCACATAATACAGTTTTAAACTGTATATGTGCCTAATACCCGCCATAAATATTATTAAAAAAGCGGGAGAAGCCCGCCGCTGAAGGGGCGGGGCTATCTTCCTCAGCACAGCCAGCGCCATTTTCTCTTCACAGCTCCGCTGGAAGGACGCACCCCAGGCTCTCCCCTGCAGTATACACTACGGAAAGGGTAAAAAAGAGAGGGGGGGGCACATAAATTTAGGCGCAAAAGGTGATATAAGCAGCTATTGGGGGGAAAATTCACTTTGTATTAGTGTAAATCCCTCTGTTATATAGCGCTCTGGTGTGTGCTGGCATACTCTCTCTCTGTCTCCCCAAAGGACTTTGTGGGTTCCTGTCCTCAGTCAGAGCATTCCCTGTGTGTGTGTGCGGTGTGTCGGTACGGCTGTGTCGACATGTTTGATGACGATGCTTACGTGGAGGCGGAGCAGGAGCCGATAAGTGTGATGTCGCCCCCTGCGGGGCCGACACCAGAGTGGATGGATATGTGGAAGGTATTAACCGACAGTGTCAACTCCTTGCATAAAAGGTTCGATGACGTAACAGCTTTGGGACAGCCGGCATCTCAGCCCGCGCCTGCCCAAGCGTCTCAGAGGCCATCAGGGGCTCAAAAACGCCCGCTACCTCAGATGGCAGACACAGATGTCGACACGGAGTCTGACTCCAGTGTCGACGAGGATGAGACAAATGTACAATCCACAAGGGCCATCCAATGCATGATTACGGCTATGAAAAATGTGTTGCACATTTCTGACATTAACCCGGTTACCACTAAAAAGGGTATTATGTTTGGGGAGAAAAAGCAGCCAGTGACTTTTCCCCCATCTGATGAGTTAAATGAATTGTGTGAAGAAGCGTGGTGTTCCCCAGATAAGAAATTAGTGATTTCTAAGCGGTTACTAATGGCGTACCCTTTCCCACCAACGGACAGGTTGCGTTGGGAAACATCCCCTAGGGTGGACAAGGCGCTCACACGCTTATCAAAAAAGGTGGCACTGCCGACTCAGGATACGGCCGCCTTAAAGGAGCCTGCAGATAGAAAGCAGGAGGCTATCCTGAAGTCTGTGTATACACACTCAGGTACTATACTGAGACCTGCTATTGCTTCAGCATGGATGTGTAGTGCTGCAGCAGCATGGTCTGATTCCCTGTCAGATAACATTGATTCCCTTGACAGGGATACTATTTTGCTAACCATAGAGCATATTAAAGACGTAGTCTTATATATGAGGGATGCACAGAGGGACATTTGCCGGCTGGCATCTAGAATTAATGCAATGTCCATTTCTGCCAGGAGAGTATTATGGACTCGGCAGTGGACAGGTGATGCTGATTCTAAAAGGCACATGGAAGTTTTGCCTTATAAGGGTGAGGAATTGTTTGGGGACGATCTCTCGGACCTCGTATCCACAGCTACAGCTGGGAAGTCGACTTTTTTACCTCAGGTTCCCTCACAGCCTAAGAAGCACCGTATTATCAAGTACAGCCCTTTCGGCCCCAGAAAGGCAAGCAGGTCAGAGGCGCGTCCTTTCTGCCCAGAGGCAGGGGTAGAGGGAAAACGCTGCACCAGACAGCCATTTCCCAGGAACAAAAATCCACCCCTGCTTCCACTAAGTCCACCGCATGACGCTGGGGCTCCACAGGTGGAGCCAGGTGCGGTGGGGGCCCGTCTCCGGATCTTCAGCGACCAGTGGGTTCGCTCACAGGTGGATCTCTGGGTTCTACAAGTGGTATCTCAGGGATACAAGCTAGAGTTCGAGACGTCTCCCCCTCGCCGTTACCTCAAATCAGCCTTGCCAGCTACTCCCAAGGAAAGGGAGGTAGTACTGGCGGTGTCACGATCCGGGTATCTGGACGCCATTTCTTACCCATCAGATGCCTCCTAAGGCTGGCTCAGCGCTCCAGGACCGGATCCCATCTGTTATCCTAATGTTCACATTCCTGCATCCTCTCCTGTCTCTCTGAGACGCTGTCACAGTAACGCCTTATTACATCTGGCATGGCGTCTCCCGCGGCCTCCGCCGCCGTCCCTGAGCTTCTGCATGCAGAGTGTCAGAGTGGCGATTACGTCAGCCGCGGCCTCCGCTGTGTCCGCGTGGTTGGATGTGCACTTGTCAGCCTGGCGTCTCCTGTCTCCAGTGGCCGGCGCCGCCATTACTGTTTTCATTACCACATGGATTACAAACCAAACTTCCCTCCAAGTGTCTGCATGGGCGCAGCCATCTTGGATTCTGTCAGCTGATCATTTCCACCAATCTGTTCTCAGTATTGATAATCTGCATAATTGCCTAGCCAATCCCTTCCTTGCTGCAGGTATAAATACACTGTGCCTGAGCAAGGAAGGCGTCAGTGCTTTGGTTGTCAAACCTAGTTCCTGTTTGTCTCTCTCCTGTGATTGTCTTCCAGGTTCCAGCTCCTGTCTCAAGACTTCCACCATAGAGACCCGCACCAGCATTCCACCTGCGGTGTAGCCTGACTCTCCAATCCATTGTGGATTCATCTGTTTCCAGCTACAACATTTCCTGCTTCCAGCTCAGCTTCCAGCAGAGTACAGCTTCCCTTAAAGGGCCGGTGTCCTTTCTACACTTTACCACTCTCCACCGGTATTATTATTTCTCCGCTCTCAAGTTCTACATTTCAGTTCATATTTCATCGCTCCCAAGTTCATTTATTATTTAACTGGTTCCAGCCAGTATCCACTCCGTGCTAACAACAGTCTGGTTCCAGCCAGTAACCACAGCAGCTGTTTTACCTTCAGCAACCCAGCTTTTCCTGGAACACCAGCTGGCACAATCCTGGGTTATCTCCATTGCTACAGTCGGGCCTGGTAAGGACTTTCCATCTAGAAGATCATAAGAACTATCTCACACTACCAGTGCCCTGTGGCTCCTGCCATCCTGTAGTACCCAGGAACTGTATTTATTATTTGCTGACTTTTACGTTTTCTTTTACTGCTGCTGTGTTGCGGAGTTGTCATAATAAACATCATTGACTTTTATCTAAGTTGTCGTGGTCACGCCTTCGGGCAGTTATTATTCATGTTACTTACATGTCCAGGGGTCTGATACAACCTCCCAGGTTCCGGTACATCTCAGCCCCTACAACTGAGGCTGCCTCCCGTCAGCTCAGGCCCTCAGTTGTGACAGTAAGCACTGACCTAATGAATCCAGCCGGAGACCAGGATCAAGCGGCCAGGCCGATGCAAGAACTGGCAGCCCGACTAGAACATCAGGAGGCTGCACAGGGCCACATCATCCGCTGTCTCCAGGATCTCTCTACTCGGCTGGATGGGATTCAGACAACTCTCCGTGGATCAGGCGCATCTGGTGCGTCAACCACAGTGACTCCAGCTATAACCCCACCCACCTTACCCATTTCTGCTCCACGTCTTCATCTTCCAACGCCAGCAAAATTTGACGGATCTCCAAGATTCTGCAGGGGATTTCTCAACCAGTGTGAGATTCAGTTTGAGCTACAACCTGGCAATTTTCCCAGTGACCGTACAAAAATTGCCTACATCATCTCTCTTCTCAGTGGCTCCGCCCTTGACTGGGCATCACCGTTATGGGAGAGGTCCGACACCCTGCTATCTTCTTACACTGCATTCGTGTCAACATTCAGGCGCATCTTCGACGAGCCAGGCCGGGTAACCTCAGCTTCATCCGAGATTCTCCGTTTACGCCAGGGGTCACGTACTGTAGGACAATATCTGATACAGTTCCAGATCCTGGCATCCGAACTGGCATGGAACGACGAGGCCCTGTATGCTGCATTCTGGCATGGCTTATCTGAGCTTATTAAAGATGAGTTAGCTACCAGAGACTTACCTTCTAAGTTAGATGAGCTAATCTCACTCTGCACGAAAGTTGATTTACGTTTCAGAGAGAGAGCAACTGAGCGTGGAAGATCATCTGCTCCAAAATCTTCTGCTCCTCCTCCTCGTCAACTGTCACCATCTAAAGATGAGCCCATGCAAATTGTCCGTTCCCGTTTAACTCCTGCTGAGCGCCGAAGACGTCTCTCTGAGTCTCTTTGTCTTTACTGTGCAGCTCCGTCTCACACCATCAATGCCTGTCCCGAACGTCCGGGAAAACTCCAAACCCTAGCTCGCCCAGGAGAGGGCCGGCTAGGAGTAATGATCTCCTCTCCATCTCCTCATGATTGTAATCTCCCAGTCTCGCTTCAAGTTGCTCAACGTTATCGGAACGTCATTGCTCTCCTTGATTCCGGAGCAGCTGGGAACTTTATTACTGAAGCCTATGTTAAACGGTGGTCCCTACCCACCGAGAGACTTCCTTCCTCCTTTTCCTTAACTGCCGTGGATGGCAGTAAAATTTTTGATACTGTTATTGCTCTAAGGACTCTACCAGTTCGTCTGAGAGTGGGAGTTCTTCATTCCGAACTTATTTCACTTTTAGTGATTCCAAGAGCCACACATCCTGTGGTCCTGGGCCTTCCATGGCTCCGTCTTCACAATCCTACAATTGATTGGACGACTACGCAAATCCTGGCATGGGGTTCCTCCTGTGCAGAGACATGTTTGTTTAAAGTATTGCCTGTCTGTTCTTCCTCCCCCAGGTCGTCTGATGTTCCACCTCCTCCATATCAAGATTTCACGGATGTGTTCAGTAAAGCTTCTGCTGATATCCTTCCTCCTCATAGAGAATGGGACTGCCCGATTGATCTCGTTCCAGGGAAGGTTCCACCTCGAGGCCGAACTTATCCGTTGTCTCTGCCTGAGACGCATTCTATGGAGGAATACATTAAAGAGAACCTAGCAAAGGGGTTCATTCGACCTTCTTCTTCCCCAGCCGGCGCAGGCTTCTTTTTTGTAAAAAAGAAAGATGGTGGTCTGCGGCCGTGCATCGACTACAGAGGTTTGAACGACATTACCATCAAGAACCGTTATCCTTTACCCCTGATTACTGAGCTCTTTGACAGAGTTAGCGGAGCTACCATCTTTACAAAGCTGGACTTGCGAGGTGCATACAATCTCATCCGGATCCGTGAGGGTGACGAGTGGAAGACCGCCTTTAACACCCGTGACGGACATTATGAGTACCTCGTCATGCCCTTCGGATTGAGCAATGCTCCAGCTGTCTTCCAGCATTTTGTCAATGAGATTTTCAGAGACATTCTATACCGTCATGTCGTGGTCTATCTAGACGATATCCTCATTTTTGCCAACGATTTAGAGGAACATCGTTTTTGGGTTAAAGAGGTTCTGTCCCGTCTCCGTGTCAATCATCTCTATTGCAAATTAGAAAAATGCGTCTTTGAAGTCAAGTCCATTCCGTTTCTAGGGTACATTGTGTCCGGTTCCGGACTAGAGATGGATCCTGAGAAACTACAAGCAATTCAGAATTGGCCGGTACCCTTAACCCTCAAAGGGGTCCAGAGGTTCTTAGGGTTCGCCAATTATTACCGAAAGTTTATACGAGACTTTTCCACCATTGTGGCGCCTATTACTGCTTTCACCAAGAAGGGTGCTAACCCGTCCAAGTGGTCTGAAGAAGCCATGCAAGCTTTTCATCTTTTAAAACAGAGGTTCATCTCTGCGCCTGTCCTGAAACAGCCTGACATCGACTCTCCTTTCATCCTAGAGGTGGATGCCTCCTCCGTTGGAGTAGGAGCGGTGTTATCTCAGAGGGCTAAAGATGGCCATTTACATCCTTGCAGTTTCTTCTCCCGGAAGTTCTCCCCAGCTGAGCGCAACTATGCCATTGGTGACCAGGAGTTGCTAGCCATCAAGCTCGCTCTAGAAGAGTGGAGGTATCTGTTGGAGGGAGCTTCTCATTTAATCACCATACTTACAGACCACAAGAACCTTTTATACCTGAAGGGCGCACAATGTCTCAACCCTCGTCAGGCCAGATGGGCACTTTTCTTTTCCAGGTTCGACTTTAAACTCCAGTTCTGTCCGGGCTCTCAGAATCGCAAGGCCGATGCCCTTTCCCGCTCATGGGAGCAAGAAAATGAGTCAGAGTCTTCAGACAAGCATCCTATTATAAATCCGTTGGCATTCTCCACGGTAGGGATGGACTCTACGCCCCCATCAGGGAAAAGTTTTGTGAAGCCGATGCTAAGGAAGAAGCTCATGCATTGGGCCCATGCTTCCCGTTTTGCCGGACATACAGGTATCCAAAAAACCCTGGAGTTTATCTCTAGGTCCTATTGGTGGCCAACTCTGAAAAAGGACGTCTTGGAGTTTATTGCATCTTGCCCAAAGTGTGCCCAACATAAAGTATCCCGCCAGTCGCCTGCGGGGCAACTGGTTCCACTATCCGTTCCCCGTCGACCATGGACCCACTTGTCGATGGATTTCATTACAGACTTACCCATGTGCAACAAGTTCAATACCATCTGGGTGGTAGTTGACCGGTTCACCAAGATGGCACACTTCATTCCTCTCACCGGTCTTCCGTCAGCTTCCAAGTTGGCTCAAGTATTCATACAAGAGATCTTCCGACTCCACGGTCTTCCTGAAGAAATTATCTCAGATCGAGGAGTTCAATTCACAGCCAAATTCTGGCGAAGTTTATGTCAAGTCCTCCAAGTCAAGCTAAAGTTTTCCACGGCTTACCATCCTCAGACCAATGGTCAAACCGAGAGGGTGAATCAGGACTTGGAGGCCTTCCTCCGCATCTATGTGTCCTCCTCTCAAGATGACTGGGTTCAATTACTTCCCTGGGCCGAGTTCTGTCATAACAACCAGTATCATTCTTCATCTGCTTCAACACCATTCTTCACTAACTTTGGATTCCACCCTAAAGTTCCTGAGTTCCAACCGCTTCCAGCAACTTCTGTTCCCGCAGTGGATATCACCTTGCATCAGTTTGCCAATATCTGGAAGAGCGTACGATCAGCTCTGCTCAAGGCATCGTTCAGGTACAAGAAGTTTGCGGATAAGAAGCGTCGAGCAGTTCCTGCTCTCAAGGTGGGTGATCGGGTATGGTTATCCACGAAGAATTTGAGGTTAAGAGTTCCCAGTATGAAGTTTGCACCTCGCTATATCGGTCCTTTCAAGATTGAACAAGTCATCAATCCTGTTGCTTACAGACTCCAGTTGCCTCCCTTCTTAAAAATACCCAGGACATTCCATGTTTCCCTGTTGAAACCGCTGATCTTGAATCGGTTTCATTCCTCACTTCCTCCAACTCCGAAAGTCCAAACTCAACGAGGCGTTGAGTATGAAGTGGCCAAGATCCTGGACTCACGTCACCGTTACGGTCAACTACAATATCTTATTGACTGGAAGGGTTATGGTCCTGAGGAACGTTCATGGACCAATGCTTCTGATGTCCATGCTCCTGCCTTGGTCCGGAGATTCCATTCCAAGTTTCCTCAAAAGCCAAAGAAGTGTCCTGGGGCCACTCCTAAAGGGGGGGGGTGCTGTCACGATCCGGGTATCTGGACGCCATTTCTTACCCATCAGATGCCTCCTAAGGCTGGCTCAGCGCTCCAGGACCGGATCCCATCTGTTATCCTAATGTTCACATTCCTGCATCCTCTCCTGTCTCTCTGAGACGCTGTCACAGTAACGCCTTATTACATCTGGCATGGCGTCTCCCGCGGCCTCCGCCGCCGTCCCTGAGCTTCTGCATGCAGAGTGTCAGAGTGGCGATTACGTCAGCCGCGGCCTCCGCTGTGTCCGCGTGGTTGGATGTGCACTTGTCAGCCTGGCGTCTCCTGTCTCCAGTGGCCGGCGCCGCCATTACTGTTTTCATTACCACATGGATTACAAACCAAACTTCCCTCCAAGTGTCTGCATGGGCGCAGCCATCTTGGATTCTGTCAGCTGATCATTTCCACCAATCTGTTCTCAGTATTGATAATCTGCATAATTGCCTAGCCAATCCCTTCCTTGCTGCAGGTATAAATACACTGTGCCTGAGCAAGGAAGGCGTCAGTGCTTTGGTTGTCAAACCTAGTTCCTGTTTGTCTCTCTCCTGTGATTGTCTTCCAGGTTCCAGCTCCTGTCTCAAGACTTCCACCATAGAGACCCGCACCAGCATTCCACCTGCGGTGTAGCCTGACTCTCCAATCCATTGTGGATTCATCTGTTTCCAGCTACAACATTTCCTGCTTCCAGCTCAGCTTCCAGCAGAGTACAGCTTCCCTTAAAGGGCCGGTGTCCTTTCTACACTTTACCACTCTCCACCGGTATTATTATTTCTCCGCTCTCAAGTTCTACATTTCAGTTCATATTTCATCGCTCCCAAGTTCATTTATTATTTAACTGGTTCCAGCCAGTATCCACTCCGTGCTAACAACAGTCTGGTTCCAGCCAGTAACCACAGCAGCTGTTTTACCTTCAGCAACCCAGCTTTTCCTGGAACACCAGCTGGCACAATCCTGGGTTATCTCCATTGCTACAGTCGGGCCTGGTAAGGACTTTCCATCTAGAAGATCATAAGAACTATCTCACACTACCAGTGCCCTGTGGCTCCTGCCATCCTGTAGTACCCAGGAACTGTATTTATTATTTGCTGACTTTTACGTTTTCTTTTACTGCTGCTGTGTTGCGGAGTTGTCATAATAAACATCATTGACTTTTATCTAAGTTGTCGTGGTCACGCCTTCGGGCAGTTATTATTCATGTTACTTACATGTCCAGGGGTCTGATACAACCTCCCAGGTTCCGGTACATCTCAGCCCCTACAACTGAGGCTGCCTCCCGTCAGCTCAGGCCCTCAGTTGTGACAGGCGGCAATTCACAAGCTGTACCTCCAGCAGGTGATAATCAAAGTTCCCCTCCTTCAACAGGGACGGGGTTACTATTCCACAATGTTTGTGGTACCGAAACCAGACGGTTCGGTAAGACCCATTCTAAATTTGAAATCCTTGAACACTTATATAAGGAAGTTCAAGTTCAAAATGGAATCGCTCAGGGCGGTTATTGCAAGCCTGGAAGAGGGGGATTTTATGGTGTCGCTGGACATCAAGGATGCTTACCTACATGTCCCCATTTACCCACCTCACCAGGAGTACCTCAGGTTTGTGGTACAGGACTGCCATTACCAATTCCAGACGTTGCCGTTTGGTCTGTCCACAGCACCGAGGGTATTTACCAAGGTAATGGCCGAAATGATGATACTCCTTCGAAAGAAGGGAGTTATAATTATCCCGTACTTGGACGATCTCCTTATAAAGGCAAGGTCCAAGGAGCAGTTGTTGGTCGGAGTAGCACTATCTCAGGAAGTGCTACAACAGCACGGCTGGATTCTGAATATCCCAAAGTCGCAGCTGGTTCCTACGACGCGTCTGCTGTTCTTGGGCATGATTCTGGACACAGAACAGAAGAAGGTGTTTCTCCCGGAGGAGAAGGCCAAGGAGTTGTCATCTCTGGTCAGAGACCTCCTGAAACCAAAACAGGTGTCGGTGCATCACTGCACGTGAGTCCTGGGAAAGATGGTAGCTTCTTACGAAGCAATTCCCTTCGGCAGGTTCCATGCAAGGATCTTTCAGTGGGATCTGTTAGACAAGTGGTCCGGATCGCATCTTCAGATGCATCAGCTGATCACCCTGTCCCCGAGGGCCAGGGTGTCTCTGCTGTGGTGGCTGCAGAGTGCTCATCTTCTCGAGGGCCGCAGATTCGGCATTCAGGACTGGGTCCTGGTGACCACGGATGCAAGCCTCCGAGGTTGGGGGGCAGTCACTCAGGGAAGAAACTTCCAAGGACAATGGTCGAGTCAGGAGACTTCCCTACACATAAATATTCTGGAACTAAGGGCCATTTACAATGCCCTAAGTCAAGCAGAACCCCTGCTTCAAAACCAGCCGGTGCTGATTCAGTCAGACAACATCACGGCTGTCGCCCATGTAAACCGACAGGGCGGCACAAGAAGCAGGATGGCGATGGCAGAAGCCACAAGGATTCTCCGATGGGCGGAGAATCACGTGCTAGCACTGTCAGCAGTGTTCATTCCGGGAGTGGATAACTGGGAAGCAGACTTCCTCAGCAGGCACGATCTCCACCCGGGAGAGTGGGGACTTCATCCAGAAGTCTTCCAGCTGATTGTAAAGCATTGGGAAAGGCCACAGGTGGACATGATGGCGTCCCGCCTCAACAAAAAGCTAAAAAGATATTGCGCCAGGTCAAGGGACCCTCAGGCGATAGCTGTGGACGCTCTAGTGACACCGTGGATGTACCAGTCGGTTTATGTGTTCCCTCCTCTTCCTCTCATACCAAAGGTACTGAGGATAATAAGAAAGAGAGGAGTAAGAACTATACTCATCGTTCCGGATTGGCCAAGAAGAACTTGGTACCCGGAGCTACAAGAAATGATCTCAGAGGACCCTCTGCCGCTCCGACAGGACCTGCTACAGCAGGGGCCCTGTCTGTTCCAAGACTTACCACGGCTGCGTTTGACGGCATGGCGGTTGAACGCCGGATCCTAATGGAAAAGGGCATTCCGGTTGAAGTCATTCCTACGCTGATAAAAGCTAGGAAGGATGTGACTGCAAAACATTATCACCGCATATGGCGAAAATATGTTGCTTGGTGTGAGGCCATGAAGGCCCCAACAGAGGAATTTCAGCTGGGTCGATTTCTGCACTCGCTACAGTCAGGAGTGACTATGGGCCTAAAATTGGGATCCATTAAAGTCCAGATTTCGGCCCTGTCTATTTTCTTTCAGAAAGAACTGGCTTCACTGCCTGAAGTTCAGACGTTTGTTAAGGGAGTGCTGCATATTCAGCCCCCTTTTGTGCCTCCAGTGGCACCTTGGGATCTCAACGTAGTGTTGGATTTCCTAAAATCACATTGGTTTGAGCCACTTCATACCGTGGAGTTGAAGTATCTCACGTGGAAGGTAGTCATGCTGTTGGCCTTGGCCTCAGCTAGGCGTGTGTCAGAATTGGCGGCTTTGTCCTGTAAAAGCCCATATCTGATTTTCCATATGGACAGGGCAGAATTGAGGACTCGTCCCCAATTTCTCCCGAAGGTAATATCAGCGTTTCATTTGAACCAACCTATTGTGGTGCCTGCGGCTACTCGGGACTTGGAGGATTCCAAGTTGCTGGACGTAGTCCGGCCCCTGAAAATCTATGTTTCCAGGACGGCTAGAGTCAGAAAAACTGACTCGCTGTTTATCCTGCATGCACCCAACAAGCTGGGTGCTCCTGCTTCTAAGCAGACTATTGCTCGCTGGATCTGTAGCATGATTCAACTTGCACATTCTGCGGCTGGACTGCCGCATCCTAAATCAGTAAAAGCCCATTCCACGAGGAAGGTGGGCTCTTCTTGGGCGGCTGCCCGAGGGGTCTCGGCTTTACAACTTTGCCGAGCTGCTACTTGGTCGGGATCAAACACTTTTGCAAAATTCTACAAGTTTGATACCCTGGCTGAGGAGGACCTTGAGTTTGCTCATTCGGTGCTGCAGAGTCATCCGCACTCTCCCGCCCGTTTGGGAGCTTTGGTATAATCCCCATGGTCCTTACGGAGTACCCAGCATCCACTAGGACGTCAGAGAAAATAAGAATTTACTCACCGGTAATTCTATTTCTCGTAGTCCGTAGTGGATGCTGGGAGCCCGTACCAAGTGCGGACTTTCTGCAATACTTTTATATAGTTATTGCTTAACTATAGGGTTATTGTTCTGAGCCATCTGTTGAATGAGGCTCAGTTGTTGTTCATACTGTTAACTGGGTATAGTTATCACAAGTTGTACGGTGTGATTGGTGTGGCTGGTATGAGTCTTACCCTGGATTCCAAATCCTTTCCTAGTAATGTCAGCTCTTCCGGGCACAGTTTCCCTAACTGAGGTCTGGAGGAGGGGCATAGAGGGAGGAGCCAGTGCACACCAGATGTAGTACCTAATCTTTCTTTTAAGAGTGCCCAGTCTCCTGCGGAGCCCGTCTATTCCCCATGGTCCTTACGGAGTACCCAGCATCCACTACGGACTACGAGAAATAGAATTACCGGTGAGTAAATTCTTATTATCAGTGTATTTGTGCACTTCCATAATATAATATATGGGAGGAGATCAAGGCAGGGACACCCTCCCCTGGGGTATATGTGCACTTCCAAACATACACCAGCCAGGAAACAGTACACCAGTCCAGGATTTTTCTGCAATCTAGTCATAGCTAGTTTTATTGCGCAGAACAAAAACACAAAACAAAAATAAATCGTAGCCTATATGGGCACTAACTAAACATGTTCCCTCTCTCAAAAGATGGTAGGACCTAGTGCCCCTACCACAAGCATAGGCATATACATAGTACTCATGGTCAGTAAATCACAGTGGGGTACGTGTAAGAAGTGTCAATATTGGGGAGAAGTGGTATCAGCGCACGTTATGTGCACTGATACCCATGTATTACAGCAGCGATGGGTGCTGTATGACAGGGCTCAATGTATGAACGGTCAGTGCTGACACCTGCAGCTATCAATTTCAACAGCTGCAGGTGTCGTTGCCCATACACCACAGCCAGGGACAGCCCTGTCCCAGGCTGTGCCAGCTCTTGGCTTCATGTGAGATCTTGCAAGATCTCACGCATGCACAGTGAGCCAGCTGGAGGGGAGGGACTCAGCTCATCAGCACTAGGCTGATGCGCTGTTGCTGCTGGCTGGCATCCCACTTCTCGTTAAAGAGGCAAAACGGGAAGAGTAATATCCGGACAATACATGCCAGCAGGGGCGTAACTAGAACTTTGTTGCTCCCCCCCTCCCATTTGGCACAAGAGTTTTGAAAAAACACACTAGGAGGTGAAATTCCCAAAGACCTCGGCTTCTAAATATTACTTCCTCTCCTCCAGGGGCCTACAATAAAATCACTATTAAGACATCTTAATAATGCAGCAAAAGCTGTCATTCCAGTACACTGGAAGTCAGCTTCCATTCCTTCAATGAAAGAATGGTTCAGAAGAATCGAATAATACATGGATATGGAAGATACTACCTCCCCACTTAGAGATAATACTTCTGACTTTATTTCTACCTGGCTCTCATGGTTAGAATTTAAAGAGACCCACCTAGATTCTAGTCCAGGGGTTCTCAAACTCGGTCCTCAGGACCCCACACAGTGCATGTTTTGCAGGTAACCCAGCAAGTGCACAGGTGTATTAATTACTCACTGACACATTTTAAAAGGTCCACAGGTGGAGCTAATTATTTCACCTGTGATTCTGTTAGGAGACCTGCAAAACATGCACTGTGTGGGGTCTGTACACAATTTTTCTTCCACATTGAATGAAAAAAAAACCCACACATTTGCTCCACATTGAAAAACATACCAAACACTGCCAGCTCAGTCACTTAGCACCCCAATGTGGCGTAGTACAAGCCATTACCTACTGGCTGACTGCTACTCATCCTCTCAGCACCGCACAGCTGGATTCCAGTTCCAGTCTTCAGTGAAGCTATGGGGTCAGTCATTAGATTACTTTTGGTGGAGACAACGCACAGCAATGTACAATGTCACACTGCCGACAAGAAGAAACACTAATCCATTGGGGATCACTATTCTCTTCTCCAGCCCTACTGCATCAGTGTGCAGTTCTTTAATATTTATCTGTACCACATGTGAGGCCAGCTCATTGTAAACATTGTGTCCTTGTTTTGGCCTGCACAATGACTAGTCTTGTGGTCTTGCAGTGCTGGGGACCAGTGTTATATATTTGTATATTCTCCATATTCATGTCAAATTTAGACCTACTGTAGTGCACGGACATTTGATGTAGGGACCTATTGTAAATGCACGGGATGCTGATGACATACTTGCCTACCTGACCCTCTCCATGAGGGAGAAAATGCCCTGTTCCTGGACTTTCCTGGTAATGTATGATTGCCATCACCTGTGGTGAGCTAGTTAATTGATAAGAAAGGTGTTTCACCACAGGTGATGGCAATCATACATTACCAGGAAAGTCCAGGAACAGAGCATTTTCTCCCTCATGGAGAGGGTCAGGTAGGCAAGTATGGCTGATGATGATGTAATAAATGTTTCTGTGTCCAGTAGAATATATTCACACTTCCCGTGTAGGTACTGTACATGGGTAATACAGTATTGATAAGGGGTTGGAGCAACAAGGATTGGGCACCCTGTCCAGCTGGGGATGTGACAGTATGGCCTTTCCTAGCGGGGAGGTGCACATTATGTGAAGACTGAGAAATTGCTGTAGTAACGCAGATGTTCAGCCTTCATGTTACTCTGCATGACAGTGGGAATGAGGGGTGCGCAATGTGACATGCCAGCAGCAGGGATTAGGGGGTGCAGTGTGACATGCCAGTGGCGGGGAGAAGGGGTGACCAGTGCGATATGTCAGCAGCACGGAGGAGGAGTGCACAGTGTGACATGCCAGCGGCAGGGATGAGGGGTGCGCAATGTGACATGCCAGCGTCAGGTAGGAGGGATGCCCAATGTGACATGCCAACAGCGAGCATGAGGGGTGTGCAGTGTGACATGCCAGCAGCAGGGAGGAGGCGTGTGCAGCGTGACATGCCAGCAGCAGGGATGAGGGATGCGCATTGTGACATGCCAACTGCAGGGACAAAGGGTGCTGCAATGTGACATGCCAGCAGTGGGTATGCAGGAAGCACAATCACGTGAAAGCCGGCGGCAGGGACAAGTAATGTGAGTGGGAAACGGAGCAGTTTCTGCGTAAGGTTGGGTGGTTGCTTGCGGGGTCCGTCAGCAGAGGGGGCATGGTCACAGCGTTTCACCCGAAAATAGTCTATGGCTTTGTCAGGGGTGTTTGTTGTCCCTTGTTCCCTGCTGCTACTGCCCAATCAGTGTGTGACTGGGTGCAGGGGAGTGGTGGGCCCTAGAGGTAGCTGGGGCCCCATATCAGCTGCATCCCCTGCACCAGTGGCAGTTACGCCACTGCATGCCAGTATCATACATTTACCCCAGTATCTCATAACAAGTCTGCTGCCTGTCCCCCCAAGTAATGAGAACCCAAGTAAAGCGCACACCTTTATTGGCCTCTACAGATGCAAGCACTAATTAGCCTGATCTCAGGCTGAAGGCCTGAAGACCTGAAATGGGCCAAATAGATGGAGCCAGCCCTCTTTCTCCATCCACACCCCCAGGACCCCTTAACCTGCTGTTACGAAAGCCCAAAACAATCTTAGACATTTTTCTGTGTTTTAAAGTCGTATAGGTCAGAAACCTTTGACAAACACTGTATATCCCCCATGTACAGTGCTTTCATCACACACACATATATGTACTAGCATGGCACATGTGAGACAATTACTGTTGTACATTCTAGCATAAATAGCTTTAATTTCCATGTAATAAAAATATTTATACTAGGTTATTGCTTGTTCATATATTCTGATTTTTTACATAGTATACTGTTGCCAGGCGACGCTTCTATTTGTAAAATAATAGGGTGTTGTGTGGTTGTGGCACTGTGTGTGTATTTTTTTCTTTACATTTCTGCTGTCATAATTTTGGCATATGGGTTCACTGCAGCTTAAGACACTGGGGTATAGATGGGTGGATGAGTGGAGCCGGAACTTTAAATTTAGAAGTGTGACTGGCTCCTTCCTTTTTATACCCCTTCAGCCTCAGTTTTAGTGCCTGCACGAGCTGGTCACTCTGGGCTGTTTTCCAGTCCTTTGTTTTTTATTTTATATTTTATTACAGCAGTGAGGACAGGCATACAGCAAGGCTGCTGATGTCTGCCAGTGTCTTGTAAGCTGCCGGGTGGGGGTTCCATAACCGCTTAGTGAGGCTGATGTCCAGGTCCCCAGCTATCTGATACCTGTCTCATGGGGACCCACTGCAGCTTACAGTGGCTTGTGTCTGGGTCCCCACGGCCCACTGCACACCTCCAGATGGCAATGCAATGATGAGCAGCCCCACCAACCTTACTAGCAAAGTGAGACTGGGTATGCACACGCTGTTCTGAGCGGGCTTTTGCTGGCATGCCTATTGGCCCAGCTTCCTTCAGTCCCTGCAGTCCCACTCCTCTGGCATGTTCAAAACTCAAACACTGTCCAACACCACTCCAGCAGAGCTATAGAGTGCAGCTTCAGATCCAGCACACAGACCTGCTGCTGCAAAAGGGGCCATGAATCATAGGGCCTGATTCTGAGTTGGAGGCAGTTGCTGCCTTCTTTTGCGTCTTTTGCTGCAGTTGTGTCCGTGATTTTATGCTAATGCTGCTACAAAGTCCTTTTGTCTTAGACCCCACCATTGGTCGCACCACTGAAACTTTCAACAGCACTATGCTAAGCCAAATCATCCGTCTGAGTATGGCCTCCAATGTGAGAGATACAGCTTCTCTATGCGCAACCACTTTCAGCAACACACCGGTATCGCTTCATCTATTACATCTGCGTCTGACTAGCCCAACCTTATGTAACTGCCTAGGAACGCCCAACTCATAAGCCCATAAAAACTGCCATAGCATTTTGTTCTGATACTAAACTTGTACTTATTGGGGGTAATTCAGAGTTGATCGCAGCAGCAAATTTGTTAGCAGTTGGGCAAAACCACGTGGCAGGTGTGGAAGATATAACATCTGCAGAGAGAGTTAGATTTGGGTGGGTTATTTTGTTTCTGTGCAGGGTAAATCCTGTCAGCTTTATTTTTACACTGCAATTTAGATTTCAGTTTCAACACACTCCACCCAAATCTAACTCTCTCTGCACATGTTATATCTGCCCCCCCATGCAGTGCACATGGTTTTGCCCAACTGCTTCTTAGGCTACTGGACACCATTATCTCCAGAGGGTATGATCACTTGGTATAGCCTAGCTGCTCGTTCCCGTAGTCGTGCCGTCGTCCCCCTCACAGAGCCAGAAGAAAGAAGCCGGGAGAGTAACCGAAGTACAGAAGACTTCACTAAAGATGGCAGAAGACTTCAGTCTCAGAGGTACCGCGCAGCGGTCGCGCTGTGCACCATTGCTCCCACACACAAGCGACACTACAAGGGTGCAGGGGGCACAGCAAATTTGGTGTTGATTATTACTTATAAAAAGCGCTCACAGGTCTGGGGCATTATATATACTTTCAGACCGGGATAGGCGCTGGGTGTGAGCTGGCAAACTCCCTCTGTGTTTCTCTAATAGGCCTTATTGTGGGTCTGTCCCCTATAGCCCAGTGTGATAGTGGTGTCGGTATGAGTGTATCGACATGTCTGAGGCTGAAGGCTCTTCCCAGGAGTAGGCTGGAGTGGGTACAGAACAGTGTGGGGGAGTGAATCTGTCGGCACCGCCGACTGCTGATTGGGTGAATATGTTGAGTGCCTTGAATGCAAATGTGTCTTTATTAAATAAGAGATTGGATAAATCTGAGGCTCAGAACCAAACATGGAGACAATCCATGGAAGATGCTTTATCCCAAACGCAGGCTCCCTCAGGGTCACAGAAACGGCCGTTTACCCAAATAGCAGATACAGATACCGACACGGATTCGGATTCCAGTGTCGTCTATGGTGATGCCAGGTTGAATCCCAAACTGGCTAAGAGCATTCAGTACATGATTGTGGCAATAAAAGAAGTGTTACATATCACGGAAGACCCTGCTGTTCCTGAGACAAGGGTCTGTACGTTTAAAGGTAAGAAACCTGTGGTAACGTTTCCTCCCTCTCATGAACTGAACACTCTTTTTGAAAAGGCTTGGGAAATTCCTGACAAAAAGTTGTCGATTCCCAAAAGAATTATTATGGCATACCCATTCCCCTCTGAGGATAGGAAAAAGTGGGAGTCAACCCCCAATGTGGACAAGGCTCTAGCACGGCTGTCCAAGAAGGCGGCCCTAAAGGATCCTGCGGATTGAAAGCAGGAAACTACTTTGAAATCTATTTATGTCACTACGGGTACGCTGCTCAGACCTGCCGTGGCATCGGCATGGGTGAGTAGAGCAATTGAAAAGTGGGCAGATAACTTATCATCTGATTTGGACACCCTGGATAGGGATAGCGTTCTTTTGACACTGGGTCATATCAGGGACGCTGCAGTCTATCTAAGGGAGGCTGCAAGAGATATTGGCCTCTTGGGATCAAGGGCCAATGCCATGGCAATCTCGGCTAGGAGAGCATTATGGACTCATCAATGGAATGGTGATGCTGACTCTAAGAGGGCTATGGAGGCTCTGCCGTATAAAGGTGGTGTTTTGTTTGGTGAGGGCCTCGCGGACCTGGTATCTACAGCTACCGCGGGTAAGTCATCTTTTCTACCATATGTCCCTGCACAACGAAAGAAGACGCCTCTTTATCAGATGCAGTCCTTTCGGTCTAATAAATTAAAAAAAGGACAAGGGTCCTCCTTCCTTGCTGCTAGAGGTAGGGGAAGGGGAAAAAAGTCGCCGGCTGGGGCAAGCTCCCAAGAACAGAAGTCCTCCCTGGCCACTGCCAAATCCACTGCATGACGCTGGGGCTCCGCTGCTGGAGTCCGCACCGGTGGGGGCACGTCTTCAACTCTTCAGTCAGGTCTGGGCTCTTTCGGCCCTGGATCCTTGGGTGCTAGAAATAGTGATCCAAGGGTACAAACTGGAGTTTCAAGATGTGCCCCCTCACCGATTTTTCAAATCGGCCTAACCAGCTTCTCTTCCGGAAAGGGAAGTAGTATGCGCTGCGATACAAAAGCTATGTCTGCAGCAAGTTATTGTCAAGGTCCCCCCATCACAACGTGGAGACGGCTTTTATTCAAGCCTGTTCGTGGTCCCGAAGCCGGATGGCTCGGTCAGACCGATTCTGAACCTAAAATCCCTCAATTTCTTTCTAAAAAAAAATAAAAAATTTCAAATTCAATATGGAATCTCTCCGAGCAGTGATCTCCAGTCTGGAAGGGGGGGATTTTATGGCGTCAGTCGACATAAAAGATGCCTACTTACATGTCCCGATATATCCTCCACATCAAGCTTACCTGAGGTTTGCTGTTCAGGATTGTCATTACCAATTTCAGACGTTGCCATTTGGTCTTTCCACGGCTCCGAGGATTTTCACCAAAGTAATGGCGGGAAATGATGGTGCTCATGCGCAAGTAGGGTGTCACAATTATCCCGTACTTGGACGATCTCCTGATAAAGGCGAGATCAAAGGAGCAGTTACTAAGAAACGTTGCGCTCTCCCTGACAGTCCTGCAACAACATGGTTGGATCCTAAATTAGCCAAAGTCACAGTTGGTCCCGACAACACGGCTGTCATTCTTGGGCATGATCCTGGTCACGGAACTGCAGAGAGTGTATCTCCCAGGGGAAAAAGCTCTGGAAATCCAGAACATGGTCAAGGAGATTCTGAAACCGGCAAGAGTGTCGATTCATCAATGCAATCGGGTGCTGGGGAAGATGGTGGCAGCCTACGAAGCCATTCTGTTTGGCAGGTTCCATGCCAGGGTGTTTCAGTGGGACCTGTTGGACAAGTGGTCCGGGTCTCACCTGCACATGCACCGGAAAATAAGCCTATCTGTCAGGACCAGAGTATCTCTCCTGTGGTGGCTCCAAAGTTCTCACCTCCTAGAGGTACGCAGGTTTGGGATTCAGGATTGGGTCCTGGTGACAACGGATGCAAGTCTCTGAGGCTGGGGAGCAGTCACACGGGGAAAATTTCCAGGGAAAATGGTCAAGCCAGGAAGCTTGTCTGCACATAAACATTCTGGAATTAAGAGCCATCTACAATGGCCTTCTACAAGCGGAACATCTTCGCGGTCTGCCCATCCTGATTCAGTCGGACAACATAACAGCAGTGGCGTACATAAACCGCCAGGGTGGAACAAAGAGCAGAGCGGCGATGGCGGAGGCCACAAAAGTTCTCCGCTGGGCGGAAAGCATGCAAGCGCTCTGTCAGCGGTCTTCATTCTGGGCGTGGACGACTGTGAAGCAGACTTCCTCAGCAGACACGATCTCCATCCAGGAGAGTGGGGTCTTCATCAAGAAGTCTTTGCAGAAGTGACAAATCATTGGGGAATTCCTCAAATAGACATGATGGTGTCTCACCTCAACAAGAAGCTTCAGAGATATTGTTCCAGGTAGAGGGACCCTCAAGCCAGTGCAGTGGACGCCCTGGTGACACCGTGGGTGTTTCAGTCAGTATATGTGTTCCCTCCACTTCCACTCATTCCAAAGGTGATAAGGATCATAAGAAGAACAAGGGTTCAGGCAATACTCATTGTTCCAGATTGGCCATGGAGGGCCTGGTATCCGGATCTTCAGGAATTACTCATAGGAGATCCCTGGCCTCTTCCTCTAAGAGAGGACCTGTTGCAGCAAGGGCCGTGCGTGCTCCCAGACTTACCGCGGTTGCATTTGACGGCGTGGCGGTTGAACGCCAAATCCTAGCTCGGAAGGGTATTCCCGGTGAAGTCATCCCCACTCTACTTAAAGCTAGGAAAGAAGTGACGGCGAAGCATTATCACCGTATTTGGAGAAAATATGTGTCTTGGTGTGAATCCAAGAAGGCTCCTACGGATAATTTCAGCTGGGTCGTTTTCTCCATTTTTTGCAAGCAGGTGTGGATGCAGGCCTAAAGTTAGGCTCCATTAAAGTGCAGATTTCGGCCTTATCAATTTTCTTTCAAAAAGAATTGTCCGCCCTTCTAGAGGTTCAGACTTTCGTGAAAGGAGTGCTGCACATACAACCTCCATTTGTGCCCCCGGTGGCACCATGGGACCTTAACGTGGTGTTGCAGTTTCTTATATCACACTGGTTTTAACCTTTACGAAAGGTTGAGTTAAAATTTCTCACTTGGACAGTGGTTATGCTTATGGCCTTGGCGTCCACAAGGCGGGTGTCGGAATTAGCGGCTTTGCCTCACAAGAGCCCCTATTTGATCTTCGATGGGGATAGAGCGGAATTGAGAACTCGTCAACAATTTCTGCCAAAGGTGGTTTCTTCGTTTCACATGAACCAACCTATTGTGGTGCCTGTGGCTACTGAAGCCTTGGCTGATTCAAAGTCTCTCGATGTGGTCAGAGCTTTGAAAATTTATGTAGCCAGAACGGCTCGTATTAGGAAAACAGAGACTCTGTTTATCCTGTATGCTCCCAAGAAAATTGGGGCTTCTGCTTCTAAGCAGACTATTGCACGCTGGATCTGTGATACGATTCGGCATGCTCATTCTACGGCTGGATTGCCGTTACCGGATTCGGTGAAGGCCCATTCTACTAGGAAGGTGGGCTCATCTTGGGCGGCTGCCCGAGGAGTCTCGGCGGTTCAACTTTGCCGAGCAGCTACTTGGTCGGGTTCAAACACTTTTGCTAAGTTCTATAAGTTTGATACGCTGGCTGATGAGGACCTCATGTTTGCTCAATCGGTGCTGCAGAGTCGTCCGCACTCTCCCGCCCGGTCTGGAGCTTTGGTATAAACCCCATGGTCCTTTTTGGAGTCCCCAGCATCCTCTAGGACGTATGAGAAAATAGGATTTTAATATCTACCGGTAAATCCTTTTCTCTTAGTCCGTAAAGGATGCTGGGCGCCCGTCCCAGTGCGGATTCTATCTGCAGTACTTGTTGATAGTTATTGCTTTGGTTACACAAAGGTTGTGTTTTGGTTATGTTCAGCCTGCTGCTGTTTTTGGTTCATGCTGTTAACTGGTATTTTCGTAAAAGCCATGTTGTACAGTGTGTTGTGGTGTGAGCTGGTCTGTATCTCACCCTTAGTTTAACAAAAATCATTTTCCTCGAAATGTCCGTCTCCCTGGGCACAGTTCCTATAACTGAGGTCTGGAGGAGGGGCATAGAGGGAGGAGCCAGTTCACACCCCTTTTAAAGTCTTAAAGTGCCCATGTCTCCTGCGGATCCCGTCTATGCCCCATGGTCCTTTTGGAGTCCCCAGCATCCTCTACAGACTAAGAGAAAAGGATTTACCGGTAGGTATTAAAATCCTATTTTTAGCCTGCTTGTGTCAATTCCCTAAAAACATGGGACGTTACATATAGAAAAATAAACAAATATACTTCACATGTATCTTGCTCCTTCGACAATATAAGGGCAGGAATCTGTTTGGTTACTATGGACAACCAGCCATCTTAAATATAACTCACATCTGAACTAATTAATCCATGGGAAGGTATTAGCTAAAGCAGGAGTTACTAACATGATAGGTTAGGGTGCATTATGTTGGGAATGTTGTTGGATGTAACACACAACAAATGTAGGAATCAGATAAAACATGGCATGTATGTGGTATATAAAGGAAATTAATTTGCTTTTATTTTGTTTAAAAAAAAACAATAATTGATACACAAACAATATATGTTTGACATATGCAATACACATGTATTTGCTAATAATAAACGTGTGCTGCTTCAGAGAGTAACATATTTTGCTACCGTTTAACATAATAAAATTTCCAGGGAGTGTAAATGTACATATAATAATAATAATAATAATAATAATTTTATTTATATAGCGCTCTTTCTCCAACAGGACTCAAGGCGCTTTACAGATATCTACCATCTCTGAGAGTGCTAGAGCTACAATGGCCTGTTGATGCATTTGCATTGCCAACAGCTGCATCTTATTGGCAATGATTAGCTAGGTACACCCTGTCAGGCACCTGTGGCGGCCGTGCGCTAGCTGTGCACAGCCCTAGACTTACTCTTCTGCTGCTAACACCTGCTGTGTACCCGCAACGGCCAGCTTCGCTGCGGGGCGAAAACCACACCTACAGACCTTAGCCAGTGCCGTAACTAGACATTTTAGCGCTGTGTGCAAGAAACAGCAACGGCGCCCCCATAGGGGCGTGGCTTCATGGGAAGGGGCGTGGCTACAAAATTATGCCAATTCATACTATGCTGCACAGTAGTCTCCATTATTCAAATTACACTGAACAGTAGCACCACTTACACACATTACGGCAGGTAGAGCCCCATTTTACACATTACGACAGGCAGAGCTCCCTTAGACACAGTACAGCAGGTAGAGTCACCTTTTACACATTACAGAAGGTAGAGTCACCTTTTACACATTACCCTGGGGAGAGAGGAATGGAGAGAGAGAGATATTGATTTTATACTGACATCCCTCCAGCCTAAATGCTGCAGAGACAGGGGAAGACCAGCGGCGAAGCCTAGTGAGGGACGGGAAGCTGCAGGCTGGGGTGCTGCTGCAGTGGTCAGTGTGAGCTCAGCTGGACTGAATGCTCCCTGACTGCCCGCCTGAACGCCGCAGCAACTCGTGGCACGGGGCGCTGTGGGAGACAGTTGGGAAAGACGTCATCACGTCTCTCCCTTGCAGGTAGGAGGGAGGCAAAGCATCTGATTGGGCCCGGGGAGAAGGTGCTGCGTTGGTGCAGGTTGTGCGTGCGCTCAACAGCAGAGGAGATGAGCGCACACCACACACAGCAGGGGCAAACGCAGAATTAGTAAAGGGGGGTTTCCAGATTATATATTTATGAATCCATATCAGTAACGGCACTCGGAGTTGACATGAGACAAAGAAGATTTGTACTAGACAAGCGTTTTCAGGGCATGCGAACTGTCATCAAAACAACAAATAATAATTGTGTGGTCTTGATTACATGGCGCATGCCCTGAAAACGCTTGTCTAATACAAATCTTCTTTGCCTCATGCCAACTCTGAGTGCCGTTGCTGATACTGATATGGATTCATGCTGATTATGCTACCTGTGCGCCGGAGTGCCTTTAATAAAGCAGTAACTACCTTCTTTATATAATATATATATATATATACACACATACACACAAACATACTGTCATATATCTATGTGTATATATCTATCTTATACTGTGTGCCTCCCTATAGTATATAGTATATATATAGGGAGGCACACAGTATAAGATAGATATATACACATAGATATATGACAGTATTTTGTATATAATATATATACCGTATATAATATACACGATATATAGAACAGGAGGGGGCAGGTAACCTGAAGTCAGCGCCGCAAGGGTCTGTCCATCTGTGCTGCCTTCATTGAGCCGGAGCCTGCCCCTTGAAGTCCTGTTAAGCTGGGAACACTGAAAAAGGAGGCAGCGGCGCTGGAACTGGGAGCACAGCAGAGTGTAGGTCAGCCCCGGTGAGAAGAGTGTAAAGGCCGCCCGGCGCCCAATAGAGAAAAATCCTTTGTGCATTGCTGTTTAGTGCCTGCCGCCGCTGCCGGTTCTACCGCTTCCCCTGACGCCGGGTGCCCGAAGCTCCTCTCAGCAGTAGCACAGGAGAGCTTTGTTGAGCAGCGCTCTCTATCTATAGGAGCTGCTGGCAGCACCGATCATCGCTGCGGGAATCACTAAAGGAGACAGAGGCAGAGCAGAGGCGGATTTAGACTTCATGGGGCCCTAAGCAAAACACCAAGGGGAACCCCCCTTTCTCAAACAATCCTCATTGTGTGCTTGCAGTGTCTCACTGGCATGCCCCCTCCACAGCAGCGCGTTCCCCACTACACAACATCAATGCACTACACCCCCCATAGGCTACAATACTTTGCTGCACTACACCACGCAGTACATCGCTACATTACATCACTACAGTACGCCTTCCTATACACTGCACTAGACTACTACACTATACCCCCCCAATATGCTGCACTAAATCAGTACACGCCCCTAATACACTGCACTACATCACTATATTACATCACTACGCCCTCATACATGCCGCACTACATCGCTACACCACATCACTACGATATGCTGCACTACATCCCCCTACTGTATATGCTGCACTAAGTCGTTACACCCCCCATACTCTGCACTACATCCCCCTCCCCCAATATGCTGCACTACATCCCCCCTATATGCTGCATAAAGTCTTTACACCCCCTTTTATACACTACACTACATTCCTCCTATATGCTGTACTTTCATTACACACACACTGCATTAATCATTACACCCCCCCCATTTGCCACATTAATCATTACCCCCCCCATTTGCCACATTAATCATTACCCCCCATATGCTGCATTAATAATTACCCCCCCATATGCTGCATTAATAATTACCCCCCCATATGCTGCATTAATAATTACCCCCATATGCTGCATTAATAATTACCCCCCCCCCACATGCTGCATTAATCATCACACACACACACACACACACACACACACACACACACACACACACACACACACACCCCCATTAACCATTCAACATACAGTAAATGTGCTACAGGCGCACTGCGGACACCCAGATCTCCGGAGTCTTACTTGGGCCGAGTGAGTCCTGGGAGGTAGGCTGGCAGCACATCCTTTCCCATAAGCTGAGAGCCTGAAGATAGCTGGATGATGCTCCTCACCGTTGTCTCGTCACCGGCGCACACACAGTAGGGAGGCCCGCAGGACGCTGGAGAGCAACCACGTGGAGAGCCAGTGTGTCCAAGGTTGTGCCTTCCTGCAGAGCCGCAATGGGTCCTAGGCCCCGCCGACTTCTGCCTGGGCGTTAATTGCTTTGCCGTAAATCCGCCACTGAGGCAGAGGTGTGTCCGTCTCAGGGGGGGTTTCTGCCTGCGTGCAGGAAAGCACTGCAGCGGCGGTCGGCGGGAGGCAATTAAGAGTGGGCGGCGGGCAGCGGCCGTGCGGGTGGTGCTGCCAGATGGTGCGCCCACAGTGCAGTTGCGCTGTGTGCAATGCCCCTCTGGCACACACCTAGTTACGGCTCTGACCTTAGCATACTCCCCCACAAGACACCCACCTTCATGCCCCTTTTCGCTAGCCAGCGAAGCCATTCACCTGCACTGCCTTCAACATGCCTCTTTGTCGTTGCGTGGCTGCGAACACAGAAAGCATGTGTATTTCTGCACATACGTTGTACGGCAGACTTGTCACATGCGCATTCAGTACTTTGCACATGCGCACTTGGCTAAATCCCACTGCTTGCGATGCAAAGATCCGCTGAAATCAACTCGGAATGACCCCCTAAGTCAGTACTGATGCCACATATTCAATATGGGGTGCAGCTTTGGGAACATCTCTGCTGGAAAATATGGGAGAACTTGAGAGGGAGATTGGAGAATTTAAGAGGGAACTGAGGCAGACATATAGTACTTATTAAGAAAAGAAAATGGAAGGGTTTATTTAAAAAGAAAATGTACAAAAATTAGGGTGATTTAGTTTGGAAAATGGACAACTCAGATTTTACTTATTTAAAAGTGCATACATAAATTAAGCCTTCAGTACAAAGATTCATACTGTGGCATGTTGTTAGATAATGTTAGACTACTTTCTCAATGTGTTGTTTTTCACCAGCAATAAAGCTTGCTGGCTACAAGCAGCAGTATTTAACGAAAACAATACTGTCGTCCCCAAGTAAATACTCCTGGGGGTAAATTTACTAAGATGGGAGTTCTATTTAATATGGGATGTTGCCCATAGCAACCAATCAGATTCCAGGTATTATCTTCTAGAAGGTGCTAGATAAATGAGAAGTAGAATCTGATTGGTTGCTATGGGCAACATCCCATCTTAAATAGAACTCCCATCTTAGTAAATTTACCCCCTGCAGTTTTATGTCCACCTTGATTAAAGATACAGTAATTCTTATAAAATGAATTCTAAGTGGTAACTGGTACCCAGGGCCGGCGCTCCCATTAGGCAGCTTTAGGCAGCTGCCTATGGGCGGGGGATCTGAAGGGGCGGCCCGCTGAGGCTGCCCAGGAGAAAACAGTGGATAAGTGACAGTAGAAGGTGAATGCAGTGGACCCGCGGCCAGGGGATAGAATGGCGTCATAACAAGGCTGTGACAGCATGGGGGGTGCAGGGGGCACAGCTTGGTGTACACTGTGTCTGTGCATACTGATCGGCCACCACTCACCTGATGCAGCATAAAGAACCTGCTGTCAGGCAAGCCCGATCTCCGTTCAGCCAAGCTCCTGTGGCTGGTCCCGCCCTTAAGACCAATGAGGTGAATCTCTTTCTAAACAGACCCGCCCCCTAAACCCTTTCTAAACGTTCTCCTATCTGACATGCCAAGCCGCGGATCCCTTGTGCGTTGTGACGACGGTGAGTTACAGTATATATCAGCACTGCATGGCAGCTTTTCTGGCCAGTCTCATTCTCCTGCTCCCACTGTCTCCTTATCTGTACTCACCCCCCAGGAGCCTTTCATCTAAGAACAGATTAGCTTTTTTGCATGGTTAGCTGCTGTTCTGTGAACGGAGGATAGGAGGTCAGAGGTGGTGGGGAGGGCAGCAGTATCTGTAAAGTTAATCTGCTGCAGCTCCGATCCTAGAACTGCTGGGCTAATAACACAGATCCTGTATAAAGCAGGCATCCAGGACTGGGGGCTTTTCAGGCATCCTGGGGGAGGAAGCTGCTAAAAGTTCAGCTCTAGGAGATGCACTTTGCAGAGTTAGATAAGTAATAGCAACATCACGTGATCCTGTCACCTCTCCCTGGTCACACTACACCTGGGCTAATCTGCACACACCACCAGGCAGAATGTACTCCCTGCCCTGTCTCACCCAGGTAAGTGGCTGGAGGTTTGGACACTAGGTCGTGGCTGCCACATGGCTATTGGTGCCTTCCAGTGCCAACTTTCTGCAGGGTCTGGTGCTGTTTGACCCATACAGACAGGCATGTTTCTTGAAGGTAGATGACTAGGAATGGCTGCCTTGCAATCTCCCAGGCAGCTCTAGTTTCATCAGTGCTTTTACTGTAATCTGTGAGTGAGTTTGTAGACATGCATTTAACACATTTTGCATTGTACATGTGCACACACAGGTGGGATGTATCAACACTAAGCTGCACTAAAAAGAAAAATGCAGTTTTCAGAGTTTTTACCTTTTTTTTTTTTTCCTTTTTTATTGCACAAAGCTCTATAAATGGTGTTGCCAAAGAAGCCTTTGGACTTCTTTCAGTAGAAATCCCTGGACAGGGATCTTTCAAATCCCTCCTTTTCCTCTAAATGCGCTGGCCGACTGTCATAAACCTAGATGTCATACAGATGGAGCCACGCAGACGGGGGCGAGAGGCATGCCTAGGTGCGCCTCGGCCCACCGCCAAGCGTACACAGATGCTCCCATTCAAAGTGAACGGGGCACATCTACAACGCACATGCTTCCCATTCATTCCCGGCGGAGCGCACCTAGTCGCAGATGGAGCCACGATTAGCGTGGCTCCATCTGTACATCCGCCCATAGATATATATAGAAATTGGAACCCATAGATATATATAGAAATTGGAATAATTCATGTGACTATCAAAAAATAAAAATAACCCCCCCCCCCCCCCCCCCAAAAAGAACTGGCTCTGCATCCACTAAACCCACCAGTATTGATCGTTCCAGGGCCTCAGTAGCGGCAAAACACTGACGGGCCTGGTTCTGCTTCTATGGCAGCACACCTGGAGACTGCTCAGGGCACACTAGTGTACCACGGCAGTGGTTGAAAAACACTGGTATAGCAGGTGTGTGATTATAATCCCCCCATCACTGTTTACATTAAGGATCTTCCTCTCTATGGGGGTAATTCAAAGTTGATCGCAGCAGCAGTTTGTTAGCAGTTGGGCAAAACTGTGTGCAGTGCAGGGGAGGCAGATATAACATGTGCAGAGAGAATTAGATTTGGGGGTGGGTTATTTTGTTTCTGTGCAGGGTAAATAGTGGCTGCTTTATTTCTACACTGCAATTTAGATTTCAGTTTGAACACACCACACCCAAATCTAACTCTCTCTGCACATGTTATATCTGCCCCCCCCCCTGCAGTGCACATGGTTTTGCCCAACTGCTAACAAATTTGCTGCTGCGATCAACTCTAGATCTGGCAATCCTACTGCTTGCTCTCATCATGCTAGATTGAAAGCTATTCTGTTTACAACCTTATTTTTCAGTTCACTGGAGGAAAGAGGGGGTTGGGGGGGTTGCGGGCATAATGTGTAAGGGGCACTACTGTGTGGTATAATGTGTACAAGGGGCTCTAGTGTGCATCTTAATGTGAGCAATGGACATAACTGTGAGGCGTAATGTGAATAACATCTACTGTAGCAGTGACAGGGAAGCCGTCCTCTCTCCCGGGTACAAGTCATACTTCCCCACTGAGCTCACCCTGTGCCACAGCATGGTCTGGCAGTCATGCCTCTGCAGCAGGGACAAGATCCACTACCGATATTTATCGGTGCAACTTCATTTGTCTCTGATGTAGTAATGCCAGACCAGAGCTGCTCGGCCATCCACATCCTAATCCGAGAGCCCCTCAGCCGCCACTCCCAGGGAGCGGGTCTGATACACATTATCCACCATGGTCCCCGCTACGCATCTGGAAGCTACTATACACACTGCACCCTGCAGACACACTACCACTCTTGCACACGCCCCCACATTCATTGACCAATGACAGTGGCAGCAGCTGCGTGAGGTCCCGCACTGTGCACAGGAACAAGTTCACCAGCCAGCCAAGAACAGGTCACCGCGCAGTGCCAGCATGGTGCGGTGAAGCTGAACCCTGACACAGATCTATCTCCTCCACGCTTTTTCACCTAAGGGTGTGTGTGAAGGGAGGGGGGGGGGGGGGAGCATAAATTTTGCCTAGGGTGCCAAATTACCTTGCACCGGCCCTGCTGGTACCGAACAGACTTCATAAGATTTTTCCCTCCTCCTACCCACTCTATTGGCGAATGTGGTCAGGTGGGTGACTTTGCACACTTTTGGTGGACCTGTCCCACGGGTGCCCCTTATTGGTATGAGACTGGAAACCTCTTAAGTGATATTCCCAGGGATATGCAGTGAAGTAAAATGCTGAGGAGGCACTGGCTAGTACCAGAGTCAGTGCCGGATTTACCACTAGGCACCTGAGGCAGGTGCCTGGGGGCGAAACAGCACAGTGTTCTCCACAGCAGGCCTGGGTACGCGGCTGAGTAAGGCGCTATAGTGAGGAGGGCACCAGGCAGCCATGGAGACAAATGCTGGCCATCATGAGCCAATTGGAGCTCTTAGACCGGCAGCGTGATTGGCTGCGGACTGTGAGCTCCAATTAGCTCATGGCCAGCGCCACTTTGGAAATGTTGCAAGTGCTATCTCTGTCTCCATGGCTGCTCATAGCCCTCTTCACTGCGACTGGAGAGCCATCTGTATATTCTGCCCTGGCCATGACACACTGCTGGCCACCCATCGCAATCCTGTGTCTGTCACTTTAAGCCTAGGGGCTAGTTCTGAGAAAGTGACAGGATCTGAGGTCCACCACCTGGGAGATCATCAAGGGACCCATGCGAGTCTGGTGGTACGTCTTATGGTGCCCATACACTTGTGCGATTGCATTCGACGCAATATCGGGACCGATTTCCCTTGAAGCTCACCTTGAGATAAATGTGCTTTTTTGTGCATTCGATGCTCATAGAATCCTGCAATTTATCGCATGCCCCTTACGACCAGAAATCGGGAGGCATCAGATGATCGAATGCAGATCGCATGCTGACCAAAGTCATAGATAACCTTAAATAGAGGGCTGGGTTATTTGGGGGATTTATAAACAGGCAGCTATTTTAACTCTATGCACTTCTGTTTGCTTTGTGACTAGAGAAGTTTGGTTTATACCTGCTGCTCGTTCCACATTGCTAGCACTGTACTGTGCACTGCTTTGTTCTGCTTACATTACAAAGTGTTTCTATACTGCTGTGTGTGTAGAAATGGATTCTGCTTGCTATCAGGCTCTCACGTGCTACTCTGTGCTGAAGATGAGGGGAGACAGGGAGAGGGCCCAGAAAAGGTGGAGAGAGAGAGAGATCTTGATGGACAAAGGAGTGGCTGCTTAAGCGACCTACTCATTCCTACATGCCCCATCTGGATGAGGTCAGGGACAACAACCCGGATGACTACCACAACTTCCTGCGCCTGGATGATGACACCTTCCAGGAGTTGCTACATCTGGTGACCCCCCTCATATAGAAGCTGGATACCAAATGGCGGGTGCTTATACCTGCTGAGGAGAGGCTCGTGGCTACCCTGCGGTTCCTTGCTACTGGACAGTAATTTGAGGAGTTGAAGTTTGGGACCCATATCTCTGGGCAGGCTTTGGGACACATCATACCTGAAACCTGCAAGGCTATTATCAAGGTGCTTCAGTACTGCAAGGTAAGAAAATGACACCACACATTGCTTTTCGTGTAACAAAATGTTTTATTTTGTAAACTGAATTTGATAGAAAAAAATGTGCTTTTTATTTCGAGACATAACTTTATTAAATATGTGGCCAACATGACTGAACTTTAGCAAACAGTATAAGTTTTCATGATGCAGCACATCTACATCATTACATTTATGAAATGAAAAAAAAAGCTACATATAGCGACAAATGTGGTGCATTCTGATACTACGGCGTTGAGTGGCACCGCAGCCAGGGGCACAATGCACACATGCAACTTGGGGTAGGAAGATGGGTCCCCGGTACCATCAACCTGCACCAAATTGCATGTGTGTTTTGTGCCCCTGGCAGCAGTGCCACTCAATGCCGGGGTATCAGAATGCACCACATCTGTTGCTATATACAGCAAGGGCAGCATTACATTTCTGAAACATAAAAAAGCTATATATATATATATATATATATATATATACACAAACAGGGGTCCCTGCACAAACCACAGCCAACTACTAGGGTGCCAATCAAAGTCAAAACCCCCTGAGGGGTGTGACCCAAAGTACAATACAGTATTTTCCACTAATGTGGAAAGAATAGCACTCACTAGATTTGAATCAGCAAAGTGAAATTATATTTTAATGTAAAAGGTCAGTCTCACAGTTCCAAGTAGCGGTTTTCCTCCTCCAACGTTTTGGTCCACACCAGGATCTTTGTCAAGGAGTTCACAGCTCAGTCAAATGGGCAGCATAACCTCACAGAGCAGCAGTGCAGACAACTGGAACCAGAGATATTGCCTCACCGGCCCCTGTTAAATACCAACACTAATTGGCCCTTAGTTATGCCCCCACCTCCAGGGAAATGCGGTGGAACGCACCCGTGGAACGCTATACGTCACTTCCGGTATTACCGGAAGTGCGATGCGATCGACTACTATTATACACATAGAAACAGATTTAAATCAGGTAACATCCCTGCAGAGGGTTATGTTAACTGTATCCTCCATGGTCATGCATAAGCGTCTGTATACAGCATTAATCCCCGCGGGTACCCTGGCCCGCGGTTTGCTACTTCCGGTCTAAGCCGGAAGTGAGCCGCGTCCATGGTAAACAAGTGACGCTGAGTGATGCGGTGCGCATGCGCCGCGTCCATAACCAATAAGCTTGTCACACGGAGCTATGTTAAAGTTATAAGATCTACCCGTTTTCAGGGAAAGATGAGTGGCATAATGAATGCACAACTGTAGCAGTGCATATATCATGGTGGGAGCGTGTTTTAGTTGGCCAGAAAAGTTACAATTAGAGCAAGTAGATACAGCATAGTCAATCTATCATATTTTCTCTGACGTCCTAGTGGATGCTGGGACTCCGTAAGGACCATGGGGATATAGCGGCTCCGCAGGAGACAGGGCACAATAATAAAAGCTTTAGGATCAGGTGGTGTGCACTGGCTCCTCCCCCTATGACCCTCCTCCAAGCCTCAGTTAGATTTTTGTGCCCGACGAGAAGGGTGCAATCTAGGTGGCTCTCCTGAGCTGCTTAGAATAAAAGTTTAAGTTAGGTTTTTTATTTTCAGTGAGTCATGCTGGCAACAGGCTCACTGCTACGAGGGACTTAGGGGAGAGAAGTAAACTCACCTGCGTGCAGGATGGATTTGCTTCTTAGGCTACTGGACACCATTAGCTCCAGAGGGATCGAACACAGGCCCAGCCATGGAGTCCGGTCCCGGAGCCGTGCCGCCGACCCCCCTTGCAGATGCCGAAGTTGAAGAGGTCCAGAGGTCCAGAAACAGGCGGCAGAAGACTTTCAGTCTTCATAAGGTAGCGCACAGCACTGCAGCTGTGCGCCATTGTTGTCAGCACACTTCACCAACAGTCACCAACTGTCACTGAGGGTGCAGGGCGCTGGGGGGGGCGCCCTGGGCAGCAATGTATAATACCTTTTTATGGCTAAAATACATCACATATAGCCCTTGAGGCTATATGGATGTATTTAACCCCTGCCAGATCTCACAAACTCCGGGAGAAGAGCCCGCCGAAAAGGGGGCGGGGCCTATTCTCCTCAGCACACGGCGCCATTTTCCTGCTCAGCTCTGCTGTGAGGAAGGCTCCCAGGCTCTCCCCTGCACTGCACTACAGAAACAGGGTTAAAACAGAGAGGGGGGGCACTTATTTGGCGATATGATTACATATATAAAAATGCTATAAAGGGAAAACACTTGTATAAGGGGTTGTCCCTGTATAATTATAGCGTTTTTGGTGTGTGCTGGCAAACTCTCCCTCTGTCTCCCCAAAGGGCTAGTGGGGTCCTGTCCTCTATCAGAGCATTCCCTGTGTGTGTGATGTGTGTCGGTACGTGTGTGTCGACATGTAGGAGGACGATGTTGGTGAGGAGGCGGAGCAAATTGCCTGTATTGGTGATGTCACTCTCTAGGGAGTCGACACTGGAATGGATGGCTTATTTAGGAATTACGTGATAATGTCAACACGCTGCAAGGTCGGTTGACGACATGAGACGGCCGGCAAACAAACAGGCGTCTCAGACACCGTCAGGGGCTTGTAAAAACGCCCATTTACCTCAGTCGGTCGACACAGACACGGACACTGACTCCAGTGTCGACGGTGAAGAAACAAACGTATTTTCCTTTAGGGCCACACGTTTCATGTTAAGGGCAATGAAGGAGGTGTTACATATTTCTGATACTACAAGTACCACAAATAAGGGTATTATGTAGGGTGTGAATAAACTACTTGTAGTTTTTCCTGAATCAGAAAAATTAAATGAAGTGTGTGATGATACGTGGGTTTCCTCCGATAGAAAATTATTGGCGGTATACCCTTTCCCGCCAGAAGTTAGGGCGAGTTGGGAAACACACCTTAGGGTGGATAAGGCGCTCACACGCTTATAAAAACAAGGGGCGTTACCGTCTCCAGATACGGCAGCCCTCAAGGAGCCAGCTGATAGGAAGCTGAAAAATATCCTAAAAGTATATACACACATACTGGTGTTATACTACGACCAGCAATCGCCTCAGCCTGGATGTGCAGCGCTGAGGGGGCTTGGTCGGATTTCCTGACTGAAAATATTGATACCCTTGACAGGGACAAGATTTTATTGACTATAGATGCATTTCTATATATGCGAGATGCGCAGAGGGATATTTGCATTCTGGCATCAAGAGTAAATGTGATGTCCATATCTGCCAGACGAAGACACGACAGTGGTCAGTTGATGCAGATTCCAGACGGCACATGGAAGTATTGCCGTATAAAGGGGCGGTCCATCGGACCTGGTGGCCATGGCAACAGCTGAAAAATCCACCTTTTGTTACCCCAAGTCACATCTCAGCAGAAAAGGACACAGTCTTTTCAGTCTCAGTCCTTTCGTCCCCATAAGGGCAGGCAGGCAAAAGGGCCAGTCATATCTGCCCAGGGGTAGAGGAAAGGGAAGAAGACTGCAGCAGGCAGCCCATTCCCAGGAACAGAAGCCCTCCACAGCTTCTGCCAAGTCCGCAGCATGACGCTGGGGCCGTACAAGCGGACTCAGGTGCGGTAGGGGGTCATCTCAAGAGTTTCAGCACGCAGGGGGCTCACTCACAAGTGGACTCCTGAATCCTACACGTAGTATCCCAGGTGTACATTGGAAATTCGAGACGTCTCCCCCTCACAAGTTCCTGAAGTCTGCTTTACCAACGTCTCCCTCCGACAGGGAGGCAGTATTGGGAACAATTCACAGGCTGTATTCCCAGCAGGTGATAATCAAAGTACCCCTTCTACAACAAGGGAAGGGGTATTATTCCACACTATATTGTGGTACTGAAGCCAGACGGCTCGGTGAGATCTGAAATATTTGAACACTTACATACAAGCGTTCAAATCAAGATGGAGTCACTCAGAGTAGTGATAGCGAACCAGGAAGAAGGGGACGATATGGTGTCACTGGATATCAGGGACGCTTACCTACATGTCCAAATTTGCCTTCTCACCAAGGGTACCTCAGGTTCGTGGTACAGAACTGTCACTATCAGTTCAGACGCTGCCGTTTGGATTGTCCACGACACCCCGGGTCTTTACCAAGGTAATGGCCGAAATGATGATTCTTCTTAAAAGAAATATGGACGCTTTCCTGATAAGGGCAAGGTCCAGAGAACAGTTGGAGGTCGGAGTAGCACTATCTTAAGTAGTTCTACGACAGCACGAGTGGATTCTAAATATTCCAAAATCGCAGTTTTTTCCGACGACACGTCTACTGTTCCTAGGGATGATTCTGGACACAGTCCAGAAAAGGATGTTTTCTCCCGGAGAAGAAAGCTAGGGAGTTATCCGAGCTAGTCAGGAACCTCCTAAAACCAGGAAAAGTATCAGTGCATCATTGCACAAGGATCCTGTGAAAAATGGTGGTTTCTTACAAAGCGATCCCATTCGGTAGATTTCACGCAAGAACCTTTCCGTGGGATCTGCTGGAAAAATGGTCCGGATCGCATCTTCAGATGCATCAGCGGATAACCCTGTCTCCAAGGACAAGGGTGTTTCTTCTGCGGTGGCTGCAGAGTGCTCATCTATGAAAGGGCCGCAGATTCGGCATTCAGGACTGGGTCCTGGTGACCACGGATGCCAGCCTGAGTGGCTGGGGAGCAGTCACACAAGGAAAAAATTTCCAGAGAGTGTGATCAAGTCTGGAGACTTCTCTCCACATAAATATACTGGAGCTAAGGGCAATTTACAATGCTCTAAGCTTAGCAAGACCTCTGCTTCAAGGTCAGCCGGTATTGATCCAGTGGGACAACATCACGGCAGTCGCCCACGTAAACAGACAGGGCGGCACAAGAAGCAGGAGGGAAATGGCAGAAACTACAAGGATTCTTCGCTGGGCGAAAAATCATGTGATAACACTCTCAGCAATGTTCATTCCGGGAGTGGAAAACTGGGAAGCAGACTTCCTCAGCAGGCATGACCTCCACCCGGGAGAGTGGGGACTTCATCGGGAAGTCTTCCACATGATTGTAAACCGTTGGGAAAAACCAAAGGTGGACATGATGGCGTCCCGCCTGAACAAAAAACTAGACAGATATTGCGCCAGGTCAAGGGACCCTCAGGCAATAGCGGTGGACGCTCTGGTAACACTGTGGGTGTACCAGTCAGAGTATGTGTTCCCTCCTATGCCTCTCATACCAAAAGTACTGAGAATCATAAGAGGGAGATGAGTAAGAACGATACTCGTGGTTCCGGATTGGCTAAGAAGGACTTGGTACCCGAAACTTCAAGAGATGTTCACGGAAGACCCGTGGCCTCTACCTTTAAGAAAGGACCTGCTCAAGCAGGGGCCTTGTCTGTTCCAAGACTTACCGCGGCCGCGTTTGACGGCATGGCGGTTGAACGCCGGATCCTGAAAGGGCATTCCAGATGAAGTCATCCCTACCCTGGTCGAAGACAGGAAGGATGTAACCGCAAAACATTTTCACCGCATTTGGTGAAGATATGTTGCGTGGTGTGAGGCCAAGAAGGCCCCTACAGAGGAATTCCAACTGGGTCGTTTCCTACATTTCCTGAAAACAGGACTGTCTATGGGCCTAAAATTAGGGTCCATTAAGGTTCAAATTTCGGCCCTGTCGAATTTCTTCCAGAAAGAACTGGCTTTAGTGCCTGACGTTCAGATGTTTGTAAAAGGGGTACTGCATATACAGCCTCCTTTTGTGCCCCAGTGGCACCTTGGGATCTCAATGTTGTTTTGAGTTTCCTAAAGTCACATTGGTTTGAACCACTCACCACTGTGGACTTAGCATCGTCACCTTCCATGTGAGATATTTTATTAGCCCTGGCTTCAGCCAGGCGTGTGTGAGAATTGGCGGCTTTATCATATATAAAGCCCTTACTTAATTTTTCATTCTGACAGGGCAGAATTGAGGACTCGTCCTCAATTTCTCCTTAAGGTGTTTTCTGTTTTTCACATGAACCAACCTATTGTGGTACCTGCGGGTACTAGGGACTTGGAGGACTCCAAGTTACTTGACGTTGTCAGGGCCCTGAAAAATATGTTTCCAGGACGGCTGGAGTCAGAAAATCTGACTCGCTGTTTAGCCTGTATGCACCCAACAAGATGGGTGCTCCTGCTTCTAAGCAGACGATTGCTCGCTGGATTTGTAATACAATTCAGTTTACACATTCTGTGGCAGGCCTGCCACAGCCAAAATCTGTAAAAGCCCATTCCAAAAGGAAGGGGGCTCATCTTGGGCGACTGCCCGAGGGGTCTCGGCTTTACAACTTTGCCGAGCAGTTACTTGGTCAGGGGCAAACACGTTTGCTAAATTCTACAAATTTGATACCCTGGCTGAGGAGGACATGGAGTTCTCTCATTCGGTGCTGCAGGGTCATCCGCACTCTCCCGCCCGTTTGGGAGCTTTGGTATAATCCCCATGGTCCTTACGGAGTCCCAGCATCCACTAGGACGTCAGAGAAAATAAGATTTTACTTACCGATAAATCTATTTCTCGTAGTCCGTAGTGGATGCTGGGCGCCCATCCCAAGTGCGGATTGTCTGCAATACTTGTACATAGTTATTGTTACAAAAATCGGGTTATTCTTGTTGTGAGCCGTCTTTTCAGAGGCTCCTTCGTTGTTATCATACTGTTAACTGGGTTCAGATCACAGGTTGTACGGTGTGATTGGTGTGGCTGGTATGAGTCTTACCCGGGATTCAATATCCTTCCTTATTATGCACGCTCGTCCGGGCACAGTATCCTAACTGAGGCTTGGAGGAGGGTCATAGGGGGAGGAGCCAGTGCACACCACCTGATCCTAAAGCTTTTATTATTGTGCCCTGTCTCCTGCGGAGCCGCTATATCCCCATGGTCCTTACGGAGTCCCAGCATCCACTACGGACTACGAGAAATAGATTTATCGGTAAGTAAAATCTTATTATAATCAATACCGCGGTGACTACATGTACACCATACAGCAATAGATGTAACATATGGTCGGTGCAGACAATAATATAAAGTTATAGGGAGTGGTATCACAGAGGCCGATGAGGTCACAGGACAGGGATCAGCATACAGGGGAAATGTGTTAGGGGAAGGGGTGAAAAAGTCAATCGTCTGGACATGGATCATCAAAGGTGTACAGTATAGTTAAAGCCTATACTAAGCAGGCAGGAAAAAACAAAGATTATTTCAGAAAAACAGACAGCGGGTTATGTTCATTCATGCCCCTCGGGGCAATGGTGTCAAGTTTATATATCCATAGACTTTCCCTTTTCCTCAATAGTAGGGCACGGTCACCACCACGTGGCAGTGGTGGGATCCAGTCTATAAGTTTGGATCTCAAATTGGAAACTTGATGTCTCAGTGTCATGAAATGTCGGGCTACCGGTAGCACAGCAGTCCCATGTCACGATCCAGGTAATTCCTTATCAGTATTTACCTTCCAAATGCCTCCTGAGACTGTCCCAGTGTTCCAAGCCTGGATTCCATCTGCACTGTCTGCATGCAGCACGCTGCATCTCATTGTCTCAAAACTCTTCACTGTGATTCTGGCAGCTTCATGGTTAAAGCTCACATGCAAGTTACAAACAATCTTTCCCTCCAGAAGCAAACATGGGCGCAGCCATGTTTGCTTTCATCGCATGTTGCTTTTCAGCCTATCAGCTGCACTCTGGTTTCTACCTAATTACCCAGCAGCTGCACTCTAGACTCCGCTTAATCAGCCAGCCAATCCCTGTTTCCCAGCTGGTATAAATATCTTGTTCCTGGGCTGGAAAGATTGTCAGTGCTTCAATTGTCTTCAGTGATTCCAGTGTGCAGTTCTCCCATGGACTTTCTCTGCAGTACAGCCTGACTCCCTGGTGATTATACTCTGCAGTGTAACCCGACACTCCAGTGATTAACCCTCTACAGTCTACCCTGATTCACCTGTGTCTGAACTCCGGCTTCCCAGCAGCCATTCTCCAGCTTCTTCTCCAACGATCCCCAGCATCACTTCATGCTTCACTTGTGCTTCTAAGTACAATAGTGCGTTTCTATCTGCGAACCCCAGCTTCACTCAAAGCTTACCAATGATCCCAAAGTAACCATCGGTGTTCCGTCATCGATTCCAAGTATTTCTCTGATCCGTGTTTCCTATTACCAGTACCAAGTCATCAGTATTCCTCTGAACTGTGTTTAATAAAACCTTTGAACTTTCCCTTGTTGTCGTGGTCACGCCTTCGGGCATTTGTTCTAAAGGTTCCCTGCATGTCCAAGAACCCTGTACTGCCTCCCAGGTACACATATACCTCAGCCCCTACAACTGAGGCTTCCCCCTGGTCAGCACCAGCCCTCAATTGTGACATCCCAGAGGCGATTGCTTGGTGGATCGAAGTTCTATGTTTAGCCATTCTGTCTCGGAAGCGTCTGGTGGTCATACCAACATAATATAAACCACATGGGCATGTTAGAATGTATATTAGATGGTCCATAGAGCAATGTAGTTTGTACTTAATAGTAATGGGTCTTCCTGAGTGGGGATGTGGAAATGTAGGGCCTGTTAACATGCCCCTACATGTGGTACAGCCCGTGCATCTGAAGCATCCCGGGCGCCTGTCGTGAAGCCATGTTGTAGTAGTAGGTCCTTCGTTGCCTGCCATTGGTCTTAGAAGTTGCTTAAGGTTGGCTGCCTTTCGATAGGCCATCATAGGTGGAGGGCACTTTTTCAATCTTAGATGATCATCTGTGGCAAGGATGGGCCAATTCTTACGAATGGCACCCCTAACTTTATTGCAGTGATTGTCATATGTAGTTGTAAAGACCATCCTATCCATTGTAGGGGCCGCTTGTGTAGCACTATTGGAGGATTCAAACTTCTTCCTCGCCTTGGTCAAACATCTCAGTACACTTTTCCTCTCATACCCCCGTTCCAGAAATCTGGAAGTCATCTCTGTTAGTTGTAGTTCCATGTGGTCCTTGTTGGAGTTATTACGCATGACCCTCAGGAATTGGGAGATTGGCAGATTACCCTTAAGGGCTGGTTACCCCCAGGTGGGACCCACTGGAAATCGCGATCCGACGCAGTCTTTAGGAGACGGACCACGCACGCTGTTGTGGACACTGTGGCCATACAGGGACCCCACTAGACCACCAGGGCAAGGGCACAGGTCGGCTTACCTCATAAACCATTTTGCTAAGACTCGCATTACCCGGTGGTGAAGCCCAGCAAGGGGATAAGGCTCTGACCTGTAGTCCCTCCTCCAGCCCAATGCGCCATTTACTGCTAATGTTCCTGCCCTGGAGCTGCATCTCTCTGTCTCCCTCACTCCCTGTCAGTGTTTGGGTGCCATTACACACATGCTGAGCTGACTTTGGGATGGCTAGGCAATGATGGTCATTCCGAGTTGTTCGCTCATTGCCGATTTTCGCTATGCTGCGATTTGTTGCTAACTGCGCATGCGCATGGTACGCAGAGCGCATGTGCTGTTATTTAACACAAAACTTAGTAGATTTGCTGGTGTTCGAACGACGATTTTCAGTCGCACTGCAGATAGGTGAATGATTGACAGGAAAGGGGCGTTTCTGGGTGGTAACTGAGCATTTTCCGGGAGTGTGCTAAAAAACGCAGGCGTGTCAGGGAAAAACGCGGAAGTGTCTGGAGAAATGGGGGAGTGGTTGGCCGAACGCAAGGCGTGTTTGTGACGTCAAACCCGGAACTAAACGGACTGAGCTGATCGCAATCTGTGAGTAGGCCTGGAGCTACTCCGAAACTGCAAGGAATTATTTAGTAACAATTCTGCTAATCTTTCGTTTGCTTTTCTGCTAAGCTAAGATACACTCCCAGGGGGCGGTGGCCTAGCGTGTGCAATGCTGCTAAAAGCAGCTAGCGAGCGAACAACTCGGAATGAGGGCCAATGTCTCCTCTGTAAAGCCGCCTGCATCATCAGTGCTGTGCATTTACAGGACACTTAAGTATTCTACATGTCTTTTAGACAGTGTTAGTTAAGAACAAGTGCATACATTCAGGGATATTTAGTACAAGTACCCTATGATATACATCCAGTCTTTACTGTGCATTGTTATATCTATATACATATATAGCTTTACTTTGTAGTGCAGTTACTTAGTATTGCTAGTCCTGTCCAGTTTTATTGTTGTTTGTAATAATTTCTGCATTGTACATGTGACTGTGTGTGTGCCAGTAGCTGCTGTGTAATTTCCATTCTGTGTATCTCACATATACTGCTATCCCTATGTTCTGTACCCTGAAGGGGGCTAAGTGCATCAGGGATCTCATTTATAGGGGGTAATTCCAAGTTGATCGTAGCAAGAAATTTTTTAGCAGTTGGGCAAAACCATGTGCACTGCAGGGGGGGCAGATATAACATGTGCAGAGAGAGATAGATTTGGGTGTGGTGAGTTCAATCTGCAATCTAAAGTGCAGTGTAAAAATAAAGCAGCCAGTATTTACCCTGCACAGAAACAAAATAACCCACCCAAATCTAACTCTGTCTGCACATGTTATATCTGCCTCCCCTGCAGTGCACATGGTTTTGCCCAACTGCTAACAAATTTCCTGCTGGGATCAACTTGGAATTACCCCATAGTGTTTCACAGGATATGCTCTTTTGGTATTTTTCTCTGTGTATTACAGTCACCATATACCTCTTAAATCCTCTGTGTGTGCTCTGCTTGCAGTCACACTATACAGGGGGATTTGTGCCAGGTACTTTGTCTGCTTACATTGTACTATTTTGCCCTATGGTTACACTTTCATATAATGTCAGCTAAATAGGGTGATAATTCTATAGCCGGTCCTGCTACTGCCATGGATGTCTCTGAGGAGAATATTGCAGCTGAGGGTTCAGGTACTGGGGGTTTTATACCCCTCAGTCATTCTACAGCAACGGGAGCAAATCATGACCCGCCGTAGGCTACATTTTCTAATTTACTGACTATGCTGGTAACTAGACTTGCGCCCCCTATGGGACCTCCTGTGCCATTACAGCCACATATTGTTCCTGCAGTTGATCCACCATGAGCAGATACTCTGTCCTCTCAGTTACAGCAATTAAATCAGTCTTTGGCTAAGCACAAAATCCTAACCCTTGACCGCCTAAGACCAAGGGGTCATCTAAGCGGGCCATTACTTCCTCACAATCCACACATGTTTCAGATACTTCATCTGATGAAGATGGCGCATATACTGACCCCTCAGACACTGATGCAGATGCTTCTGATGAGGAATCTATGACACAAGTGGATGTTCCTGACCTCTTGGAGGCTAACAGGCTGATTCTTCAAATTGATGATGATGAAGAACCTCCAGCTACCTCTAAGAAACCATATAAGTTCAAGCATCAGAAGGTTAATAAATCAGTTTTGCCCCACTCTGACCACTTAGTTGACATACGTCAGGAATCCTGGGAGTATCCAGGAAAGAAATTCTCCCTGTCTAAAAAGATGCTAGTTCATTATCCCCTCGCTGCAAAGTTAAGTGAAAATAGGAAAACACTGCAGCCAGTGGACTCACAAGTTGCGCGTCTGGTGGTGTCATCTGCTCTGCCTGTCACTACCATCACCTCTCTGAAGTAACCGATGGATAAGCTTGTGGAGGGTTGCTTGAAGTCTATTTACACTCTTGCTGGAGCTGTGCACATTGCTACTATTGCGGCGGGCTGCTAAAGCTATTGAGGCCTGGGTTCAGGAAGTTGAAGCGGAACTACCGTCTAATTTTCCTGATAATGCTATACAGTGTCTTTCCTACATTATTACAGCCTCTCATTGTATTCAGGAGGCGGCATCTAATGCAGGTATCCTGGTGGCCAAAGAGTCTACTGTGTCTATTCTGGCTCGCTGGATCCTCTGGTTGCGGTCCTGGTCTGTAGATCTGGACTCTAAACAGACCTTGGAGGTGATCCCTTTTAAGGGAAACATACTTTTTGGGGAAGACCTCAATAAGATTGTTGCTAAGACTGCATGTCTATCTAGTACTACACCTTTGGCCCCGAAGGCTAACAGTACTTCCTTTCATTCCTTTCGACCTCCAGATAAAGCAAAGGGTCAGGCGTACCCAAAACAGGCTCACACTTCCAAATCCACTAAGCCCAAACATAAATATGCCTGGGCTGCCCATCAGCCTGCTTCCAAAACAGACAAGCCTGCCGCATGACGTGGCGGGCCTCCCCTTGGGGGATCCCAGGGTGGGAGGCCAACTTTTATGGTTTGCTCAGTTATGGTCACAGACCACTTCGGATGCCTGGGTAAGGGAAGTCGTCACTCACGGATACGCCATCTCTTACAAGAAACAGCCCCCTCGCCAGTTTTGCTTGACAATCATCCTTACGGATTCGGCAAAAGCAAAAACTCTCCATCTGGTGGGACAATCCCTCCTGGACACGGGAGTGATAATGCTGGTGCCTCTGACTCAGAGAGGCAGGGGGTACTATTCAACGCTGTCCCTAGTTTCGAAGCCGAATGGTTCTTCCCGGCCCATTCTCAACCTCAAGTCTTTGAACAAATTTGTGAATGGTTTTCAAATTCCGAATAAGAACTCTTCACTCTATTGTTCTGGCTTTGGAGCGCAAGACCTATATGGTATCCCTGGACATACAGGATGCTTACCTGCATATACCTACTGCAGTGTCGCATAAGCAATACCTGTGGTTTGCTGTTGGCAACCCCCCATTTTCTATTCCAGGCCTTACCTTTTGGTCTGACCACGGCTCCAAGAATTTTCACCAAGGTCATGGCGGTCATGATGGCTCTACTTCGCCTTCAGGGTATCAGGATCCTGCCATATCTGGACGACTTGTTGATCCTGACAAACTCTCCAGAGGTTCTCCTCTGTCATCTGGAACTGACAGTCCAATTCCTGCAAGCCCACAGGTGGCTCCTCAACTGGAAGAAATCTTCCCTGGTCCCTGCTCAGAGTATGGTGCACCTGGGAGCACTATTGGACACCTACAATCAGCGGTTGTTTTTGTCTCCAGAGAAGGTCCTGAAACTTGAGGACAAGATAAGATGCTTCCTCTCTCACCCACGTGTGTCGATACACTCGACGATCCAAGTACTAGGCCTCATGGTGTCAGCTTTTGACATTGTGGAGTATGCTCAATGTCATTCCCACCCTCTGCAGAGGTTGATACTCTCCAAGTGAGATGGCCTGCCTCACCGGAGCAGGACTCACATGGTCTCCTTGACTCCGGAGGTCCACCTTTCACTGAGCTGGTGGCTACAGGACCAGCAACTGAGCAGGGGTCGACCCTTCTGGATCTCCAACTGGGTCCTTCTGATGATGGATGCGGGGATGGGGTGCGGTGTTGGAGCAACACTCTCTTCAGGGTCGGTGGACCAGGGAGGAATCTCTCCTCTCGATAAACATTCAAGAATTGCAGGCAGTGTTCAATGCGTTGACACTAGCCCTGCCTCTGATACAGAATAGGCCTGTTCATGTAGAGTCAGACAACGCCACCACGGTGGCATACATAAATCATCAAGGAGGCACTCAAAGCTGCATGGCAATGATGGAATTATCAAAAATCCTTTGTTGGGCGGAACGCCATCTGCCAGCCATATCGGAAGTGTTCATTCTAGGAGTCCTCAACTGGGAAGCGGTCTTCCTCAGTCGTCAGGACGTACACAACGGAGAGTGGAGTCTTCATCCAGAAGTCTTTCAACTGCTAGTGTACAAGTGGGGCCTAGCAGATGTAGACCTGATGGCGTCTCAACACAATCACAAGGTTTCGGTCTTTGGAGCAAGGACAAGGGATCCTCAAGCAGCGTTCGTGGATGGACTGGCAGTTCCATGGAACTTTCGGCTGCCTTACGTGTTCCCTCCGGTGTCACTTCTGACCCGGGTGATAAGGAAGTTCAAGGAACAAGGAGGAATACTACTTCTAATCACTTCAGCGTGGCCCAAACGGCATTGGTTCTCAGACCTGCAGGGTCTCTTGATAGAGCGTCCTCTTCTACTTCCGCAACGCCCAGACTTCCTCGTTCAGGGCCCTTGTGTCTACCAGGATTTGGCCCGGCTGGCTTTGACGGTATGCTCTTGAAGCTTCCATACTGAGGGCCAAAGGATTTTCTGAGGTGGTCATTCAAACTATGTTTTAGGCCCGTAAACTGGTGTCTGCTCGGCTTTATCATAGGGTCTGGAATCTTACTTCGCCTGGTGTGCGACTAACCATTATGACGCATACAAGTTCAGTACTTGCAAGCTTTTGGCTTTCCTGCAACAGGGCCTGGACTTAGGCCTTCGTCTGGCCTCCCTCAAGGTTCATATTTCTGCCTTGTTGATATGGTTTCAGAGAAAAGTTGCGACTCTGCCTGATGTTCATACATTCACTCAGGGTGTTTTTCGGATTTAACCTCTGTATGTCCCGCCTGTGGCTCCTTGGGATTTGTCGGTTATTCTGGACGCCTTACAAGAGTCTCTGTTTGAACCTCTTGAGTCTATGGACCTTAAGTGGCTTACTCTTAAGGTCTTGTTCTTGCTGGCTATTGCCTCTGCCAGACGGGTTTCAGACTTGGGTCCCTTGTCTTGTCAGTCACCCTTTCTGATTTTTCACCGTGACCGGGCGGTTCTTAGAACTCGTCCTGGTTATTTGCCTAAGGTGGTATCATCTTTCCACCTTAACCAGGAGAATGTGGTTCCAGCATTTACCTCTCCAGGTTTATCCTCCAAAGAGCAGTCTTTGGATGTGGTACGGGCTCTCCGTATTTATGTGAAGTGAACAGCTTCTCTTAGGAGATCTGATTCCCTCTTTGTCCTTTTTGGTTTTCAGAAATGTGGCTGGCCTACAAAGCAGACCTTGGCCAGATGGATTAGAATGGTGATAACACATGCTTATGTAAAGGCTAGCCATCCAGCTCCTGCTACCATCAAAGCCCATTCTACTCGGTCTGTTGGACCTTCTTGGACGGCCCGCCATGGTGCGATTCTTGAACAATTGTGCAAGGTGGCTATGTGGTCCTCAGTGAACATGTGCATAAGGTTCTATGCCTTCAATACTTCCACCTCCCAGGATGCCTCCTTTGGATGCCGGGTTCTTGTGCCCACCACAGTGCATCCCCTCCCATGAGGGACTGCTTTAGGACATCCCCGATGTTATCCCTGTGGAAACCCAGTGTATCCCACTGCAGAAAAGGAGATTTATGGTAAGAACTTACCTTTGTTAAATATCTTTCTGCAAAGTACACTGGGTTCCACGGGGCGCCCACCCTGATGAACTTAGCTTCTTTGGGTTTGTATGGCATTAGCCACTGGTACCTTCTCCTGTCATGAGAATGTAGTGTATGTGGCTACTAACTGTTGTCGTCTCTCGTGCCTGGAGGCGGGGATATAGAGGAGGTGGCGCTAAGCATCCTGGAAACAGTCAAATATTTTAGCTTGTTGGTGCCTCGGATCAAGATTCAACTCTACACCCTGATGTTATCCCTGTGGAACCCAGTGTACCTCGCAGAGATTTAACAAAGGTAAGTTTTTACCATAAATCTCTTTATATAGCAGCAGATGTGGTGCATTCTGATACTACGGTGCTGAGTGGCACCGCAGCCAGGGGCACAATGCGCACATGCAGCTTGGGGTAGGAAGATGGGTCCATCAACCTGCACCAATTACCATGTGTACATTGTGCCCCTGGCTGTGGTGCCACTCAACGTTGTAGTATCAGACAGAATGCACCACTTCTGCTGCAATATATGTGCGTGAATACATTTGTGAACCAAGAAAATAATTGTATATATATATATATATATATATATATATATACTGTATATATAAACATACGTATTTTTAGTACTATGCAGTCAACATGGCTGAACTTTTTCAAATACTAGAACTTTATATATATTAATGTCTCTTCAAATTTTTATTTTGAATATAAATATGGTGTAGTATGATATACAGTGTTTTTTGAGTGGCAGCACTTTAAGGGGCACAATGCACACATGCAGGTAGGCCCAAGCTGCATGTGTGCATTGTCCACCTGAAAGCAGCGCCACTAAAATGCCGTATATCATAGTGCACCAGATCTATCGCAATATATACCAGGGCAGCAGGAATTTTATATATACCAACAGATGTGGTGCATTCTGATACTACGGTGTTGAGTGTCACCGGTGCCAGGATCGCAATGCACACATGCAGCTAGATGGGTCCCTGGTACCATCAACTTGTCCCTAGCAGCATGTGTTCATTGTCCACTTGAAAACGTTGACACTCACCATAGTATCAGAATGCACCACATCTGTTGGTATGTATAACAAGGGCAGCAGTAAATGAAAATAACCCTACATTTGAAAGAGACTTGTCTCCTCTTGTCCCCCATGTGACATCAAGGAGGTCAAAATTGCGGAGGAGACGGTGGATGTGTGGCTGGCTTGGGAAGGGTAGCTAGGTTGAGGAGGAGATTGGATAGTGGGGGAAGGATGGGTGGGGGCTGACGATAACAGGAAGGGTGGCTGGTTTGAGGAGGAGGGGTTTGGGAGAATGGAAAGTGGAGGAAGGGTAGGTGGATGGGGTCTGTGGTAGTGGATAACCGGAATGGTAGCTGGGATGCGGAGGAGGATGGGTACTGGAGGAAGAGTAGATGGGTGCTGAACTGAAGGTCAATGGGAGATGAGGAGCAGGTGCTTGAGGTTCTGGCCCATGACCATTCCACTCTGGTGTCAGTTGTCTTGTGAGTGTTTTGTATAAAACCTGTGATACCAGGCGCTGGCACTCAACTTGCTGCTGCTTGGAAACCTTACGCATGGTTTTGTTAACAAATGATGCAAAGTCATCAGATTCATCAGGTTTCTGGAGTAGCTGTGAACTGGCCTCCAATAGTAGCAGGTCTTCAACAATTTTGTTTTTCCGTGGCTTCCTCCTGGAACACTGTAGCTGTGGAGATTTTGGTTCCTCTGGTGATGTGTTGTTGAGGTCAGGGGTATGGCTGAGGTCTTCAGGTGTATGTAGGGTAAAAAAACATATTTAGTAAATATTCAAACTTTTTTTTCTTTTACAGTTCCCTACAAGCATGGAAGAATGGCAAGCTATTGCAGAGGACTTTGACAGGCACTGGAATTTCCCAAACTGTGGTGGTGCGATAGATGGGAAACATGTGCACATCACCAAACCCACCAACAGCGGGTCGGACTACTTTAGCATTGTTCTCATGGCGGTGGTCAATGCAAACTATGAATTTATTTTCCTGGATGTTGGGAAAAATGGTCGTTGCTCAGATGGTGTATCCTTGAAAAATACGTGCTTCTATGATAGGCTCACCACCAACTCCATTCATCTGCTCCCTGTTGAGCAAACAAAGAATGGCCTGGGATTTGTGTTCGTGGCAAATGAGGCCTTCGCACTGCACGAACACATAATGAAGCCCTACCCGCAAAGAGTCCTGAACCACAATAGGTGCATTTTCAACTACCACCTTTCTAGGGCCTGTCGGGTGTTCAGGATCTTCCACAGACCCATCAACATGAGGCTGGACAAAATTGACTGTGTAGTATCAGCATGCGGTATACTACACAACATGCTCCGTTGCAAGGCCACGAGGCAAATGCCTTTGCTCCCAGCAGGACCGGAAGACCCTAACCAGCAAGTGGTGAAAGTGACGATTTCCTATGTGGACCGCCTACAGTAACCTTACGCGGCACTGCAAGGGCAAAGAGGTCCGTGAAAAATATAATACCTTTTTCAATGGGGAAGGAGCTGTGGCATGGCAGGAGGAATATATCAGATAAGAAAAATTTAAAAGCAACTTACCCCTTCGGCCTCCTCCACATCCAGACTTCCCTCCTTGAACTCTGCCATCACCACTAGGGACTCCTTAGCTGACCGTTTCTCCAGGACAAAGTTTAGTTCATTGTAGTACCACAGCTGCTGCACATAGACCTTGTCTGCACTGGCCCCTGACCTCTTCGACTCCTCCACCTTGTGTTTCTCTTTTACGAACACTGTCCGTATATTCGCAATTTTCTTCCGGACCCAGGCCACCGAGGCCCCAAAGAAAGTGGGCTTGGAGTACTCCATTAGGTGGTTATATGCAGCCTCCCTCTTCTGTTTGTTCCTGTAGTCCGGTGAGGATGTCAGCCAGAGACACTCCTCCTCATGGTACAGGCTGATATAACCTAATAGAAATTTGCGGCTCTCATAGGACATCTGCAGAATGCAAAAAAAGGAAAATTAATAAACATGAAAAAAGTTCCATTATGCTGGTTAAATAAAGTTTGTTTTCTAGTATTATTGTGGTTAAATAAAGTTTGTTTTCTAGTATTATTGTGGTTACAAAAAGTTTGTTTTCTAGTTACTGCTGGGAGTTATCTGAAATATGTTGTGCTAATACTTTGGTGTGCAGGGTGCAGCAGCATAATGGTGGGCAGTGGCTTGCAGTGGGGCAGCATAATGGTGGACAGGGTGCGGCCAGTGGCTTGCAGTGGTGCAGCATTTTGGGCAGTGGGCCAGTATAATGGTGGGTGCAGCAGCATAATGGTGGGCAGTGGCTTGCAGTGAGGCAGCATAATGGCAGACAGGGCATGGCCAGGGGCTTGCAGTATTTTGGGCAATGGGCTAGTATAATGGTGAGTGCAGCAGCATAATGGTGGGCAGTGTCTTGCAGTGGGTCAGCATAATGGCAGACAGGGCGTAGCCAGGGGCTTGCAGTGGGGCGGCATTTTGGGCAGTGGGCCAGTATAATGATGGGTAGAGCAGCATAATGGTGTGCAGTGGTGGTAAAACATTATAATAATCATTGTTGGCCAGTGGTGTAGCCTGCCTACCTTGTCCACTGTTTGGGAGCTCAGCAGCGTGCTTCTAGCCTCCTCTGCAGTCATGTGCACAGTGAGGGGAAGAGGAGTGGCCAGGAAGTCGGCTCTTATCTTCACAGATCGCACATCGCAGTGTGATAAATCGAAAGTGGTAAAAAACAGCATGTGATAGCACTGCGATTCGATAAATATTAAGTGCAGCACATACCATCTTGAGACACAATATTCGACCGGCGTGCCCGTGCATCGCGTCGCATGGTACCTAAAATGTGCATACAATCCTTCGATTTATCTCACAGATGTGGTCGAAATCGAAGGATTGTACCTGATATCTCACAAGTGTATGGGCTACATTAGGAGAAGCAGCCAGGATCACCAACTGGTGCTGGAGCAGCACATGCAGGGTCACCGTATTGCACCACTGGGGATGGCCGCTGACTGAGTCACCCAATCACCTCTAAAGAGCAGCAGTGCCTGAGAGTAGCCAGTCTCTCCCTGCATAAGTACAGCTCTGCCCTCACCTCTGTCCCTGCATCCCATCCTGCAAGCCTGCTCTTACCCGTCAGTATCCTTACTGCTCCTCCTCTAACCTACTCTGCATTAATACCCCTTTCTCATACACACCATGTATTAATACCCCTCCTATCACCGACCCTCTATTAATATCTCCCCTCCTCTCACCTCTGGTTTTAATAACCATCCTCTTACACACCTTGCGTGAATATCCCCCCTTCCTCACACTTTTGAATTAATATCCCCCTTCCACTCACCCAACCTGCATTAATGCCCTCCTCCTCTTATCCTCCTAGCAATAATATTTCCCCTCTGTCCCCCTTGTCTTACCCACCCAGCCCTCCAGTTTTCCTGCATGTTATTTTTTTCAGGTGACTGTGACATTGCCCAGTACCATCTCAAACATTCCCTCAAGCAGGATTGTATATGTTTTTTTTATCTTGCCCCCTAAAGGTCTTTCTTCACCTGCTAAAATCCTCTTTTCTCCTTGGAATATATGTATACATCATTGGCGTCCATTCAGGTCAGCGCAGATTGAATAGAGCTGGGAATTAGCTCCCAGTGCTATTCAATTCAGCGAGCTGTTATGTCCGAGAAGGCTGATTCTCGAGGACTAAGTAGGTTTTTTTGTTGCTAGAGCTGGCATTCTCCGATTTAAGTGCCCGGCATGATGCTGTTTCAGCCACACTAAGGGCAGGAAACAGCATTGCGCCAGCACTTTGGTCGGATTTCTGCTTGTACCCCTGACGGGTGCAAGAAGAAATCCTATTGTTGATGTTACATTGCACTGAATTGAATAGCACCAGGAACTAATTCCCAGCAATATTCAATCTGCTCTAAATTGAATTGATCCCATTCTATCATTCCATCACACTGCTAGACTTTCTACTTAATATGTACTGTATGTAGTCATTCAGACTCCCCCCCCCCCCCCCCCCCCACTCATCAGTGCCTGATCTTTCTCCCACGTCACCCTTAGTGTTATCATTGTGTAATAACCTTTGTTCTCCACTGTTGTACTCCAATCTTTTCCTGTGCCTTGATATTATTTACTAAGCCCTTCTCTCCTGAATTCTTATTCACTAAGCACTGAATTGCTTATGCCTGCCATCTCACATTATTTTATTACTATTAACCACCAAATCTGGGAGCTGCTTAGCATTCTGTGGGGGGCATTATCTATATATATTTTTTATTTTATTTTTTTGTTTGGGGAGGCAATAATGTTGTATAATGTTCATGTGGGCATTATACGCAGGTGCAGCAGTTTATACTGCTGGAAATTTGGCGAGAGATGTGCGGAAAATATAGGCCAGGGAGGCAGTGCCTCACCTGTTATAGACTTTTTACTCCAGAGTTTTGACTATAAAAATGATTAGAATAATAAAAAGAAGATATTTCTAATATATTCTTTGTATTTTTCATATACTTTATATAGTCATAATTTATACGTTAGTATGATAGGAAAGGCCCTGCCTCACCCCACCGCACATTACTACATTACATTCTACATACTGTACATCAGTCAGTCCCAGGGTTTAGTAATTTTTCAAATATAATTATTTTCATGTGCTTCAAGCTGTTAGATGCTCCCTAGCCAAATGTTGGAAACAACCCTCTTCTCCATCTTTGCATTTGGTTAAAGCAAAATTGGATTTATTGCTAATATTGGGGAAATTACTGCTTCTCACCACAGTAAAGTAGATAGGTTTAGGGGCCAATTCAGTAAGGTTAGCAAATTCTGCTAATCAGCAGAATTTGCTAACCTTTAGCACGCATGCTGGGGGCCGCCCAGCACTGGACAAGGCCGCCCAGCATGCTGACCGGCACCTCCCCTCTTCAACAAGCAGAAATTGCTAACAGCACGCAATTTCTGCTTGTTAGCAGAAAGTAAGGATAACTCCTGCCGGCGGAGCATAGCTGCGGCCGCAGGAGTCCCGACACCATTTTTCCTGTCGCAGCAACTGCGTGTGATGTCACACAGCTGCCACGACCGCACCCCCAATACGCCCCCGTTTGCGGAAAACGGAGAATTGCCGCCCCCCTCCCGCCCCGCGACCACCTCTGCCTGATTGACAGGCAGAGGCGATCGCATTTTCTGCGCCCCCCCCCCCCCCGCAGAAAATGCGGACGCATGCACAGTAGGGCCCACTGCACATGCGCCCGCAGCACCCCCTCAATAATGCCGTATGAATCGCTACTTGTGATCCGTCCTGAATTAGCCCCATAATCAGGTAAACTTTTGTGTTATTTTTTTCCATGGCTCTTACAAACTATTTCAGTGCCCTTGACTAATATTGCCTTGCAGTATTATTTTCTATTATCATTCTTCTACTATGTAATACTTTCCCAAGAATGTAGCCTCTACCTTTATTTTTTTCACTCTTTCTCTTTTCTTTTTTTTTTCTTTTTTTTTTAATATAACCTTAGATACAATGGTTATTTATGAATAAATATAAATTAGTTAAACCCAATTCTGATAAGAAAACAGGTGAAGAATTGCATCACAATGTTGGTTTACCATTTATTAGGTTGCTATTTTTTTATTTCTATAGTTTGTTTACTTGATTTTTCACACCCACCTGTACTGCTCCTAAGAGACCAGGATAATTTCCCTCCTTTCGTTAGTTACCTGCAAAGATGTTCTCAACCTGTTCCTTTTTTTACAAAAAATTATATTTTTACTACATATTTCCACCCCACCCTGTGGTATTCCTGTGAGGTGTACCTCCACTGACTGAACACCCTGCCAGCAGCATCTTACGCAGTGCACCCTAGATGGGTGCCTTGGATGTTTCCTCTGCGGGCAGGATGTGGATTGTTCCATACAGGTTATATCATACGACTACACAAGTGTCCGTTTTCCCATATATGCATTGGGCCCGTGTATGGATCACATCCCACAGTGTAACCTTTGTAGTGCACCCAACATGGCTGCCTCATCTGGTACTCTTGTGGATGGAATGAAAAATACATGGACCTGATAGTTTTGCTGGGACCCTATTCTGAACGTTAGGCTACTGCATTCACCCCCATTTTGTGTCATCTCTTCTAGGGGTAGATTATTCCACTCTGGGTAATACTACGCAGTGGGCCCAAGATGGTTGCCTCACCTGGTTCCTTGTGAGGGTGGAATACATGTACGTTATTACCCAAAATTATGAGATCAATCCTGCATTATGATTATACTATGGATTTTTCATTTTTATGCCTGTGTGGCTTGTGTATTGCTGTATTAATCTTCTGTATTATGTGCATTGTTTTGATGTCTGTAAAGCACCTTGAGTCCTGTTTGGAGAAAGAGTGCTTTATAAATAAAACTATTACTATTATTATTATTATTATTATTATTATTATTATTTTTATTAATATTATGATCTGTGCAACATTATTGTACAGTATATCACTCAATGTTCTTGAATGTTGGTATCCTGTTGTACAATATATACAGTATTTGTTTTTAATTCTGTATAAATTGTGTCTGCTACATACTGTACTGACTGCTTTTCAAACTGTTTTTGTTTTCAAGGTACAATCTTGAAGTGCACCTTATTACGTGGTGTACAATATACTTTTCTATGTATTGTAATGTTTGTACTGATGCATATGCTTCAATAAAAATGTAACTAAAACAGATATAAAACAATACTGCATCTCTGCTCTGTGCCACAGTGGGTCTGGGACTCCAGGTCGACAACAAAAAGGTCGACACAACTTAGGTCGACGCCAATTGGTCAACACACCTTAGGTCGACATGGGCAAATGGTCGACATGGACAAAAGGTCGACAGGAACAAGGTCGACATGGAAAAAGTTCGACATGAGTTTTTTATGTTTTTTTGGTGTCGTTTTTTTCGTAGAGTGACCGGGAACCCCAATTAGTGCACCGCTTCCCCTCACATGGCTCACTTCGCTCGCCATGCTTCGGGCATGGTGCCTTCGCTCCGCTTCGCTCGGCACAGATTACCGTTCCAATCGTAGTCCACGTGGATCGTTAAGTATGAAAAGGTTCCAAAAAAGAAAAAAATTGTCAAAAACTCATGTCGACCTTTTTCCATGTCGACCTTGTTCCTGTCGACCTTTCGTCCATGTCGACATAAGGTGTGTCGACCAATTGACGTCGACCTAAGGTGTGTCGACCTTTTTGTTGTCGACCTGGAGTCCGGATACTGCCACGGTTACAAATCTGACATTCACCTCACAACATTCTATGCTAAAACACAACCTATTGTTTGTGCAAAAACAAGCAATATTGAATATATACTAAAAACACTCCCAGCATGTTTAACAATGTTATTAGCAAACTGGAAGAATAAAACAATCATAATCTATGCAAGTAATTGCACATTTTAAATTCACAAATTTCCATACATACAGTATAAAGGTATACTGATATTTATATATGTCACATTTATCTGAATAATGTATGATGTTACTATATAGTGTGTGTACTGTATATGCGTTTTTATGTCTGTATACTTAACAATTGTATTTTGGACATTTTTCTATCTGTGGATAATGTTAATACAGGTTGAGTATCCCTTATCCAAAATGCTTGGGACCAGAGGTATTTTGGATATTGGATTTTTCCATATTTTGGAATAATTGCATACCATAATGAGATATGATGGTGATGGGACCTAAATCTAAGCACAGAATGCATTTATGTCACAAATACACCTTATACACAGAGCCTGAAGGTCATTTCAGCCAATATTTTTTATAACTTTGTGCATTAAACAAAGTGTGTGTATATTTATACAATTAATTTATGTTTCGTATACACCTTATACACACAGCCTGAAGGTCATTTAATGCAGTGTTTTCTATAACTTTGTATATTAAACAAAGTTTGTGTACATTGAGCCATCAAAAAACAAAGGTTTCACTATCTCACTCTCACTCAAAAAAGTTCGTATTTCGGAATATTCCGTATTTCGGAATATTTGGATATGGGATACTCAACCTGTAATATTCTGCACCAATAAGTATGTCCAATATTATTTCATGTAATTTACCTCTTTGTCCACTAGATGTTACTCTTGTGTAACTAGTTAGCACACTTAAAATGTGATTATTTGAAGTTATTGGGGGTCATTCTGAGTTGATCGCTCGCTAGCTATTTTTTGCAGCACTGCGATCAGATAGTCGCCGCCTATGGGCGAGTGTATTTTTGCTTTTCAAGTGTGCGAACGCTTGTGCAGCCGAGTGGTACAAAGGGGGTCATTCCGACCTGATCGCACGCTAGCTATTTTTTGCAGAGCTGCGTTCAGGTCAAAATTCGGCAAAACTGTGCATGCGTATGCATCGCAATGCGCAGGCGCGTCGTACGGGTACTAAGCGGATCGGTGCTGGGCAATCGATTTACTGAAGAATCCATTCGCACAGCCGATCGCAAGAAGATTGACAGGAAGAAGGAGTTTATGGGTGTCAACTGACCGTTTTCAGGGAGTGGTTGGAAAAATGCAGGTGTGTCCAAGCGTTTGCAGGGCGTCTGGGTATCTGACGTCAATTCCGGGACCGGACAGGTTGAAGTGATCGCAGCGGCTGAGTAAGTTCAGACCTACTCAGAAACTGCACAAACTGTTTTTGTACCGCGTGGCTGTACAAGCATTCGCACACTTGCATAGCGAAAATACACTCCCCCATAGGTGGCGACTATCTGATCGCAGCGCTGAAAAAAATAGCTAGGGAGTGATCAACTCGGGATGATCCCCAAAAACAGTTTGTGCAGTTTCTGAGTAGGTCTGAACTTACTAAGCCGCTGCGATCACTTCAGCCTGTCTGGTCCCGGAATTGACGTCAGGCACCTGCCCTGCAAACGCTTGGACACGCCTTAAAATGGTCAGTTGACACCCATAAATGCCTTCTTCCTGTTAATCTTCTTGTGATCGGCTGTGCGAATGGTTTCTTTATTAAATCCGTCACCCAGCACCGATCCGCTGTGTACCCGTACCACGCGCCTGCGCATTGCGGTGCATACGTATGTGCAGTTATTTTTTTTTTTACACAAAGACTATCAGCCTCCCATCCACCGCCCACGGATGAGGGGGACAGCCTCGGGCTTCACCCCTGGTCCTTGGGTGGCTGGAAGGGGGACCCCTTGATTTAAGGGGTCCCCACTCCTCTAGGGTACCCCAGCCAGGGGTGACTAGTTGGGGGGGTAATGCCACGGCCGCAGGGACCTATATAAAAGTGTCCCCCCTGGCTGTGGCATTATCTTTCTGGCTAGTGGAGCCTGGTGCTGGTTTAAAAATGATGGGGGACCCCTACATCTTTTGTCCCCCATGTTTTTTGAACCAGGACCAGACGCAGAGCCCAGTGCTGGTTGTATAAATATAGGGGGACCCTACGCATTTTCCCCCCTATATTTTTACAACCAGGGCTGGCTCAAAGAGCCCGATGCTTGTTATGCTTAGGAGGGGGGACCCCACGCAATTTTTTTCTACTTTTAACTCTTTCAACACTACTTATAATGTATACAATGAAGCCCTGCATGGATCTCAATGATCCGGCCGGGCTTCATTGTGTTATGTCCGGCAGTGTTTTACTCATCACTCCCGTAAAACACTGCCCGACAATATGAATCACATTGACATCGGAAAATACAAAACAAGAAAACTCGGCATCTTAATAAATTACCGAAAATGGATTCAAAAAGTTGCAGTAAAATACGTCTGATAAAAATCGAGATTAAAATCCCATCAAATCGACACAAACATGAATATTAGTAAATAAACCCCAAGGTACAAGTACAGGTATAAATACATAAATTCACTAATTGTGCACATCGGAATCCCCGCCATCCAGCTTGCCGGAAGTGCCGATAACGTCATGAGCATAGAGCTCGCTTATCCCTATCACCCTTGTGTATTTTAGCTAGGGTATCGAGACGCTCCTTCATCTGTGCCCTGTAACTTGCAAAACCTATGCTGTTGCTCGCTCCATAGCTGAGGGCTCCCACGAGGCAAGGAGTCACGGGTGGCAGCCATTTTGACAACTTGCTATGTGATTGAGTCTGGTGTATCATAATGTGCATACAGTAGTGTCCACGTATCCCTATTGCCCCTGTATAAATTAAGTAGGATATTGAGACACTCCTTAAGCATTGCCCTGTAACTTGCAAAACCTATGCCATCGCTCACTCCATAGCTAAGGGCTTCCACAAGGTAAATGGTCACGGGTGGCAGCCATGTCAATCGAGTCTGGCCTGCTACAGTACTGTACAGTGTATCCTACGGTGCTTAAAGCTCGCTTATCCCCATAGGCGCTGTGTATTTTAGATAGCGTAATGAGACGCTCCTGCTGCTATGCCCTGATTTATGTAAAACATGTGTGCACACCTCTGTTGAATGACAGGGTATATTACAATAAAAAAAAATTGTCAGGAAAAAATTAACATGCATTCACACTTTGGGTATCGAACTCAGGTCTCCAAACATGGGAAGCGGCACACTTCACCACTCGGACACATTGCTGCATGACAGATACATAAGCTCATGTGTAAATATAAGCAGTGATCCCTTCCCATTGGTTTTGATTATGCCGTAATGGCTACAGGATTTGGACGCTCACATACTGTACTGTATCCCTAACATCAATGGACCATTCCTGTAACACGTTCGTTTGCGTCTGTATACACTACTAATTTTGTTGGTTTGTCTGCGGGACTTGGATGCTCACATTTCCCTCACGTCAATGGACTATACTGTAGCTTTATTACGTTCGATTTCATCTGTATATACTGTACTATATACTGTATTTGAAATACTGTAGCATAATGAGATGCTCCAGTAAAGTAGTTCTTACGCTGTAGTTCAGTATTGTATTTTAATGTAGACCACACATATGCACAATGGTGATTTTAAAAAGCGACATCTGGTGGATGATCACAGGTACTGTATTACACTCAAAGGTAATGGCAAATGCTCTGTGCACCTCCCTATGACTAGGCAAGCCTCCTTGCGCCCAGGCATGCTGTGTATGTCTGATTGCGACTAATGCCTCAGTGTCAGGTCTGGGTGTTTTTGTGAATCCGTTAACCCGGGACCAACCACAGGTGTAGGTGCTGGGGTATGAAGAAAGCAGGGAGGACGAAGAAAGTTCCGTTTCATATATTTATTGAAAATAACAATTCAGTAAAGTGGTAAATGGCAAGTTATTAATCACCATAATATACTGACGTATTGCATGAATAATAGAAATAATATGCAGGATATATCTTAAAGAAAAAATAAAAGAAATGTTCATGGAATTGCATTTAAAACAGGCTGGAGAATAAATGTTGAATTGTCCAAATATAAACAAGCTTTGATGCTGAACTGTAGAATGTGTTTAACTGGGTAATGCAGACATGAAGAAATAACTGTGAGGATTTGCAATGAAGTTTTGAGAGGTAACTGAGAGACTGTGAAGAATTATCCTTGTAATGGCAACATAGAAAGTAAAAGTACTAAATTGGGTTACTTGCGAGTTCCGGAGATCACTGTGAGACTGTAGCAGATGATATAAGTGATGAACGGGTTAAATGCAGAGCAGAACAAACGAACAGCTGAAGTTAGTGGAATCCTCCAAACTCTGTATGGTTGAAAGCAGGCAGACAGGGTTTCCTCATGCAAGACTCTGGGAATCCAATTGTTACCAGTAGGTGCGTGATTAACTGACAGCACAGCGGGGAGCCGGTGGATCTTTAGCAGTGAAGGCTGCAGACGGGCCTCTGGGAACGGAGGCGATATCTGGACCACGGGAATCACACAGGAATGCACGGAGAGAGCTCAGAGCTAGAGCACAGCGTTGATACAACAAAGCACTGGCCCAGAGTAACATAATCCCAGCCTACTTAAAGGCAGCACAAGCACGGGATTGGCTTACACCTGCCCACAGGTGTTTTCACAAGTGCTCTGTATTACCCATTTGGTCTCCAACATGGCCACCTCCTATACAGCAGACACACCGCAGTGCCTTAGGCCATTTGGTCCCCGCACTCACAGTTCCCAGATTCTGCATTACCTGTGCCACTGATCACGCCGCGTCCCCACACGGGCGCACAGCACCGCGAGCAACCGCACTGGCAACGGATGAACCCCAGAACCCGCAAAGGTGAGAGACCGGTACATGACAGTACCCCCTCTTCTACGGGTGGTCTCCGAACACCTTTGAACCTTGTCAGGATTTTTGGAGAAGTATTTCTGTACCAGTCTTGGAGCATGAACATCTTCAGAGAAAACCCAGGATCTCTCCTCCGGACCGTAACCCTTCCAGTCGACCAAAAACTGTAAACGTCCATATCGGGAACGTGAGTCCACAATCTCTTTAACTTCAAATTCCTCATTCTGCAAAGAGTGAACTTTAGGAGATTTGGACTGGGTAGTACGGAACTTATTGAGAATCAAAGGCTTCAGTAAAGATGTATGAAAGGCGTTAGGAATTCTCAAAGACGGTGGCAACTTGACTTTGTATGACACAAGGTTGAGTACCTTTACAATGGGAAATGGACCAATAAACTTGGGAGCAAATTTCTTAGAAGGAACTTTGAACCTGAGATTGCGCGTAGAAATCCAAACTTGGTCTCCCACTTTGTAATTCGGTACAGCTTTACGTTTTCTATCTGCAAAAGATTTATAACGAGCGGAAGTTTTGACCAAGGACTTACGTACACAACTCCAGATTCTAGATAGACGTTGAAGCTCTTGATCTGCCGCTGGAACCTCTAGGGCTGGCAATGGATGGAACTCTGGCACACGAGGAGGAAAGCCGAAGTTAATATAAAAGGGCGTAGATTCTGAAGATGAATGGAAGAGATTATTATGAGCAAATTCTGCCAATGGAAGGTAGTCAACCCAGTCATCCTGTGAGGACGATATATATAGCCGGAGAAATGTTTCAAGGTCTTGGTTGACTCTCTCAGTTTGTCCATCTGTCTGAGGATGATATGCAGAAGAAAAATTCAACTTGACATTTAAAGATGAACAAAGCGACCTCCAAAACTTGGCCACAAACTGTGTTCCCCGATCAGAGATAATCTCTCGAGGAAGGCCATGCAACTTGAAGATTTCAGAGATGAACAATCTGGCTAGTAAAGGGGCTGATGGTAACCCAGTTAATGGAATGAAATGTGCCATTTTCGAAAATCGATCCACTATCACCCAAATGGTATTTCGCCCTTTTGATGGAGGTAGATCGGTCACGAAATCCATTGAGATATGAGTCCATGGTTGTTTGGGTATGGATAATGGATGTAATAAACCTGGTGGAGAACTTCTTGGACTCTTATGTTGGGCACATTTAGGACATGCTGCTATAAACTCTTGGACATCGGCTTTGAGACGTGGCCACCAATAAGACTGTTGAATAAATTTGAGAGTCTTTAGAACCCCAGGATGACCCATGAAGGAAGAGGAGTGAGCCCAGGTAAGCAGCCGTTTACGAAGATTTGTGGCGACAAAGGTCTTGCCAGGCGGAGGAACTGGAGAGGTTCGAGTCATTAAAAAGGACGTAGGATTCACAATGGCTTGATTCGTGGTAGCGTCATTTAATTCAGAAGAAGCAAAGGACCGGGAAAGGGCATCTGCCTTTTTGTTCTGAGACCCTGGACGATAGGTGAGCTTGAAATCAAATCGTGTGAAGAAAAGCGCCCATCGAGCTTGTCGTGGATTCAAACACTGAGCTGACTGCAGATACAGAAGATTCTTATGATCAGTATAAACTGTAATGCGATGTTGTGCTCCTTCTAGAAGGTATCTCCACTCCTCAAATGCCAACTTGATGGCAAGTAATTCTTGCTCACCGATTGCATAATTACGTTCTGCCGGGAGGAACTTACGGGAGAAATATCCGCAGGGATGGACCTTTTTATCTTCAAAGACTTGTGACAACACAGCTCCTACTGCTTCTGTAGATGCATCCACCTCTAGTAGAAAGGGACGATTCAAATCAGGCTGTCGAAGAATGGGTGCTGACCCAAAGGCTTGCTTTAAATCAGAAAAGGCTTTGATTGCTTCAGAAGACCAGTTCGTAGGATTTGCTCCCTTGCGAGTTAGGGCTGTGATGGGAGCAGCTAACGAAGAATAATTCTTAATGAATCTCCTATAGAAATTAGCAAAGCCAAGAAATTGCTGAATCCCCTTGAGAGTTGTAGGAGTGGACCAATCTCGGATAGCTTGTACCTTACCGGGATCCATACATAGCTCTGATCCAGAAATGATGTAACCAAGGAACGGTATGGAAGATACTTCAAAGGTGCACTTCTCTAACTTACAATAAAGTTGATTTTTCCTCAAACGTGTCAGTACCTCTTTAACTTGGTGTCGATGAGACTTTAGATCTTTAGAGAATATTAGGATATCATCCAGGTACACTACTAGACACTTGTAGAGAAGATCACGAAAAAGTTCATTCACATAGCTTTGAAAAACTGCAGGTGCATTACAAAGACCAAAAGGCATTACAAGGTATTCGTAATGCCCATCCCGGGTATTAAAAGCAGTTTTCCACTCGTCCCCTGCCCGGATGCGGATTAAATTGTAGGCCCCTCGGAGATCCAATTTTGTAAACACAGTAGCTCCCTTTACCCGATCAAATAATTCTGGAATTAAGGGTAATGGGTACTTGTTTTTCACAGTGATCTCATTGAGTCCGCGGTAATCTATGCATGGTCGTAACCCACCGTCCTTCTTCTTAATGAAAAAGAATCCGGCTCCTGCAGGTGAAGAAGATGGTCTGATAAATCCTTTGGTTAGATTTTCCTGTATATAATCAGACATAGCTTGCGTCTCTGGGATGGATAGCGGATAGATTCGTCCCCTAGGAGGGGTTTTACCTGGAACCAGGACGATTGGGCAGTCCCATTCGCGATGAGGAGGTAGAGAGTCTGCTGCTTGTTTACTGAAAACATCCGCAAAGGATTGATACACCGGACGTAGGTCGGGAAGGCTAATTGACCGGAGAGGTACAATTGAGGCTAAACAGTCCTTGGTACAAGATTTACCCCACGAAAGGACTTCCATGGTTTGCCAATTAAGTTGAGGATTATGTTTCTGCAGCCAAGGTAAACCAAGTATCACATCTTGAGAGGCTTTGGGAATCACGTAGAAGGAGACGTATTCGGAATGGAGCACACCAACTTTCATCTTGAGACATACGGTTCGATGAGTAATTATACCATCTGGAATTCGACTTCCATCCACTGCTGTAACAGCAACTGCTGCTTCCAGAGGCATGGTTTGAACTTTAGACCGTAAGACAAAGGCTGAGGAGATGAAGTTCTCGGCTGCCCCGGAATCTAGGAGAGCTGAAACTTTCACTGTAGAACTTGGAACTACTAATTGAATAGACAAGATCGGCTCTTTCCCAGAACGTGATTCTAAAGTAACTCCTAGCTTAACCTCTCTTGAATAAGCTAGGAGCGAGAGTTTCCCGGTTGGAGTTTGCAGAATTTAACTAAATGTTCGGCGGACCCACAGTACATGCAGAGGTTACCCTGTCGACGACGAAGTCGTTCCTCCTCTGTGAGGCGAGAGCGTCCAATCTGCATAGGTTCTTCTGTCGTTACCGGAGACTGTGATGAAGAATCTTGTCAAGGCCTAGAATGATAACATGGACTGGATCGCTCTGCCCTGGATTTCTCTAAACTTCGCTCCCTGTAGCGTAAGTCAAGTTTGTTACAGAGAGAAATCAATTCATCCAGTTTAGTTGGCACATCCCGGATAGTTAAATCATCCTTGATTCTCTCTGAAAGTCCATTCCAAAACGCGGCGATCAGGGCCTCCTCATTCCAGTTTAACTCTGAAGACAACGTGCGAAACTGAATAATATATTGACTGACAGGACGTAAACCTTGACGTAGACGGAGAATCTCCAAAGATGCTGAGGTGGTCTTGCCTGGTTCGTCAAAGATTCTCCAGAAGGATGATACGAACTCCTTGTAATTAGAGAGGATAGGATCACCTCTTTCCCATAATGGTGATGCCCACTCCAGAGCCTGACCGGAGAGGAGGGCAATAATATATGCAACCCTAGAACGAGCTGATGGGAAACTGGCGGACAACAGTTCGAACTGGATCTCGCATTGATTCAGGAATCCTCTGCAAAGTTTTGGAGTTCCGTCAAACTTACTCGGAGAGGGTAACTGCAAGCGGGACGTAGGCAGCGTCACAGGAGAAGCTGTAGTGGTAACTGGGACAACCGGAGTTGGAATCTGGACTTGAGACGTTTTAATAGCCGTATGAAGAGTCTCTAAACGGTCTGCCATAGTTTGCATAAACTGCACAATTTGTGTCTGTATAGACTCCTGGTTTTCCAGACGGGAAAGGATATCTGACGTAGCACCGCCTCCTGCGAATTGGTCACTTGACGGATCCATGTGGCCAGTGCTTACTGTCAGGTCCGGGTGTTTTTGTGAATCCGTTAACCCGGGACCAACCACAGGTGTAGGTGCTGGGGTATGAAGAAAGCAGGGAGGACGAAGAAAGTTCCGTTTCATATATTTATTGAAAATAACAATTCAGTAAAGTGGTAAATGGCAAGTTATTAATCACCATAATATACTGACGTATTGCATGAATAATAGAAATAATATGCAGGATATATCTTAAAGAAAAAATAAAAGAAATGTTCATGGAATTGCGTTTAAAACAGGCTGGAGCATAAATGTTGAATTGTCCAAATATAAACAAGCTTTGATGCTGAACTGTAGAATGTGTTTAACTGGGTAATGCAGACATGAAGAAATAACTGAGGATTTGCAATGAAGTTTTGAGAGGTAACTGAGAGACTGTGAAGAATTATCCTTGTAATGGCAACATAGAAAGTAAAAGTACTAAATTGAGTTACTTGCGAGTTCCGGAGATCACTGTGAGACTGTAGCAGATGATATAAGTGATGAACGGGTTAAATGCAGAGCAGAACAAACGAACAGCTGAAGTTAGTGGAATCCTCCAAACTCTGTATGGTTGAAAGCAGGCAGACAGGGTTTCCTCATGCAAGACTCTGGGAATCCAATTGTTACCAGTAGGTGCGTGATTAACTGACAGCACAGCGGGGAGCCGGTGGATCTTTAGCAGTGAAGGCTGCAGACGGGCCTCTGGGAACGGAGGCGATATCTGGACCACGGGAATCACACAGGAATGCACGGAGAGAGCTCAGAGCTAGAGCACAGCGTTGATACAACAAAGCACTGGCCCAGAGTAACATAATCCCAGCCTACTTAAAGGCAGCACAAGCACGAGATTGGCTTACACCTGCCCACAGGTGTTTTCACAAGTGCTCTGTATTACCTATTTGGTCTCCAACATGGCCACCTCCTATACAGCAGACACACCGCAGTGCCTTAGGCCATTTGGTCCCCGCACTCACAGTTCCCAGATTCTGCATTACCTGTGCCACTGATCACGTCGCGTCCCCACACGGGCGCACTGCACCGCGAGCAACCGCACTGGCAACGGATGAACCCCAGAACCCGCAAAGGTGAGAGACCGGTTCGTGACACTCAGCATGCAAAGATAACGGAGGCTCCATCTGTATATCTGGGTCCAAAAAGAATAAACCTTTTTTATTTCAAACATAAATTTGTTGGTGAAACTCGGGGCTAAGCACGACCCCATCAGCAACGAGAATGTACACCTTGTTGTCAAAACGAAAATAAATTCTGGACAGTGTAAATTCCAATAATTCCAGAAACAGATTAATGTCTGTTGTACTAAGAATCTGCACATAGCCTAAAAACCTTGTGCATGAGGTATACTGGTATATAGACTAACTACAACTATCGTGCATACTATAAACCAATTCATAGGCAATAGTGATAGGTCTTAGGATGAAGGCCGTGGTGTCTTTGATGTGAGTGGATTGACTTTGAATGAGGGGTTGTAGATAGTAATCCAAATACTGTGATACAGAATAATACAATGAATCCATGACTGCAATTATGGGTCTCCCTGGTGGGGATTCTGAATTCTTATGTAGTGTTGGCATTGTGTAACTCACTGGTATTTTTAGATATTACACAGTTAGGGTATCTTTTATGTATTGAGAGATGGTACCATCATCTAGGGCTTCTTGTAGTATGCCATCAAGTTCCTGCTTATAAAGTGTGGTAGGGTCCTGTGGAAGAAGTTCATACACACACCAGGATCGGCCAATTGCCTGTATATTACTTCCTTGTATGTGGACAGGTCCTGGACCACTATACTTCCACCCCTGTTCTAAGAGCAGATGACTATTTCTTGATAGCTGCCCAGATCATTTAATGCTTTGCTTTCCATGTAAGATAGATCTGTGGTTTTTATGGTTTTGTCTGGAGGATAGTTCTCAATAATCTGCCCCATATGGCTGGAGAAACTTTTAATATTGGTATTCATCGAGGGGGGTTCAAAGGTGGCTTTCTTGTGAATAGGCCATTCCTTAATCAGAATAGATTCTCTTTCATGGTAAGTCTTCTGTGACATTTTAAATAAATCCACCTGATTGTTAAATATGTCTGATGTCTGGGTTTACATAGTGCTTACATAGTTGTTGAGGTTGAAAAAAGACAAATGTCCATCGAGTTCAACCTATTGTACATTACATTATTTTATTTAATTATTTATTTATTTTTTATAATTATTAATTAAATGTTGTATCCCTGAAAAAAAAATTCAGCTAGGAATTTATCTAATCCATTTTTAAACTTATTGATTGTGTCCACCATTACTACCTTCTCTGGAAGAGAATTCCAGATCCTTACTGCTCTTACTGTGAAGAATCCTTTTCTCCGTTGGGTATGGAATTTTTTCTCCTCTAACCTCAGTGGGTGTCCTCATGTCCTATGTAGTGTTTTTTTGGTAAACAAATTGTTTGATAGATCCTAGTATTGTCCCTTAATGTATTCATAAATATTAATGATGTCCCCTCTCAGTCGCTTCTTTTCCAGTGTGAACATATCAAGCCTTCTAAGTCTTTCCTCATAGTCCAATGCCTCTAACCCCTTGACCAGTGGGTCGCCTCTGAACCCTTTCGAGTTCCAAGATATCTTTTTTATAGTATGGTGCCCAAAACTGTACACAATATTCCAGGTGTGGTCGTACCAATGATTTATACAGTGGCAGGATTACACTCTCATCCCTTGTCTCCATACCCCCGTTTTATGCATGATAACACCTTATTAGCCTTTGCTGCTGCATTTTGACATTGCAAACTGCTACCAAGTTTATTATCGATGAGCACATCCAAATCCTTTTCAACTACCATTATCCCTACATTTTCCCCATTTAGTTTATAGGCTGCCTGATTGTTCTTAGTCCCAAGGTGCATAACTTTACATTTGTCTATATTGAACCTCATACCCCATTTGTCTGCCCAGGCCTCCAGTCTAGTTAAGTCATTCTGTAGAGACTCAACATCCTTGTCTGAATTAATTATTCTACATAATTTAGTGTCATCTGCGAAACTTGACACTGTGCTTTCCAGTCCCTCACCTAGGTCATTAATGAATATATTAAACAGCAATGGCCCGAGTACTGAGCCCTGCGGTATTCCACTGAGTACTGAAGCCCATTCAGAGTACATCCCATTAACCCCCACTCGCTGTTCCCTATTAGACAGCCAATTACTCACCCAAGTACAGATAGTATTTCCCACCCCAAGCTCTCTTAGTTTGAGGATTAGTCTCCTATGTGGAACTTTGTCAAAAGCCTTAGAGAAATATAAAAAGATCACATCCACTGCTTGACCCTTATCAATATTATCACTCACTTTCTCGTAGAAGCTTATTAAGTTAGTTTGACATGACCTGTCCTTCACAAATCCATGTTGATTCCTAGTAATAACCTTGGAGGTATCCAAGTACTCTAGAATGCTATCCCTTAATATACCGTCTAGTATTTTCCCCTCTATAGATGTCAAGCTAACCAGTCTATAGTTTCCGGGAAGCGTTTTAATACCCTTTTTAAATATTGGGACTACCTCTGCTATACGCCAGTCCTTTGGTATCATTCCTGATCTAATTGACTCGATGAAGATCAAATATAGAGGTTTGGCTATCTCTACGTTGAGTTCCATAAGAACCCTGGGGTGGAGTCCATCCGGCCCAGGAGATTTATTTATCTTAATTTTACTCAGTCTCTCCCTGATTACTCCCTTGTTTAAGCAAGTACAAAGCAGTGGGTCATTATTATTATTTCTGTTATGCTCTATTCTTGTCAACCTGTCCTCTTTCGTGAATACTGATGAAAAGAATTTATTAAATAAATCTGCTTTTTCCCTATCATCATTAATCAACACATCCAGCTTACCCTTTAAGGGCCCAATATTCTCCCTTTTCAACCTTTTACCATTTATATACTTAAAGAACTTTTTCGGATTTGTTTTACTCTACTTTGCGATTTGTTTTTCGTTTTCTATTTTAGCTGCTCTAATCGCTTTTTTGCATTTATTGTTACATTCCTTGTAGAACTGGAATGATTCCACCTTTCCGTCAGACTTAAATGCTTTGAAAGCACGCTTCTTTTTATCCATTTGCTCCTTGACCTTTTTATTAAGCCACATCGGTTTGGATTTCCTACTTCTGTTTTTGTTGACTTTGGGAATAAATAAATGAGTGTACTTATTGAGCGCAGTTGTAAAAATGTCCCACATTTCAGCCGTATTCTTACCATGAAACACAATTTTCCAATTAATCTCCTTCATCGCTTGTTTCAGCAATGTGAAATTTGCTTTCCTAAAGTTAAAAATCTTGGTTAAACCCTTATATTGTTGTTTTTGAAAGCTGACATCGAATGTGATCATATTGTGATCGCTATTTCCTAGGGTCTCCCCTACTTTAGTATTTGTTATTATTTCCTCATTATTTGTTAGTACTAGGTCCAGTATAGCCCCTTGCCTAGTTGGCTCCTCAATTACCTGTGACAAGTAATGATCTTTTAGCATGGTTTTTTTTTTATATAACAATTTTTATTAATGGTATACATCCATATTACAAAACACGTGTACAAGAAACATGGAGCATGGTTTACACAAATTATGAATATGTAGGCTAGTCTTGTCTTGTCTTCATTGGTTTAGAATTGTACACTGAGAACAATATATAATGAAGGAACAGAGCAATGTATATTATACGGAAGCCGTAGCAAGATGATAAAGTAGGGTCGTGTTATCTTAAACTAATACCAGTTTAATAATATTATGTAAAGAAAAAGAAAAAATAACTGAGATAAGAACTAATCAACTACCACTATTAATAGCCGGCATACATAAGTAGTGCCAACCATTACTTAAAAAGAGATAGAAAGGTATTAAAATAAAAGGAAGTGGTAACCAAAAAGAAAACGGCATTTGTGATGTATAATAGCCGTAAAATTATACTCCATGGTACGAAATGGAAAGTAGTATACAAATATAAAAGGAAAGAAAGAAGAAAAGATAGATAAAGAGTAGAAAGGAATGAAGATAGGGAAGAATGAGAGAAAAGAAAGGAAAAAAAAAAAGGATATGAAAAGAGATATAAATACAGCCCTGCCAAAGTGCGCTTGAGTGAGAGGATAGACTTAATAATATCACAGTATCAGCGCATTATATTGATCTACCTCTGTCAGAACAACTAATTCAAAGAATGAAAAGTGCGAGTGTGAGAGAAAAGAGAGGAAGAGGGGATGGACTCTCTGAACCTGAGCGAAGAGGAATACTGTGTAGAGGGTAATGAGCCCTCAGTTATACATTGAATTCTGTCAATTAGAAAGTATAAGCAATAGTTTAATGAAGAGACCATTGAGCGATATCAAACATTTTTGTTAGCGAGATTCTGTCTTCATCTGGGAGAGACAGAAGATAATAGTGCCATTTATTCAGAAATTTAGAAAGATTTTTTCCTTTGGCTAGGAACATAGATCTTCTGTCAAAAAGAAATAGCTGTCTAAGTTTCTGCAATACCTCATTGAGGGATGGTGTTGATTTAGTGGTCCAATGAATAAGGATTATCTTTTTTGCTATAGTTACTACGATAGTAAGTAGAGGGGAAATCTGAAATGTGTGCGGACCAATATTCCAATTAGTGAAGTTTGCACATAGGCATGCTAGAATGTCAGGTTGAACCGTGACATGAAATAGTCTATTAATGTAAGCTAGAACTTTGTGCCAGAATTTTTTGATCTTTCCACAAGACCAAAAGGAATGTAAAAATTTTGCTTGGTGTGCTGAGCATTTTGGTCAGGCTCCTGATTCTTCCAAAACCATATGGCTTCTTTGTGCAGGAGAAATATAAGCCCTATGGATAGTTCTAAAGTGAACCTCCTGTAAATATGAGGAATTAAGCCATCGCATGGATAAATCAAGAGTAGGGCATAAATCAGTGATTTTAGATATTGTGGGAATATCTTGTAACCAACTAGTCACAGTTAAAGATGGGGAAGCAGGGCGCCAAGCATGCATTAGTCTAGGATAAAGAAGATTAGTTTTATAAGGTTTGTGTACTAGAGATTGGAGTAATAGTAGTATGAAATCCTGTTTGTCAAGACAGAAGGTGTGTGTGTGAAGAGATATTGCGAAATGGCGGACTTGTAGAAACATAAAAAACTGGTTGTTAGGAAGTTGATTAGTCAGTTGGAGGGCATAGAAGGAAAGTGGTTTTCAACCTGGGTCAAATACTTTTGCAGTCGTCGATAATCCCTTAACCTTCCATTCAAGGTAAAGGCGATTGGTTAAGGACGGTGGGAACGCTGGATTGCCCCACAATGGAATGTATGTGGACGATGAGTGGTCTCGATTAAAAATTTTGTTTATGGAGATCCAGGTCATACGTATCCGTGAAGAGGATATTGTTGTAGATATGTGTCGGGATGTCCTGTTTTCTGGAGTGGAGTAGTGCACATGGGGAGTATGGTGCGAATATGGCCGTATCAAGATTCACATCAGTGTATGTAGAGGACTCTAAAATCCAGTCTGAGATGTATCGGAACATGACAGAGTATGTGTAAATGCGGAGATTGGGGGCTTTGAGACCTCCATATTTAATGGGAGTTTGCAATTTGTTCAGAGATATTCTGGATTTTTTATGTTTCCACAAAAATCCAGACGTTAATTTATCGAAAGTGGCAAGGTCGGAGGGTTTCAAAGAAAGTGGCAACATTTGAATGAGGTAGAAAATTTTGGGAAATATAATACTCTTTACAGCAGCAAGGCGACCTAAGAGAGACAGTGGGAGATCTTTCCAGTTATCATATAGGGTGGCTATTTTCGCTAATAAGGGAGTGTAATTGAGTTTATAGATGTTAGCGGTGGACGGTGGAATTCTGATACCTAAGTATTTTATGTCCTCCTTAGCTAGATGAAAAGTAGAGAGGGATGGGATGTTTTGAGTGATGGGGGGAGGGCCATTAATGGGTAAGATTTCAGATTTGGATATGTTTATTTTGAGACCTGCAATCTGGCCAAAAGCTGAGATAAGAGACATAACTCGAGGAACTGAGGAAGAAGGGTCTGAAAGAAATAAAATCATGTCATCTGCGAACAGAGAAATCTTTAATTCTATTGACCCAATAATGATTCCAGATATACTAGTCGAGTTACGAATGGCTATTGCGAGAGGTTCAATGGCTATGGCAAATAGCAAAGGGGATAGTGGACACCCTTGTCTAGTGCCTCTAGCTATAGGGAAGGGGGAAGAAAGAAATCCATTGCAGGATATCTGGGAGGTAGAATTGGAGTATAAGGCTTTGATTATATCAACAAATGACTTAGGGAAACCAAATTTATATAATGTGTGGTATAGGTGGGGCCATAGCACCAAATCGAAGGCCTTCTCGGCGTCCAGTGACAGAATGATAGCTGGTGTGGTGGGGTGAGAAGTATTCATATACTGGATGGCAGAGAAGACCTTCCTCAAATTAATCACAGAGTGACGACCGGAAATAAAGCCAGTCTGATCTTGGTGGATTATGTGAGGTAAGATCGGTTGGAGACGATTGGATAAAATTTTTGTCAAAATTTTGTAATCAAGGTTGAGTAATGATATGGGTCTATAAGAACTAGGGAGAGACAAGTCGCGGTTTGGTTTGGGTAGAGTTTTGATTATTGCTGAGGTGAAGTAAAGTGGAGGATTAAGGTCCGTAAGAAGGTGATTATGCAGTAAAACTAAAGTATCTATAATTTTGGGGGCTAGTAATTTATAAATTTTGCCTGAGAACCCATCAGGGCCCCGGAGCTTTGTCTCATTTGAGGTGATGGATAACTGAAAGGATCTCCTTAGCCGTGATGGGAACCAATAGAGTATCAGAGAGGGATTGCGGAATGGTAGGGAGTGGAGGGTATTCCCATATAGACGAGGGAGGAGGTAAGGTCTGGGATGGGAGATCTGTGTAGGAAGAGGATATAGGAGCAGAGTATAGCGATTCATAGAATGATCTCATCACCTCCGTAATTTGTTGGTTAGAGGTTGTAAGTTTACCGTCATGGGTTTTTAGAGGGTGTATAAGCATAGAAGAGCGAGAACCATGAAGTAAGTTGGTCAAGAGCTTGCCAGTCTTGTTGCCAAATTTGTGATATCTGTAGTTCATATTAAAGAGATGTTTATCACCTAAAGATTGAAGATGATCATCAAATTTGGTTTTTGCTTTTGTGTACAAATCTTTGTTAACAGATGTGGATGAAGTCTTGAACTGTTGAAATGAAGACGTCAATTCTGACTGTAACTGGAAGTAGGATGAAGCTAGATGTTTTTTAGATTTAGAGGAGTATGAGATGATCATGCCTCGTAAAACTGATTTGGCTGTTTGCCAAAAGATAGGGGGATTAGAAGCGAGATGAGATATATTGTTAGAGGAAAATTCATCCCATTTCGCCGATATTGCTTCACAAAACAATTGTGAACGTGATAGATGTGTGGGGAATCTCCAAATATTTGTGACAGAAGAATCATGTGAAAGTTGAAGATCAAACCAAATGAGGGCATGATCTGAAATAGAGATGGCTTCTATATTAGTAGAAAGGATATCGGGAATCAAGATATGGGAAATTAAAAAGTAATCTATTCGGGACAGGGTTCCATGAGCAGCGGAGAGGCATGTGTAATCTCTGTCAATGGGGTTGAAAGCCCTCCAGACATCAGTGGTTTGGAGGGAGGAGGCAAAATGGGGTATACCAAATTTAGGTAAAGAAATGGGTTTAGAGGGAGGGTTAGAGCGGTCAAGGAGCGAGGAGGAAATTAAATTGAAATCACCACCAATAATTAGTCTTTCTTGTAGAATAGGAGATAATTTAGCTATCAGTGTGGAGAAAAATGATTTTTTATAGTTGTTGGGTGCATATATATTACATAGTACATAAGAAATGTCTTGTAAGCTAACATGTGCTATGATAAATCTGCCATTAGGGTCAGGTGTAACCCAGGCCACCTTTAGAGGCAGAGATGATCTGGCCAAAATTATAACTCCACGAGCCTTGGAGGATAAAGGAGCCACCACTATAACTGTCCAGCCCATGGTTCCTAGTTTTTTAGACTCGAAATCAGTTAGGTGAGTTTCTTGCAAGTATGCTAAATCTATGTGTTGTTTAGTTAGGTATTGCAAGATCTTACGACGCTTGGCTGGGGAATTTATGCCGCCCACGTTCAGAGAGCCCACCTTAAGGTGGGAGAGTGTCATATGTAAAAGTTACAATGTAAAGAGGAGACAGAGAGAGGGAACTATGTAAGCCATATTTTGAGTAGGGAGAGGTGAATAGATAGAAGGAAAAATGAGAGATTCGAAAGAAGAGAGATAGCATAATTGTGAGAAACAAAACACAATGCAATAATGTCCTGCATAGGACTTCACTAGGGGATAACCTAGGTGATTTATGGCATGACCAGCATACCAACTTCCGATTCATCATCAGTACAAAGGGAGGCATAGCATCAGGGGGAGCATAGCTACCCAGGACAAACCCACCAGGATATAACGAGGAGGAGGGAGCAAACCATTGTTAATCATAAAAATAAAAGGAGATGGGGGGGGGGTGGAAGGGTGGGGGGGGGAAGGAGGAGATAATGAAAAGAAAATATGAATACATGCTGTATCTGAAAGCTGGATGTCGCTAGGAATATCAAAAGACATCACACCAACCTATAAGATAGATATTAACTCATATAATAATGACATGAAAGTTAATGGAACAAGGTAATGCTTATACCCAAGTTAAATTTAGTACTTTAGCTGAGAAAGACCTGAAAGCACTAATAATATGTATGAAACAACTTTAACAGCTAACAATAATGAAATTCAAAAGAACTGGCGTCAGGATTCTGAACTCAGGAGGTAAATAGCAGGCCATAATAACTATCCGGATAACTATGTGGCATCAGAAATGTCCTCATGGTGTCCTTGAGCTTCATCTTTAAGGGACGCATCAGCATCGCCAGGGCAGGAGAAGTCATAAAATTAATCACCAATAAATATGCGTAGTTTTGCTGCATATTGGAGGGCGAATTTCCGTTTCATCTGTACCAACTGAGCACAAATAGGAGAGAAGGCTTTCCTGGCCCGTGTAAGTTCAGGAGAAAAGTCTTGAAAAATTTGTAACTTATTATTTTCCCATATCAGGGGGCGCACTTGTCTAGAAGCAGTCCAAAGGGCTTGCTTATGAAGGTAATTTAAGCAGCGAAAAATGACCACTCTGGGACGGGTGTCAGCAGGGCGAAGATTGGGGCCAATCCTATGTACCCTTTCAATAACAATGCCTTTACAAACTTCAGTAACATTCAGCAGCTGTGGTAACGTGTCACTGACAAAGCGTTCCAGGTCTATACCCTTTACTGACTCAGGAATACCAATTATTCTCAAATTGTTTCTCCTGGACCTGTTTTTAATATTATCAAGCTTGTTTAGAAGATGATAATTTTCTTTTTGTAAGCGGATAATATCATGCTGCATGTCTGCCATGTCATGAGATATTTTCCCCACATGTGATTCAGTTGTGGACACTCTGTGAGTGAGGTTTTGGAGCTGTGTGGAGATATCTGTAACTGCCTGTGATAAAAGGGGCTCCATTGTGGCAGTTATAGCTTGGGCCAAATCAGAGTTTGTGATGGGAGAGTCAGGGTGTCTTTGTGTTACAGACTTATCTGAGTCAGAGGCGGCTTTCTTGTGAGCAGAGGACGCTGGCGGCGAGTCCGTATCGGGCGCCATCTTTGTTTCTGCTCGGCGTTTCTCCTGCCTAAACAGCTGCGTGCGGGCGGAGGTGGACGGAGCAAGAAACTTCTCCATACACTGTGGGAGGAGGGGGATTTTGTCCCTGGTCGATGGAGGCTCCGGGGAGACGTGTAAAGCAGGTTTGCGTGGGTGAGTCCCGGAAGCTGAGCGGACACGCTGTTCACAGCATGAACCCGGAACCGGAAGTCGGTCTTTTAGCATGTTTAAGAACCTGTTACCCCTAGCTGTATTTACTGTTTCGGTGTTCCAGTTTATGTCCGGGTAATTGAAGTCCCCAACAATAACGACGTCCCCCATACCCGCAGCTTTTTCGATTTTCTGCAAGAGTAGTAATTTGTCAGCCACACTAATATCTGGTGGTTTATAGCATGTCCCTATTAAAAGTTTTTTTGTATCTTTACCCCCACTCAAAATCTCAACCCATAAAGACTCTACGTTATCTCCAGTTCCCTCGTAACTGACCTCCTTTAAATATGGTTTTAATAATGGTTTAACATAGAGACAAACACCCCCTCCCTTTTTATTAATCCTATCTCTCCTGAAGAGAGTGTATCCCTCGATGTAGAGAGTAGGCGGGGATAACACGTGTAGTAAGTATGAATACTAGAATCAGTTAGCGCCATCTTTAAAGAGGGATTACGCTCCCAAAACTTGAGATGTCCCAAGGGGATACTACACGATGACATTTGGGTGGATGACAGAAAAGCAACCATTAGGTGATAGTGAATACTTGATCTTTTAAATCTGATTCAATGTGGGTCACTTGCAATATAAGCTGGCATGGCGGAGCAAATATGAGGGGTGGAAATAGAATAGCTCCCGCTGTATGGGTCAGTCTGCACACTGTTTAATCCAATAGGCAGAGATAAAAAGCAAAGGATAGTGGGTGCTGGAGTTAGAGTCAGGTACGGCCATCTTAGAAGAGGGTCTGGGCTGGCAGAACGTTTAATGTGTAAATAGGGATGACATCAAATAAGTTGTAGTGAAAAACATAACTGATTCAAAGGTTAATAAATAAAAACTTAGTATAATACTGTCAAAAATGAAGAATATGAAGTGTGCAAAAATAAATAAACTAAAAATGGTAATTGAAACTTTCTAGATTGAGAGTCCTGTGGTGCCATGTTAAATTGGGGATTGGAGCCAGGTAAGATACAATCTCTTTTAAACAAAAAGAGATTTATGAAGATATAGATGAAATGTTGATTATGAACTGTCACAACTGAGGGCCTGAGCTGACGGGAGGCAGCCTCAGTTGTAGGGGCTGAGATGTACCGGAACCTGGGAGGTTGTATCAGACCCCTGGACATGTAAGTAACATGAATAATAACTGCCCGAAGGCGTGACCACGACAACTTGGATAAAAGTCAATTATGTTTATTATGACAACTCCGCAACACAGCAGCAGTAAAAGAAAACGTAAAAGTCAGCAAAGAATAAATACAGTTCCTGGGTACTACAGGATGGCAGGAGCCACAGGGCACTGGTAGTGTGAGATAGTTCTTATGATCTTCTAGATGGAAAGTCCTTACCAGGCCCGACTGTAGCAATGGAGATAACCCAGGATTGTGCCAGCTGGTGTTCCAGGAAAAGCTGGGTTGCTGAAGATAAAACAGCTGCTGTGGATACTGGCTGGAACCAGACTGTTGTTAGCACGGAGTGGATACTGGCTGGAACCAGTTAAATAATAAATGAACTTGGGAGCGATGAAATATGAACTGAAATGTAGAACTTGAGAGCGGAGAAATAATAATACCGGTGGAGAGTGGTAAAGTGTAGAAAGGACACCGGCCCTTTAAGGGAAGCTGTACTCTGCTGGAAGCTGAGCTGGAAGCAGGTAATGTTGTAGCTGGAAACAGATGAATCCACAATGGATTGGAGAGTCAGGCTACACCGCAGGTGGAATGCTGGTGCGGGTCTCTATGGTGGAAGTCTTGAGACAGGAGCTGGAACCTGGAAGACAATCACAGGAGAGAGACAAACAGGAACTAGGTTTGACAACCAAAGCACTGACGCCTTCCTTGCTCAGGCACAGTGTATTTATACCTGCAGCAAGGAAGGGATTGGCTTGGCAATTATGCAGATTAAAAATACTGACAACAGATTGGAGGAAATGATCAGCTGACAGAATCCAAGATGGCTGCGCCCATGCAGACACTTGGAGGGAAGTTTGGTTTGTAATCCATGTGGTAATGAAAACAGTAATGGCGGCGCCGGCCACTGGAGACAGGAGACGCCAGGCTGACAAGTGCACATCCAACCACGCGGACACAGCGGAGGCCGCGGCTGACGCAATCGCCACTCTGACACTCTGCATGCAGAAGCTCAGGGACGGCGGCGGAGGCCGCGGGAGACGCCATGCCAGATGTAATAAGGCGTTACTGTGACAGCGTCTCAGAGAGACAGGAGAGGATGCAGGAATGTGAACATTAGGATAACAGATGGGATCCGGTCCTGGAGCGCTGAGCCAGCCTTAGGAGGCATCTGATGGGTAAGAAATGGCGTCCAGATACCCGGATCGTGACAGCACCCCCCCCTTTAGGAGTGGCCCCAGGACACTTCTTTGGCTTTTGAGGAAACTTGGAATGGAATCTCCGGACCAAGGCAGGAGCATGGACATCAGAAGCATTGGTCCATGAACGTTCCTCAGGACCATAACCCTTCCAGTCAATAAGATATTGTAGTTGACCGTAACGGTGACGTGAGTCCAGGATCTTGGCCACTTCATACTCAACGCCTCGTTGAGTTTGGACTTTCGGAGTTGGAGGAAGTGAGGAATGAAACCGATTCAAGATCAGCGGTTTCAACAGGGAAACATGGAATGTCCTGGGTATTTTTAAGAAGGGAGGCAACTGGAGTCTGTAAGCAACAGGATTGATGACTTGTTCAATCTTGAAAGGACCGATATAGCGAGGTGCAAACTTCATACTGGGAACTCTTAACCTCAAATTCTTCGTGGATAACCATACCCGATCACCCACCTTGAGAGCAGGAACTGCTCGACGCTTCTTATCCGCAAACTTCTTGTACCTGAACGATGCCTTGAGCAGAGCTGATCGTACGCTCTTCCAGATATTGGCAAACTGATGCAAGGTGATATCCACTGCGGGAACAGAAGTTGCTGGAAGCGGTTGGAACTCAGGGACTTTAGGATGGAATCCAAAGTTAGTGAAGAATGGTGTTGAAGCAGATGAAGAATGATACTGGTTGTTATGACAGAACTCGGCCCAGGGAAGTAATTGAACCCAGTCATCTTGAGAGGAGGACACATAGATGCGGAGGAAGGCCTCCAAGTCCTGATTCACCCTCTCGGTTTGACCATTGGTCTGAGGATGGTAAGCCGTGGAAAACTTTAGCTTGACTTGGAGGACTTGACATAAACTTCGCCAGAATTTGGCTGTGAATTGAACTCCTCGATCTGATATAATTTCTTCAGGAAGACCGTGGAGTCGGAAGATCTCTTGTATGAATACTTGAGCCAACTTGGAAGCTGACGGAAGACCGGTGAGAGGAATGAAGTGTGCCATCTTGGTGAACCGGTCAACTACCACCCAGATGGTATTGAACTTGTTGCACATGGGTAAGTCTGTAATGAAATCCATCGACAAGTGGGTCCATGGTCGACGGGGAACGGATAGTGGAACCAGTTGCCCCGCAGGCGACTGGCGGGATACTTTATGTTGGGCACACTTTGGGCAAGATGCAATAAACTCCAAGACGTCCTTTTTCAGAGTTGGCCACCAATAGGACCTAGAGATAAACTCCAGGGTTTTTTGGATACCTGTATGTCCGGCAAAACGGGAAGCATGGGCCCAATGCATGAGCTTCTTCCTTAGCATCGGCTTCACAAAACTTTTCCCTGATGGGGGCGTAGAGTCCATCCCTACCGTGGAGAATGCCAACGGATTTATAATAGGATGCTTGTCTGAAGACTCTGACTCATTTTCTTGCTCCCATGAGCGGGAAAGGGCATCGGCCTTGCGATTCTGAGAGCCCGGACAGAACTGGAGTTTAAAGTCGAACCTGGAAAAGAAAAGTGCCCATCTGGCCTGACGAGGGTTGAGACATTGTGCGCCCTTCAGGTATAAAAGGTTCTTGTGGTCTGTAAGTATGGTGATTGAATGAGAAGCTCCCTCCAACAGATACCTCCACTCTTCTAGAGCGAGCTTGATGGCTAGCAACTCCTGGTCGCCAATGGCATAGTTGCGCTCAGCTGGGGAGAACTTCCGGGAGAAGAAACTGCAAGGGTGTAAATGGCCATCTTTAGCCCTCTGAGATAACACCGCTCCTACTCCAACGGAGGAGGCATCCACCTCTAAGATGAAAGGAGAGTCGATGTCAGGCTGTTTTAGAACAGGCGCAGAGATGAACCTTTGTTTTAAAAGATGAAATGCTTGCATGGCTTCTTCAGACCACTTGGACGGGTTAGCACCCTTCTTAGTGAAAGCAGTAATAGGCGCCACAATGGTGGAAAAGTCTCGTATAAACTTTCGGTAATAGTTGGCGAACCCTAAGAACCTCTGGACCCCTTTGAGGGTTAAGGGTACCGGCCAATTTTGGATTGCTTGTAGTTTCTCAGGATCCATCTCTAGTCCGGAACCGGACACAATGTACCCTAGAAACGGAATGGACTTGACTTCAAAGACGCATTTTTCTAATTTGCAATAGAGATGATTGACACGGAGACGGGACAGAACCTCTTTAACCCAAAAACGATGTTCCTCTAAATCGTTGGCAAAAATGAGGATATCGTCTAGATAGACCACGACATGACGGTATAGAATGTCTCTGAAGATCTCATTGACAAAATGCTGGAAGACAGCTGGAGCATTGCTCAATCTGAAGGGCATGACGAGGTACTCATAATGTCCGTCACGGGTGTTAAAGGCGGTCTTCCACTCGTCACCCTCACGGATCCGGATGAGATTGTATGCACCTCGCAAGTCCAGCTTTGTAAAGATGGTAGCTCCGCTAACTCTGTCAAAGAGCTCAGTAATCAGGGGTAAAGGATAACGGTTCTTGATGGTAATGTCGTTCAAACCTCTGTAGTCGATGCACGGCCGCAGACCACCATCTTTCTTTTTTACAAAAAAGAAGCCTGCGCCGGCTGGAGAAGAAGAAGGTCGAATGGACCCCTTTGCTAGGTTCTCTTTAATATATTCCTCCATAGAATGCGTCTCAGGCAGAGACAACGGATAAGTTCGGCCTCGAGGTGGAACCTTCCCTGGAACGAGATCAATCGGACAGTCCCATTCTCTATGAGGAGGAAGGATATCAGCAGAAGCTTTACTGAACACATCCGTGAAATCTTGATATGGAGGAGGTGGAACATCAGACGACCTGGGGGAGGAAGAACAGACAGGCAATACTTTAAACAAACATGTCTCAGCACAGGAGGAACCCCATGCCAGGATTTGCGTAGTCGTCCAATCAATTGTAGGATTGTGAAGACGGAGCCATGGAAGGCCCAGGACCACAGGATGTGTGGCTCTTGGAATCACTAAAAAAGAAATAAGTTCGGAATGAAGAACTCCCACTCTCAGACGAACTGGTAGAGTCCTTAAAGAAATAACTGCATCAAAAATTTTGCTGCCATCCACGGCAGTTAAAGAAATGGACGAAGGAAGTCTCTCGGTGGGTAGGGACCACCGTTTAACATAGGCTTCGGCAATAAAGTTCCCAGCTGCTCCGGAATCAAGGAGGGCAATGACGTTCCGATAACGTTGAGCAACTTGAAGCGAGACTGGGAGATTACAATCTTGAGGAGATGGAGAGGAGATCATTACTCCTAGCCGGCCCTCTCCTTGGCGAGCTAGGATTTGGAGTTTCCCGGACGTTTGGGACAGGCATTAATGGTGTGAGACGGAGCTGCACAATAGAGACAGAGAAACTCGGAGAGACGTCTTCGGCGCTCAGCAGGAGTTAAACGGGAACGGACAAGTTGCATGGGCTCATCTTTAGATGGTGACAGTTGACGAGGAGGAGGAGCAGAAGATTTTGGAGCAGATGATCTTCCACGCTCAGTTGCTCTCTCTCTGAAACGTAAATCAACTTTCGTGCAGAGTGAGATTAGCTCATCTAACTTAGAAGGTAAGTCTCTGGTAGCTAACTCATCTTTAATACGCTCAGATAAGCCATGCCAGAATGCAGCATACAGGGCCTCGTCGTTCCATGCCAGTTCGGATGCCAGGATCTGGAACTGTATCAGATATTGTCCTACAGTACGTGACCCCTGGCGTAAACGGAGAATCTCGGATGAAGCTGAGGTTACCCGGCCTGGCTCGTCGAAGATGCGCCTGAATGTTGACACGAAGGCAGTGTAGGAAGATAGCAGGGTGTCGGACCTCTCCCATAACGGTGATGCCCAATCAAGGGCTGAGCCACTGAGAAGAGAAATAATGTAGGCAATTTTTGTACGGTCACTGGGAAAATTGCCAGGTTGTAGCTCAAACTGAATCTCACACTGGTTGAGAAATCCCCTGCAGAATCTTGGAGATCCGTCAAATTTTGCTGGCGTTGGAAGATGAAGACGTGGAGCAGAAATGGGTAAGGTGGGTGGGGTTATAGCTGGAGTCACTGTGGTTGACGCACCAGACGCGCCTGATCCACGGAGAGTTGTCTGAATCCCATCCAGCCGAGTAGAGAGATCCTGGAGACAGCGGATGATGTGGCCCTGTGCAGCCTCCTGATGTTCTAGTCGGGCTGCCAGTTCTTGCATCGGCCTGGCCGCTTGATCCTGGTCTCCGACTGGATTCATTAGGTCAGTGCTTACTGTCACAACTGAGGGCCTGAGCTGACGGGAGGCAGCCTCAGTTGTAGGGGCTGAGATGTACCGGAACCTGGGAGGTTGTATCAGACCCCTGGACATGTAAGTAACATGAATAATAACTGCCCGAAGGCGTGACCACGACAACTTGGATAAAAGTCAATGATGTTTATTATGACAACTCCGCAACACAGCAGCAGTAAAAGAAAACGTAAAAGTCAGCAAAGAATAAATACAGTTCCTGGGTACTACAGGATGGCAGGAGCCACAGGGCACTGGTAGTGTGAGATAGTTCTTATGATCTTCTAGATGGAAAGTCCTTACCAGGCCCGACTGTAGCAATGGAGATAACCCAGGATTGTGCCAGCTGGTGTTCCAGGAAAAGCTGGGTTGCTGAAGATAAAACAGCTGCTGTGGATACTGGCTGGAACCAGACTGTTGTTAGCACGGAGTGGATACTGGCTGGAACCAGTTAAATAATAAATGAACTTGGGAGCGATGAAATATGAACTGAAATGTAGAACTTGAGAGCGGAGAAATAATAATACCGGTGGAGAGTGGTAAAGTGTAGAAAGGACACCGGCCCTTTAAGGGAAGCTGTACTCTGCTGGAAGCTGAGCTGGAAGCAGGTAATGTTGTAGCTGGAAACAGATGAATCCACAATGGATTGGAGAGTCAGGCTACACCGCAGGTGGAATGCTGGTGCGGGTCTCTATGGTGGAAGTCTTGAGACAGGAGCTGGAACCTGGAAGACAATCACAGGAGAGAGACAAACAGGAACTAGGTTTGACAACCAAAGCACTGACGCCTTCCTTGCTCAGGCACAGTGTATTTATACCTGCAGCAAGGAAGGGATTGGCTTGGCAATTATGCAGATTAAAAATACTGACAACAGATTGGAGGAAATGATCAGCTGACAGAATCCAAGATGGCTGCGCCCATGCAGACACTTGGAGGGAAGTTTGGTTTGTAATCCATGTGGTAATGAAAACAGTAATGGCGGCGCCGGCCACTGGAGACAGGAGACGCCAGGCTGACAAGTGCACATCCAACCACGCGGACACAGCGGAGGCCGCGGCTGACGCAATCGCCACTCTGACACTCTGCATGCAGAAGCTCAGGGACGGCGGCGGAGGCCGCGGGAGACGCCATGCCAGATGTAATAAGGCGTTACTGTGACAGCGTCTCAGAGAGACAGGAGAGGATGCAGGAATGTGAACATTAGGATAACAGATGGGATCCGGTCCTGGAGCGCTGAGCCAGCCTTAGGAGGCATCTGATGGGTAAGAAATGGCGTCCAGATACCCGGATCGTGACATGAACAAGGAACCAAAATACTGTATTTTGGTGAGGGTAAGTGAATTGGGTAAAGGTAATGGGCACCACATATGTTATCAATTGATTAATGTATGGAAAATTAAATTGTAGGATGGTGAGGGTATGAATGACTGAGCGGGGATGGGAGAAGTGAATATTGTGCTGCGTAAACAGTGAGAATGAAAATAAATAGATAGTGATATAATCGGGGCCAAGGCCAGTGTGGATAAAAATCAAAAAAGCATCTAGTGTGGAAACGTGAGATATACTTGAGTGACAGGGGCCGATCACAAAATGCGACCAGGATGGTGCCGCTGTGTGGTTGGGGGATGTAGGTATAGGATGAAGGTGTAAACAGCAAGTTGGGAGGGGTGGGCTGAAAGGTGGGTCAATGAGTGACCAGTGGGGAGTGAGATGTGTTTGGACTGGGGAGCAGGGATGGGCTGGGTGGATCGGGAAGGTAAAAGGGGGGAGGGGGGAAAAAGGGAATTGGTGTGTGGGTATTGACTGCTATTGAATTATGCAGGATCTTATCAGCTTATGAATTAAAAGGAAAATAAAGGGATCAGTGAATAAAGATGTAAAGTAAGACCAATGTTTAATGAGAAGGATTGCTTAAAGAAAAACCCCATCATTTATATTTTCATTCAGGCTTGAGAGTCTGAGGCTGCCAAGGCGAAAAATCCATTTGCTCTCTTTCTTGTAAAGTTCTTTGGTGATGTCTCCTCCTCGTATGCCCAGGTGAATACGATCTAAACCAAAAACCTTCAGCTCTTTAGTTGACCCTGTGTGATGAAAATGAAAATGCCTGGCAACTGAGGTGAGTTGTTTCATGCGTGCAAGGTCTTTTGATGCGTTCCGAATGTTGCCCACATATTCCAGGACCCTCTCTTTGAGTTTGCGTGTGTTCGTGCCAACATATTTAAGGTTACAGCTGCAAGTAATGCAGTAAACTTCTTGTGAAAAACAAGACCTGAACATTTTAACATTTTTTTCCCAATTATCTTTATTCACCTTGAAAAAGACCCCAGCATGGGGTGGAAACGCGTCGGTGTGGTCTCTGCAGCTACCAATATAGCAACGAGCCGGTAACCAGTAAGATCCAACAGACTTTGCAGTGGCATGTTACGGAAATTCCACTTGTAAATTCTAATCCTGTTTAAGAATTGTTTGGCCACAGTTCTTGGAGATCGGTAATTGCATGTTGAGTGAAGCTACTTTAGGACCTATGTTTATTTGATGTCCAAAATGTGTATATGATATTCCAATCAGCATTGCACTATACTACATTTATGCTGCTTTAGGATTTGTCTATATTTATTAGTGATGTGCACCGGACATTTTTCGGGTTTTGTGTTTTGGTTTTGGATTCGGTTCCGCGGCCGTGTTTTGGATTCGGACGCGTTTTGGCAAAACCTCCCTGAAATTTTTTTGTCGGATTCGGGTGTTTTTTTACAAAACCCCCTCAAAAACAGCTTAAAGCATAGAATTTAGGGGTAATTTTGATCTTAAAGTATTATTAACCTCAATAACCATAATTTACACTCATTTTCAGTCTATTCTGAACACCTCACACCTCACAATATTATTTTTAGTCTTAAAATTTGCACCGAGGTCGCTGGATGACTAAGCTAAGCGACCCAAGTGGCCGACACAAACACCTGGCCCATCTAGGAGTGGCACTGCAGTGTCAGGCAGGATGGCACTTCAAAAAAATTGTCCCCAAACAGCACATGATGCAAAGAAAAAAAGAGGCACACCAAGGTCGCTGTGTGACTAAGCTAAGCGACCCAAGTGGCCAACACAAACACCTGGCCCATCTAGGAGTGGCACTGCAGTGTCAGGCAGGATGGCACTTCAAAAAAATAGTCCCCAAACAGCACATGATGCAAAGAAAAAAAGAGGCGCACCAAGGTCACTGTGTGACTAAGCTAAGCGACCCAAGTGGCCGACACAAACACCTGGCCCATCTAGGAGTGGCACTGCAGTGTCAGGCAGGATGGCACTTCAAAAAAATTGTCCCCAAACAGCACATGATGCAAAGAAAAAAAGAGGCGCACCAAGGTCGCTGTGTGACTAAGCTAAGCAACACAAGTGGCCGACACAAACACCTGGCCCATCTAGGAGTGGCACTGCAGTGTCAGGCAGGATGGCACTTCAAAAAAATTGTCCCCAAACAGCACATGATGCAAAGAAAAATGAAAGAAAAAAGAGGTGCAAGATGGAATTGTCCTTGGGCCCTCCCACCCACCCTTATGTTGTATAAACAGGACATGCACACTTTAACGAACCCATCATTTCAGCGACAGGGTCTGCCACACGACTGTGACTGAAATTACTGGTTGGTTTGGGCCCCCACCAAAAAAAGAAGCAATCAATCTCTCCTTGCACAAACTGGCTCTACAGAGGCAAGATGTCCACCTCATCATCATCCTCCGATTCCTCACCCCTTTCACTGTGTACATCCCCCTCCTCACAGATTATTAATTCGTCCCCACTGGAATCCACCATCTCAGGTCCCTGTGTACTTTCTGGAGGCAATTGCTGCTGGTGAATGTCTCCACGGAGGAATTGATTATAATTAATTTTGATGAACATCATCTTCTCCACATTTTCTGGAAGTAACCTCGTACGCCGATTGCTGACAAGGTGAGCGGCTGCACTAAACACTCTTTCGGAGTACACACTGGAGGGAGGGCAACTTAGGTAGAATAAAGCCAGTTTGTGCAAGGGCCTCCAAATTGCCTCTTTTTCCTGCCAGTATACGTACGGACTGTCTGACGTGCCTACTTGGATGCGGTCACTCATATAATCCTCCACCATTCTTTCAATGGTGAGAGAATCATATGCAGTGACAGTAGACGACATGTCAGTAATTGTTGGCAGGCCCTTCAGTCCGGACCAGATGTCAGCACTCGCTTCAGACTGCCCTGCATCACCGCCAGTGGGTAAGCTCGGAATTCTTAGCCTTTTCCTCGCACCCCCAGTTGCGGGAGAATGTGAAGGAGGAGATGTTGACGGGTCACGTTCCGCTTGACTTGACAATTTTCTCACCAGCAGGTCTTTGAACCTCTGCAGACTTGTGTCTGCCGGAAAGAGAGATACAACGTAGGTTTTAAATCTAGGATCGAGCACAGTGGCCAAAATGTAGTGCTCTGATTTCAACAGATTGACCACCCGTGAATCCTGGTTAAGCGAATTAAGGGCTCCATCCACAAGTCCCACATGCCTAGCAGAATCGCTCTGTTTTAGCTCCTCCTTCAATGTCTCCAGCTTCTTCTGCAAAAGCCTGATGAGGGGAATGACCTGACTCAGGCTGGCAGTGTCTGAACTGACTTCACGTGTGGCAAGTTCAAAGGGTTGCAGAACCTTGCACAATATTGAAATAATTCTCCACTGCGCTTGATTCAGGTGCATTCCCCCTCCTTTGCCTATATCGTGGGCAGATGTATAGGCTTGAATGGCCTTTTGCTGCTCCTCCATCCTCTGAAGCATATAGAGGGTTGAATTCCACCTCGTTTCCACTAGAGATGAGCGGGTTCGGTTCCTCTGAATCCGAACCCGCCCGAACTTCAGGTTTTTTACACGGGTCCGAGCAGGCTCGGATCTTCCCGCCTTGCTCGGCTAACCCGAGCGCGCCCGAACGTCATCATTACGCTGTCGGATTCTCGCGAGGCTCGGATTCTATCGCGAGACTCGGATTCTATATAAGGAGCCGCGCGTCGCCGCCATTTTCACACGTGCATTGAGAGTCATAGGGAGAGGACGTGGCTGGCGTCCTCTCCGTTTAGAGAAGAGAGAGACACAGTATTTTGGGGAGCATTATTAGGAGGAGTACTACTATACTGTATACTACTATACTACTTGCTGAAGTGATATTTATACTAGATTAGATAATAGATAGTGTGACTGTAAGTGTATTATCTGACTTGTGGGGGAGACACTGACAGTGGGGAGCAGTTAGAGTCTGAGAGCAGGACTCAGGAGTACATATAACGTACAGTCACAGTGCACACTTTTGCTGCCAGAGTCAGTGCCACACTGCCATTGTTGTGACCACACTGACCACCAGTATAATAATATATTTTGTGATTGTCTGCTTAGGCCTCGGAGTACTAGTTGCAAGTTGCAACGTGACCTGAAGTGACCACCAGTTTAATAATCAATCACCACCAGTTTAATATATATATATATATATATATATATATAATTGTATATAATATATATATATATATATATATATATATATATATAATATTGTATACCACCTACCCGTGTTTTTTTTTTTTTTTCATTCTTCTTTATACATACTACTATAGTAGCTTACTGTAGCAGTCTGCGGTGCTGTGCTGACCTGACAGTGTCCAGCAGGTCCGTCATCAGTCATTACATAATAAATATATATAGTACCTGTCCGGCTGCAGTACTAGTGATGTTATATTGATTTCATCTCATTATCAATAATTTATCATCCAGTCTAGACTCTATATTAGCAGCAGACACAGTACGTTAGTCCACGGCTGTAGCTACCTCTGTGTCGGCACTCGGCAGTCCATCAATAATTGTATACCACCTACCCGTGTTTTTTTTTTTTTCTTCTTTGTACATACTACTATAGAGTATAGTAGCTTACTGTAGCAGTCTGCGGTGCTGCTGAGCTGACAGTGTCCAGCAGGTCCGTCATCAGTCATCATTACCTAATAAATATATTATCTACCTGTCCGGCTGCAGTACTAGTGATATTATATATACATACATATATATATTGATTTCATCTCATTATCAATCATCCAGTCTATATTAGCAGCAGACACAGTACGTTAGTCCACGGCTGTAGCTACCTCTGTGTCGGCACTCGGCAGTCCATCCATAATTGTATACCACCTACCCGTGGTTTTTTTTTTTCTTTCTTCTTTGTACATACTACTATAGTATAGTAGCTTACTGTAGCAGTCTGCGGTGCTGCTGAGCTGACAGTGTCCAGCAGGTCCGTCATCAGTCATCATTACCTAATAAATATATTATCTACCTGTCCGGCTGCAGTACTAGTGATATTATATATACATACATATATATATATATATTGATTTTATCTCATTATCAATCATCCAGTCTATATTAGCAGCAGACACAGTACGTTAGTCCACGGCTGTAGCTACCTCTGTGTCGGCACTCGGCAGTCCATCCATAATTGTATACCACCTACCCGTGGTTTTTTTCTTTTCTTTCTTCTTTGTACATACTACTATAGTATAGTAGCTTACTGTAGCAGTCTGCGGTGCTGCTGAGCTGACAGTGTCCAGCAGGTCCGTCATCAGTCATCATTACCTAATAAATATATTATCTACCTGTCCGGCTGCAGTACTAGTGATATTATATATACATACATATATATATATTGATTTCATCTCATTATCATCCAGTCTATATTAGCAGCAGACACAGTACGGTAGTCCACGGCTGTAGCTACCTCTGTGTCGGCACTCGGCAGTCCATCCATAATTGTATACCACCTACTTGTGGTTTTTTTTTTTCTTTCTTCTTTGTACATACTACTATAGAGTATAGTAGCTTACTGTAGCAGTCTGCGGTGCTGCTGAGCTGACAGTGTCCAGCAGGTCCGTCATCAGTCATCATTACCTAATAAATATATTATCTACCTGTCCGGCTGCAGTACTAGTGATATTATATATACATACATATATATATTGATTTCATCTCATTATCAATCATCCAGTCTATATTAGCAGCAGACACAGTACGTTAGTCCACGGCTGTAGCTACCTCTGTGTCGGCACTCGGCAGTCCATCCATAATTGTATACCACCTACCCGTGGTTTTTTTTTTTCTTTCTTCTTTGTACATACTACTATAGTATAGTAGCTTACTGTAGCAGTCTGCGGTGCTGCTGAGCTGACAGTGTCCAGCAGGTCCGTCATCAGTCATCATTACCTAATAAATATATTATCTACCTGTCCGGCTGCAGTACTAGTGATATTATATATACATACATATATATATATTGATTTCATCTCATTATCATCCAGTCTATATTAGCAGCAGACACAGTACGGTAGTCCACGGCTGTAGCTACCTCTGTGTCGGCACTCGGCAGTCCATCCATAAGTATACTAGTATCCATCCATCTCCATTGTTTACCTGAGGTGCCTTTTAGTTGTGCCTATTAAAATATGGAGAACAAAAATGTTGAGGTTCCAAAATTAGGGAAAGATCAAGATCCACTTCCACCTCGTGCTGAAGCTGCTGCCACTAGTCATGGCCGAGACGATGAAATGCCAGCAACGTCGTCTGCCAAGGCCGATGCCCAATGTCATAGTACAGAGCATGTCAAATCCAAAACACCAAATATCAGTAAAAAAAGGACTCCAAAACCTAAAATAAAATTGTCGGAGGAGAAGCGTAAACTTGCCAATATGCCATTTACCACACGGAGTGGCAAGGAACGGCTGAGGCCCTGGCCTATGTTCATGGCTAGTGGTTCAGCTTCACATGAGGATGGAAGCACTCAGCCTCTCGCTAGAAAACTGAAAAGACTCAAGCTGGCAAAAGCACCGCAAAGAACTGTGCGTTCTTCGAAATCCCAAATCCACAAGGAGAGTCCAATTGTGTCGGTTGCGATGCCTGACCTTCCCAACACTGGACGTGAAGAGCATGCGCCTTCCACCATTTGCACGCCCCCTGCAAGTGCTGGAAGGAGCACCCGCAGTCCAGTTCCTGATAGTCAGATTGAAGATGTCAGTGTTGAAGTACACCAGGATGAGGAGGATATGGGTGTTGCTGGCGCTGGGGAGGAAATTGACCAGGAGGATTCTGATGGTGAGGTGGTTTGTTTAAGTCAGGCACCCGGGGAGACACCTGTTGTCCGTGGGAGGAATAGGGCCATTGACATGCCTGGTCAAAATACAAAAAAAATCAGCTCTTCGGTGTGGAAGTATTTCACCAGAAATGCGGACAACATTTGTCAAGCCGTGTGTTGCCTTTGTCAAGCTGTAATAAGTAGGGGTAAGGACGTTAACCACCTCGGAACATCCTCCCTTATACGTCACCTGCAGCGCATTCATAATAAGTCAGTGACAAGTTCAAAAACTTTGGGTGACAGCGGAAGCAGTCCACTGACCAGTAAATCCCTTCCTCTTGTAACCAAGCTCACGCAAACCACCCCACCAACTCCCTCAGTGTCAATTTCCTCCTTACCCAGGAATGCCAATAGTCCTGCAGGCCATGTCACTGGCAATTCTGACGAGTCCTCTCCTGCCTGGGATTCCTCCGATGCATCCTTGAGTGTAATGCCTACTGCTGCTGGCGCTGCTGTTGTTGCTGCTGGGAGTCGATCGTCATCCCAGAGGGGAAGTCGTAAGCCCACTTGTACTACTTCCAGTAAGCAATTGACTGTCCAACAGTCCTTTGCGAGGAAGATGAAATATCACAGCAGTCATCCTGCTGCAAAGCGGATAACTGAGGCCTGGACAACTATGTTGGTGTTAGACGTGCGTCCGGTATCCGCCGTTAGTTCACAGGGAACTAGACAATTTATTGAGGCAGTGTGCCCCCGTTACCAAATACCATCTAGGTTCCACTTCTCTAGGCAGGCGATACCGAGAATGTACACGGACGTCAGAAAAAGACTCACCAGTGTCCTAAAAAATGCAGTTGTACCCAATGTCCACTTAACCACGGACATGTGGACAAGTGGAGCAGGGCAGGGTCAGGACTATATGACTGTGACAGCCCACTGGGTAGATGTATGGACTCCCGCCGCAAGAACAGCAGCGGCGGCACCAGTAGCAGCATCTCGCAAACGCCAACTCTTTCCTAGGCAGGCTACGCTTTGTATCACCGCTTTCCAGAATACGCACACAGCTGAAAACCTCTTACGGCAACTGAGGAAGATCATCGCGGAATGGCTTACCCCAATTGGACTCTCCTGTGGATTTGTGGCATCGGACAACGCCAGCAATATTGTGTGTGCATTAAATATGGGCAAATTCCAGCACGTCCCATGTTTTGCACATACCTTGAATTTGGTGGTGCAGAATTTTTAAAAAAACGACAGGGGCGTGCAAGAGATGCTGTCGGTGGCCAGAAGAATTGCGGGACACTTTCGGCGTACAGGCACCACGTACAGAAGACTGGAGCACCACCAAAAACTACTGAACCTGCCCTGCCATCATCTGAAGCAAGAAGTGGTAACGAGGTGGAATTCAACCCTCTATATGCTTCAGAGGTTGGAGGAGCAGCAAAAGGCCATTCAAGCCTATACAATTGAGCACGATATAGGAGGTGGAATGCACCTGTCTCAAGCGCAGTGGAGAATGATTTCAACGTTGTGCAAGGTTCTGATGCCCTTTGAACTTGCCACACGTGAAGTCAGTTCAGACACTGCCAGCCTGAGTCAGGTCATTCCCCTCATCAGGCTTTTGCAGAAGAAGCTGGAGACATTGAAGGAGGAGCTAACACGGAGCGATTCCGCTAGGCATGTGGGACTTGTGGATGGAGCCCTTAATTCGCTTAACAAGGATTCACGGGTGGTCAATCTGTTGAAATCAGAGCACTACATTTTGGCCACCGTGCTCGATCCTAGATTTAAAGCCTACCTTGGATCTCTCTTTCCGGCAGACACAAGTCTGCTGGGGTTCAAAGACCTGCTGGTGACAAAATTGTCAAGTCAAGCGGAACGCGACCTGTCAACATCTCCTCCTTCACATTCTCCCGCAACTGGGGGTGCGAGGAAAAGGTTCAGAATTCCGAGCCCACCCGCTGGCGGTGATGCAGGGCAGTCTGGAGCGACTGCTGATGCTGACATCTGGTCCGGACTGAAGGACCTGACAACGATTACGGACATGTCGTCTACTGTCACTGCATATGATTCTCTCACCATTGAAAGAATGGTGGAGGATTATATGAGTGACCGCATCCAAGTAGGCACGTCACACAGTCCGTACTTATACTGGCAGGAAAAAGAGGCAATTTGGAGGCCCTTGCACAAACTGGCTTTATTCTACCTAAGTTGCCCTCCCACAAGTGTGTACTCCGAAAGAGTGTTTAGTGCCGCCGCTCACCTTGTCAGCAATCGGCGTACGAGGTTACATCCAGAAAATGTGGAGAAGATGATGTTCATTAAAATGAATTATAATCAATTCCTCCGTGGAGACATTGACCAGCAGCAATTGCCTCCACAAAGTACACAGGGAGCTGAGATGGTGGATTCCAGTGGGGACGAATTGATAATCTGTGAGGAGGGGGATGTACACGGTGATATATCGGAGGATGATGATGAGGTGGACATCTTGCCTCTGTAGAGCCAGTTTGTGCAAGGAGAGATTAATTGCTTCTTTTTTGGTGGGGGTCCAAACCAACCCGTCATTTCAGTCACAGTCGTGTGGCAGACCCTGTCACTGAAATGATGGGTTGGTTAAAGTGTGCATGTCCTGTTTATACAACATAAGGGTGGGTGGGAGGGCCCAAGGACAATTCCATCTTGCACCTCTTTTTTCTTTAATTTTTCTTTGCGTCATGTGCTGTTTGTGGAATGTTTTTTGGAAGGGCCATCCTGCGTGACACTGCAGTGCCACTCCTAGATGGGCCAGGTGTTTGTGTCGGCCACTAGGGTCGCTTATCTTACTCACACAGCTACCTCATTGCGCCTCTTTTTTTCTTTGCGTCATGTGCTGTTTGGGGAGGGTTTTTTGGAAGGGCCATCCTGCGTGACACTGCAGTGCCACTCCTAGATGGGCACAGTGTTTGTGTCGGCCACTAGGGTCGCTTATCTTACTCACACAGCTACCTCATTGCGCCTCTTTTTTTCTTTGCGTCATGTGCTGTTTGGGGAGGGTTTTTTGGAAGGGCCATCCTGCGTGACACTGCAGTGCCACTCCTAGATGGGCCCGGTGTTTGTGTCGGCTACTAGGGTCGCTTATCTTACTCACACAGCTACCTCATTGCGCCTCTTTTTTTCTTTGCGTCATGTGCTGTTTGGGGAGGGTTTTTTGGAAGGGCCATCCTGCGTGACACTGCAGTGCCACTCCTAGATGGGCCCGGTGTTTGTGTCGGCCACTAGGGTCGCTTATCTTACTCACACAGCTACCTCATTGCGCCTCTTTTTTTCTTTGCGTCATGTGCTGTTTGGGGAGGGTTTTTTGGAAGGGCCATCCTGCGTGACACTGCAGTGCCACTCCTAGATGGGCACGGTGTTTGTGTCGGCCACTAGGGTCGCTTAGCTTAGTCATCCAGCGACCTAGGTGCAAATTTTAGGACTAAAAATAATATTGTGAGGTGTGAGGTATTCAGAATAGACTGAAAATGAGTGGAAATTATGGTTTTTGAGGTTAATAATACTTTTGGATCAAAATGACCCCCAAATTCTATGATTTAAGCTGTTTTTTAGTGTTTTTTAAAAAAAACACCCGAATCCAAAACACACCCGAATACGACAAAAAAAATTCGGTGAGGTTTTGCCAAAACGCGGTCGAACCCAAAACACGGCCGCGGAACCGAACCCAAAACCAAAACACAAAACCCGAAAAATTTCAAGTGCACATCTCTAGTTTCCACCTCTTGCTTCAGATGATGGCAGGGCAGGTTCAGGAATGTTTGGTGGTGCTCCAGTCTTCGGCACGCGGTGGCTGAATGCCGAAAGTGGCCCGCAATTCTTTGGTCCACCGACAGCATCTCTTGCACGCCCCTGTCATTTTTTAAATAATTCTGCACCACCAAATTCAATGTATGTGCAAAACATGGGACGTGCTGGAATTTGCCCACATGTAATGCACGCACAATATTGGTGGCGTTGTCCGATGTCACAAATCCCCAGGAGAGTCCAATTGGGGTAAGCCATTCTGCGATGATGTTCCTCAGTTTCCGTAAGAGGCTGTCAGCTGTGTGCCTCTTATGGAAAGCGGTGATACAAAGCGTAGCCTGCCTAGGAAAGAGTTGGCGTTTGCGAGATGCTGCTACTGGTGCCGCTGCTGCTGTTCTTGCTGCGGGAGGCAATACATCTACCCAGTGGGCTGTCACAGTCATATAGTCCTGAGTCTGCCCTGCTCCACTTGTCCTCATGTCCGTGGTTAAGTGGACATTGGGTACAACTGCATTTTTTAGGACACTGGTGACTCTTTTTCTGAGGTCTGTGTACATTTTCGGTATCGCCTGCCTAGAGAAATGGAACCTAGATGGTATTTGGTACTGGGGACACAGTACCTCAATCAAGTCTCTAGTTGCCTGTGAATTAACGGTGGATACCGGAACCACGTTTCTCACCACCCAGGCTGCCAAGGCCTCAGTTGTCCGCTTTGCATCAGGATGACTGCTGTGATATTTCATCTTCCTCGCAAAGGACTGTTGGACAGTCAATTGCTTACTGGAAGTAGTACAAGTGGTCTTCCGACTTCCCCTCTGGGATGACGATCGACTCCCAGCAGCAACAACAGCAGCGCCAGCAGCAGTAGGCGTTACACTCAAGGATGCATCGGAGGAATCCCAGGCAGGAGAGGACTCGTCAGACTTGCCAGTGACATGGCCTGCAGGACTATTGGCTTTCCTGTGTAAGGAGGAAATTGACACTGAGGGAGTTGGTGGTGTGGTTTGCAGGAGCTTGGTTACAAGAGGAAGGGATTTAGTTGTCAGTGGACTGCTTCCGCTGTCACCCAAAGTTTTTGAACTTGTCACTGACTTCTGATGAATGCGGTCCAGGTGACGTATAAGGGAGGATGTTCCTAGGTGGTTAACGTCCTTACCCCTACTTATTACAGCTTGACAAAGGCAACACACGGCTTGACACCTGTTGTCCGCATTTGTGTTGAAATAATTCCACACCGAAGAGGTGATTTTTTTTTATTTTGACCAGGCATGTCAATGGCCATATTCGTCCCACGGACAACAGGTGTCTCCCCGGGTGCCTGACTTAAACAAACCACCTCACCATCAGAATCCTCCTTGTCAATTTCCTCCCCAGCGCCAGCAACACCCATATCCTCATCCTGGTGTACTTCAACAGTGACATCTTCAATTTGACTATCAGGAACTGGACTGCGGGTGCTCCTTCCAGCACTTGCAGGGGGCGTGCAAATGGTGGAAGGCGCAAGCTCTTCCCGTCCAGTGTTGGGAAGGTCAGGCATCGCAACCGACACAATTGGACTCTCCTTGGGGATTTGTGATTTAGAAGAACGCACAGTTCTTTGCTGTGCTTTTGCTAGCTTAAGTCTTTTCATTTTTCTAGCGAGAGGATGAGTGCTTCCATCCTCATGTGAATCTGAACCACTAGCCATGAACATAGGCCAGGGCCTCAGCCGTTCCTTGCCACTCCGTGTCGTAAATGGCATATTGGCAAGTTTACGCTTCTCCTCAGACGCTTTCAATTTAGATTTTTGGGTCATTTTACTGAGCTTTTGTTTTTTTGATTTTACATGCTCTCTATGACATTGGGCATCGGCCTTGGCAGACGACGTTGATGGCATTTCATCGTCTCGGCCATGACTAGTGGCAGCAGCTTCAGCACGAGGTGGAAGTGGATCTTGATCTTTCCTATTTTAATCTCCACATTTTTGTTCTCCATTTTTTAATGTGTGGAATTATATGCCAGTATCAATAGCAATGGCCTACTACTATATATACTGCGCACAACTGAAATGCACCACAGGTATGGATGGATAGTATACTTGACGACACAGAGGTAGGTACAGCAGTGGCCTACTGTACCGTAATGCTATATATTATACACTGGTGGTCAGCAAACTGTGCAAAACTGAAATGCACCACAGGTATGGATGGATAGTATACTTGACGACATAGAGGTAGGTACAGCAGTGGCCTACTGTACCGTAATGCTATATATTATATACTGGTGGTCAGCAAACTGTGCAAAACTGAAATGCACCACAGGTATGGATGGATAGTATACTTGACGACACAGAGGTAGGTACAGCAGTGACCTACTGTACCGTAATGCTATATATTATATACTGGTGGTCAGCAAACTGTGCAAAACTGAAATGCACCACAGGTATGGATGGATAGTATACTTGACGACACAGAGGTAGGTACAGCAGTGACCTACTGTACCGTAATGCTATATATTATATACTGGTGGTCAGCAAACTGTGCAAAACTGAAATGCACCACAGGTATGGATGGATAGTATACTTGACGACACAGAGGTAGGTACAGCAGTGGCCTACTGTACCGTAATGCTATATATTATATACTGGTGGTCAGCAAACTGTGCAAAACTGAAATGCACCACAGGTATGGATGGATAGTATACTTGACGACACAGAGGTAGGTACAGCAGTGGCCTACTGTACCGTAATGCTATATATTATATACTGGTGGTCAGCAAACTGTGCAAAACTGAAATGCACCACAGGTATGGATGGATAGTATACTTGACGACACAGAGGTAGGTACAGCAGTGGCCTACTGTACCGTAATGCTATATATTATATACTGGTGGTCAGCAAACTGTGCAAAACTGAAATGCACCACAGGTATGGATGGATAGTATACTTGACGACACAGAGGTAGGTACAGCAGTGGCCTACTGTACCGTAATGCTATATATTATATACTGGTGGTCAGCAAACTGTGCAAAACTGAAATGCACCACAGGTATGGATGGATAGTATACTTGACGACACAGAGCTAGGTACAGCAGTGGCCTACTGTACCGTAATGCTATATATTATATACTGGTGGTCAGCAAACTGTGCAAAACTGAAATGCACCACAGGTATGGATGGATAGTATACTTGACGACACAGAGGTAGGTACAGCAGTGGCCTTCTGTACCGTACTCCTATATATTATATACTGGTGGTCAGCAAAATTATGCACTGTACTCCTACTATATACTACAATGCAGCACAGATATGGAGTGTTTTTCAGGCAGACAACGTATACTGGTGGTCACTGTCAGCAAAACTCTGCACTGTACTCCTCCTATATAAGACTGCTGCTCCCCAGTCCCCACAATTAAGCAGTGTGAGCACAGATATATGCTGCACACTGAGCACAGATAACGGATAAGGAGCGTTTTTTTCAGGCAGAGAACGGATAAAACTGGTGGTCACTGATCAGCAAAACTCTGCACTGTACTCCTCCTATATTAATACAAAGCAAGCACAAATATTTGCATCAACAATTAATAAAAACGGAGAGGACGCCAGCCACGTCCTCTCCCTAACATTTCCAATGCACGAGTGAAAATGGCGGCGACGCGCGGCTGCTTATATAGAATCCGAATCTCGCGAGAATCCGACAGCGGGATGATGACGTTCGGGCGTGCTCGGGTTAACCGAGCCATATGGGAGAATTCGAGTATGCCTCGGACCCGTGTAAAATGGGTGAAGTTCGGGGGGGTTCGGTTTCCGAGCAACCGAACCCGCTCATCACTAATATTTATGTATTATTAAAACGGTATTATACTATATATATTCTGTTTTATTTACATATTATTATCCCTCAATGGTGAAAACCTGTGACGGCCAATAGGATCCTGGGAACATTTTGAAGGGCTGGTTAAGTTTTCCTCCCCTTTTTATATATGTTTGTTTGCACTTGTTGGTGAGGGGTGGAGGAAACCTCTTGGGAGTGAAAAACACTATCAGCTGCTGTTGCGCACTAAGATATTTCTATAAATCTTTCTAGTCAGGCGAAAATGAATGTTATATTTGAAATCAGCACACCAAATATACATAAAATCAGCTCAAAAATCCTTGTCACCAAAACACGCGTTGGGCTGTATTATCTTGTTGCAATGGCAGCTGTCAAGGGGTGGGATTTATTAGGCAGCAAGTGAACAGTCAGTTATTAAAATGCATAACTCTAGCTTTGAAGGCTCATAAAAAATGCATAGCATCCTTATTACCATTCTGGTACATCACTAAGATATATACCTGTTGTGTAAATATGTATTTCTACTGTGTTCCTGTCACCTACAGACAAGGCTGAACTGTTCATCTGGCACCAGGCCTGGCAAAATGGGGGGGGGGGGGGGGGGGGCAAAGGGGACACCCGTACCGGGCCCCAACATTGTGAGAGGCCCAAAGGTTCTGGGCAGTTAGAATGGCTGCAGGCTGAAGCAGCTTGGCTGATAGCATCACTAGCGGATTTACCGTTCCTGCGGCTCCTTGATTAATAAATATTTACTTCCTGGTACCGGCAGACTTTCAGCGAGTTGATTCCAGACAGCTGCCGGGTGCCAGTCTGTCTGTCTCCTCCTCTTGCGCTCCGCTCTGTTTTGTGCAGCTCTGCCTGTGCCTGCGTGTGACGTGTCACGGCCACATGCTCAGAGAGAGGAACCGACTAGAATGATGAAGTCATGCGGCCAGTGACCTGAAGAATAGAGGGTGAGCTGCTCCCACGGAGGGGAGGTGGGGGAGATCTGGTTGTGGTTGTGGCAGCTGCGGTTCTGGACGGTGGTAGCAGCAGCAGATGGTTCAATACAGCTTCCTGCAGCTCTCTCTTACCGACTGTCCTGCTCCCTGACTATTGTAGTACAGTAGCCTGTACTTTCCAGCAGGAGCGGATTGACCATAGAGCTCACCAGGAAGATACCTGGTAGGCTGATATGGCTACACGGCATGTTATACCTCTTGTGCTGCCCATGTCAGACCATTTCTACACAATGTTACAGGGCCACTTTCAGTTCCCAATCTGCCCCTGGTCTCAGACACAACTGCAGCAAAAGATGCAAGGAAGGCCGCAACTGCATACAGTCAGGCCCTATGAGGAGCTATCCCAACACCCTCAACAGACCCCTCCCCCCTCATCAGACCAAACTCCGATTAGGGCTGCTTCCATAAATTTCCCAGGCTGGTTTTCCATCCCAAAACACCCCTGCTTGCCAGTAACTCCTATTATAATTCAAAGCTAGTGCAGTATACAGAATTGACAGTGTGCGATTTGTCCCAGAGGGCTACACATGAAGACATATCAAACACTACACTTGTACATGTGAATTTGTATGTGTATGTAGATATATGTATAGTGGTGTATCTGAATGTGTAATGGTGTATCTGTATGTGTATATGTATATTGGTGTATCTGTATGTGTATATGTATATTGGTGTATCTCTATGTGTATATGTATATTGGTGTATATGTATTTTGGTGTATATATGTGTATATGTATATTGGTGTATATGTAGTTTGGTGTATCTCTATGTGTATATGTATATTGGTGTATCTCTGTGTATTGGTGTATTTTTATATGTATAAAACATGTGTATTGATATCTCTGTGTATTGGTGTATTTTTATATGTATAAAACATGTGTATTGATGTATCTTTATGTGCAGTTGTACAGGTGAATCTATGAGTGGCAGCGGAAGCCGATGGTCGGGGGGACTGGGAGGAGGTCCGGTTGTGGTAGCAGAGGCTGATGTTCTAGGTATTGCTAGCGGTGGACCAATACTCGGAGGGGGGGGGGGAGGGCAGAGATATTATTGTACTGGGCCCCAAGAATTCTGTTGCCGGCCCTGTCTGGCACTTCATACAAATGTCAGAAGGGTCACTGGTATGATAGGCTTGTTCGGCCATGCAGATAGTCCGGTGCTGGCTGAGCAGTATGCTCAGCTACCCAGCTCACATACGTAGACCGGGACTTGCTGAGCAGCTCCACCTACCAGTGCTCTGCTTGGCTGTCCTGCATCCAGAGAAATGGGGCCGTGCCACGAGGCCAGTCCCCTGTGACTCATGGCAGGCCCCATGATCCGTGACCATGTCCCCTCTTCATGCGCATGCCAGGTTGACAGCTTCAGTCCATTCCTGCCTACAGATAAGCTTTAACTCTGTAATTCACCCTCTGGTTGTCATGTACTGAGCTCAGGATGCGCCTTCAATGCCCTACCAGCTATCCCACAGTTGTGATTCTAAATATGTTGTCAGCAAGATCCAATAAAGAGTTCCTGCAGCAGTTAAACACACCTTCTACAAGAAATCAGTTCCCTGAGTCTTGTACGTACGGTGTATCTGCAGTGACTATTCTCAATCAAAGTGGTTTAGACAAGCAAAACCCATAGTCAGGTTACTTTCATTCATTTAAACATACAACAATCTGTTAAAATAACACTGAGCAATGCTTGGGTCTTTCTATAGTGGTTTTATCAGAAAACTATTAGAGCTGCCTGTATAGGTAAGGCTGTGTACACACCTAAACAATTTATCTGCAGATCTACTGATCTCATCATCGATCTGACAATGGAGCACACAGTTGTTCATACACACTAAACAACAATCATCGCTACCAAGAGATATATCTGTTCTGACAATATTGGCCAATTAATCTTTTACTTAGTAACCTTATTGCAGGGTCAGCGGGTTGTCCATACATACTGGGAAAGTCCAGGAACAGAGCATTTTCTCCCTCATGGAGAGGGTCAGGTAGGCAAGTATGGTATAGATCAGTGGTTTTCAAACTCGGTCCTCAGGACCCCACACAGTGCATGTTTTGCAGGTCTCCTCACAGAATCACAGGTGAAATAATTAGCTCCACCTGTAGACCTTTTAAAATATGTCAGTGAGCAATTAATACACCTGTGCACCTGCTGGGTTACCTGCAAAACATGCACTATGTGGGGTCCTGAGGACCGAGTTTGAGAACCTATGGTATAGATCAGTGGTTCTCAAACTCGGTCCTCAGGATCCCACACAGTGCATGTTTTGCAGGTAACCCAGCAAGTGCACAGGTGTATTAATTACTCACTGACACATTTTAAAAGGTCCACAGGTGGAGCTAATTATGTCACTTGTGATTCTGTGAGGAGACCTGCAAAACATGCACCGTGTGGGGTCCTGAGGACCGAGTTTGAGAACCTGTGGTATAGATCATACTTACCTACCTGACCCTCTCCATGAGGGAGAAAATGCTCTGTTCCTGGACTTTCCTGTTAATGTATGATTGCTATCACCTGTGGTGAGCTAGTTAATTGATAAGAAAAGTGTTTCATAGATAATGTATGATATGTAATCATCGGCTATGCAGCAGGGCCAGCATGACTTTGTTCACAGTCATGTCTTCTGTACAAATGGACAGATGCACTTTGCAGCATGTCCTTTGTGAGCTGATTAAACGACAAACTGCATAGTGTGTAGCTGGCCTAACTTAAAAGATCCAAAGGTGATTAGTCCTTGTCCAAGCCGATACTGTTAAATACAGTGAATGAAGTGGTGTTAGAGGAGAGAAGATTAAGCACAGTTGTTATTTTTTTTTTTATTATAAAAAGTGGAATACTACTGTAACAAATAACATTAAGATAAAAATTACACAAAATCTGCAATTTTGTATTAGCTCCACTAGATGTCACTAAAGCAGTATAACTGCAGTAGAATTATATTTCTTACTATGGTCGTCTCTGCATTACTTTGCTTGGCGCATTCATTTTTTGGTGCCATGCACATGCTTAGGGCTGCATTCTATGCTTCCTATCTATTATGTTTTGCAGCATAGATGTTGGTATGTGCCTGCTAATGTCAAAAAATCCTGGATTATAAAATACCTACTGTATAATGCACATGCAACAGATTTATTTGCTATTTCTATGCTATTTTATTGAAACTCAGCTGCCTATTACTGTCCTGATTTGTGAATGAACTTCTCTGTCCTTACGTTCTAATTAGGAACTGACCATCTGTTACCAATCTAGTCTGTTTGTGACTAACCATCTGCTAGATGCTCTTAACTTTGGCCTGTATTCTGTCTCCAAACTTGGCCTGCCACTGACTTCTGTGCCTATTATCTCCTAGTCCATGCATTGTCATTATCTTCTTGTAGGGATACCAGGTGGAGATAGTCAGCAATGTAAACAGATCTAATAGGATGAGTTGAAAAAACAACATTTTCTAGCATCTCTTGATGAGTTACTCAGTATTTGCAACCAGATTAATATTTATTTCAGTTTGTGTTATCAAGAAAGTTTTAGAACCCAAGGGCTAAATTTACTATGTATCAACTTTGTAGGAAACTGACAGAATCTGCTGCTGATTGACCCTCTAAATAGAACCCACTGTCGATCCCTATCAGTTTTTAAACCCCACAAATAAACCAATCCACCGCAAAACAAATGTGGTTAAAAAAACTTGTGTTAAGCAAAAAAAAAAAATTTTTTTTTTTTTTTTTTTTAGCAATACTGGAAAATAAATTTATGAGGGTTCCCCTTCAAATTGATAGCCAGCTCTAGGCTTGGCTTGTAGTGAAACAAATAGGTTGAAAAATGGCTTGGGATCCACCTATTCTTCACTAGCTAGCACTAGGCTTAACCAGCCACAGCTGGTGACACTATAGTAGTCACATTGCTTGGGGTCCTCCAGCCCTAGCATGTTCAGCACAGGGATGGAATTTCTAGGGAAGTGGAAACCCCCCAAACACATACTCAGTAAACTTCTTATGCTAAGCACCTCAAATTTACTCTATGTTATTTTGCAAAGTTTATTAGAACTGATCTGTTTAGCAGTGTTTAGTATTTACTGTAGTTTAGAATTTAGAGCACCCGTATTATCTTTTTTATGTTATTATTATTATCCTTTATTTATATGGCGCCACAAGGGTTCCGCAGCGCCCAATTACAGAGTACATATACACATAATCAAAACAGGAAGACAGTGACTTACGGTTGAAGACAATATAGGACAAGTACAGGGTAAATAAGCATAACTACACTAGTAAATGACAGAGATAAGTTCCAAGGTGGCCACAAAACAGCGGGATTTGGGCAGTTGAGGATTATTAAAGTAAGAAAGGATAAGCACATGAGGGAAGAGGGCCCTACTCGTGAGAGCTTACATTCTAAGGGGAGGGGTGGACAGACAGGGGTGACATAGGTGGGGTACATAGAGAGCGTGGAACAGAGGGTTAGGATGAGATTTGGCTGGGTTTGGTAAAGAAGTGGGTCTTAAGAGCCCGTTTGAAGTTTTGTAGAGAGGTGGAGAATCTGAGGGGGAGAGGTAAAGAATTCCAGAGAAAGGGAGCAGCACGTGAAAAATCTTGGAGATAGGAGTGGGAGGTAGTAATCAGAAGACAGGAGAGTCAGCGTGCATTAGCAGAGCGAAGAGGACGGGTTGGAGAGTAAAGAGAGATAAGGTCAGAGATGTAAATGGGAGAGGTGTGGGTGAGGGTTTTGTAAGTGAGTGTGAGAAGTTTGAATTGGATTCTGAAAGGGAAGGGAAGCCAGTGAAGGGCTTGTAGAAGAGGAGAGGTAGACGTAGTGCGTTTGGTGAGGAAGATGAGCCGGGCAGCAGCATTGAGGATAGATTGGAGTGGAGCGAGGTAATTGTCAGGGAGGCCAGTTAGGAGGAGATTACAGTAGTCCAGTCTGGAAATAATCAGTGAGTGAATAAATCTTAGTGGCATCCTGGGTGAGAAAAGGTCTGATTCTGGAAATATTTTTGAGATGAAAATGACAGGTTTGTGAGAGGTGCTGAATGTGTGGTTTGAATGAGAGGCAGGAGTCAAGGATTACGCCAAGACAGCGTACCTGGGGGCTAGAGGAGATAGTCGTGCCATCAATGGATAATGAGATTGTGGGAGGTGAGGTTATGCGGGAGGGTGGGAAGATGATCAGCTCAGTCTTAGACATGTTGAGTTTAAGAAAGCGCTGGGACATCCAGGAAGAGATAGCAGAAAGACAGTTGGAGGTACAAGTGAGGAGAGCAGGGGAGAGGTCAGGGGAGGAGAGGTAGATTTGAGTGTTATCAGCATAGAGGTGGTATTGGAAGTTAAAAGAACTAATGAGTTTACCTAAAGAGGACGTATAGAGTGAGAAAAGGAGAGGACCAAGAAAAGAGCCATGGGGGACACCAACAGTTAGTGGAAGTGGGGGGGGAGGTAGCATCATGAGAGGAGACAGAGAAGTAACGATCAGAGAGGTAGGAGGACAGCCAGGAGAGGGCAGTATCACACAGACCAAGAGAGTGAAGGATTTGCAAAAGGAGAGGGTGATCCACAGTGTCAAAAGCATCAGAGAGGTCAAGAAGAATAAGCAGAGAGTAGTGGCCCTTAGCTTCGGCTGCATGGAGGTCATTGCATACTTTTGTGAGGGCAGTGTCAGTGGAGTGGAGAGAACGGAAACCAGACTGGAATGGGTCAAGCAGTGAGTGAGAGGAAAGAAAGGCAGTGAGGCGATTATAGACAATACGCTCAAGAAGTTTGGAGGCAAAAGGGAGAAGAGAGATGGGTCGATAGTTGGAGAGAGTGTTTGGATCAAGGGTAAGTTTTTTAAGAATAGGGGAGACAAGAGCATGCTTAAAAGCAGAGGGCACAGTGCCTGATGAGTGGGAGAGATTGAGAAGGTGAGCAAGATTGGAACAGGCAGAAGGAGAGAGGTAGCAGAGAAGGTGGGAAGGGATAGGGTCAAGTGGGGAGGTTGTGGGGGGGAGGAACGGATAAGGGCCATGACTTCCTCACCAGATACATGGGAGAAAGATGTCAGAGTTGGTAAGAGGGAAGGGGAGGGGTGGCAAGGGAAAGGTGGTGGCTGGATGCTGGTCTGGTGGGATGTGATGTCCTGACGTATGGAGTCAATCTTGGATGTGAAATAAGTGACAAAGTCAAGCACAGACAATGAGGAAGGGAAAGAAGGTGGTGGTGGGCAGAGAATGGAGTTAACAGTGGCAAAGAGGCGCCGGGGGTTGGAAGACTGAGTAGAGATGAGGATTTTGAAGTATGATTGTTTAGTGAGGGAAAGGGCAGTACTGAAGGATGAAAGCATAAATTTGAAATGGCGGAAGTCTGCTTTAAAGCGAGATTTCCTCCACTGTCGCTCGGCAGTACGTGAGCATTTTTGAAGATATCTGGTGCATTTAGTGTGCCAGGGTTGAGGTGTTGATCTGCGAGGGTGAATAGTGGTTGGCGGAGCTACAGAGTGAAGGGCAGAAGTAAGAGATGCATTGTATAGGGTTGTGGCTTGTTCAGGGCATGTGAGAGAGAGAAGAGGAGAGTGAAGTGAGTCAAACAGAGAGGATAGGGATGAGGTGTCAATAGCCTCAATGTTACGCTTAGTGATGGTAGCCTTAGGAGGGAGAGATGGGGAAGCAGAGATAGATAAGTTGAAAGAGAGCAGGTGGTGGTCAGAGAGGGGAAAAGGGGAATTGGATAAATCAGAAATATCACAGCGGTGAGTGAAAACCAGATCCAGTGAGCTCCCGTTCACATGGGAGGGTAAGGTGGTCCACTGGGAGAGACCAAGTGAAGAGGTGAGGTTAAGGAGTTTAGAGGCAGGTGATTTTGTGGGGTTATCGATAAGGATGTTGAAATCACCTAGAATAATAGAGGGAATGTCAGGAGAGAGGAAGTGAGGTAGACAGGAAGCAAAGTTGTTGAGGAATTTGGAGGAAATGCCAGGTGGACGGTAAATGACAGCAACTCGAGGATTAGTAGTTTGGTAGAGGCGTATTGCATGGACCTCAAATGTACAGAATGTAAGGGATGGTTCTGGAGGTATAAGTTGGAATGTGTAGCTTGAGGGTAAAAGGATCCCAACACCACCACCATGGCGACCCTCGAATCGGGGTGTGTGTGAGAATGTGAGGCCCCCAACAGAGAGGGCAGCAGGAGAAATGGTGTCATAGGGAGTAATCCAGGTTTCTGTAATGGTCAGGAGGTGTAGGGAGTTGGAAATGAAAAGGTCATGAGTGGGGGCCAGTTTGTTGCAAACAGATCTGGCATTCCAGAGCGCACAGGATAGGGGGTAGGAGTTTGTGGGAGAGATGTGAATGAGATTATCAGGATTTCTCTATCGTCCTAGTGGATGCTGGGGTTCCTGAAAGGACCATGGGGGATAGCGGCTCCGCAGGAGACAGGGCACAAAAAGTAAAGCTTTACGATCAGGTGGTGTGTACTGGCTCCTCCCCCTATGACCCTCCTCCAAGCCTCAGTTAGATTTTTGTGCCCGGCCGAGAAGGGTGCAATCTAGGTGGCTCTCCCAAAGAGCTGCTTAGAAAAGTTTAGCTTAGGTTTTTTATTTTACAGTGAGTCCTGCTGGCAACAGGATCACTGCAACGAGGGACTTAGGGGAGAAGAAGTGAACTCACCTGCGTGCAGGATGGATTGGCTTCTTGGCTACTGGACATTAGCTCCAGAGGGACGATCACAGGTACAGCCTGGATGGTCACCGGAGCCTCGCCGCCGGCCCCCTTGCAGATGCTGAAACGAGAAGAGGTCCAGAATCGGCGGCAGAAGACTCCTCAGTCTTCTTAAGGTAGCGCACAGCACTGCAGCTGTGCGCCATTTTCCTCTCAGCACACTTCACACGGCAGTCACTGAGGGTGCAGGGCGCTGGGAGGGGGGCGCCCTGGGAGGCAAATGAAAACCTTTTTTGGCTAAAAATACCTCACATATAGCCTCCGGGGGCTATATGGAGATATTTAACCCCTGCCAGAATCCACTAAAGAGCGGGAGACGAGCCCGCCGAAAAAGGGGCGGGGCCTATCTCCTCAGCACACAGCGCCATTTTCCTCACACAGCTCCGCTGGTCAGGAAGGCTCCCAGGCTCTCCCCTGCACTGCACTACAGAAACAGGGTAAAACAAGAGAGGGGGGGCAAAATTGTGGCAAAACTATATTATTAAAGCAGCTATACAGGGAGCACTTATTATAAGGCTATCCCTGTCATATATAGCGCTTTTGGTGTGTGCTGGCAAACTCTCCCTCTGTCTCCCCAAAGGGCTAGTGGGGTCCTGTCTTCGTTAAGAGCATTCCCTGTGTGTCTGCTGTGTGTCGGTACGTGTGTGTCGACATGTATGAGGACGATATTGGTGTGGAGGCGGAGCAATTGCCAAATATGGGGATGTCACCTCCTAGGGGGTCGACACCAGAATGGATGCCTTTATTTATGGAATTACGGGATAGTGTCAACACGCTAAAGCAGTCGTTTGACGACATGAGACGGCCGGACAATCAATTAGTGCCTGTCCAGGCGCCTCAAACACCGTCAGGGGCTGTAAAACGCCCTTTGCCTCAGTCGGTCGACACAGACCCAGACACAGGCACTGATTCCAGTGGCGACGGTGACGAATCAACTGTATTTTCTAGTAGGGCCACACGTTATATGATTTTGGCAATGAAGGAGGCGTTACATATTGCTGATACTACAGGTACCACAAAACAGGGTATCATGTGGGGTGTGAAAAAACTACCTATAGTTTTTCCTGAATCAGATGAATTAAATGAGGTGTGTGATGAAGCGTGGGTTGCCCCCGATAAAAAAATGCTAATTTCAAAGAAGTTATTGGCTTTATACCCTTTCCCGCCAGAGGTTAGGGCGCGCTGGGAAACACCTCCTAGGGTGGACAAGGCGCTCACACGCTTATCAAAACAAGTGGCGTTACCCTCTCCTGAGACGGCCGCACTTAAAGATCCAGCAGATAGGAGGATGGAAAATATCCAAAAAAGTATATACACACATACAGGTGTTATACTACGACCAGCTATAGCGACAGCCTGGATGTGCAGTGCTGGGGTAGCTTGGTCAGAGTCCCTGATTGAAAATATTGATACCCTGGATAGGGACAATGTTTTACTGTCTTTAGAGCAAATAAAGGATGCATTTCTTTATATGCGTGATGCACAGAGGGATATCTGCACACTGGCATCACGGGTAAGTGCTATGTCCATTTCGACCAGAAGAAGTTTATGGACGCGACAGTGGTCAGGCGATGCGGACTCAAAACGGCATATGGAAGTTTTGCCGTATAAAGGGGAGGAGTTATTTGGTGTCGGTCTATCGGATTTGGTGGCCACGGCTACAGCCGGGAAATCCACCTTTTTACCTCAAGTCACTCCCCAACAGAAAAAGACACCGACTTTTCAACCGCAGCCCTTTCGTTCCTTTAAAAACAAGAGAGCAAAGGGATATTCATATCTGCCACGAGACAGAGGAAGGGGGAAGAGACAGCAACAGGCAGCTCCTTCCCAGGAACAGAAGCCCTCCCCCGCTTCTACAAAAGCCTCAGCATGACGCTGGGGCTTCTCAAGCGGACTCGGGGGCGGTGGGGGGTCGTCTCAAGAATTTCAGCGCGCAGTGGGCTCACTCGCAGGTAGATCCCTGGATCCTGCAGATAATATCTCAGGGGTACAGGTTGGAACTAGAGACGGATCCACCTCGCCGTTTCCTGAAGTCTGCTTTACCAACGTCCCCCTCCGACAGGGTGACGGTCTTGGAAGCCATTCACAAGCTGTACTCTCAGCAGGTGATAGTCAAGGTACCCCTTTTACAACAAGGAAAGGGGTATTATTCCACTCTATTTGTGGTACCGAAGCCGGATGGCTCGGTAAGACCTATTCTAAATCTGAAATCCTTGAACCTGTACATAAAGAAGTTCAAGTTCAAGATGGAGTCACTCAGAGCAGTGATAGCGAACCTGGAAGAAGGGGACTTTATGGTATCCTTGGACATCAAGGATGCGTATCTCCACGTTCCAATTTACCCCTCACACCAGGGGTACCTCAGGTTCGTCGTACAGAACTGTCACTATCAGTTTCAGACGCTGCCGTTCGGATTGTCCACGGCACCTCGGGTCTTTACCAAGGTAATGGCCGAGATGATGATTCTTCTTCGAAGAAAAGGCGGATTAATTATCCCATACTTGGACGATTTCCTAATAAGGGCAAGGTCCAGAGAACAGCTAGAGATGGGATTAGCACTGTCTCAAGAAGTGCTAAAACAGCACGGGTGGATTCTGAATATTCCAAAATCCCAGTTAATTCCGACAACACGTCTGCTGTTCCTAGGGATGATTCTGGACACGGTTCAGAAAAAGGTTTTTCTCCCGGAGGAAAAAGCCAAGGAGTTATCCGAGCTTGTCAGGAACCTCCTAAAACCAGGAAAGGTGTCTGTACATCAATGCACAAGAGTCCTGGGAAAAATGGTGGCTTCTTACGAAGCAATTCCATTCGGCAGATTCCACGCAAGAATTTTCCAGAGGGATCTGTTGGACAAATGGTCAGGGTCGCATCTTCAGATGCACCAGCGGATAACCCTGTCTCCAAGGACAAGGGTATCTCTTCTGTGGTGGTTGCAGAGTGCTCATCTATTGGAGGGCCGCAGATTCGGCATACAGGATTGGATCCTGGTGACCACGGACGCCAGCCTGAGAGGCTGGGGAGCAGTCACACAAGGAAGAAACTTCCAGGGTGTGTGGTCGAGCCTGGAAACGTCTCTTCACATAAACATTCTGGAACTAAGAGCAATCTACAATGCTCTAAGCCAGGCAGAACCTCTGCTTCAAGGAAAACCGGTGTTGATCCAGTCGGACAACATCACGGCAGTCGCCCATGTGAACAGACAGGGCGGCACAAGAAGCAGGAGTGCAATGGCAGAAGCTGCAAGGATTCTTCGCTGGGCAGAGAATCATGTGATAGCACTGTCAGCAGTGTTCATCCCGGGAGTGGACAACTGGGAAGCAGACTTCCTCAGCAGACACGACCTTCACCCGGGAGAGTGGGGACTTCATCCAGAAGTTTTCCACATGCTGGTAACCCGTTGGGAAAGACCAATGGTGGACATGATGGCGTCTCGCCTCAACAAAAAACTGGACAGGTATTGCGCCAGGTCAAGAGATCCGCAGGCAATAGCTGTGGACGCGCTGGTAACGCCTTGGGTGTACCAGTCGGTGTATGTGTTTCCTCCTCTGCCTCTCATACCAAAAGTATTGAGAATTATACGGCAAAGAGGCGTAAGAACGATACTAGTGGTTCCGGATTGGCCAAGAAGGACTTGGTACCCGGAACTTCAAGAGATGATCACGGAAGATCCGTGGCCTCTACCTCTGAGAAGGGACTTGCTTCACCAGGGTCCCTGTCTGTTTCAAGACTTACCGCGGCTGCGTTTGACGGCATGGCGGTTGAACGCCGGATCCTAAAGGAAAAAGGCATGCCGGAAGAAGTCATTCCTACTTTGATTAAAGCAAGGAAGGAAGTAACCGCGCAACATTATCACCGCATTTGGCGAAAATATGTTGCGTGGTGCGAGGATCGGAGTGCTCCGACGGAGGAATTTCAACTGGGTCGATTCCTACATTTCCTGCAATCAGGATTGTCTATGGGTCTCAAATTGGGATCTATTAAGGTTCAAATTTCGGCCCTGTCGATTTTCTTCCAAAAAGAATTGGCTTCAGTTCCTGAAGTCCAGACTTTTGTTAAGGGAGTGCTGCATATACAGCCCCCTGTGGTGCCTCCAGTGGCACCGTGGGATCTCAATGTTGTTTTGGACCTTCTCAAATCTCATTGGTTTGAACCACTAAAAACTGTGGATTTGAAATATCTCACATGGAAAGTGACCATGCTACTAGCCCTGGCTTCGGCCAGGAGAGTGTCAGAACTGGCAGCTTTATCTTACAAAAGCCCATATCTGATTTTCCATTCGGACAGGGCAGAACTGCGGAATCGTCCGCATTTTCTCCCTAAGGTGGTGTCAGCATTTCATCTGAACCAACCTATTGTAGTGCCTGCGGCTACAAGCGACTTGGAGGACTCCAAGTTGTTGGACGTTGTCAGAGCTTTAAAAATATACATTTCAAGGACAGCTGGAGTCAGGAAATCTGACTCGCTGTTTATACTATATGCTCCCAACAAGTTGGGCGCTCCTGCGTCTAAGCAGACTATTGCTCGCTGGATTTGTAGTACGATTCAGCTTGCACATTCTGTGGCAGGCCTGCCACAGCCAAAATCGGTAAAAGCCCACTCCACAAGGAAGGTGGGTTCTTCTTGGGCGGCTGCCCGAGGGGTCTCGGCATTACAACTCTGCCGAGCGGCTACGTGGTCGGGGGAGAACACGTTTGTAAAATTCTACAAATTTGATACCCTGGCTAAGGAGGACCTGGAGTTCTCTCATTCGGTGCTGCAGAGTCATCCGCACTCTCCCGCCCGTTTGGGAGCTTTGGTATAATCCCCATGGTCCTTTCAGGAACCCCAGCATCCACTAGGACGATAGAGAAAATAAGAATTTACTTACCGATAATTCTATTTCTCGGAGTCCGTAGTGGATGCTGGGCGCCCATCCCAAGTGCGGATTATCTGCATTACTTGTACATAGTTACAAAAATCGGGTTATTATTGTTGTGAGCCATCTTTTCAGAGGCTCCGCTGTTATCATACTGTTAACTGGGTTTAGATCACAGGTTGTACGGTGTGATTGGTGTGGCTGGTATGAGTCTTACCCGGGATTCATAAATCCTTCCTTATTGTGTACGCTCGTCCGGGCACAGTACCTAACTGAGGCTTGGAGGAGGGTCATAGGGGGAGGAGCCAGTACACACCACCTGATCGTAAAGCTTTACTTTTTGTGCCCTGTCTCCTGCGGAGCCGCTATCCCCCATGGTCCTTTCAGGAACCCCAGCATCCACTACGGACTCCGAGAAATAGAATTATCGGTAAGTAAATTCTTATTTTCTGTAGCTATGAGGTAATATTGATGTGGAAGGAAGGGATAAAGAGGGTGTAATGATGGAGCTGGGGCCTTGGCTAGGAAAGGAGACTGCAAGAGTGAGGCAGGGAGGTAGTGTTGTATGATACTGGTGAAGGAGAGGTGAGGTGACAGGCAGAGGAGGGAGAGAGCAGGGTTGAGTGGTGGGGTAGAAATGGTGTGAAGGGGCAGAAGTAAATTGCAATGGGGAAGCAGAAGAAGAGGAGAAGGGAGGCAGAGGGGAGGATGGTAGACAGAGGAGAGGAGAGAGTATGAGATGTAGGAGACTGGGAGAGAGGGATAGAGGTGGTACCAGGGGACAGAATAAAGGATTAGGAAGACAAGGATTAATGGGGGTTGCCAGCCTGGCCATAGTGTGGATGGGGTAAATAGTGGTAGTAAAAGGAGAATAGGAGGAAGAGTGGTGGCTGAATGAGAGAGCAGTGAAATTTGCATAAACAAGTACGATTTGCAAGTATGTAATATATGGTTATTGCATACAGGTTAACAGTAAATCAAATATTTTGCTGCTGTTAGATGGAAAATTACACAGTGTTAGCAAACCGTAAGTCAGTGTTACTTCATTACAATGCTTCTCAGTGAAACATTTGTTTTCCAGGTATTTGCAGGGTCCGACTCAAAGTTGCATAGCAGGTGTTTTTGCAGAAAGTGAATGTATAGTTTCCTGAGTAAGTGAGGAGTGGAGAATATTAGGAGTGGACAAAGTCAGAGTATTGTTGGTTTATGAAGAGTTTTTTTTTGCTTGCCTTTATGGTGTTTCCTTTCAGTTTTCGTCCAGTTAAAGTCCAGTATAAGTCATAAACGGCACCCTTAGAAATTTTCACCCTTTGAAATCTTTCATTCCACACCTATTCAGCTAGAATACACACTAATATCAAGACCAACAAACATGTTATGTAAGCACATTGATTGATTGGACCCTCCCCTAGCCCATCACCCATTTGAAGCAATAAAACTTACACAAACAAATGGTGTGTGGAGATGAAACCAACACACATTCCCCAAGTAACTAATAATAAAACTTGCTTCAATCTGTTAATAACAATTAATGGACTGGTCATACCTATAGCTAAGCATTCATGGTAATCATATAAGATAATTAGCAGATGCAGTACAGCTTGCTGGTAATTGTGGTTCCACTGGTCATACCTATAGTTAAGCATTCATGGTATTCATATAAGATAATTAGCAGATGCAGTACAGCTTGCTGGTAATTGTGGTTCCACTGGTTATACCTGCAGGTAAGAGAACAATGAGATATGAGGTTGCTTCATAGTCCTTGCATATTGATCATGAAGAAGCCCAGTATAAGTCATAAACGGCACCCTTAGAAATTTTCACCCTTTGAAATCTTTCATTCCACACCTATTCAGCTACGCTGATTCAGCTAGAATACACACTAATATCAAGACCAACAAACATGTTATGTAAGCACATTGATTGATTGGACCCTCCCCTAGCCCATCACCCATTTGAAGCAATAAAACTTACTCAAACAAATGGTGTGTGGAGATGAAACCAACACACATTCCCCAAGTAACTAATAATAAAACTTGCTTCAATCTGTTAATAACAATTAATGGACTGGTCATACCTATAGCTAAGCATTCATGGTATTCATATAAGATAATTAGCAGATGCAGTACAGCTTGCTGGTAATTGTGGTTCCACTGGTCATACCTGCAGGTAAGAGAACAATGAGATATGAGGTTGCTTCATAGTCCTTGCATATTGATCATGAAGAAGTCCAGTATAAGTCATAAACGGCACCCTTAGAAATTTTCACCCTTTGAAATCTTTCATTCCACACCTATTCAGCTACGCTGATTCAGCTAGAATACACACTAATATCAAGACCAACAAACATGTTATGTAAGTACATTGATTGATTGGACCCTCCCCTAGCCCATCACCCATTTGAAGCAATAAAACTTACTCAAACAAATGGTGTGTGGAGATGAAACCAACACACATTCCCCAAGTAACTAATAATAAAACTTGCTTCAATCTGTTAGTAACAATTAATGGACTGGTCATACCTATAGCTAAGCATTCATGGTATTCATATAAGATAATTAGCAGATGCAGTACAGCTTGCTGGTAATTGTGGTTCCACTGGTCATACCTGCAGGTAAGAGAACAATGAGATATGAGGTTGCTTCATAGTCCTTGCATATTGATCATGAAGAAGTCCAGTATAAGTCATAAACGGCACCCTTAGAAATTTTCACCCTTTGAAATCTTTCATTCCACACCTATTCAGCTACGCTGATTCAGCTAGAATACACACTAATATCAAGACCAACAAACATGTTATGTAAGCACATTGATTGATTGGACCCTCCCCTAGCCCATCACCCATTTGAAGCAATAAAACTTACACAAACAAATGGTGTGTGGAGATGAAACCAACACACATTCCCCAAGTAACTAATAATAAAACTTGCTTCAATCTGTTAATAACAATTAATGGACTGGTCATACCTATAGCTAAGCATTCATGGTATTCATATAAGATAATTAGCAGATGCAGTACAGCTTGCTGGTAATTGTGGTTCCACTGGTCATACATATAGCTAAGCATTCATGGTATTCATGTAAGATAATTGGCAGATGCAGTACAGCTTGCTGGTAATTGTGGTTCCACTGGTCATACCTATAGCTAAGCATTCATGGTATTCATATAATATAATTAGCAGATGCAGTACAGCTTGCTGGTAATTGTGGTTCCACTGGTCAAACCTGCAGGTAAGAGAACAATGAGATATGAGGTTGCTTCATAGTCCTTGCATATTGATCATGAAGAAGTCCAGTATAAGTCATAAACGGCACCCTTAGAAATTTTAACCCTTTGAAATCTTTCATTCCACACCTATTCAGCTACGCTGATTCTGGTAGAATACACACTAATATCAAGACCAACAAACATGTTATGTAAGCACATTGATTGATTGGACCCTCCCCTAGCCCATCCCCCATTTGAAGCAATAAAACTTACACAAACAAATGGTGTGTGGAGATGAAACCAACACACATTCCCCAAGTAACTAATAATAAAACTTGCTTCAATCTGTTAATAACAATGAATGGACTGGTCATACCTGTAGCTAAGCATTCATGGTAATCATATAAGATAATTAGCAGATGCAGTACAGCTTGCTGGTAATTGTGCTTCCACTGGTCATACCTGCAGGTAAGAGAACAATGAGATATGAGGTTGCTTCATAGTCCTTGCATATTGATCATGAAGAAGCCCAGTATAAGTCATAAACTGCACCCTTAGAAATTTTCACCCTTTGAAATCTTTCATTCCACACCTATTCAGCTACGCTGATTCAGCTAGAATACATACTAATATCAAGACCAACAAACATGTTATGTAAGCACATTGATTGATTGGACCCTCCCCTAGCCCATCACCCATTTGAAGCAATAAAACTTACACAAACAAAAGGTGTGTGGAGATGAAACCAACACACATTCCCCAAGTAACTAATAATAAAACTTGCTTCAATCTGTTAATAACAATTAATGGACTGGTCATATCTATAGCTAAGCATTCATGGTATTCATATAAGATAATTAGCAGATGCAGTACAGCTTGCTGGTAATTGTGGTTCCACTGGTCATACCTGCAGGTAAGAGAACAATGAGATATGAGGTTGCTTCATAATCCTTGCATATTGATCATGAAGAAGTCCAGTATAAGTCATAAACGGCACCCTTAGAAATTTTCACCCTTTGAAATCTTTCATTCCACACCTATTCAGCTACGCTGATTCAGCTAGAATACACACTAATATCAAGACCAACAAACATGTTATGTAAGCACATTGATTGATTGGACCCTCCCCTAGCCCATCACCCATTTGAAGCAATAAAACTTACACAAACAAATGGTGTGTGGAGATGAAACCAACACACATTCCCCAAGTAACTAATAATAAAACTTGCTACAATCTGTTAATAACAATTAATGGACTGGTCATACCTATAGCTAAGCATTCATGGTTTTCATATAAGATAATAAGCAGATGCAGTACAGCTTGCTGGTAATTGTGGTTCCACTGGTCATACCTATAGCTAAGCATTCATGGTTTTCATATAAGATAATTAGCAGATGCAGTACAGCTTGCTGGTAATTGTGGTTCCACTGGTCATACTTATAGCTAAGCATTCATGGTATTCATATAAGATAATTAGCAGATGCAGTACAGCTTGCTGGTAATTGTGGTTCCACTGGTCATACCTATAGCTTAGCATTCATGGTATTCATATAAGATAATTAGCAGATGCAGTACAGCTTGCTAGTAATTGTGGTTCCACTGGTCATACCTATAGCTAAGCATTCATGGTATTCATATAAGATAATTAGCAGATGCAGTACAGCTTGCTGGTAATTGTGGTTCCACTGGTCATACCTGCAGGTAAGAGAACAATGAGACATGAGGTTGCTTCAAAGTCCTTGCATATTGATCATGAAGAAGTCCAGTATAAGTCATAAACAGCACCCTTAAAAATTTTCACCATTTGAAATCTTTCATCCCACACCTATTCAGCTACGCTGATTCTTCTAGACTACACACTAATATCAAGACCAACAAACATGTGTATGTTGATTGATTGGACCCTCCTCTAGCCCATCACCCATTTGAAGCAATTTAACTTACACAAACAAATGGTGTGTGGAGATGAAACTAACACACATTCCCCAAGTAACTAATAATAAAACTTGCTTCTATCTGTTAATAACAATTAATGGACTGGTCATACCTATAGCTAAGCATTCATGGTATTCATATAAGATAATTAGCAGATGCAGTACAGCTTGCTGGTAATTGTGGTTCCACTGGTCATACCTATAGCTAAGCATTCATGGTATTCATATAAGATAATTAGCAGATGCAGTACAGCTTGCTGGTAATTGTGGTTCCACTGGTCATACCTGCAGGTAAGAGAACAATGAGATATGAGGTTGCTTCATAGTCCTTGCATATTGATCATGAAGAAGTCCAGTATAAGTCATAAACTGCACCCTTAGAAATTTTCACCCTTTGAAATCTTTCATCCCACACCTATTCAGCTACACTGATTCAGATAGAATACACACTCATATCAAGACCAACAAACATGTTATGTAAGCACATTGATTGATTGGACCCTCCCCTAGCCCATCACCCATTTGAAGCAATAAAACTTACACAAACAAATGGTGTGTGGGGATGAAACCAACACACATTCCCCAAGTAACTAATAATAAAACTTGCTTCAATCTGTTAATAACAATTAATGGACTGGTCATACCTATAGCTAAGCATTCATGGTATTCATATAAGATAATTAGCAGATGCAGTACAGCTTGCTGGTAATTGTGGTTCCACTGGTCATACCTATAGCTAAGCATTCATGGTATTCATATAAGATAATTAGCAGATGCAGTACAGCTTGCTGGTAATTGTGGTTCCACTGGTCATACCTAAAGCTAAGCATTCATGGTATTCATATAAGATAATTAGCAGATGAAGTACAGCTTGCTGGTAATTGTGGTTCCACTGGTCATACCTAAAGCTAAGCATTCATGGTATTCATATAAGATAATTAGCAGATGCAGTACAGCTTGCTGGTAATTGTGCTTCCACTGGTCATACCTGCAGGTAAGAGAACAATGAGATATGAGGTTGCTTCATAGTCCTTGCATATTGATCATGAAGAAGCCCAGTATAAGTCATAAACTGCACCCTTAGAAATTTTCACCCTTTGAAATCTTTCATTCCACACCTATTCAGCTACGCTGATTCAGCTAGAATACACACTAATATCAAGACCAACAAACATGTTATGTAAGCACATTGATTGATTGGACCCTCCCCTAGCCCATCACCCATTTGAAGCAATAAAACTTACACAAACAAATGGTGTGTGGAGATGAAACCAACACACATTCCCCAAGTAACTAATAATAAAACTTGCTTCAATCTGTTAATAACAATTAATGGACTGGTCATATCTATAGCTAAGCATTCATGGTATTCATATAAGATAATTAGCAGATGCAGTACAGCTTGCTGGTAATTGTGGTTCCACTGGTCAAACCTGCAGGTAAGAGAACAATGAGATATGAGGTTGCTTCATAGTCCTTGCATATTGATCATGAAGAAGTCCAGTATAAGTCATAAACGGCACCCTTAGAAATTTTCACCCTTTGAAATCTTTCATTCCACACCTATTCAGCTACGCTGATTCAGCTAGAATACACACTAATATCAAGACCAACAAACATGTTATGTAAGCACATTGATTGATTGGACCCTCCCCTAGCCCATCCCCCATTTGAAGCAATAAAACTTACACAAACAAATGGTGTGTGGAGATGAAACCAACACACATTCCCCAAGTAACTAATAATAAAACTTGCTTCAATCTGTTAATAACAATGAATGGACTGGTCATACCTATAGCTAAGCATTCATGGTAATCATATAAGATAATTAGCAGATGCAGTACAGCTTGCTGGTAATTGTGCTTCCACTGGTCATACCTGCAGGTAAGAGAACAATGAAATATGAGGTTGCTTCATAGTCCTTGCATATTGATCATGAAGAAGCCCAGTATAAGTCATAAACTGCACCCTTAGAAATTTTCACCCTTTGAAATCTTTCATTCCACACCTATTCAGCTACGCTGATTCAGCTAGAATACACACTAATATCAAGACCAACAAACATGTTATGTAAGCACATTGATTGATTGGACCCTCCCCTAGCCCATCACCCATTTGAAGCAATAAAACTTACACAAACAAATGGTGTGTGGAGATGAAACCAACACACATTCCCCAAGTAACTAATAATAAAACTTGCTTCAATCTGTTAATAACAATTAATGGACTGGTCATATCTATAGCTAAGCATTCATGGTATTCATATAAGATAATTAGCAGATGCAGTACAGCTTGCTGGTAATTGTGGTTCCACTGGTCATACCTGCAGGTAAGAGAACAATGAGATATGAGGTTGCTTCATAGTCCTTGCATATTGATCATGTAGAAGTCCAGTATAAGTCATAAACGGCACCCTTAGAAATTTTCACCCTTTGAAATCTTTCATTCCACACCTATTCAGCTACGCTGATTCAGCTAGAATACACACTAATATCAAGACCAACAAACATGTTATGTAAGCACATTGATTGATTGGACCCTCCCCTAGCCCATCACCCATTTGAAGCAATAAAACTTACACAAACAAATGGTGTGTGGAGATGAAACCAACACACATTCCCCAAGTAACTAATAATAAAACTTGCTTCAATCTGTTAATAACAATTAATGGACTGGTCATACCTGTAGCTAAGCAATCATTGTATTCATATAAGATAATTAGCAGATGCAGTACAGCTTGCTGGTAATTGTGGTTCCACTGGTCATACATATAGCTAAGCATTTATGGTATTCATATAAGATAATTAGCAGATGCAGTACATCTTGCTGGTAATTGTGGTTCCACTGGTCATACCTATAGCTAAGCATTCATGGTATTCATATAAGATAATTAGCAGATGCAGTACAGCTTGCTGGTAATTGTGGTTCCACTGGTCATACCTAAAGCTAAGCATTCATGGTATTCATATAAGATAATTAGCAGATGCAGTACATCTTGCTGGTAATTGTGGTTCCACTGGTCATACTTATAGCTAAGCATTCATGGTATTCATATAAGATAATTGGCAGATGCAGTACAGCTTGCTGGTAATTGTGGTTCCACTGGTCATACCTATAGCTAAGCATTCATGGTATTCATATAAGATAATTAGCAGATGCAGTACATCTTGCTGGTAATTGTGGTTCTACTGGTCATACCTATAGCTAAGCATTCATTGTATTCATATAAGATAATAAGCAGATGCAGTACAGCTTGCTGGTAATTGTGGTGCCACTGGTCATACCTGCAGGTAAGAGAACAATGAGATATGAGGTTGCTTCATAGTCCTTGCATATTGATCATGAAGAAGTCCAGTATAAGTCATAAACGGCACCCTTAGAAATATTTACCCTTCGAAATCTTTCATTCCACACCTATTCAGCTACGCTGATTCAGCTAGAATACACACTAATATCAAGACCAACAAACATGTTATGTAAGCTCATTGATTGATTGTACCCTCCCCTAGCCCATCACCCATTTGAAGCAATAAAACTTACACAAACAAATGGTGTGGAGATGAAACCAACACACATTCCCCAAGTAACTAATAATAAAACTTGCTTCAATCTGTTAATAACAATTAATGGACTGGTCATACCTATAGCTAAGCATTCATGGTATTCATATAAGATAATTAGCAGATGCAGTACAGCTTGCTGGTAATTGTGGTTCCACTGGTCATACATATAGCTAAGCATTCATGGTATTCATATAAGATAATTAGCAGATGCAGTACAGCTTGCTGGTAATTGTGGTTCCACTGGTTATACCTGCAGGTAAGAGAACAATGAGATATGAGGTTGCTTCATAGTCCTTGCATATTGATCATGAAGAAGTCCAGTATAAGTCATAAACGGCACCCTTAGAAATATTTACCCTTTGAAATCTTTCATCCCACACCTATTCAGCTACGCTGATTCAGCTAGAATACACACTAATATCAAGACCAACAAACATATTATGTAAGCACATTGATTGATTGGACCCTCACCTAGCCCATCACCCATTTGAAGCAATAAAACTTGCACAAACAAATGGTGTGTGGAGATGAAACCAACACACATTCCCCAAGTAACTAATAATAAAACTTGCTTCAATCTGTTAATAATCAATGGACTGGTCATACCTATAGCTAAGCATTCATGGTATTCATATAAGATAATTAGCAGATGCAGTACAGCTTGCTGGTAATTCTGGTTCCACTGGTCATACCTATAGTTAAGCATTCATGGTATTCATATAAGATAATTAGCAGATGCAGTACAGCTTGCTGGTAATTGTGGTTCCACTGGTCATACATATAGCTAAGCATTCATGGTATTCATATAAGATAATTAGCAGATGCAGTACAGCTTGCTGGTAATTGTGGTTCCAATGGTCATACCTATAGCTAAGCATTCATGGTATTCATATAAGATAATTAGCAGTTGCAGTACAGCTTGCTGGTAATTGTGGTTCCACTGGTCATACCTGCAGGTAAGAGAACAATGAGATATGAGGTTGCTTCATAGTCCTTGCATATTGATCATGAAGAAGTCCAGTATAAGTCATAAATGGCACCCTTAGAAATTTTCACCCTTTGAAATCTTTCATCCCACACCTATTCAGCTACGCTGATTCAGCTAGACTACACACTAATATCAAGACCAACAAACATGTTATGTAAGCACATTGATTGATTGGACCCTCCCCTAGCCCATCACCCATTTGAAGCAATAAAACTTACACAAACAAATGGTGTGTGGGGATGAAACCAACACACATTCCCCAAGTAACTAATAATAAAGCTTGCTTCAATCTGTTAATAACAATTAATGGACTGGTTATACCTATAGCTAAGCATTCATGGTTTTCATATAAGATAATTAGCAGATGCAGTACAGCTTGCTGGTAATTGTGGTTCCACTTGTCATACCTATAGCTAAGCATTCATGGTATTCATATAAGATAATTAGCAGATGCAGTACAGCTTGCTGGTAATTGTGGTTCCACTGGTCATACCTATAGCTAAGCATTCATGGTATTCATATAAGATAATTAGCAGATGCAGTACATCTTGCTGGTAATTGTGGTTCCACTGGTCATACCTATAGCTAAGCATTCATGGTATTCATATAAGATAATTAGCAGATGCAGTACAGCTTGCTGGTAATTGTGGTTCCACTGGTTATACCTATAGCTAAGCATTCATGGTATTCATATAAGATAATTAGCAGATGCAGTACAGCTTGCTGGTAGTTGTGGTTCCACTGGTCATACCTGCAGGTAAGAGAACAATGAGACATGAGGTAGCTTCAAAGTCCTTACATATTGATCATGAAGAAGTCCAGTATAAGTCATAAACAGCACCCTTAAAAATGTTCACCCTTTGAAATCTTTCATCCCACACCTATTCAGCTACGCTGATTCTTCTAGACTACACACTAATATCAAGACCAACAAACATGTGTATGTAAGCACATTGATTGATTGGACCCTCCCCTAGCCCATCACCCATTTGAAGCAGTTTAACTTACACAAACAAATGGTGTGTGGAGATGAAACCAACACACATTCCCCAAGTAACTAATAATAAAACTTGCTTCAATCTGTTAATAACAATTAATGGACTGGTCATACCTATAGCTAAGCATTCATGGTATTCATATTAAGATAATTAGCAGATGCAGTACAGCTTGCTGGTAATTATGGTTCCACTGGTCATACCTATAGCTAAGCATTCATGATATTCATATAAGATAATTAGCAGATGCAGTACACTTGCTGGTAATTGTGGTACCACTGGTCATACCTAAAGCTAAGCATTCATGGTATTCATATAAGATAATTAGCAGATGAAGTACAGCTTGCTGGTAATTGTGGTTCCACTGGTCATACCTATAGCTAAGCATTCATGGTATTCATATAAGATAATTAGCAGATGCAGTACAGCTTGCTGGTAATTGTGGTTCCACTGGTTATACCTGCAGGTAAGAGAACAATGAGATATGAGGTTGCTTCATAGTCCTTGCATATTGATCATGAAGAAGTCCAGTATAAGTCATAAACGGCACCCTTAGAAATTTTCACACTTTGAAATCTTTCATCCCACACCTATTCAGCTACGCTGATTCAGCTAGACTACACACTAATATGAAGACCAACAAACATGTGTATGTAAGCACATTGATTGATTGGACCCTCCCCTAGCCCATCACCCATTTGAAGCAATAAAACTTACACAAACAAATGGTGTGTGGAGATGAAACCAACACACATTCCCCAAGTAACTAATAATAAAACTTGCTTCAATCTGTTAATAACAATTAATGGACTGGTCATACCTATAGCTAAGCATTCATGGTATTCATATAAGATAATTAGCAGATGCAGTACAGCTTGCTGGTAATTGTGGTTCCACTGGTCATACCTATAGCTAAGCATTCATGGTATTCATATAAGATAATTAGCAGATGCAGTACAGCTTGCTGGTAATTGTGGTTCCACTGGTCATACCTGCAGGTAAGAGAACAATGAGATATGAGGTTGCTTCATAGTCCTTGCATATTGATCTTGAAGAAGTCCAGTATAAGTCATAAACGGCACCCTTAGAAATGTTCACCCTTTGAAATCTTTCATCCCACACCTATTTAGCTACGCTGATTCAGCTAGACTACACACTACTATCAAGACCAACAAACATGTGTATGTGAGCACATTGATTGATTGTACCCTCTCCTAGCCCATCACCCATTTGAAGCAATAAAACTTGCACAAACAAATGGTGTATGGAGATTGATAAAGCTGATTATCTTTACAGGAATGAAAGCTATACCTTATATACACCTTAAATACACTTTAAACCTTTAGCCGCTGTGGCCGCTTTACTTAATTCACACTACGCACCTTTTACGCTATTAGCGTAAAAGGGTTCCGTAGTGTACGGAATTTGCGTACACACGCCGCACTGACGGTGCAAAGTACTCGCAGCGCATATACACCCAGAGATACACTTTAAACCTTCTACAGCAATGCTATGCAATAATAGGACACTTTAATTCTTAGCAGGGCAATGAGCACACAACACCAATTGTGATTAACCGCTGGGTTCCGACACCACAGTGAATTATTTCTGAAAGGGGGTTTACAATACAAATTATACACTACAATACAAGACAGTATATATATATAACAGAATAATGGCTACAGTCAATGTACATACGTGAGAATATTCGCGTGCGCTTCCTGGTCCAGTCCTCCGTAATCAAATAGATAATGTTGTGAGTCTTGTGTCTGGCCGGCCTGCAGCAGGCTTTATTTATACAAGTCTTCCAAAAGCAATACAATGGATACTGTAATCCCTTTGTCCATTGGACACAGGGATGCACTTTTACAGTACAGGAGAGGTCATAGGTTGATTTGAAAAGGTAGGCGATGTCTTTCTCAAATGCTCTTGTGGGTGGTCTCCTCTGGATTCCCGCCGCATACATAATATACAGTAAATACAGTTTATATCTATATTCTGCTTCTGCACATAACTATCCGCAGGAACATGCGATCTTCCGCAGACCAACACCGGAATGTTACCCTTAAAATAGCCTACAGCTGGATACCAAATACCACCTTATAACCTTAGTCTGTCCCCTCTTATCCTGTAAAGGTGAATCCCTTTGTTCTGCAACCATTTAAACAGCTATAACTTTCTGATGTGGTGCAAGGAGACTATGTGTACATTGTGCACTATTTGGATTAAATATGTAATGTGTTCTGATGGCCCTCCATGCGTACACACACTCTTCCGTAAATACCCATACCACGCACCAATGCGCAGGACCGCGGGAGCGACCATACGCAAAGTGCGTACATGTGCACGCACTGCAGAACAAGTGCACGCGCAGTGGGCATGTGTGTGCAGTTTGTACGTGATGTGTGTTCTGTAATATTTTTCGACTTTGACAAGATGAAACCAACACACATTCCCCAAGTAACTAATAATAAAACTTGCTTCAATCTGTCAATAACAATTAATGTACTGGTCATACCTATAGCTAAGCATTCATGGTATTCATATAAGATAATTAGCAGATGCAGTACAGCTTGCTGGTAATTGTGGTTCTACTGGTCATACCTATAGCTAAGCATTCATGGTATTCATATAAGATAATTAGCAGATGCAGTACAGCTTGCTGGTAATTGTGGTTCCACTGGTCATACCTATAGCTAAGCATTCATGGTATTCATATAAGATAATTGGCAGATGCAGTACAGCTTGCTGGTAATTGTGGTTCCACTGGTCATACCTATAGCTAAGCATTCATGGTATTCATATAAGATAATTAGCAGATGCAGTACAGCTTGCTGGTAACAAGTACAGCTTGCTGGTAATTGTGGTTCTACTGGTCATACCTATAGCTAAGCATTCATGGTATTCATATAAGATAATTAGCAGATGCATGATATTCATATAAGATAATTAGCAGATGCAGTACAGCTTGCTGGTAACAAGTACAGCTTGCTGGTAATTGTGGTTCTACTGGTCATACCTATAGCTAAGCATTCATAGTATTCATATAAGATAATTAGCAGATGCAGTACAGCTTGCTGGTAATTGTGGTTCCACTGGTCATACCTATAGCTAAGCATTCATGGTATTCATATAAGATAATTGGCAGATGCAGTACAGCTTGCTGGTAATTGTGGTTCCACTGGTCATACCTATAGCTAAGCATTCATGGTATTCATATAAGATAATTTTCAGATGCAGTACAGCTTGCTGGTAATTGTGGTTCCACTGGTCATACCTGTAGGTAAGAGAACAATGAGATATGAGGTTGCTTCATAATCCTTGCATATTGATCATGAAGAAGTCCAGTATAAGTCATAAACGGCACCCTTAGAAATTTTCACCCTTTGAAATCTTTCAACCCACACCTATTCAGCTACGCTGATTCAGCTAGACTACACAATGTGTGGAACTTCAAGTCTCAGCATGGTAGCACCTCTCATTATGTTTAGAATTAGGGTGTGCACTGTGCAGTCAAAGCTCCCCATATATTCTGTATTGTGTACATGTGTAGACTTGAGGATGGAGACTCATTCAGCTTAGATTAGAACCTCTCCCACCTGCCTAAGGGTGTTTTTAATGAGCATAGATCTCTGGCATTTACAGACTGCATATTGGGAAAGGCAATATGATGGTAAATCCTGGGTACATTCACACAATTTGTTAGTTTTATGGATGATTTCAGGGTACGGGTCCCCTGCATTGGGGTAGCCTGGCTGTTTTGGGCATTATATTGTAAGGGCAGTATCCTATTAGCCGCGGTAAAACATTGGGTGCAAAAAAAGTCAGTTTTTGTGATGTTTCCCGATTTTTTTTTTTCAGGCTATTCTGTTAGATCAGTGAAACCTGTGTGTTTTCATTACAAACAACCCCGTTTTCACTTGAGACAGGGCTGTTTCCGCTGATTTGGTTTCACCTGCCAGAGGTAGGTGAAACAAAATCCCAAATAAGCCCTGCCTAAATCTTGCTTATCAGGCCTAATAGTATAGACCCCAGTGAGACCTTTAGCTGCGGCAATTTACCGTGGCCATTAGGATACCGCCCTTAATCTAGCACTTTTTTAGCTCCTAATTGTTTTCTTTTACCAATGTAACACTTTTTAACTCTCTAATTGTTCCCTCTCACCTATGTAACACTCTTAACACATAGCTGCTGAGTTTTACTAATGTAAAACGTTTTAACACTTTTAACCTCTCACTAGTGTGATGTCTTGGGGCAGTTTTCTTGCGATGGCCTAGGGGTTCCCGTGTCTTGGACTTGGGCCAATTGTTAGGGAGCCCATTTTTTTGGCCAAAATTATGCTAAGCATGTAAAATTTACTGTATGTTATATCGCGGAGTTTATTATAATTATTCTGATTAGCAGTGTTTAGTATTTCGAGGGTGCACATGCATTTTCTCTTCTTTTAGCATTTGGCATGTAGGCAATAAGGCTGCCAGGTCATAATGTTACTTGAATAACCTTGAGTGCCAACATACCTGAGCATCAATGGCCCACTAGCAACTGTAGTGCACCTGTAAAATAAAAAAAATAAAAAATAATTACAGGACACACACAGACATCAAATTTTAAAGTTTTGTATTGTAAAACAAAACCCACATACACATACCCCTCATTTTCCTATTTTATCACTTACTAATTCCAAAGGAATAGGTCCTCATCATTCCATATAGGTTTCCATGGGACGTGGCCAAAAAAAAAAAAAAAAAAGCAAACCCTACAAACATCTCAATTTTCCCCTTTCGGCAAGAATGAGATGTCAGTTTCCATAGGGATCAATGGGGGGCTATGATTGGTTAGAGTGTGGGAACTGATGTACTCTGACCAATCAGAACAATCCATTTTATTCCTATGGACAGAGTCCATGAGTGACCTCTCTCATTCTTGGAAGGTCCTGAAGGGGATAAGTCACATCATTTGTTGTGTTTTTTTGGGGGTATAGATATCCCTATTTCTGCAAGGATTCCAGCCCTGGCCTGACCAATTTATGGCTGGATGACATTATGGCAGGGGTACCCCATGTGTGTCTCCCTACTTTAGTGTCACTATCCCAGACTGGTTCAGCCAAGAAATGGCTAGAGAAAACCTGGGGACCCAATGCATTTTCCCATCACTGTTTTTCCACTACCAGACTATATTCGAGGCCTAGGGCTTTTTTTCCACATTTTTTAACCTTTTTTCATAATTAAAACCTGCACTGATCCTATTGATTTCTACAGTGCTTCCTTTAAACTTTTTTGCAGAGCCAGGTAATTTATGGTATGTGGCTGAATTTAGTGTTGATTTTGTGATGGTATTGAAGCAGGTCCAAAATGTGGTGCTTAGTAAATCCAGGGTTTCTACTCCTGTAATAGAAAAAACAATAAGTGTCATTTGCTGTACATTTCTATTCAAAAGTGTGGTTCTTTTGCAGTTTTCCAAGGGGTTTGAACTTTAAGAAATCTGTGGATCGCAAACCAGTGGAAATTCAAAATCAGAATAAGAATCAGAATCAGCTTAATTGGCAAAGTATACACAAATATACAAGGAATTAAGTTTTGATATTCTACATCTCCCCCAGAGAACGCATAAAAAGAAAACCACTGCTCAGTAAATATATCCTCAAAAATTATGCAGAAATTGCTGCTTTCTGTCTAAGAACACATGTAATTATATACATATCTGTATGTTCTGGCATCACAACAAACTACTTAATGAATTTGGATCTTGTTTTAACTATTGTTTAGCTCAGGAACCTAGAAAGAAACTGAGGTATCAGGGAGAGGAGCAATAAAGGAAAAAACAGATGTTTGACACTCAACACGTGCAGTGTGCAGGCTCCTCAAGTCCAAAATGACTATATGTATATACAGGGCCATCTTCACAGCAGTGTAGGCCCCTGGGCACAGCAATGCACTGGATCCACTACCCATCTTCCAGCGGTAGGGTTGGGGATGCTATCAGCAGCAGCTTTGATGTCCCGCGGGCGGTAGGGGGTGTTCTGTCTTCCGCTCAGCATGTAGGACCTGGATGGAAGTAGAACAGTAAACTGTAGAAGAGGCATTGGGATGAATAAAGGGGCACCAGTACATGACTTCCATGGTGGTAGGTGATGTATAATATGCAGGGGAGGGGTGGATTGTGGAGTGGGCTTAATATTCAACATTTTTCAGTGGGAGGGCAGCTTGCATAACTGCAGATATCTCCAGTTTCTGGAAATAGATGATTCCCACCTTTCAGGCGGTACTGGGGACTTGGGGATCAGAGTTCAGGAGCCAGAGCAATTTACCAGCGAAAATATAAAACTGCAAACCAGATGTGTGGAGCTGGAGCAGGGACCAGCTGCTGGAAGTCTGCTATCTCTGTTTCTGGGCATACTAGAGACAAGCTGCCAGTGTCCACTGAAAGTATATCCTCAGCAAAAATCTAAGTCAGACAGAACCCAAGATATCTGTCTGGAAAGAGCAATTACCAGTCTTGGATGGGGACCATTGCTTCAAAGTCAGATATCTCCGGTTCCTAAGGGCTGATTTTCTAAAATCTGGTACCACTGGAAAGAGGGGACCCTCAGCTATCAGCCTAGAGCCCTTAGATTCCTGGGGCCCTTGGGAAATTGCCCATTGAACCCATACAGAAAGATGGCCCTGTTTATATACAGTAAATATAGTAAGCCAGTGGTCCAATCATTCTTCTGCACAATATGACTCCACCCAAGTTATGCAATGGAACAAGTCTTAAAGTGATTGATCTACAGAGGATCCTAATTTACAGTAGTTATTTTTATTTAACAGTTTCTTATATAGCGCAGAAAATACCATTGCACTATACAATTGGAAACAACAGTGATAAAAAAAGACTGGGTAATAACAGACAGCCAAAGAGGTAGGAAGGCCCTGCTTGCAAGCTTACAATCTATAGGGAAATTTTTGCAGTGTCTTGTGTAAGGTATGGTCATATTTTGGATAGTCTTTTAGATGCATGTAACATCACTTTGAGACAGATTGAATGTAGGGAACAAAGGAGAATTCAGAGTCAAGTATGGCAGCTAGTCAGTGAGCTTGTGGGGTAGGATTGATTAGCAATCTGTCAATAGTGATAGAGATATCAGGTTGGTAACTACTATTTTTGGCTGGTGGAAATATATTTAGTTCTGTTTTGTAAATATTAAGTTGAGATGACATCCAAGATAAAATGGCAGAAAGGCATTAGGTGACATGGACCAATACAGAAGGTGCTAAATCTGAGAGGATAGGTGGGTTTGGGTATCATCCATGTACAGATGATACTGAAATCCAAAAGAGCTGATTAGTTTGACATGAGATGAGGAATAGATTGAGAAAAGCAAAGGACCTAAGTCTGAGCCTTGCAGTAAAATTAGGATCAACTTCTTCTGTTCCTCAAAGATATCTGAAACTGAAGGAAAACATACTGCAAACCCACAGTACTACAGATGGACTGCATAAAGCCACAAAAGTATATAATTCATTTATCATGCTGCAAACTCTACTCTGCATCTCATGATTCATCTGAGTTTTTAAACTCTGAAAATGCATCTCCATTATGCATGTTACATATTGCAACCTACTTTCTCCTTCATGCAAACTCATATATGCTTTTAAAGTTTTTTGCTTGTAACTGGAATTGCCTGTGTGGGGTGTTGTTCAGTGAATCATTGTTTATTTTTGCATGCTGCCTGGTGTCTACTAAAACACAGTGCTGATTATCTCCTTTGATCGTTTGCCCATTTGTGGTCATGTGTAGCCTGTCTTAATCAAACTTACTATATCTTAAGATTTAGTGAGGTGCAACCATATTGTTAAGGACAAAGTGTGATTTCTGAACAGTAAAAAACCAAACATTGAACAACATCATCAAACAGGTAATTTCAACTTTAGACTTAACATTTTGTTATGTACTATCTGAACATGGATACCAATAACAGTTGCACAAACAAATTTCTTAAAGTTATGTGTGCAAATGCTAGGAGCATAGGAAACAAAATTCCAGAGCTAATTGCAATATTGACAAGGGATGATCTAGATGTTGTGGCTATTATGGAGTCATGGTGCAATGAGAATCATGACTGAGACATAGCTATACCAAAATACAATTTATTTAGGAAGGACAAAATGGGAAGAGTGGTAGCAATGTATGTGAAATAATAACTGCTACTTTAATACAAAATATTGAAGAAAAAACTGAGGCCCTTTGGGTGACTATAGAAACAGAAGATATGGACACTATTCACACTGGGGTGATCTATAGACCACCAGGCCAAGGGCAGGAATTGGACAGGAACCTATTGCTGGACATAACTAAAATGGCTTTGAAGAGAGAGGTTATAATCGTGGGAGACTTTAATCTACCTGATGTAAATTGGTAGGAGTCTTTTTCAAGTTCAAATACACAGGCAAATTTCTACATTCCTTCCAGGGAGCATCCCCCAAGCAATTGAAAAGGGAGCCCATTTACAAAGACGCAATACTAGATTAAATCTTCACAAATGGTGACAGGATATCAGACATATATGTGCATGAGAACCTAGCATCCAGTGACCATCAAGCTGTATGGTTTAGTATAAAGTCAGGGTACAACTCCTGTAACACATAAACAAAGGTGTTGGATTTTAGGAAGGCTGACTTTGCAAAAATGTGGAGATGTTTAAGCGATTCATTGATGGATTGGAGGATTTTGAAAGAGAGAAGAGAGAAAAACTAAAAAAAGTTCAATACTAAAGGTAACAGACCTTTGAAACAAAAGGGTTAGGAAAAGCAGTAGGAGAAGGAAGCCGGTCTGGTTTACAAAAGATGTATCTTCTAGTGTGAAAGCAAAAAAGATGGCCTTTAGGAAGTATAAGCAAATAATAACAACAAAGAGGTGTATCTTGTCAGATAAAGGGGAAAAAACTTTTTTAAGGCTATAAATTAAATGGGAAAAATCAAATGGAGTAATAGTAAGGCTTAAGACAGAGAGTGAGAGTTGGTCCTAACAAAACTCTCAATTTTGAATGGGGCCAGATAAGATACATCCAAGAATACTAAAAGAGCTTAAAGATGTGCTGGTAATACCATTAACAGAATTATTCAACCAGTCACTAGTTACAGGTACCATTCCAAAGGGCTGAAAAAGAGCGAATGTAGTACCACTACAGAAAAGTGGAAGCAAGGAAGAAGAAAGTAACTAAATACAGACCAATAATCCTTACATCAATAGTAGGGAAAGTAATGGAAACACTATTAAAAGAAAGAGTTGTGATCTCAAAAACCCTCTAAGGCTCTGGGCCCGGACAGACTCCCAGCATTGTGTTATAAAACCTTTTCAGGAGTTTTGACACCCCATTTGCTCTCTCTTTTTAATAAGGTTATGCAGGGAGATTGATTTCATAATGACACACTAAACTCTGTAGTTATTGTCATTCCCAAACCACAGAAAGACACTACTTGCTTTATAAAGTACAGACCGATATCTCTGATTAATGCAGATAATACATTTTTTTGTGACAGTACTAGCAAATAGACTAAACTTATACCTGCAACAATTAAACGACACAGACCAGGTCGGCTTCGTACCAACCAGACAAGCTGTAGACAACACACTGTCAATCTCTTTACTCATATTAACCACCTCAAAATATTATCATTAAATGCAGATTATCATTAGATACAGAGAAAGCCTTTGACATGTTGTCTTGGCCTTTTATGTTCCAAGTATTATGAACCTATGGCTTTTGTGATTATTTTTTCACAGCGATACAAGTTCTATACTTTAAGCCTACATCGACTGTATCTGTCAATGGGCTTTCTTGAATGCCGTTTGGTTTGAGTAATGGGAGAAGGCAGCGCTGTCCGCTCTCACCTCTACTCTATGCATTAAGCATTGAACCCTTAGCAGCCAAGATACAATGGGGGAAATGTAATAGGATGTGAGAATCAGAAAGTGAGAGATTTTGGTAAAATTCTCCAGTTTTTTAAAGTGGCAATATTTTACATGGCAAAACCGGGTTGATTTTGCTATGTAAATTATTGCCACTTTAAAAAAACTGGAGAATTTTACCAAAATTTCTCACTTTCTGATTCTCACACCCAATTACTTTTCCCCCAAGGTATGGGTGAGCATATAAAGTAATCTGATTGCTCATCTTCGATTGAGATTTCTTCCTTGGCTTCCCCCTTATTTGAGACCAGCCTCATTCTATACAGTCCCCTGTGTCAGAGCAACTCTGAATATTTGAGATAATTTAAACAAACAGATCAAGGTCCATATCCCTCTCCTTTGACACCTCTCTGGTGACATCCACATTTCCCAATGGGTTCTATAGGCTCATACATGCATCCATGGGTTGCAGCAGGGATCACCAGAGTGCACCATATCTTTGGTTACTTCGCCTCTTGGACTTTTGATGAATTAAGTAAGAAGTATGGATTGCAGGCTAATCACCAATTTTAATACTTGCAGATTGTTAGCTTTATTCATTCCCTTAGTAAATGACGGACATTTAAAGACTCCTTTGTACTTATGACCCAGGTCGAAGAGGAGCTATGTCTGTCTTATACTGCTAGCAACTCCATCTTACACAGATAAAGAGCCCTTTGAAGCAGCATGGGAGAAAGATTTAGGGAAGTGTCTAGATGATGAGGTGTGTTCAGACAATCATCAGAGAGTAGCTACAGATTGAGCCATGCTCATTGAGCATGGCTACATTGCAGGCTGGGGCAAGCGGCGTGCCTACAGTAGGTGTGCCTGTGCCTCGGCCCACCACCGAGCATACACAGACGTGCACATTCACTTTGAATGGGGCGCGTGCGTGTCTACGATGCACGCGCACCCTGTTCGCTCCAGGCGGTCTGCGTCGCTGGGTGTGCCCAGGCACAGACGAAGCCACGATTAGTGTGGCTCCATCTGTAAGATATCTATTAACACCAATTTAAAAGAGAACTCTTATAAAATCTATACTCGATTGTACATGGTTCTGGAGAGACTGCACTCTATTTACCCATTGACTTCAGACCTCTGTTGGCATCAGATTGGACAAAAAGGTATTTATTTTTCATATTTGTTGGGAATTCCCCTTTATTACTGAATATTGGAACAATGTCATGTCTTTGTCGGGTGGTCTTACTACATCTCTACCCCCTAAAGATCCCTTATATACGTTACTATGCCTACCGATTCCAGAGGTTTCCAAACCTTTTAATAAGCTATGTGGACATGTTTTTAATGCTGTCAAATTGTTAATTGCCTTAAATCAAAAGAAATCTGCTGCACCCTCTATTACAGCACTAATAAATAGGGTTTGGTACACTGCTTCCATGGAGTACATTACAGCTCTTGTGCCTGGACTTGGTTGACTATTTGTGACTCATAAATTACATTGTTGCCTGGTGAAACACTCCCCCCCCCCCCCTTTCTCCCTGGATGTTCTTTAATATTATTTTTATAAAAGATTTATGTTTGTAAATTGTTTGCAAAAATAAAAAATGTTACAGTAGTTTGGTAACTTCTGTTTTGAATTGTAGTGCTTTATGTTCTATTATGGTTTAAGTTAGCTTCAGTTAATGTACATGCTATTTGCTAACTATATGCATATAGATTTTGTGACTCATAGTTTTCAACTATTGTTTGACTTTTTACTACAATTGTTTTATTGTATGTAACTGGCTTGCCAACATCTACTACCTTCATAAATAAAAGATAAAAAAAAAGAGTTGTGGAATATCCTAAATCAAACAATTTACCGGATCCCAAACAGAATGTGTTTACTGGTAGGAGACACAGCCAAACAAATATTATTGACTCCATGACTAAAATCATAGAACAAGGGGGAGGAGCATAGATGTAGCATACAATATCCAGACTTTAGTAAGGCATTTGACATGGGGCCTAATTCAGACCTGATCACAGCAGCAAATTTTTTCTCTAATGGGCAAAACCATGTGCACTGCAGGTGGGGCAGATTGATAATATAGACATTTTATTGTTATGTTTTTAATTTAAACCATTGTGTTAACTAATAAATTGATGAGCGCTCTCTAATTGAGTAACCATGTCTACTCAATTTTTTTATGTTAATTATCTGTGTGCAAATGCAGGGAGCTCCTATGGATTCTTGTATTTCCTAGTGACTCCAAGTGCAGATTATCATCCTGCTGCCCTCCTGGCCATCAGTTTTAGTCCAATATCCTGTTCCATCAGTTCTAGTCAGATATCTAGTACCATTGGCTCCAGTCCTATAACCAGTTCCACCTGTTCCAGTCTGATAACCAGTCCTATCGGTTACATTATAGGGGTGTAGTATGGAATGCCGGAGGCCGGGCTCCCGGCGACCAGCATACCGGCGCCGGGAGCCCAACCGCCGGCATACCGACAGCGTGGCGAGTGCACATGAGCCCCTTGTGGGCTCACTGCACTCGGCACGCTGCGGGCATGGTGGCACGCTACGCGTGGCACGCTATTTTATTCTCCCTCCAGGGGAGTCGTGGACCCCCACGAAGGAGAAAAAGTGTCAGTATGCCGGCTGTCGGGATTCCGGCGCCGGTATACTGTGCACCGGGATCCCGACAGTCGGCATACTGAAGACCACCCCATTACGGTGTTCCTGTCATTCTGGTTTCATCCCAGTGATCCAGCATCCAGTACCATCCTGGTTCCTGCTATCACCTTCCACCCATGGTATTCTGGCACCAGTACAGGGAAACTTGGTCAGAGGGCCACAACCTGTGTGTTGGGCTCAGCTAAGCCCAAACTCCTTTGCAGGGGTCCCGGGTGAAGATTACTACAACATCACACTGTGCACCTCTGTAAAAGGTCTCAATCAATTCCCATGTACCAGCTAGCATCCTCATCTATTCTGCATCCAGTCCGGCTTCATTCTGGAGACTACAATATTCTGGTTGCATTCTGGTTACTGCAGCATTCCAGTGACTTCAGCTATCAGATTCTCTGCCTGGACCTGTGTGTTCAACATCTATCCACTGGTTCCATCAACAGTCCAGCTGTTCCACCAGTGCATCCAGTCACCAGCAGCTACATTTTGCTAACTAGCTTAGACCACACAAGGGCACCCAAACATCATCTATCCTTGTTATATGCCCATGAGCAGGAATTATGGTAAACCTCCCAGCTTTGAGCCACTCACCCTAGATCCCAATCCAGTTGAGTACTCCAGTCTGGTTCCACTGACAAACCCAATCATGACACACTTACTGCTAAAACTGGACTATTCTTATATTTACTAGACCATCAATTGTGGAGAGTCCCATTATACATGAACTTCATTTACTTAGGAGCCGGACAGTGGCTTGATTGGAGATTACTTATTATATGGATAAATATTTGCTTTAGTTTACTCTTTTTATGCAATTTTTAGCTGAATAAATGTGTGTATTTTTTTATCAATTGAAACCATTCATATACAGTATATATTGTTATTAATATTGTTCCTTTCAATGCTGTTTTTACATACATAAAGCTCTGAATGTTTCTGCATTTTTTTAAATGTGCCCCACATGTAGTGTAACATGGTTTTTTTCAAGGTGTAAAGCTATGTTGCTTTGCTTTCAACTCTATGTACAATGCATGGATCCAGGGCCCAATTGCATATGCTACAATTTTTTTTTAGAGATGTGTGAGCCACTAATGTATTAGTAATAAAAGGAAATGATAAGTTATGTTAATACTGTATCTTTTCTATAGCAAAATTCCATATGGTACTGTATTATATTTGCATTTCTACTAAGCAAAACACAAATCATAGTAATTACATATTCTTCAGTAAACTAAAGCACAAATATTAATTTATTGATTCAATTAGTCTCTGTTTAAGTATACATAAACACATGACGTTTTAGATGTTACTGTATACATCTTTTTGTCAACAATGCTGCTGTAGTTTCCTAGTTTGTAAATTGGATCTTTAAATTATAATGCCACAAGCCAAGAAACTGTTTTCTTAATAAAATAAATAACATACTTTATTTGATAGCTCATATTCTGTGTTATATATATTTTGGCCTGCCTAAAATTGTAAACCCATTTACACCAATTTAAAGCATATTAAAGTTACATTTATAAATTATATATATTAAAAAATACAATTTAAACAGTATACTATGAATCTGCAAAAATTTAAATTTGCAGTAACCCATGATGGTAATGATGGTAGTCCTGAATAAAAATCCTTGACTTAATTACCCCGCATGTGAATTCACTCTCCAATTATCAGGACATATAGAGTCTGATTCAGGTCCCAATGCTGTAGCAGTGCTTGCCACAAAATACCGATGTTCAGTACTTTGCGTAGACTCATGTGCAGTACGGGTCTGCAACTACGGATGCAGGACAGCATCACACTGTCAGTGATTAACAGTCTAATGCCATTTGGGTGGGGAGAAGGGGCAGTGACGGCCTCTGGTTCTCAAAATAAAGGTGTGACGCTGACATTGTAAGGTGAGGAGGAGGCCATGATCTCCATCAGGGGATGAAGATTTCCTGTCCTCTTGGACATGCGACAGCCGACTTGCAAAACCCCATGGATCATGCAGCCAGCCCATGGTGTTGCGTTTGATCCAATGTCGCATCCTAAGACACAGCTCAAATCAGTGATGCATGCAGGATGCTTGACACTCCCTGGTGCTTACCATATTAGTGCTATTGCTGCTGCTTCCATGTAAGTATTAGTGATAGTCTCTCCGTTCACATCTGAATCAGGCTCATAATGCCATTATCTCTGACTCTCAATACTTCTGTAGGCAGTCAACGTATAACAATTTTAGCCACAGGCAAGGTAATATATACAATGGCCACTTTATTATGTACACCTTTCTAGCATTTAGTATTATCCTATTTTTCCCCTAGAACAGATTGAATTCTCCATGGCATGGAACCAGTAAGGTCCTGGAAAATGTCCATGGAGATTCTGGTAATGGTCACATGATGATTTTATGTTGGCTGCATAGTCATGCTAGAAATCTCATATTTCTCCATATCCTCAAGGTGTTCCATTGGGTTGATATCTGGTGACTGTGGAGGCCTTTAGCGTATACTAAACTAATTTGTATGTTGACAGAGCCATCTTGAGATGATGTGCACTTTGTGGCAGTTAAATGATACTCAATTGGTATTAAGGTGTCAAAAAAACATTCCCCGTACCATTACTTCTCCACCACCACCACCAGCAGCATGAACTAATGACACAAAGCTGGATGGATCCATGGGTTAATGTTGTTTATTCCAAACTCTGATCCTACTATTAAGATTCATCAGAGCAGGCAACATTTTTCTATTTTTCAACTATACATTTTTAATAAGCCTGTATCTGCTGTATCTTATGTTTCTTGTACTTAGCTGAGAGGAGTGGAACTCGGAGTGGTACTCTGCACTTGTAGCCAATCAGAGTCAGCCAAACTGAGATCAGAAACATTTGAAAAGGCTTAAAAGACAAAGGTAGAATTTATCAAATGCTTTTTTTTCTTGTGGTTTTGAAATTGCCACACATAACCAAATCTTAGCAGCAATTTTGCCCACCAGGATTTTTATCCAACAGTTCGAAGCGTTAAAATTGGAATTGCTGCCAGTGTGCAGTGATTTCAAAACTTTAGTCTTGCCCATGGCTTAAGGAAAACAGACAGAAAAATGACCAAAAAAAAAGGTTGTGAGTAGGGATAAAATTGTTTTATGAATTTATTATTGCAGTTTTTCTTTCAGGTTTTGTGATGGTCTGTTTATCATGATTTGTATCCATAACACGAAAAAAATTGGCATAGTGATTTCCTGTGTTTAAAAATTGTAGTTTGCCATATTTTTTCCAAACTGCTGCTTGATGAATCTCTGCTAGTCTGTCAGCCAGGGTGGATCTTGTCTCTTTGTCTCATACATAAAGTCTGTATTGCCAGATGCCACCAGATGTCCACATCTCCATGGACAGAGCCATCTCATCACCTGCCAGGACTCAGGATCACCCGGAACCAGTACAGAGGAATCAAGTGCGTTTTCTTTTTATTTGTGTTTGTCTTTGTGTCTATCTATCTATCTATCTATCTATCTATCTATCTATCTATCTATCTGTCTATCTATGTGTCTATCATCTATCTATCTATCTATCTATCTATCTATCTATCTATCTGTCTGTCTGTCTGTCTGTCTGTCTGTCTGTCTGTCTGTCTATCTATCTATCTATCTATCTATCTATCTATCTATCTATCTATGTGTCTATCTATCTATCTATCTATCTATCTATCTATCTATCTATCTATGTGTCTATCATTTATCTCTCTATCTATCTATCTATCTATCTATCACGGACTGGGGAGTGTGCACGGGAATCCAGTCTGCAGTGTTAAGTGCAAGCCCTACTGGGGGAGGGGGCATGGGGGTGGGTGCCGCAGTCCATATTCCTGGCCATTTCTAGTGCTACCAATATACATTTCATATATATATATATATATATATATATATCCGTGTGTTGCAGTAGGCACTCATGTAATATATATATGGCCGGGGTGCCCTCCTTCCAAGAATACACTGTGTATGGCTTGCAACAGTGGGAGACGGTCCTCCGTTCCCAGGGAACAAACACAGGCAGCACTCCACGGCACTCTGTCAGCACTCTGTCAGCCCTGTCCTGGCCCTGTCACCTCTGTACTGGCTCTGTTAACCCTCTCTCCTATCCCTTTGGTTCTGTCCCTGTCCCCTCTGTCCTGGTACCTCTGTCCTTGTTCTGCCCCTGTCACCTTAATCTTGTCCCTTTCATCTCTGTCCTGGCCCTGTCACCCATCTCTCCTGTCCCCTTTGCTCTGTACTGTCCCTGTCACCCCTGTAACCTATGTGTTGTCCCTGTCACCTCTATCTTGTCCCTTTCACCTTTATCTTTGTTTACTTTCTTGGCCCTGTCATTTCTGTTCTTCCCCACTGTACTGTCCCTGTCATCTCTGTATTTGCCCTATCACCTCTGTCCTATCCCTGAGACCTCTCTCTCCTGTCCCCTCTGTTCTGTCATGGCACATATTCTGCAGCGCTTTACAGAGAATATTTGGCCATTCACATCAGTCCCTGCCCCAGTGGATCTTAAAATCTATATTCCCTACCACATGTCCACGCGCACGCATTCATACTAGGGTTAATTTTTGTTGGGATCCAATTGACCTACCAATATATTTTTTGATTGTGGGAGGAAACCGGAGTACCCAGGGGAAACCCGCGCAAGTACGGTGAGAATATACAAACTCCACACAGGTAGAGCCATGGTGGGAATCAAACCCATGACCTCAGTGCTATGAGGCAGTAATGCTAACCATTACACCATCAGTGCTGCCCTATCTATCTATCTATCTATCTATCTATCTATCTATCTATCTATCTATCTATCTATCTATCTATCTATCTATGTGTCTGTCTGTCTATCTATGTGTCTGTCTTTCATCTACAGATGGAGCCATGCTTATCTTGGCTTCTTTGCTGCGCCTAGGCACACCATCGTTTATTAGCATAAGCCCTTCATCTATTGTTCTCAGCTGCAATACAATACAGAGAGAACAATACATCAGCAAATTAAGTCATTACAGTAGGGAATTAAGGGGGTCATTCCGAGTTGATCTCTAGCTGCTTTAGTTCGCTCTGCAGCAATGAGGCAAAAAAAGGCACTTCTGCGCATGCGTATGCGGCGCAATGCGCACGCGCTTCGTACTAATGCAACGAACGATGTAGTTTCACACAAGGTCTAGCGAAGCTTTTCAGTCGCACTGCTGGCCGCAGAGTGATTGACAGGAAGAGGGCGTTTCTGGGTGTCAACTGACCAATTTCAGGGAGTGTACGTAAAAACGCAGGCGTGCCAGCAAAATTGCAGGTGTGGCTGGGCGAACGCAGGGCGTGTTCGTGACGTCAAAACAGGAACTGAACAGTCTGAAGTGATCGCAAGCGCTGAGTAGGTCTGGAGCTTCTCTGAAACTTCTGCTAAGCTAAAATACACTCCCAGTGGGCGGCGGCTTAGCGTTTGCATGGCTCCTCAAAACTGCTAGCGAGCGATCAACTCGGAATGACCACCTAAGTCTGACTGCCCTGGCTCAGTTAATCCTATTAAAGGCCAAGATAAAGATGGCTCTATCTATCTATCTATCTATCTATCTATCTATCTATCTATCTATCTATCTATCTATCTATCTATCTATCTATCTATCTATGTGTCTGTCTATCTATCTATATACAGTGCTCAAAGTGGGGCAGTATACAGTGGTATGGCATACCCCCACTTCGAGCACTGGCAGGTCACCTATAGTGGGAAGATTCTCTGTGGGGATACTTGACACCTGTGGCCCCATCCCCCTAAGCACGTTTCCCTTCACAGCTTTCTTACATTACAGAAAGCCAGCTGGCACAGCTGTTAAAATGAGAAGGGGCCTCAAGCCCCCACCCAGCAGAAAGGGAGCTCCACCACACACACCAGTGATGCTGCGCACATCAGAGGCAGAGCAGGTCCGTGTCCGGCAGTACAGTAAGTTAAGGACTGTACCCCCAGCTGCTAGCCTGCCAGATTTGTTTTATTGTAGTGGGGAAGGGTTGGAGACAATTGGGGCTGGCAAGGGAGACAAGACGGATTTGGTATGATTTACCGACGTTTGGGATCCCAGTGGTCAAGAGACCAATACCAGAATACCGACAGTTGGAATACCAACAGCAGCTTATCGAGTCCCCTCTATGTGCGCTATGTGCGGTGTAATGTGAAGATTGTGCTACTGTGTGGAGTAATTTGAATTGGTATTATTGTGTGGTCACGCCCCACTTGTTTTTTTTTGCTGCGTGCGACTTCGGCGCGCACTGTCCCTTTTTTAAGTATACTAGGGAGGGTGCAAATTTATTGTTTGCAGGGGGGCGCCGAACACACTTGCACCGGCCCTGCATGTTACAGTTATGTTTTTGGGGAACATTTATTATACACATCTTGTGGGAGATCACCCAAAAATAAGGATCCAGTTAAAATGTAAGTATCTCCTGAAAGTATTACAGGGGTTCCACAGCAGATATCAAAGGTTTCTGCTGCACTTTCCCTGTTTTCCATTGCAATAGTGATGGCTTTAGCCATTGTAGTCAATGGGCACACAATTTACTGGGAGAAGGGTAGTCAGGATCCCTTCCCGGTAACTGACACTGGTGCATGCACTGTCTACTGACCACGCATGCACATTAGGCCCGCAGCATAAAGTACAATGATCCCTGATGCGATCACTTTAGTTTACACATTGCTGGAATGAGCTCGGAGCTTACCCCATAGTGGGGGTAATTCTGAGTTGATCGCAGCAGGAACTTTGTTAGCAGTTGGGCAAAACCATGTGCACTGCAGGGGAGGCAGATATAACATGTGCAGAGAGAGTTAGATTTGGGTGTGGTGTGCGCAATCTGCAATCTAAATTGCAGTGTAAAAATAAAGCAGCCAATATTTACCCTGCACAGAAACAAAATAACCCACCCAAATCTAACTCTCTCTGCACATGTTATATCTGCCCCCCCCTGCAGTGCACATGGTTTTGCCCAACTGCTAACAAAGTTCCTGCTGCGATCAAATCAGAATTACCCCCAGTGTCCTCTATGCTGTTTTCTTTACATAAATGTGTGTGTATGTGTGTATATGTATACAGAAATAGAGATCTCTTTATTCAGGTAGGTGGTGTGGCAGGTAAGTCCAGCTGCCCCTGAGGGGGTGACAATAAGCAATATATTTGGGTGTAAAAATTTTTATTTTAACTTGGGCTTTGCCCAACCAAAAAGGTTGTGGTGCCCCTGTGCATGTGGTATCCTCAGTTGCGGTAGGTGGATATAGGGATTTCCAGGCATTGGGTATGGGATGCTGGCGGCCGGGATCCTGCTGGTCAGCATACAGATGCCAGGATCCAGGCTGCTAGAATGCCGGCAGGGTGGCGAGCACAACAAAGCCCCTTGCAGGCTCGCTATGCTACCACGCTGCAGGCTCTATCCCCACTCTATGGATGTCATGGACACACATGAGTGGGAATAGCCCCTGTTAGCCAGAATGCTGGCTGGTGGCAATGTCAGTGGTCTGGATTCCGGCGTCGGTATCCTGACCGCCGGGATCCCGACTGCCAGCAGTGTAACTACATTCCATTTCCAGGATGCAGCTATTAAGCAGGTGGCAGAGCTGAGAATAAGCATGACAGGTTTATTCTGGGGAGGGGGGTTCCCCCCCCCTCTAGGATGGAGAAAGTAATAAAGTAAATTTAGGTTTCATTTAGATCATCAATGTTATGATGGAGGATATCAGGCATCAAACATCTATGCGCAAGGTTTGAAGTTTTAGGACGGTCCACTAGAGCCTCTTATTCAGTCACTACATGCTACATATTTCTACTAGGACATAGCACCAATAGAAAAGCAATATGCAAGCATTTTGTTTGAAAATAATAATAATAATAATACAGGTTGAGTATCCCATATCCAAAATGCTTGGGACCAGAGGTATTTTGGATATTGGATTTTTCCGTATTTTGGAATAATTGCATACCATAATGAGATATCATGGTATGGGACCCAAGTCTAAGCACAGAATGCATTTATGTTACATATACACCTTACACACACAGCCTGAAGGCAATTTTAGACAATATTTTTTATAACTTTGTGCATTAAACAAAGTGTGTCTGCATTCACACAATTCATTTATGTTTCATATACACCTTATACATACAGCCTGAAGGTCATTTAATACAATATTTTTAATAACTTTGTGTATTAAACAAAGTTTGTGTACATTGAGCCATCAAAAAACAAAGGTTTCACTATCTCACTCTCAGTCAAAAAAGTCCGTATTTCGGAATATTCCGTATTTCGGAATATTTGGATATGGGATACTCAACCTGTAATAATAATAATAATAATAATAATAATTTTATATAGCTTTCTTTCTCCCATAGGACTCAAGACACTTTACAGGCATTAAAGACATACTGTAGCATATGGTACAAAGGATTTTGTAATACAGAAAGTAGGAAAACCACACATAAAAAAATATACTGTAATAAGATACCTAGATAGCATAATAAGCAGGGTGACTAGTTTCACAGGAGTCTTGGTACGGGCTTTGGAGAGGGAAGCCTAATGCTGAGCTCTGCATGGCGGCTGCCAATCCGGATACACTGCCAGCACATATATTACATACATCTTCACATGTATGTTTATATGTGCTAAGCGTCTCCCCCCTGCACAAGGTATTTGGCGGCGGCGCTGCTAAATGACACATACTGCACTCAGGCATACATACTTGTGGTGGCACTCAGGCACACAAGGCCCAATGAGACAAATGCCACCACTTGGGTATACTGAATGTACACTAATACAGCTAATACAATGACCTTTACTGTACTTTACAAGTAGAACCAGTAACTCAAAAATATGGGATTACAACGGATAATTCAATTCCAGAGCATACATTTAAAAAAAATAAAAAAAATCCTTTGCTTTTAACTTTTCATTTACATTTACAGAATGAATTGTATAGTGAGCATAATATCAATCAACTTGAATAGAGGAGAACTGGGCTATGGTTTGTTGATAAATAACAATATGTACTGGTCTAGTTTGTGTTCAATGTACCATGACAGGAAGCAAGATAAAAATTTAATTTAAACATAAGAGTGACATATTTCTTCAGTCACCAACGAGTGCTACAACATTACACTATTATATTTCTGTATTTAGGGTCATCATTCTCGATGAAAGATTACATAGCCAGGGATCTGAAGATTTAGACATTACTAGTTTAAAAAAAGTTGCCTCAACTTTCACTTCATGTCAGATCCTGCAGCTGACAGTAAATGTTTCTTTATACAGAACATAATTAGTAATAACGTGAACCCAAGATGAGAATTACTATTGACAGTATCTGTATCATAAAATAGCAATGGAGAGGAGAAAAAAGCCAAAACAAAACAATGATAGGCCTCATGAGACTACCATAGGTGTAAAAATCTGACCCAGTTATGTAGCACAAGTAATTCTGATGTTTGAAAAATATGTGCAGAGATAGTAAAAAGATCTGAACATATTACGCTGCTCTACAGAAACCTGCAGATACAGTATAATGCGACAGTGAACGTCATGAAAATAATCACCAGATTACATATTTGTGTAAATAGAATAAGAGCTATTTATTAAAGCATTATAAGGTTTTGTTATTTTGGATCTATTACTACTATTTAAAAGCAACCTATGTGACTTAAAGCAAGGGTGATCTAAATGTCTCTGAAGTCATATGATATTTATTTTAAACACTTAATTTTGCTTTAGAAAATACATCTATCAAAAAAGATTGTATGTCTTGATCATTGGAAAGGGAAAAAAACACTCTAATTTAGATAAATCAGTGATGAGTTGAGATCTAGACATTTATTCTTAGGCTACTGTATGTTTAGAGTTCTCATTTGAGAAGAGTGAAAAATCACTAAATCACACTGTTTACCTAAGTGAATGGCACAGGCAGCACAGAAACACGTTAGTTGGAACATTCTAGGAATACATTATTTGAAGCCCATACAGCAGTAACTGTAAATTGCACTTCCATTTGGATTTTGAAAAGCATAATTTTTTCTTGAATTATTCTGGCATGATGGTTGAAACCAATTAATCCCACCTCTTTTGTTGTAATTAAATGAGCTACCCTATAAAACGTATCGGGGGAATTTGCTATACCATTCTCTGATGAAGTAGCAGCTGAAGCACTGAAACACATCAGAATCAAACTCTTTTGAAAATACTTTCTATGTTTCTTGATGTGCAGGATTTGTAACCTTTTTAAGTGTGATGTGCTGAATGTGCAATATATTTTGATTCTACTTTTATGTGATTGCTATACAGGTTTATCAGAATCAGAATCAGCTTTATTGGCCAGGTGTACTCATGTACACTAGGATTTTTTTGTGGTACAATGCATTGCCAAGCAGCAACATAAAGGGGAATACATAGCATAAGAAGGGGAAAACACGTAGCATACATTACAAACATTACACGTATGAGTTCATACTGCACATTGCAACTGTACGATAGACTCGACATATTAGACATATTATACATGTAAGACTAAAAACGAAGGCTGCTTGGCAGAGCAGCACTGAGGCAGCCATCCGTGGTGCCAACTTGAACTCAAACAATGTACATAATACAGAAGATTTAAGTAATACATCAAAAGATAAACCACACAGACATAAAAAAAACCATGAGCACACAGAAAGCATCATGCATGATTGGTGTAGGCAAGGTACCAGGTGCTGCAGCCATCATAGGCGCACTGCATAGGATTACCCAGGGTGGAATAGTCCAGCCCTAGAAGAGATAACACAAAATGAGGAGATTGCAGAGTCCTAAAGTTCATAGTAGGGTTCCAACAAAACCATCAGTCCATGTATTTATCATCTCATCCACAAGCGCACCAGATAATGCAGCCATGTTGGGCGCACTACAAAGGTTACACAATGAGAGATGAGCCATACAAGGGCCAAATGCATACATGGGAAAACTGACATGTGTGTAGGAGTATGCTATACCCTGCATGGAGAGATACAAATGAAGCACACGGAGGAACCATCTGAGGCAGCCATGTGGAGTGCACTGCGTAGGTTACTGCTGGCAGGGTGTGCAACCAATGGAGGTACACAGTACAGGAATAGCACACAGTGGGGTGGAAGTACGCTGTAAGAAGAAAGAGAAGAAAAAAACACATTTGCAGGGAAACTACTAACATTATTTTGTGAAAATTATAAATGTCCTGGTCTCATGAGAGCAGTGCGGGTGGGTGTGAGAATATGGGGCGGAAACTAATGTCAAATAGAAATGACCGAGCAAAGTCTGGTCCTGGTGCACACGCCCCTCAGTTCCCTGCTCAGTTTGAGGGGTAGTCCCGGGTGTAGTCATGATGTTCTTGGACAGAGAAGTAGTAGGCATTGGTCCTGGTGTTCTCATGGTAGAGGTGAGGAGAGGCCACATAGCGGTCCTGAGTTGCGCTGTTTGGTGAACTAGTTTAATTAGAGATTCTAGCGTAGTCCAAATCCAGTTCAAACTCCGGTTCTAACTTCATCCTTAAAATACATCCTTAACAAAGGCATACTTCACAAATAATCAGGCCAAGTCCTGACTGCAGGCCTTGATGATATTGCTCTTAAATGCTACACACTATAGGGGTCATTCCGAGTTGATTGCATGTATCAACTTTTTGCTGCTCATGCGATCAACTTGACGCCGCCTATTGGGGAGTGTATTTTAGCATAGCAGGGCTGGGATCACTTGTGCAGCCATGCTATGCTAAAAAAGTTTCCAGCAAAACAAGACCAGGGTCAGACCTACTTACCCTGTGCGATGGATCCAGCGACGAAGGTCCAGAGATTGACGTCAGACATCCACCCTCCAAACGCCTGGATCCACCTGCGTTCGCCTCACCACGCCTTGAAAATGGTGAGTTGATGCCCCGGAACTCCTCCCGCCTGTCAGTCTTCATGCGATCATCGCTGCGATCGCTTTCTGCCCTGGTGGCAACGCTGCCCGGCGACGACTGTCGCTGGGCAATGGCGCAAGTGCGCATTGCGGGTGCCATGCAGTTGCAGTACCGACCCATTCGCACCGCAGCTAAGAACTGCTGCATGCGAACGGGTCGGAGTGACCCACTATATCAGTTGGCAAAGGGGGAGGTATGCAATCAGAAGTTCAGCTAATTAACAGAGGGAATTTTGCATTGATGACAGATCACAGACATTTGCAGACAAACTTTCTTGGGGTGTGAAAAGTGTAGCCAGAGAGAGATGATAGACTCAGATATACAAGCATGAGGATGGTGTTTTTACCTGTGAAGAAAGGAGAGATGGTTTTCAGTTCCGGTTCTAACTTCATCCTTAAAATAGATCCTTAACAAATGCATACTTCACAAATAAGCAAGCCAAGTCCTGACTGCAGGCTTTGATAATATTGCTCTTAAATGCCACACACTAGGGGGGTCATTCCGACCTGATAGCACGCTGCCATTTTTCGCAGCGCATAGATCAGGTCACTACTGCACATGCACCGCAATGCGCAGGTGCATCATACGGGTACAAAGCGGATCGTTGCTGTACAATGGATTTAACAAAGAATCCATTCACTCAGCCGATCGCAAGGAGATTGACAGGAAGAAGGCGTTTATGGGTGTCAACTGACCGTTTTCTGGGAGTGTTTGGAAAAATGCAGGCGTGTCCAACCGTTTGCAGGGCGGGTGTCTGACATCAATTCCAGGACCAGACAGGCTGAAGTGATCGCAAGGGCTGAGTAAGTTCAGACCTACTCAGAAACTGCACAAAATGTTTTGCAGAGCTCGGCTGCACAGGCGTTCGCACACTTACAAAGCAAAAATACACTCCGCTGTGGGTGGCAACTATGCATTTGCATAGCTGTTAAAACAGCTCAACTCAGAATAACCCACTATATCAGTTGGCAAAGGGGGAGGTGTGCAATCAGAAGTTCAGCTAATTAACAGAGAAGATTTTGCACTGAAGAAGGATTACAGACATTTGCAGACAAACCTTCTTGGGGTGTGAAAAGTGTAGCCAGAGAGAGATGATAGACTCAGATATACAAGCATGAGGATGGTGTTTTTACCTGTGAAGAAAGGAGAGATGGTTTTCAGTTCCGGTTCTAACTTCATCTTTAAAATACATCCTTAACAAATGCATACTTCACAAATGCAAGCAGGCCAAATTCTGACTGCAGGTCTTAATGAGCATATGCAAGTTTATGCTCCTACATCATCCTTACAGCAATATTTATTTTGCCAATGAGTTAATTTACATTGCAGAGACTTTTATCAAGTCCCAGCAGGTTCGAGAGAGACACCTGTCTGCTGAAGAACTGTTGAGAATACCACTATCATTTTGCAGCAAGAGCAGGTATTGTAACATCTATTCACTTCCCTACCTATTAAAAACTACATTGTCCATTCATATAATTTATGGGATTATTGAGATTACAGATACATTTTATCTTTAATTTTGGTAAATTAACTGTATACAAACTTGTATTTTATTTGCAATACTACCAGACACATGCGCTTTTTAAACAAACCAGTGCAGTGATGTGAGCAAGCCGGAAGGTGAAATATGTTATCCGCACTCTAATTTTGTCTAAACTACGTGGGCATCATGGACCAATTACTCTCCAATGCCCCGGTTCCCTCTTGGGTTAATGCTGAATAGGTTACTAATCCTCTTTCTGCTAGCTCTCATCCTTGAATTGCGGAGTGGCACCTTGCAATGTAAATAGACAACAGGGTGTCACTATCGCTCTAACAAGGAAAGCAGTACGGCTTTCTTTCCTTCCTTCCTACCTGGCTGTTCCCCGGCTGTCGCACTCTCATCCACCGGCCGCTGGTGTGACAGCAGAAGTGATTCACCAATGGGATCGATGGGCACACTGTGATTTTCCTCCCACTTGAATTCAGTTGGGGACTATTCTATGATATGTAGCTGCATAAAGGGCAATACTGTGATTACAGCAAGAAATTCCTTTACAATCTCAATACTTACCATGGTTGAATATCCTTTGATGCTTGTCATAGTATGAGTCCAATTTATAGGAAGGTTTGGGAATTATTATGACTCCAATAAACCCCAATCCCAATTAGGGTAAAGGTTTACAGTGCTGTGAAAATCAGGCACTTATGATATGATTCATTATACTGTCAAGTATTTAGGATTACATCTTTTGCTGTCTCATTTAAGTCAGAGTATAAATAGGAGGACAATATACCTATATCGGCTCAATATTTCAATACCATTGAGGTGTGTTCAAACTCTTACGGAACTGATGACAGGAGCACTGTTTTATTTAGTATATACGAGGGGCAATATGGCTCTATAACATAGTATATAAAATCCCATGGTACTAATTGTGCATGGATTAATACAGACAATTTCTGGATAATTATTACTGGTCTGTGATATACCCATCAAATCAATCTGATTTTGGGAATATATATGATTTTTTCCGGCGAATAATTCCTATTGAGGTGTTTAACTTGCACATTAGAACTGGACTTAGGTTCACAGGTTATGTGCTTTGTATTTCTTATGTGTGTATGTGTTGTGTATGTTCTAGTCTAACCCCTGTGCCCATTTTAATGGTATCAATAAAGGTTACATTTTAATATACCCTATTTAGTTGTCTGGTCCAATTTGGCTTTGAAGTAATTCATTTTGAGTGACCCCATAATAGAGTCTTCTTTTTCTCGTGTGTGTATGCTATTGCGTCTGACTTTGGGGAGCAACACCAACCCTCTCGCAATCTTGTTAATAATTTATATTTAATTAATTCTTGACGTATTTGGTTATGTGTTATCACCAACCTCCTTGTCTAAGTTAACAGTCTATGCCCTTGTGGCAACAGTCTATGCCCTTGTGGCAATTTTCTATTCCAAATTTTAAACAGGTAATTTTGATATACTGTATAGGTTACCAAGTCAAGCTTCCATGCATTTGATTGTTGTACATGTACAGTATTAATAATTTTTTTCTTTTAGGTGATTGTGTTCAAATTGCTAGTTTAAATTAATACTTTATAGAATAATGGAATTGCACTCATGATGCCATTATACCCTTTTTTCATGCTTGTCTTCTGTAACTAATGTAGAGGAGGTGCATGTGTGCACTGATGAGTTTGATGAATAGCAAACAAAACAAACACGATACAGTGAGGAATGTAATAGAGTGTGAGAATCAGAAAGTGAGAGATTTTGGGAGATTTCTCCTGTTTTTTTTAAAGTGAGTGGCAACCATTTACATGGCGAAATCAACCTGGTTTTTCATTGCCACCCTCCCAAAATATCTCACTTTCTGATTCTCACACCCTATTACATTCCCTCTCCATAGTATATACAACACCATATACTTATAAGCATTTAAGCATTTTTTGCATGTTATGTGGAAGCACATACTGTAATCCAAATTTCCATCTGCCTCTGCATTTTTTAATGACTGTTTATTAAATCCACTTTCTGAAGATAGTTTTCTTTTCCACTGTCAGTATGACTGTCAATATTGGAAGTCCAAGTGTCAAAGTTACAAAAGAGCATAGGGATTACATGTGTAAGGAGCTGTGTTACAAGAACATGATTGATAAATGCTAAAACTTTATTCCAGAACCTAATGACTTTCCTGCACTCCCCAAAAAATTATGATAAGTCGGCTCATTGCTAGAGCATTTATGGCAGTAGCCTGTTTTGTCTGAATTTAAATGTTTCTGTTGGGTGGGAGAGATATAAGCCCTATTAATAAATGTAATATAGACTAACTGCAATGAAGATTACTACAGATGTTTCAGAGGCTAAAAGTAGTCAATATAAAGTCAGAGAAGGGAAATCCCGGACTCTAGGTTTCCCAAGCTGCCTAAACTGGGGCCCTCGAGGTCTGTTCAAGGGGCGGCATTGAGGTCTCTATAGAGATATTTGATTCTGCATGCATTAGTTTTAAGAAAATGAAGTAGAGTAGCATTTCAAATGTATCAGGAGGGGGCAGAAGGTGGCCTGATCAGAAGGAAGATTGGATACAATAGTGCAACTGTAGATATATAAAGAAATTGGGGAATCTGAAATTTATCTTTCAACTGTTGGAAGGAGTACAACATGCCACCAGTGTCAAATGCAGTTTTTTTTAGGTTTTGGCTATCCCAAATTCCATCCACTATGAAAAGGTAGCATTATACAGTCCAAGTCTGAAATTTGTATTCCCTCATATAGTGATGTACCTAGTTGTCACATGTGTGCTATCTAGTTTTTTATTGATTGTTACCCATCAGGAACAGGTGTCCTAGAAGATAATATTCTGGAGAACAGCAGGCTGGATATTATCTTTCACTATTTGTCCCCATTAAGTATGGAGAGAAGAATAACCTTCCTAGCACTTTCGCAGTAATAGGGGCTATCACAGAATCTACTTATTTATTAACAGTTTATTTAATAACAGTTTCTTATAAAACACAGCATATCCCGTTGCACTTTACAATTGGAAACAACAATTATGAAACAAAACTGGGTACTGACAAACAGTCATAAAGGTAGGAAGGTCCTGCTCGCAATCTTACAATCTACTTGCAAAGATGTAATCTGGAGTAGCACTTTATAAATCTAGAAATCAGGAAATCAGAATCAGGTATAGTATTATATGAATATAGGGCCTGATTTATGTTTGTAAGTAAAGCAAATTATCAAGCAACTGTGCAAAACCATGTTGCACTGCAGGTGAGGCAGATGTAACATATGCAGAGAGATTTAGATACTGTATCTAAAAAAAAGCACCTCTCATACGTGTTGGGAGCATAGAGAACTGAGGAAATACCATCAGGCATTGAAAGATACAGATGAAGCCACGCTAGGCCCCATCTGTGCCTAGGCACGTCCGCCTAGGCGTGCATAGGACTCAGCATCTCTATCTCCGACTGGGCGCGCGCGCCCGTGATGGAGACCTGCCCCATTCACTGGAATGGAAGAGCGTCTCCGTCCGGGTGCGCGCTCCTATTCTATGAATGGGAGAGCATCTCTGTGCATTCACAGCATGTCTAGGTGGATGGATCGCCTAGTCAAGCTGGTAGTGCTTGTTTGCGATGGAGCCACCTTAGATGAGCTCAGCTCCATCTGTACAACTAGAATCAGAAACCACCCATAAACATCAATTATTGTAGAGTGAAATATGTAAGTAACCAATTGCAATACTAAGAAAGCCACACCTCAGGATTTAAAATTGTAGGAGGAATTAGCCAATATCTATACTGCTTTTTAGTTAGTTTCTCATGTTCAGTATCTGTGAGGTGGGTCTCTTAATGCAGGTCAACATCAATTCTCAATTTATTAACATAAGTGAGATTCTGGGTATCTTCAATTGAGGAGTTAATGGCCCCCACATTAAATATACCAAATTTTAAAAGACTCATAGCAAGATCAGTATAAAGTGGGAGAAGGTGACATAGGGGTCTGAGAAGATGAGGACAATCAGAAGATCAACACACATAGGACCAAGTTCCCTAAATGCAAAAACAAACCTATACCAATACCAAACAGGATGAGGAAGAGGGAAAGGAACGGGAGGGGGGGGGTACAGGAGCAGGCTTGGAAAGGAAGATGCCAGTGCTGCCAGCAATGTTGGGCCCAGACACTTTACCAGAAAAGGAGGGGGCCCAGGCTACTCCTACTGCCCGCCCACTGGCAACATCATTCTTTGTAAAAGAAGCCCCTCTGCCTGGCCATACACCCTTCCAACAGTCTGACTGGCAGCTTACCCACCACCGTGCACCACTATAGTTGCTGGTAGGACTTGGTATGGTGTTAAGTGTGCTGTTTGAGATGGGCAATATCTGGGACTGCTTCACCAAGTCTGTGTTCATTCGTCTGAACTTGAGTATCTGTAGGCAATATTTGGTCCTTGAACTCTTGAATCGTAGCTGCAAATTTGTTGGTCTGTTCTTGTAAAAACAACTACATTGGGGGTCTTTCAGACCTGATTGGTGCTGTGCACTTTTGCACAGCAGCAATCAGGTCTGAACTGCGCATGCGCGGTGCATGCCAGACAGCCGACGGCTGTCTTAGCCTTGCGGTCACCTCTGCCTGAGGGCGGGCCGGCGGCACGGTCCAGGCAATTCAGGCATGCCCGGACTGTTGGGTGGTGGGCCACGGCGGCTGCATGACGTCACACACAGCCACTGCGACCCGTGCAGCGATGAGTAGCTCCCTGCCAGAGCCAGAGCTCTCTTCCAGTACAAAAGCCATCATTGAGATGTTACATTACAGAGCTAGAGGTTGGAACAATAATGTCCAGAGACAGAATGAATTCAGAAATGCACATCCAGACAAAGCCAGCAGGTGGAGTCTGAAAACAGCAAGTAGAAGAATGTTATGTCCACTTTCCTAGGTAAATGGTATAAGTGAAATAACTGGACACACAGGTAACTGTAGGCAGGTGAGCATGAGCAGCTAATGGTGACATCCCTGAAATTTGGAAGCTTTACCTATTGCATTTAAAGCATGTCACAAGCAAAATGATTAAAACAAGGTAAGTGTACAGAATATTAAGCTTTACTATGTTCATATTTTCTGCTACTGGTGTGGCTTTAATGGCAGTTGTGGATTTTTTCTGTGTTAGCTTGATTTCTTTATTTTTATACTATGATCTACAGTATTTCAACAATAAAAAGTGTTGATTAATTATGTGGGGGTTTTGTTTAGAGATGAGCGGGTTCGGTTTCTCGGAAACCGAACCCCCCCGAACTTCACCCATTTTACACGGGTTCGAGGCAGGTTCGAACCTTCCCGCCTTGCTCGGCTAACCCGAGCGCGCCCGAACGTCATCATCCCGCTGTCGGATTCTCGCGAGATTCGGTTTCTATATAAGCAGCCGCGCGTCGCCGCCATTTTCACTCGTGCATTGGAGATGATAGGGAGAGGACGTGGCTGGCGTCCTCTCCGTTTATTGTTGAACTTGATTGCTTTATTGCTTAATTGTGGGGAGGACTGGGGAGCAGCTGTTAGGAGGAGTACAGTGCAGAGTTTTGCTGATAAGTGACCACCAGTTTTATCCATTCTCTGCCTGAAAAAAATGCTCCATACCATATCTGTGCTCAGTGTGCTGCATAATATATCTGTGCTCACACTGCTTAATTGTGGGGACTGGGGAGCAGCTGTATTATATAGCAGGAGTACAGTGCAGAGTTTTGCTGACAGTGACTACCAGTATACGTTGTCGGCCTGAAAAACACTCCATATCTGTGCTCAGTGTGCTGCTTCATTGTGGGGACTGGGGACCACCAGCATAATTAATATTATATAGGAGGAGTACAGTGCAGAGTTTTGCTGACCAGTGACCACCAGTATACTATATATAGCAGTACGATACGGAAGGCCACTGCTGTACCTACCTCTGTGTCGTCATTCATTAAGTATACTATCCATCTACATTCTATACCTGTGGTGCATTTTAGTTTTGCAGTTTGCTGACACAGTGACCACCAGTATACTATATATAGCAGTACGGTAGGCCACTGCTGTACCTACCTCTGTGTCGTCATTCATTAAGTATACTATCCATCTACATTCTATACCTGTGATGCATTTTAGTTTTGCAGTTTGCTGACACAGTGACCACCAGTATACTATATATAGCAGTACGGTAGGCCACTGCTGTACCTACCTCTGTGTCATCATTCATTAAGTATACTATCCATCTACATTCTATACCTGTGGTGCATTTTAGTTTTGCAGTTTGCTGACACAGTGACCACCAGTATACTATATATAGCAGTACGGTAGGCCACTGCTGTACCTACCTCTGTGTCGTCATTCATTAAGTATACTATCCATCTACATTCTATACCTGTGGTGCATTTTAGTTTTGCAGTTTGCTGACACAGTGACCACCAGTATACTATATATAGCAGTACGGTACGGAAGGCCACTGCTGTACCTACCTCTGTGTCGTCATTCATTAAGTATACTATCCATCTACATTCTATACCTGTGATGCATTTTAGTTTTGCAGTTTGCTGACACAGTGACCACCAGTATACTATATATAGCAGTACGGTAGGCCACTGCTGTACCTACCTCTGTGTCGTCATTCATTAAGTATACTATCCATCTACATTCTATACCTGTGGTGCATTTTAGTTTTGCAGTTTGCTGACACAGTGACCACCAGTATACTATATATAGCAGTACGGTAGGCCACTGCTGTACCTACCTCTGTGTCGTCATTCATTAAGTATACTATCCATCTACATTCTATACCTGTGGTGCATTTTAGTTTTGCAGTTTGCTGACACAGTGACCACCAGTATACTATATATAGCAGTACGGTACGGAAGGCCACTGCTGTACCTACCTCTGTGTCGTCATTCATTAAGTATACTATCCATCTACATTCTATACCTGTGATGCATTTTAGTTTTGCAGTTTGCTGACACAGTGACCACCAGTATACTATATATAGCAGTACGGAATGCCACTGCTGTACCTACCTCTGTGTCGTCATTCATTAAGTATACTATCCATCTACATTCTATACCTGTGGTGCATTTTAGTTTTGTAGTTTGCTGACACAGTGACCGCCAGTATACTATATATAGCAGTACGGAAGGCCACTGCTGTACCTACCTCTGTGTCGTCATTCATTAAGTATACTATCCATCTACATTCTATACCTGTGGTGCATTTTAGTTTTGCAGTTTGCTGACACAGTGACCACCAGTATACTATATATAGCAGTACGGTAGGCCACTGCTGTACCTACCTCTGTGTCGTCATTCATTAAGTATACTATCCATCTACATTCTATACCTGTGGTGCATTTTAGTTTTGCAGTTTGCTGACACAGTGACCACCAGTATACTATATATAGCAGTACGGTACGGAAGGCCACTGCTGTACCTACCTCTGTGTCATCATTCATTAAGTATACTATCCATCTACATTCTATATCTGTGGTGCATTTTAGTTTTGCAGTTTGCTGACACAGTGACCACTAGTATACTATATATAGCAGTACGGAAGGCCACTGCTGTACCTACCTCTGTGTCGTCATTCATTAAGTATACTATCCATCTACATTCTATACCTGTGGTGCATTTTAGTTTTGCAGTTTGCTGACACAGTGACCACCAGTATACTATATATAGCAGTATGGTAGGCCACTGCTGTACCTACCTCTGTGTCGTCATCCATTAAGTATACTATCCATCTACATTCTATACCTGTGGTGCATTTTAGTTTTGCAGTTTGCTGACACAGTGACCACCAGTATACTATATATAGCAGTACGGTAGGCCACTGCTGTACCTACCTCTGTATCGTCATTCATTAAGTATACTATCCATCTACATTCTATACCTGTGGTGCATTTTAGTTTTGCAGTTTGCTGACACAGTGACCACCAGTATACTATATATAGCAGTACGGTAGGCCACTGCTGTACCTACCTCTGTGTCGTCAAGTATACTATCCAACCATACCTGTGGTGCATTTCAGTTGTGCGCAGTAAATATAGTAGTAGGCCATTGCTATTGATACTGGCATATAATGCCACACATTAAAAAATGGAGAACAAAAATGTGGAGGTTAAAATAGGGAAAGATCAAGATCCACTTCCACCTCGTGCTGAAGCTGCTGCCACTAGTCATGGCCGAGACGATGAAATGCCATCAACGTCGTCTGCCAAGGCCGATGCCCAATGTCATAGTAGAGAGCATGTAAAATCCAAAAAACAATAGTTCAGTAAAATGACCCAAAAATCAAAATTAAAATCGTCTGAGGAGAAGCGTAAACTTGCCAATATTCCATTTTACGACACGGAGTGGCAAGGAACGGCTGAGGCCCTGGTCTATGTTCATGGCTAGTGGTTCAGCTTCACATGAGGATGGAAGCACTCATCCTCTCGCTAGAAAAATGAAAAGACTTAAGCTGGCAAAAGCACAGCAAAGAACTGTGCGTTCTTCTAAATCACAAATACCCAAGGAGAGTCCAATTGTGTCGGTTGCGATGCCTGACCTTCCCAACACTGGACGGGAAGAGCTTGTGCCTTCCACCATTTGCACGCCCCCTGCAAGTGATGGAAGGAGCACCCGCAGTCCAGTTCCTGATAGTCAAATTGAAGATGTCACTGTTGAAGTACACCAGGATGAGGATATGGGTGTTGCTGGCGCTGGGGAGGAAATTGACAAGGAGGATTCTGATGGTGAGGTGGTTTGTTTAAGTCAGGCACCCGGGGAGACACCTGTTGTCCGTGGGACGAATATGGCCATTGACATGCCTGGTCAAAATACAAAAAAAATCACCTCTTCGTTGTGGAATTATTTCAACACAAATGCGGACAACAGGTGTCAAGCCGTGTGTTGCCTTTGTCAAGCTGTAATAAGTAGGGGTAAGGACGTTAACCACCTCGGAACACCCTCCCTTATACGTCACCTGCAGCGCATTCATCATAAGTCAGTGACAAGTTCAAAAACTTTGGGTGACAGCGGAAGCAGTCCACTGACCACTAAATCCCTTCCTCTTGTAACCAAGCTCCTGCAAACCACACCACCAACTCCCTCAGTGTCAATTTCCTCCTTACCCAGGAAAGCCAATAGTCCTGCAGGCCATGTCACTGTCAAGTCTGACGAGTCCTCTCCTGCCTGGGATTCCTCCGATGCATCCTTGAGTGTAACGCCTACTGCTGCTGGCGCTGCTGTTGTTGCTGCTGGGAGTCGATCGTCATCCCAGAGGGGAAGTCGGAAGACCACTTGTACTACTTCCAGTAAGCAATTGACTGTCCAACAGTCCTTTGCGAGGAAGATGAAATATCACAGCAGTCATCCTGCTGCAAAGCAGATAACTCAGGCCTTGGCAGCCTGGGCAGTGAGAAACGTGGTTCCGGTATCCATCGTTAATTCAGAGGCAACTATAGACTTGATTGAGGTACTGTGTCCCCGGTACCAAATACCATCTAGGTTCCATTTCTCTAGGCAGGCGATACCGAAAATGTACACAGACCTCAGAAAAAGACTCACCAGTGTCCTAAAAAATGCAGTTGTACCCAATGTCCACTTAACCACGGACATGTGGACAAGTGGAGCAGGGCAGACTCAGGACTATATGACTGTGACAGCCCACTGGGTAGATGTATTGCCTCCCGCAGCAAGAACAGCAGCGGCGGCACCAGTAGCAGCATCTCGCAAACGCCAACTCGTTCCTAGGCAGACTACGCTTTGTATCACCGCTTTCCATAAGAGGCACACAGCTGACAACCTCTTATGGGAACTGAGGAAGATCATCGCAGAATGGCTTACCCCAATTGGACTCTCCTGGGGATTTGTGACATCGGACAATGCCAGCAATATTGTGCGTGCATTACATCTGGGCAAATTCCAGCACGTCCCATGTTTTGCACATACATTGAATTTGGTGGTGCAGAATTATTTAAAAAACGACAGGGGCGTGCAAGACATGCAGTCGGTGGCCCGAAGAATTGCGGGCCACTTTCGGCATTCAGGCACCGCGTACAGAAGACTGGAGCACCACCAAACATTCCTGAACCTGCCCTGCCATCATCTGAAGCAAGAGGTGGTAACGAGGTGGAATTCAACCCTCTATATGCTTCAGAGGATGGAGGAGCAGCAAAAGGCCATTCAAGCCTATACATCTGCCCACGATATAGGCAAAAGAGGGGGAATGCACCTGACTCAAGCGCAGTGGAGAATGATTTCAACGTTGTGCAAGGTTCTGCAACCCTTTGAACTTGCCACACGTGAAGTCAGTTCAGACACTGCCAGCCTGAGTCAGGTCATTCCCCTCTTCAGGCTTTTGCAGAAGAAGCTGGAGACATTGAAGGAGGAGCTAAAACACAGCGATTCCGCTAGGCATGTGGGACTTGTGGATGGAGCCCTTAATTCGCTTAACCAGGATTCACGGGTTGAAATCAGAGCACTACATTTTGGCCACCGTGCTCGATCCTAGATTTAAAACCTACGTTGTATCTCTCTTTCCGGCAGACACAAGTCTGCAGAGGTTCAAAGACCTGCTGGTGAGAAAATTGTCAAGTCAAGCGGAACGTGACCCGTCAACAGCTCCTCCTTCACATTCTCCCGCAACTGGGGGTGCGAGGAAAAGGCTAAGAATTCCGAGCCCACCCACTGGCGGTGATGCAGGGCAGTCTGGAGCGAGTGCTGACATCTGGTCCGGACTGAAGGACCTGCCAACGATTACTGACATGTCGTCTACTGTCACTGCATATGATTCTCTCACCATTGAAAGAATGGTGGAGGATTATATGAGTGACCGCATCCAAGTAGGCACGTCAGACAGTCCGTACGTATACTGGCAGGAAAAGAGGCAATTTGGAGGCCCTTGCACAAACTGGCTTTATTCTACCTAAGTTGCCCTCCCTCCAGTGTGTACTCCGAAAGAGTGTTTAGTACAGCCGCTCACTTTGTCAGCAATCGGCGTACGAGGTAACTTCCAGAAAATGTGGAGAAGATGATGTTCATCAAAATGAATTATAATCAATTCCTCCGTGGAGACATTCACCAGCAGCAATTGCCTCCAGAAAGTACACGGGGACCTGAGATGGTGGATTCCAGTGGGGACGTATTAATAATCTGTGAGGAGGGGGATGTACACATTGAAAGGGGTGAGGAATCGGAGGATGATGATGAGGTGGACATCTTGCCTCTGTAGAGCACGTTTGTGCAAGGAGAGATTGATTGCTTCTTTTTTGGTGGGGGCCCAAACCAACCAGTCATTTCAGTCACAGTCGTGTGGCAGACCCTGTCGCTGAAATGATGGGTTCGTTAAAGTGTGCATGTCCTGTTTATACAACATAAGGGTGGGTGGGAGGGCCCAAGGACAATTCCATCTTGCACCTCTTTTTTCTTTCATTTTTCTTTGCATCATGTGCTGTTTGGGGACAATTTTTTTGAAGTGCCATCCTGCCTGACACTGCAGTGCCTTTCCTAGATGGGCCAGGTGTTTGTGTCGGCCACTTGTGTCGCTTAGATTAGTCACACAGCGACCTTGGTGCGCCTCTTTTTTTCTTTGCATCATGTGCTGTTTGGGGACAATTTTTTTGAAGTGCCATCCTGCCTGACACTGCAGTGCCACTCCTAGATGGGCCAGGTGTTTGTGTCGGCCACTTGTGTCGCTTAGCTTAGTCACACAGCGACCTTGGTGCGCCTCTTTTTTTCTTTGCATCATGTGCTGTTTGGGGACAATTTTTTTGAAGTGCCATCCTGCCTGACACTGCAGTGCCACTCCTAGATGGGCCAGGTGTTTGTGTCGGCCACTAGTGTCGCTTAGCTTAGCCATCCAGCAACCTCGGTGCAAATTATAGGACTAAAAATAATATTGTGAGGTGTGAGGTGTTCAGAATAGACTGGAAATGAGTGGAAATTATGGTAATTGAGGTTAATAATACTATGGGATCTAAATGACCCCCAAATTCTATGATTTAAGCTGTTTTTTAGGGTTTTTTGAAAAAAAATACCCGAATCCAAAACACTCCCGAATCCGACAAAAAATTTTCGGTGAGGTTTTGCCAAAACGCGTCCGAATCCAAAACACGGCCGCGGAACCGAATCCAAAACCAAAACCCGAAAAATGTCCGGTGCACATCACTAGTTTTGTTTAAAGAGAAGCATTAAGTAATTCTTAGATCATCATTATCTGTTATGTAATATGTGTCAAAGTACTGAAATCTGTAGGCTTTAGTTGTATTATCTTTCATTTTCATGCTGACACATCTGGTGACTGTAATCAATGACCCAAGATGTGGGGAACTCTCCTGAATTTATCAATCCCTCACCTCCTGCAGACCCTGATTCACTCATATAAACTACACTTGTTGACTTTCAACTGACTGGGCTGCAGCAAGAGGAAAAATCTTGCTGCAAAGCAAAATGGACCTGCTGTGCGAACAAAATGAAATACAGAGGGATTTGGTGGCAGCCATCAGAGGCAACAGTGAAAATTTAATTGACTATGCTCACTTAATTTAAACAAGCTCTGGCTGCAAATGGCAACAAGCTGCCAAATAACCCAACTGTATATATATATATATATATATATATATATATATAGGTGTAGCACTAGAGGTGTATCTAATCTCTTAAAAAGACTGTCACGATCTAGGTAATTCCTTATCAGTATTTACCTTCCAAATGCCTCCTGAGACTGTCCCAGTGTTCCAAGCCTGGATTCCATCTGCACTGTCTGTGTGCAGCACGCTGCATCTCATTGTCTCAAATCTCTTTACTGTGATTCTGGCAGCTTCATGGTTAAAGCTCACATTCAAGTTACAAACAATCTTTCCCTCCAAAAGCTACCATGGGCGCAGCCATGTTTTCCTAATCACATGTTACCTTTCAGCCTATCAGCTGCACTCTGCTCTCAGCCTGATTACACAGCAGCTGCACTCTGGTCTCTGGTTAATCAGCCAGCCAATCCCTGCTTCCCAGCAGGTATAAATATCCTGTTCCTGGGGTGGAAAGAGGTCAGTGCTTCAATTGTCTTCAGTGATTCCAGTGTGCAGTTCTCCCATGGACTTTCTCTGCAGTACAGCCTGACTCTGCAGTGTCTCAACATTGCACCCTGTGACTGGCAGTTACCCAACACCGGCTTCCAGCTTCTAGCTTTCAGCGGTGCTCTGCCCTGCCAGTAACCATCGGTGTTCTGCCATCGATCCCCAGTAACCATCGGTGTTCCGTCATCGATCCCAAGTCTCCATCGGTGTTCCGCCATCGATCCCAAGTCTCCATCGGTGTTCCGCCATCGATCCCAAAGTAACCATCGGTGTTCCGCCATCGATCCCAAAGTAACCATCGGTGTTCCGCCATCGATCCCAAGTCTCCATCGGTGTTCCGCCATCGATCCCAAGTCTCCATCGGTGTTCTGCCATCGATCCCAAAGTAACCATCGGTGTTCCGTCATCGATTCCAAGTCACCATCGGTGTTCCGTCATCGATCCCAAGTATTTCTCTGAACTGTGTTTCCTATTACCGGTACCAAGTCATCAGTATTCCTCTGAACTGTGTTTAATAAAACCTTTGAACTTTCCCTTGTTGTCATGGTCACGCCTTCGGGCATTTGTTCTAAAGGTTCCCTGCATGTCCAAGAACCCTGTACTGCCTCCCAGGTACACATATACCTCAGCCCCTACAATTGAGGCTTCCCCTGGTCAGCACCAGCCCTCAGTTGTGACAAAGACATTCTTGCATTATCTTGCTTTTTAAATATGTCGCTCTGTCATCACCAATTACCAGAAGTGGAATGACCTCATCCATAGGGCTTACCCTTACAACAATCATTGGGCAAGATTCAAATGTTTTATTGCGCCCGATCTCCCGTCTAAAGTTACAGGAGATCATGGAGCTATATTCTATTGTCCCCCATTATCGTGCTGATCACGCCCATAAGAGACGGGTTTAGTCGTGTAAAGCAGCTAAACCCGACTAAAGTCATGGGTGCGATCGGTGAAAAGTCCTGTTTGGCCATCCAAATGGGTCACTTTTCGCGAATTTCAGTTCGTCACCCCAGGGGGGGGGGGGAGCTGAAATGCTGATATCGCGCCCATGGGCAGCAACATTTGAATGCTGCCGGTGGGTGCAATGGGGGTTGGAGGGGAGGACGGAAAATTGGAATCTTGCCCATTCAGTTTAACTGTCCATGTTCCAAGACTCCGCCCACTGCTGCTTATCTCATCTGCTGCTCCCCACTGGACTCATAGCACTCCTGAATCCCATCCATAGTCACAGCCACATCACCCTCATTCTGCACGCCCGACACTGTCATCTCCGTCCTCAGTCAGGTTCGCGGATGGACGTTAAGTCACATTAATGACCAGAGCACGGAGTAAAAGCACTGCTGATGCTGATCGACACTCCGCTGTGATGTTTCTCCTTGGTGGCTCCTCTGTTCCAGCAGCAAGACATGGAGTGAGAAGACAATGGAAGAGTTGCCCACTTCAGAGCTGGCACCCAGTGGCAACTGACTCCATTACCTCCAGCACTTCTGCACCTGGTACTGAGGTATTACTGGATATCAGATGCCTTCTTCCATGGAAAGAAGATCAGCATCATTATCAAATTGTTACTTAAACCAAAATATCAATATACAGGCAGTCTGTGTTGTATGCTTTATGGTAATGTTATTCACAATATCACACAGAACAAAGGCCCTCATTCCGAGTTGTTCGCTCGCAAGTGAATTTTAGCAGATTTGCTCATGCTAAGCCGCCGCCTACTGGGAGTGAATCTTAGCATCTTAAAATTGCGAACGATGTATTCGCAATATTGCGATTACACACCTCGTAGCAGTTTCTGAGTATCTTCAGACTTACTCGGCATCTGCGATCATTTCAGTGCTTGTCGTTCCTGGTTTGACGTCACAAACACACCCAGCGTTCGCCCAGACACTCCCCCGTTTCTCCAGCCACTCCTGCGTTTTTCCGGAAACGGTAGCGTTTTTTCCCACACGCCCATAAAACGGCCTGTTTCCGCCCAGTAACACCCATTTCCTGTCAATCACATTACGATCGCCAGAACGATGAAAAAGCCGTGAGTAAAAATCCTAACTGCATAGCAAATTTACTTGGCGCAGTCGCAGTGCGGACATTGCGCATGCGCATTAAGCAGAAAATCGCTGCGATGCGAAGATTTTTACCGAGCGAACAACTCGGAATGAGGGCCAAAGACATCACACACAAATATTCATAGAACTACAAGCACCAGTATGTATTGGCACTCTGATCCTGACATCCTGTCAAACGTGATTTTATCTAGGAAATAGAAAATAGAAATTAGAAACTCAAATGGAAAAAAGCAAATAGAAAACAACTCCATTTGAAACAAAAAACAAAAAAACAAAAACACATGACCTTTATAGCAATATCTAGTATAATTAATCATACCTGCTATGTCTCCATATTATGTATACCAGCAATGATCCCATTGCTTCACCCATGAGTATCCCTAAATTATGATACCTTTGTTTCTTCCATACCACCTTTCTGCCACTCCCACATAAACCACACACTTGCACCTGCAGTTAGCCTAAGAAGTATAGTATTTGAGAGAAGCGGAGAAAGAGGCATTAGGGCATATTTCATAAATTAGTTGATCTTTTCCTCAATAAATAACAGCTCATTTTGTGTTGTTTAACTGATATTGTGGAGCTATTTATCAATACTTACCTGCTACTACAATGCTACAACATTGCTCCTAAAAATGTCTGTCCTCCTGAAAAGTCTTCACCTCTTGATGTACATTGTCAGTTTCACAAATGGTAAAACTCATTGTCATCTGAGCTTTACCAATGGAAAATGATAGCTAACACACTGGCGTATCTATAATGGGTGCAGTGTGTGCGGTGCACATGGGCCCCTGGTTCCAGAGGGGGCCCCCACCGCACACACTGCACTAATTTCTTCTATACTTCCCTTTCCGGCATCAATCGGCGACTGTGTGTGGGCCCCCTCCTCTCCTGTAGCCGTCACCGCCGCTGCTAGCGTACTGAGTGCTAGAGCCTCTGGCACAGTGCCAGAGTCTACAACGCATACGCAGGACTCCGGAAAAATGGGGCGGCGGCCATTTTTTTCAGAGTCCTGCGCATGTGCTGTAGACTCTGGCACTGTGCCAGAGTATCAGCACTGAGAGCGCTAGCATCGGCGGTGACGGCTACAGGTGTGGAGGGGGCCCACACACGTAGTGTGCACACGGGTCCCCTCCTCTCTAACTATGGGTGTCATTCCGAGTTGTTTGCTCGCTAGCAGATTTTAGCAGCATTGCACACGCTAGGCCGCCGCCCTCTAGGAGTGTATCTTAGCTTAGCAGAATTGCGAACGAAAGATTAGCAGAATTGCGAATAGAAATTTCTTAGCAGTTTCTGAGTAGCTCGAGACTTACTCCTACATTGCGATCAGCTCAGCCCGTTTCGTTCCTGGTTTGACGTCACAAACACACCCTGCGTTCGGCCAGCCACTCCCCCATTTCTCCAGCCACTCCTGCGTTTTATCCTGGCACGCCTGCGCTTTTTCCGCACACTCCCAGAAAACGGTCAGTTTCCGCCCAGAAACACCCACTTCCTGTCAGTCACACTCCGATCACTTCAACGATGAAAATTCTTTGTTCGGACGTGAGTCAATCTACTAAATTTTGTGCTAAAATACTTAGCGCATGCGCACTGCGTACCATGCGCATGCGCATTTTTGCCTTAATCGCTCCGTTGCCAAAATCGGCAACGAGCGAACAACTCGGAATGACCCCCTATGTACAGAAAACTAGGTAACTGTCATAACAATTTGTGATTTTTACAGCATTAGGTGGTTTAATAAATATCTTCAGTCTTAAAATTTAAACTGCTATTAGGGTTTGACAAATATACCCCACAATCATATAGCTGAACATTTAGATACTGACAATATTGCTTTGACTTATTTAATCTAGAGCAATTTTCTTACCTTACCTAACAGCAGAAATGACTCTGTGTGTGCTATATACTGCACATATTATATATTTAGCACAAATTTCATTGTACAGTGTTAAATATTAAGATCACAGATGCATTTCGAACATAGAATACATTATTCAAATAAATTGGAAAGTTCAGAGCATAAAACTCTTAAGGTTGACTACTATAAGTTGTAACTGTTTATCTATAATTACATTACTTTTTGAAGTGAAGGTGACAGATGCCTTTAATACAAACAGACAGCTGGCTTATAGACACAACATCACAATCAATTAGGACTACAAATTAAAAGTGCATAAAACATCTGTACTCAGATGAAGACTTTTAATAGTTTTACATCTTGAGCACAATATCACTTGCTATTTCTATAATTAAATGCCCATTTTGTTGATTGAATCTTCTGATTTATTCATTGAAGGAGTAAACTTTCGAAAATACTTCTACATTTCCCAAGTTAAAGTATTCCTGGCAATCTAAACGTAAGGAAAAGTACTACTTAAATTGAGACAGCAAAGACAAGTAAAAATGTTAACTTTTGATTCTTTTAGTATATTTTCTGTCAATGTTATTATTGTGCATGGAATGGGATACAAATTATTATTTTATTATTTTACATTATATTGGACTTGACCTAAAATATATAGTAGCATATATACAAGAGCTGCTAATCATATTTACAAATATACATTATAACAGTTTTGGAACTTATAACATGTTTATGTTAATGTCCTGATGGTGATGGGAATTAGGGGGAGATGTACTAAGCAGTGATAAGAGTGGAGAAGTGAGCCAGTGGAGATGTTGCCCATGGCAACCAATCAGCATTGAAGTAATATTTGTAATTTGCATACTATAAAATTATACAGGACAGCTGATTGGTTGCCATGGGCAACTTCTCCACTGGCTCATTTCTTTATTCTTATCACGGCTTAGTACATCTCCCCCTTAATTTCCTGCATGCAACAGATTGCCTGTCAGTAATTCCATTGGCAAAAACACAGGCATACTCTGTTAGCTACTATTAGACAAAAGATGCCTGAAAATAAAGAACAATAATTTACATTTAACAGGACAGCAAGTTTAAACAGAATTTTAAATATTTCAAGTGTATTTCACAGTATGGAAACACTTGTGTGGTTTATCTGTCACATTTCCCAAATAACTGGAAGAGTGGCTTATTCAGGAAGAGATGTATCAAATATTGAAGAGAGATAAAGTAGAGAGAGATAAAATACCAACCAATCAGCTATTGCCATTTTACAGTCTGAAGGGTCTATTTACTAACTGGAGTTAAGGTGGAAATGTGCTAAAGGCAGTGAAATCCTAGTGCATACCGTTTCTTAATATGTACTAAAGGATTTTCTGTTCTGTTCTGCTCTCTGTGCTAGATGTGTGATGTCTTTTTCACACTGCCATAGGCTCCTATGACAGCAATAAGTGCCTCAGATGTTATCAAGCATTTTTTATTTAATAACCGTGCCAGTCTTCTGCTGTGCCGCATCCCCTGACTGTCAGTAACTGCCTTCTGCACCTTATTAATGCGTTCAGGTAGTCCCTGCTGTATATTTGGCCATGTGTTAATAAAGTTGTTTTTGTATTTCTAATTTTAAAAAAAAAGCATTTCTGGCGTGCATTACAATACTCAGATACCCCTCTCACACAGAAAGTCAAATTACCGGGTGAAGAAGTTCTACCTGGTAAGTTGCCGATCAACACAGGTACTTGTTCTGTGTGAAAAGGTATACAGGGGTTGAAATTCCCGGGACTTCGACCCAGGAATTTACCAGGGTCAGAGACCTGGGAATTTCAACCCGGTTGACCCTTTCACACAGATGAAATACCTGCGTTGATGAGCAAATTACTGGGTAGAAATTCTTGACCTGATAATTTGCTTGTCTGTGTGAAAGGGAGATGAGACAGGGACTGACAAAAATCATATGACTCAAATGCCGGGTAAAAGCTGGGATTTTCAGACATTCCTGTCTGAAAAGGGCATCAGAAAGCACTTCCTGTACTTCCTGAGAATGGAGCTTGCAGCATGTAGATCTGTTTCCTCAAACTCCTGTAATACATTTCTTTAGCACTGTTGCACAAGGTCAATCACAAAATAAAATAGATTTTTCTTAATTGCTTTTTTTAGTTTACTATTAAATATATAATTATTTTTTAATCTGCTATTTTTTATTATTTCAATTAGTAAATTTATCTCCTCCTACTAATTATTTTGTTTAATGTATTCCCCAATTTTGTATTTGTGTACACTTGTAACTAGTTTGGAGCATGTAGGGCATGTCATGCTGATCTATGACTTTAGGAGGGGTGCTTGGTCCCCATATATTACAACATATAATATGACTCCCGAGCTACAAGGATTTGCCTCTCTGTGATGTTGTGCAGCTGCAACAATGCTAATAGCTATTAATTTCAAGCCTCAGCATCCTCCGTCTTTCTCTCTCCATACTCTTCCTCCCCTCTCTATTTCTCTCCCTCTTCCTCTCTTCCCTTTCTCTCTCACCCACTCTCTCACTTTCTTTCTCTCCCTTTCTCACTCACTCTCCCTCCATCTTTCCTTTTCTCTCTTACCCACCCTATCTCTCTGACTCACTCTCTGCCTCTCCCTGGTTTTTGTGTTTTTGGAGGGGTGCATGGTCCCCTAATCTTTCCAAATGTAATAGGGTTACTAGGATTTGTGCCCTCTATGATGATGTACAACTGCATCATGCAAATAAATATTAATTTCAAGTCTCAGAATCATATCTCTCTCTCTCCCCCTCCCTCCCTCCCTCCCTCCCTCTCCTCTCTCACTGTTTTGTTCTCCCTTCTTTTTCTCTCCCTCTTTCACTACCTCCCGTTCTCTCCATCTCTCTCTCTCTCCCTCCCTGTCTTCTTTTTCTCTCTCACACACCTTCTCTCTCTTTCTATCGCTCTCTCTTATGCACTCACTCTCCTTCTCATGCTCACTTTCTCCTCCTTCCTTTCTCTCTCCATCTCACTCACTCTCTCTGCCTCTCACTTTCTCCCTCTCTAAATATATATACTGTATTTTGAATCTGATCATTTTCAATTATTATTTAAATTGTTATATCTCCTACTATATATTTTGTTGAATGCATCCCACATTTTTTTGTGTACACTTGTAACTAGTTTGGGACAAGTAGGGCATATTATGCTGGTCTTTGTGTTTAGGAGGGGTGAATGGTCCCCTGATATTACAAAATGTAATTGGGCTCCACCAGAGCTACAATGATTTGCCACTCTGTTATGATGTGCAGCTGCAATAATGCTAATAGCTATTAATTTCACCCTCTCTCTCTCTCTCTCTCACCCACTCTCTCTCACTCTAACTCCCACCACACCACCAACACCATCACCAATTCTGTCTCCCAAGTACACTGGGAGCCATATACTCAGGATTCCAGAAAAAAAATGATTTAAACAAAAAACACGATAGTCTTCAGCTGCAGAAGGGCTTTGATAAGCAGGCAAAAGCTCTAAAACCTTTGAAAACTCTATTTTTTGCTGTATTTTAGGCCTTTCTACTTCTGAAAAATTAATCTTAGCTGTTTTTTTTTTGTTGGCAGAAAATTAACATGTTACTTACATTTTTCACATTTACAACCCCCAAATCAGAGCAAACAGATTCATAGAGTAGGGAGTGTTTTTTTCTGTCACTTAGAGGATGGTTCTGCCCTGACCTAAACCTTTTGCCTGTATACTGTTTCATTTTAGCTCCCCTTTGATTCTACATACCTCGTTCCTCTTCTTCATGCCACAAAGACTTAGGGGCCTGTTTATCATTCAATAATTTTGGCTACTTCTCCAAAAACAACTTTTTTCAAGGGTTAGCCGCAAATATGAGGTAACACTCAATGTATGATGCAGGGATCACTGGAGGTATCGGAGATCTTTACATTACCTCCCACAGCCACATACCCCATATGTTTCTCTGGGGGATGTGATGCTGCCAGATTTACCAATTCCTGATATTGGACCCGCAGCTACTGCCATTTGAAGATGGCAGTAGCCCATTGCGGCCTATAAGTTATAAATTGCGGTTGTAGCAGGTGGAGGGTTTTCCCAGAAGCCTCCCTGGAAGTGGCCTCTGTTCAAGTGCGGTTTTAGTTGACTGTGCATGTGCAGCACCCCTGGCCATCATCACAGCACATCACGGGAACGGGCTCCTTTTGGAGCCTTTGTCTCTGAGGGTGCTGATTGATACATAAGCACGATTTGATCGCATATTGCAATGCGATTCTCGGTGGTAAGTTCCAGCCAGATCGGCTTGAATATGTGATCTATGATAAATGAGCCCCTTAAAGAGCTAAGCACAAATGATTTACAGACCAGCTTTGTCAGGGATACACCATTTCTACTTACCAATTCAGTATACAGAACAAGCAAAACATCATAGGCAGAACTGTAGTGAAGGGCTCTTGCACATTTATTCATTTAAAGGAGCCCCATCACAGGAGTCCTGCAGTGTAGTTTTCTTTGCTTCCCCACTGAGTACATTACAGGGATGGGTTCCTTACAGATCCCGTGTCCCTGTAGGTGCCCAGTAAATACAGTGCTGAAATCACATTTCTTAATACTAAATGGGCCCCATTGTTAGTTACAAAATTCACAGAATATGAAATCTAAATAATCTTCAAAGAAGATATATAATTCTCTTTTGATGTCATTATTTAAATCAATCACCTATATAGAAATATACTTTTCTCCCAGATGTCTAGTTTTGGTGATATTCAGTCTGTGCTCTCTTGTCAAAGAGACTGGTTCTTTATCCTTGTGTATTTTGTTGGGTGGCTGCCATATCACTATCACCACAGGTGTACACAACCAACTGAAGAGCTATGGGTGCTGAATGCTACACCAGAGAGTGTGTGGAGTTGAAAATGGTCAGATTTCTGAGCTGGTAACACAGTGACTTTTTTTCAAGGGGATATCAGGGGAAAAATGTAATAGCCTGTGAGGTCCCGGATGTCCAGGTAAAGGTTAGTGAGTGATGCACTGCTTTCTTATTGACTGTGAATATATGCATAAATTGTGTCCAATTTAGATGCTGAATTTTTTCTTTAGAGACTGAAAAGGTCATTGAGATAGAGCTGTACTGGTAGCTGTCATCCCAGAAACACCAGTATGTAATGGCAGTCATGGAGAATTCTATCTTGTGCATATGTAGTTTATGTTATATTAGTTCATCTACCAGGTTTTTTTTATTAGACTATAATCTTTTTATTTCAAATAATTGCTGAGTAAGAGAATTACAAATACAGTACCTGTGTACCATTTTTACATGCATACAGGAAAACCTGGCAATCACCGCGTTTCTTATGACTCACTCTAACATATACAGTATGTATACAGTATATACAGTATACAAGAGTATATATTTATTTTTTTGATGACACTCAGCATTCGGGTTCCATCCCAGGATTTGTATATACAACCTATCCAATATTGCAGATTATTGATAAAGAATAAAACTCACAAGATGCGGTGACTCATTCCAACATTACACAAATTTATTAAATCCCTTGTGAAAAATGTTTACTACATTTGAAATGTTGGAATTAGCTCTTCTTTTGAGTTTTATTCTTTCTGAAAATACATGGAGTTCTGCTCTTATCTGTAAAAAAATAAATATATTTTGGCTGTGCAATCTCAAATTGTGGTCATCAAGGGAGGAGCTTATGCAGAAATGGGCGGAGATTGTTGACCATATTGGGGGATCGGCTTGGTTGTACCCCAATTTTACAGATATAAATTAAATCTTCAGCAACGTCTTATATGCTTTACATACTGTAGTATTCGAGTATTCGAGGTTGAAAAGAGGCAAAATGCCCATTGCATTCAACCTGTATTTTGTATTAAGTTGAGTTGAGTTTAAGGTACCTGCTGAAGAATGTTTTATGACTAGTTCACAACTACACATCACGTTACACCCGGATTAACAACTTCAATATTTTAAGTGTTGTAACCTTGGATATCCTTTTCAATCAGAAATTCATCCAATCCCCTTTTAAATGCATTTACAGTGTCCACCATTACCACCTTCCCTGCCAAGGAATTCCAAATCCTTATTGCCCTAACAGTGAAGAACTTTAATATAGCTGAAGCAAAATAATACCATCTGACTTTTTAGTAGTTAGTAAAATATGACTTTTTCTGGTCTGGATGTAAATGGGGTCAGATAGGGCAAGAGTTCCATCTGCCCCCATTAAAATGATCACTTACCCCTCTTCCCCATAGCACCACTGTTGCTTGTTAATCAGAAACACCAATTCAGACAGCACTATTTCCCATCAGACAAGGGAGGGTGTGGGGTATGTTCTGGTGTTTTACCCACGGCTACAATGATAGTGATAAGAGGAGGGAAGGGGTGAATGTTATGCCCTTGGCTGAAAGCTGGTGGGCTATACAAAGAGACGATCCTAGGTGGCAGACCCGAGGCCCCACCAGCAGATTATAAGGAGACCAGCCACAGTGAATATTAAAATATAGATGCCAAATATATGTGTATGATCTCTACCACCGTAAACATATGCCTGACCCTCTAAGTACAAGAATAATACATTTTGTCAGACATCCTTTCCAGAGGCTGGTGCTACAATTGTGTTACCTTTCTAATATTCTCTAAATCAAGGCCTGTGTTACAAAACTGTTACTACTGTGCTGAAGATTTGATACAAAATGATATTGAAAACTGACACAGCACTAACTGTACCCTATGTAGCATCTGGGCCTAGAACAGTTACAAACCCACTAAGTATGAGAAAAGAACTTCACAAGAACACAGAAGATCCTTTTGGTAATATCAGTCATAACTGATACATAGCATACTATAGAAGTCATTAACAGGAATCCGGGCAAAAACTGGAACACACAATTTTAGGGTACAGTTTTACTTTTACTGTTCTAATATTTAGCAATCACTGGGATCTCTACACCTAAGGAGTTACAATCCTTTGAAATATTGACATACACAGAGTCCACTGTTTTTTACTGCATTAATTGATATAAAATAATTTACTACAATCAATAAATGTGAAAAGGATGATCTTTATTAGCATTTTAACAAGCAATATCGTTTTTTGACATGTAACAGCTGCATCCACTGTACAAAATTATTTGTATCTATGTAGATATGCTAGGGAGGGGCCTTAGACTGCACACCTATAGCTGCCAGTAATGTGAGGTGCTACCTACTGAGACTTGTAGTTCTACAGAAGAAAAGGGGGGGGGGGTTGTAGGTGCACTGTCTCTAGCATTACTGATATCATACAGCTTAGCATATAATAAATAGTGGAGTTTAGTTATGAATTGATCAATGCATGAAGCTGCAGCCCCGCGGCAAGGGACTCCACTCTGCTGCAGTACCTAACACTATAGGGGTTCAAACCTAGGGCACGGGACCCCCCAAAAAACCACAGCCAAGCAACCCCAGGGCATCGCAGGGAATAATTATGTGTAGTGAGAAGGATTAAGGGATAGGTGAGAAAAAAAGGGGTGTTATGGGGTGAATTAATATAAGTGAAAAAAATGTGTAACATGTATAATAAACAAACGGTGAAAGTGCCAAATTAAATGTAATGCTGCGATGCCCTGTTGTTGCCCAGCCACGGCAGTCCAGGAGGCCCCGTAACCCAGGAGCCACCCCATTTCTGACCTATTGTTCAGAATAATTGGACTTACCTAGAATTGTGCCATATTCACAAGTGCAGTCATGCTAGGTACCCTAGTTAAAATAAATGAGGGTCAGGTGCGGGTGGGTGCAAGTCTAAGAATGAAGGTGTCTCACTCCTTCAGGTGTGTCTATACAAAACACTTTTAGTTTGCTAGGGAGGGGCCTTAGACTGCACACCTATAGCTGCCAGTAATGTGAGGTGCTACCTACTGAGACTTGTAGTTCTACAGAAGAAAAGGGGGGGTTGTAGGTGCACTGTCTCTAGCATTACTGATATCATACAGCTTAGCATATAATAAATAGTGGAGTTTAGTTATGAATTGATCAATGCATGAAGCTGCAGCCCCGCGGCAAGGGACTCCACTCTGCTGCAGTACCTAACACTATAGGGGTTCAAACCTAGGGCACGGGACCCCCCAAAAAACCACAGCCAAGCAACCCCAGGGCATCGCAGGGAATAATTATGTGTAGTGAGAAGGATTAAGGGATAGGTGAGAAAAAAAGGGGTGTTATGGGGTGAATTAATATAAGTGAAAAAAATGTGTAACATGTATAATAAACAAACGGTGAAAGTGCCAAATTAAATGTAATGCTGCGATGCCCTGTTGTTGCCCAGCCACGGCAGTCCAGGAGGCCCCGTAACCCAGGAGCCACCCCATTTCTGACCTATTGTTCAGAATAATTGGACTTACCTAGAATTGTGCCATATTCACAAGTGCAGTCATGCTAGGTACCCTAGTTAAAATAAATGAGGGTCAGGTGCGGGTGGGTGCAAGTCTTAGAATGAAGGTGTCTCACTCCTTCAGGTGTGTCTATACAAAACACTTTTAGTTTGCTAGGGAGGGGCCTAAGACTGCACACCTATAGCTGCCAGTAATGTGAGGTGCTACCTACTGAGACTTGTAGTTCTACAGAAGAAAAGGGGGGGTTGTAGGTGCACTGTCTCTAGCATTACTGATATCATACAGCTTAGCATATAATAAATAGTGGAGTTTAGTTATGAATTGATCAATGCATGAAGCTGCAGCCCCGCGGCAAGGGACTCCACTCTGCTGCAGTACCTAACACTATAGGGGTTCAAACCTAGGGCACGGGACCCCCCAAAAAACCACAGCCAAGCAACCCCAGGGCATCGCAGGGAATAATTATGTGTAGTGAGAAGGATTAAGGGATAGGTGAGAAAAAAAGGGGTGTTATGGGGTGAATTAATATAAGTGAAAAAAATGTGTAACATGTATAATAAACAAACGGTGAAAGTGCCAAATTAAATGTAATGCTGCGATGCCCTGTTGTTGCCCAGCCACGGCAGTCCAGGAGGCCCCGTAACCCAGGAGCCACCCCATTTCTGACCTATTGTTCAAAATAATTGGACTTACCTAGAATTGTGCCATATTCACAAGTGCAGTCATGCTAGGTACCCTAGTTAAAATAAATGAGGGTCAGGTGCGGGTGGGTGCAAGTCTAAGAATGAAGGTGTCTCACTCCTTCAGGTGTGTCTATACAAAACACTTTTAGTTTGCTAGGGAGGGGCCTTAGACTGCACACCTATAGCTGCCAGTAATGTGAGGTGCTACCTACTGAGACTTGTAGTTCTACAGAAGAAAAGGGGGGGGGGGGGGGTTGTAGGTGCACTGTCTCTAGCATTACTGATATCATACAGCTTAGCATATAATAAATAGTGGAGTTTAGTTATGAATTGATCAATGCATGAAGCTGCAGCCCCGCGGCAAGGGACTCCACTCTGCTGCAGTACCTAACACTATAGGGGTTCAAACCTAGGGCACGGGACCCCCCAAAAAACCACAGCCAAGCAACCCCAGGGCATCGCAGGGAATAATTATGTGTAGTGAGAAGGATTAAGGGATAGGTGAGAAAAAAAGGGGTGTTATGGGGTGAATTAATATAAGTGAAAAAAATGTGTAACATGTATAATAAACAAACGGTGAAAGTGCCAAATTAAATGTAATGCTGCGATGCCCTGTTGTTGCCCAGCCACGGCAGTCCAGGAGGCCCCGTAACCCAGGAGCCACCCCATTTCTGACCTATTGTTCAGAATAATTGGACTTACCTAGAATTGTGCCATATTCACAAGTGCAGTCATGCTAGGTACCCTAGTTAAAATAAATGAGGGTCAGGTGCGGGTGGGTGCAAGTCTAAGAATGAAGGTGTCTCACTCCTTCAGGTGTGTCTATACAAAACACTTTTAGTTTGCTAGGGAGGGGCCTTAGACTGCACACCTATAGCTGCCAGTAATGTGAGGTGCTACCTACTGAGACTTGTAGTTCTACAGAAGAAAAGGGGGCGTTGTAGGTGCACTGTCTCTAGCATTACTGATATCATACAGCTTAGCATATAATAAATAGTGGAGTTTAGTTATGAATTGATCAATGCATGAAGCTGCAGCCCCGCGGCAAGGGACTCCACTCTGCTGCAGTACCTAACACTATAGGGGTTCAAACCTAGGGCACGGGACCCCCCAAAAAACCACAGCCAAGCAACCCCAGGGCATCGCAGGGAATAATTATGTGTAGTGAGAAGGATTAAGGGATAGGTGAGAAAAAAAGGGGTGTTATGGGGTGAATTAATATAAGTGAAAAAAATGTGTAACATGTATAATAAACAAACGGTGAAAGTGCCAAATTAAATGTAATGCTGCGATGCCCTGTTGTTGCCCAGCCACGGCAGTCCAGGAGGCCCCGTAACCCAGGAGCCACCCCATTTCTGACCTATTGTTCAGAATAATTGGACTTACCTAGAATTGTGCCATATTCACAAGTGCAGTCATGCTAGGTACCCTAGTTAAAATAAATGAGGGTCAGGTGCGGGTGGGTGCAAGTCTTAGAATGAAGGTGTCTCACTCCTTCAGGTGTGTCTATACAAAACACTTTTAGTTTGCTAGGGAGGGGCCTAAGACTGCACACCTATAGCTGCCAGTAATGTGAGGTGCTACCTACTGAGACTTGTAGTTCTACAGAAGAAAAGGGGGGGGGTTGTAGGTGCACTGTCTCTAGCATTACTGATATCATACAGCTTAGCATATAATAAATAGTGGAGTTTAGTTATGAATTGATCAATGCATGAAGCTGCAGCCCCGCGGCAAGGGACTCCACTCTGCTGCAGTACCTAACACTATAGGGGTTCAAACCTAGGGCACGGGACCCCCCAAAAAACCACAGCCAAGCAACCCCAGGGCATCGCAGGGAATAATTATGTGTAGTGAGAAGGATTAAGGGATAGGTGAGAAAAAAAGGGGTGTTATGGGGTGAATTAATATAAGTGAAAAAAATGTGTAACATGTATAATAAACAAACGGTGAAAGTGCCAAATTAAATGTAATGCTGCGATGCCCTGTTGTTGCCCAGCCACGGCAGTCCAGGAGGCCCCGTAACCCAGGAGCCACCCCATTTCTGACCTATTGTTCAGAATAATTGGACTTACCTAGAATTGTGCCATATTCACAAGTGCAGTCATGCTAGGTACCCTAGTTAAAATAAATGAGGGTCAGGTGCGGGTGGGTGCAAGTCTAAGAATGAAGGTGTCTCACTCCTTCAGGTGTGTCTATACAAAACACTTTTAGTTTGCTAGGGAGGGGCCTTAGACTGCACACCTATAGCTGCCAGTAATGTGAGGTGCTACCTACTGAGACTTGTAGTTCTACAGAAGAAAAGGGGGGGGGTTGTAGGTGCACTGTCTCTAGCATTACTGATATCATACAGCTTAGCATATAATAAATAGTGGAGTTTAGTTATGAATTGATCAATGCATGAAGCTGCAGCCCCGCGGCAAGGGACTCCACTCTGCTGCAGTACCTAACACTATAGGGGTTCAAACCTAGGGCACGGGACCCCCCAAAAAACCACAGCCAAGCAACCCCAGGGCATCGCAGGGAATAATTATGTGTAGTGAGAAGGATTAAGGGATAGGTGAGAAAAAAAGGGGTGTTATGGGGTGAATTAATATAAGTGAAAAAAATGTGTAACATGTATAATAAACAAACGGTGAAAGTGCCAAATTAAATGTAATGCTGCGATGCCCTGTTGTTGCCCAGCCACGGCAGTCCAGGAGGCCCCGTAACCCAGGAGCCACCCCATTTCTGACCTATTGTTCAGAATAATTGGACTTACCTAGAATTGTGCCATATTCACAAGTGCAGTCATGCTAGGTACCCTAGTTAAAATAAATGAGGGTCAGGTGCGGGTGGGTGCAAGTCTAAGAATGAAGGTGTCTCACTCCTTCAGGTGTGTCTATACAAAACACTTTTAGTTTGCTAGGGAGGGTCCTTAGACTGCACACCTATAGCTGCCAGTAATGTGAGGTGCTACCTACTGAGACTTGTAGTTCTACAGAAGAAAAGGGGGGGGGTTGTAGGTGCACTGTCTCTAGCATTACTGATATCATACAGCTTAGCATATAATAAATAGTGGAGTTTAGTTATGAATTGATCAATGCATGAAGCTGCAGCCCCGCGGCAAGGGACTCCACTCTGCTGCAGTACCTAACACTATAGGGGTTCAAACCTAGGGCACGGGACCCCCCAAAAAACCACAGCCAAGCAACCCCAGGGCATCGCAGGGAATAATTATGTGTAGTGAGAAGGATTAAGGGATAGGTGAGAAAAAAAGGGGTGTTATGGGGTGAATTAATATAAGTGAAAAAAATGTGTAACATGTATAATAAACAAACGGTGAAAGTGCCAAATTAAATGTAATGCTGCGATGCCCTGTTGTTGCCCAGCCACGGCAGTCCAGGAGGCCCCGTAACCCAGGAGCCACCCCATTTCTGACCTATTGTTCAGAATAATTGGACTTACCTAGAATTGTGCCATATTCACAAGTGCAGTCATGCTAGGTACCCTAGTTAAAATAAATGAGGGTCAGGTGCGGGTGGGTGCAAGTCTTAGAATGAAGGTGTCTCACTCCTTCAGGTGTGTCTATACAAAACACTTTTAGTTTGCTAGGGAGGGGCCTAAGACTGCACACCTATAGCTGCCAGTAATGTGAGGTGCTACCTACTGAGACTTGTAGTTCTACAGAAGAAAAGGGGGGGTTGTAGGTGCACTGTCTCTAGCATTACTGATATCATACAGCTTAGCATATAATAAATAGTGGAGTTTAGTTATGAATTGATCAATGCATGAAGCTGCAGCCCCGCGGCAAGGGACTCCACTCTGCTGCAGTACCTAACACTATAGGGGTTCAAACCTAGGGCACGGGACCCCCCAAAAAACCACAGCCAAGCAACCCCAGGGCATCGCAGGGAATAATTATGTGTAGTGAGAAGGATTAAGGGATAGGTGAGAAAAAAAGGGGTGTTATGGGGTGAATTAATATAAGTGAAAAAAATGTGTAACATGTATAATAAACAAACGGTGAAAGTGCCAAATTAAATGTAATGCTGCGATGCCCTGTTGTTGCCCAGCCACGGCAGTCCAGGAGGCCCCGTAACCCAGGAGCCACCCCATTTCTGACCTATTGTTCAAAATAATTGGACTTACCTAGAATTGTGCCATATTCACAAGTGCAGTCATGCTAGGTACCCTAGTTAAAATAAATGAGGGTCAGGTGCGGGTGGGTGCAAGTCTAAGAATGAAGGTGTCTCACTCCTTCAGGTGTGTCTATACAAAACACTTTTAGTTTGCTAGGGAGGGGCCTTAGACTGCACACCTATAGCTGCCAGTAATGTGAGGTGCTACCTACTGAGACTTGTAGTTCTACAGAAGAAAAGGGGGGGGGGGGGGTTGTAGGTGCACTGTCTCTAGCATTACTGATATCATACAGCTTAGCATATAATAAATAGTGGAGTTTAGTTATGAATTGATCAATGCATGAAGCTGCAGCCCCGCGGCAAGGGACTCCACTCTGCTGCAGTACCTAACACTATAGGGGTTCAAACCTAGGGCACGGGACCCCCCAAAAAACCACAGCCAAGCAACCCCAGGGCATCGCAGGGAATAATTATGTGTAGTGAGAAGGATTAAGGGATAGGTGAGAAAAAAAGGGGTGTTATGGGGTGAATTAATATAAGTGAAAAAAATGTGTAACATGTATAATAAACAAACGGTGAAAGTGCCAAATTAAATGTAATGCTGCGATGCCCTGTTGTTGCCCAGCCACGGCAGTCCAGGAGGCCCCGTAACCCAGGAGCCACCCCATTTCTGACCTATTGTTCAGAATAATTGGACTTACCTAGAATTGTGCCATATTCACAAGTGCAGTCATGCTAGGTACCCTAGTTAAAATAAATGAGGGTCAGGTGCGGGTGGGTGCAAGTCTAAGAATGAAGGTGTCTCACTCCTTCAGGTGTGTCTATACAAAACACTTTTAGTTTGCTAGGGAGGGGCCTTAGACTGCACACCTATAGCTGCCAGTAATGTGAGGTGCTACCTACTGAGACTTGTAGTTCTACAGAAGAAAAGGGGGCGTTGTAGGTGCACTGTCTCTAGCATTACTGATATCATACAGCTTAGCATATAATAAATAGTGGAGTTTAGTTATGAATTGATCAATGCATGAAGCTGCAGCCCCGCGGCAAGGGACTCCACTCTGCTGCAGTACCTAACACTATAGGGGTTCAAACCTAGGGCACGGGACCCCCCAAAAAACCACAGCCAAGCAACCCCAGGGCATCGCAGGGAATAATTATGTGTAGTGAGAAGGATTAAGGGATAGGTGAGAAAAAAAGGGGTGTTATGGGGTGAATTAATATAAGTGAAAAAAATGTGTAACATGTATAATAAACAAACGGTGAAAGTGCCAAATTAAATGTAATGCTGCGATGCCCTGTTGTTGCCCAGCCACGGCAGTCCAGGAGGCCCCGTAACCCAGGAGCCACCCCATTTCTGACCTATTGTTCAGAATAATTGGACTTACCTAGAATTGTGCCATATTCACAAGTGCAGTCATGCTAGGTACCCTAGTTAAAATAAATGAGGGTCAGGTGCGGGTGGGTGCAAGTCTTAGAATGAAGGTGTCTCACTCCTTCAGGTGTGTCTATACAAAACACTTTTAGTTTGCTAGGGAGGGGCCTAAGACTGCACACCTATAGCTGCCAGTAATGTGAGGTGCTACCTACTGAGACTTGTAGTTCTACAGAAGAAAAGGGGGGGGGGTTGTAGGTGCACTGTCTCTAGCATTACTGATATCATACAGCTTAGCATATAATAAATAGTGGAGTTTAGTTATGAATTGATCAATGCATGAAGCTGCAGCCCCGCGGCAAGGGACTCCACTCTGCTGCAGTACCTAACACTATAGGGGTTCAAACCTAGGGCACGGGACCCCCCAAAAAACCACAGCCAAGCAACCCCAGGGCATCGCAGGGAATAATTATGTGTAGTGAGAAGGATTAAGGGATAGGTGAGAAAAAAAGGGGTGTTATGGGGTGAATTAATATAAGTGAAAAAAATGTGTAACATGTATAATAAACAAACGGTGAAAGTGCCAAATTAAATGTAATGCTGCGATGCCCTGTTGTTGCCCAGCCACGGCAGTCCAGGAGGCCCCGTAACCCAGGAGCCACCCCATTTCTGACCTATTGTTCAGAATAATTGGACTTACCTAGAATTGTGCCATATTCACAAGTGCAGTCATGCTAGGTACCCTAGTTAAAATAAATGAGGGTCAGGTGCGGGTGGGTGCAAGTCTAAGAATGAAGGTGTCTCACTCCTTCAGGTGTGTCTATACAAAACACTTTTAGTTTGCTAGGGAGGGGCCTTAGACTGCACACCTATAGCTGCCAGTAATGTGAGGTGCTACCTACTGAGACTTGTAGTTCTACAGAAGAAAAGGGGGGGGGTTGTAGGTGCACTGTCTCTAGCATTACTGATATCATACAGCTTAGCATATAATAAATAGTGGAGTTTAGTTATGAATTGATCAATGCATGAAGCTGCAGCCCCGCGGCAAGGGACTCCACTCTGCTGCAGTACCTAACACTATAGGGGTTCAAACCTAGGGCACGGGACCCCCCAAAAAACCACAGCCAAGCAACCCCAGGGCATCGCAGGGAATAATTATGTGTAGTGAGAAGGATTAAGGGATAGGTGAGAAAAAAAGGGGTGTTATGGGGTGAATTAATATAAGTGAAAAAAATGTGTAACATGTATAATAAACAAACGGTGAAAGTGCCAAATTAAATGTAATGCTGCGATGCCCTGTTGTTGCCCAGCCACGGCAGTCCAGGAGGCCCCGTAACCCAGGAGCCACCCCATTTCTGACCTATTGTTCAGAATAATTGGACTTACCTAGAATTGTGCCATATTCACAAGTGCAGTCATGCTAGGTACCCTAGTTAAAATAAATGAGGGTCAGGTGCGGGTGGGTGCAAGTCTAAGAATGAAGGTGTCTCACTCCTTCAGGTGTGTCTATACAAAACACTTTTAGTTTGCTAGGGAGGGTCCTTAGACTGCACACCTATAGCTGCCAGTAATGTGAGGTGCTACCTACTGAGACTTGTAGTTCTACAGAAGAAAAGGGGGGGGGTTGTAGGTGCACTGTCTCTAGCATTACTGATATCATACAGCTTAGCATATAATAAATAGTGGAGTTTAGTTATGAATTGATCAATGCATGAAGCTGCAGCCCCGCGGCAAGGGACTCCACTCTGCTGCAGTACCTAACACTATAGGGGTTCAAACCTAGAGCACGGGACCCCCTAAAAAAACACAGCCAAGCAACCCCAGGGCATCGCAGGGAATAATTATGTGTAGTGAGAAGGATTAAGGGATAGGTGAGAAAAAAAGGGGTGTTATGGGGTGAATTAATATAAGTGAAAAAAATGTGTAACATGTATAATAAACAAACGGTGAAAGTGCCAAATTAAATGTAATGCTGCGATGCCCTGTTGTTGCCCAGCCACGGCAGTCCAGGAGGCCCCGTAACCCAGGAGCCACCCCATTTCTGACCTATTGTTCAGAATAATTTGACTTACCTAGAATTGTGCCATATTCACAAGTGCAGTCATGCTAGGTACCCTAGTTAAAATAAATGAGGGTCAGGTGCGGGTGGGTGCAAGTCTAAGAATGAAGGTGTCTCACTCCTTCAGGTGTGTCTATACAAAACACTTTTAGTTTGCTAGGGAGGGGCCTTAGACTGCACACCTATAGCTGCCAGTAATGTGAGGTGCTACCTACTGAGACTTGTAGTTCTACAGAAGAAAAGGGGGGGTTGTAGGTGCACTGTCTCTAGCATTACTGATATCATACAGCTTAGCATATAATAAATAGTGGAGTTTAGTTATGAATTGATCAATGCATGAAGCTGCAGCCCCGCGGCAAGGGACTCCACTCTGCTGCAGTACCTAACACTATAGGGGTTCAAACCTAGGGCACGGGACCCCCCAAAAAACCACAGCCAAGCAACCCCAGGGCATCGCAGGGAATAATTATGTGTAGTGAGAAGGATTAAGGGATAGGTGAGAAAAAAAGGGGTGTTATGGGGTGAATTAATATAAGTGAAAAAAATGTGTAACATGTATAATAAACAAACGGTGAAAGTGCCAAATTAAATGTAATGCTGCGATGCCCTGTTGTTGCCCAGCCACGGCAGTCCAGGAGGCCCCGTAACCCAGGAGCCACCCCATTTCTGACCTATTGTTCAGAATAATTGGACTTACCTAGAATTGTGCCATATTCACAAGTGCAGTCATGCTAGGTACCCTAGTTAAAATAAATGAGGGTCAGGTGCGGGTGGGTGCAAGTCTAAGAATGAAGGTGTCTCACTCCTTCAGGTGTGTCTATACAAAACACTTTTAGTTTGCTAGGGAGGGGCCTTAGACTGCACACCTATAGCTGCCAGTAATGTGAGGTGCTACCTACTGAGACTTGTAGTTCTACAGAAGAAAAAGGGGGGGGTTGTAGGTGCACTGTCTCTAGCATTACTGATATCATACAGCTTAGCATATAATAAATAGTGGAGTTTAGTTATGAATTGATCAATGCATGAAGCTGCAGCCCCGCGGCAAGGGACTCCACTCTGCTGCAGTACCTAACACTATAGGGGTTCAAACCTAGGGCACGGGACCCCCCAAAAAACCACAGCCAAGCAACCCCAGGGCATCGCAGGGAATAATTATGTGTAGTGAGAAGGATTAAGGGATAGGTGAGAAAAAAAGGGGTGTTATGGGGTGAATTAGTATAAGTGAAAAAAATGTGTAACATGTATAATAAACAAACGGTGAAAGTGCCAAATTAAATGTAATGCTGCGATGCCCTGTTGTTGCCCAGCCACGGCAGTCCAGGAGGCCCCGTAACCCAGGAGCCACCCCATTTCTGACCTATTGTTCAGAATAATTGGACTTACCTAGAATTGTGCCATATTCACAAGTGCAGTCATGCTAGGTACCCTAGTTAAAATAAATGAGGGTCAGGTGCGGGTGGGTGCAAGTCTAAGAATGAAGGTGTCTCACTCCTTCAGGTGTGTCTATACAAAACACTTTTAGTTTGCTAGGGAGGGGCCTTAGACTGCACACCTATAGCTGCCAGTAATGTGAGGTGCTACCTACTGAGACTTGTAGTTCTACAGAAGAAAAGGGGGGGGGGGGTTGTAGGTGCACTGTCTCTAGCATTACTGATATCATACAGCTTAGCATATGTTTTTTACTGCATTAATTGATATAAAATAATTTACTACAATCAATAAATGTGAAAAGGATGATCTTTATTAGCATTTTAACAAGCAATATCGTTTTTTGACATGTAACAGCTGCATCCACTGTGCAAAATTATTTGTATCTATGTAGATATGTATGTTTTCTTTGTTTTGATTTTAATAAATATCACCAGGATTTGACCTCTCTCCTGTTTTAATTCATATTTAACAGAAGTTATATTTTAGATTTAAGTTCTTTTTCTCCAGTAATTTTTCTATTCATGTACAGAAAACTAAATTTTCAAAACAGTAATGTAGAATAATCATTTTAACTTATACAGCTTTATACTAAAATGATGGGTTGCACCTGGGAACCATACACAGGTGCTTTCCGGGTGCGTCACGGCAAGAGACTCCTTTCAGACAGCGGTCCAACCAGTCATTTTGTCGGTTTAGTGACGTCAGCAGAAACACGTCAGATGATCTCCAAGAGGCGCCTCTTCCTGTTGTGTGAATTGGTGCAGGGTCGCATCAACACTGCACCATGAGCCAGGTTAAACACATGTTCAACTCTGCTTGCAACCCAGGTTGAAATACTGGGTGCTTGACCTGGGGAATTTCAACTGGATGCTTTTACCCTGCACAATATCTCGGGTTGCAGCTCATTAACAAGCATAAGCCCGGGATATTTAGTGTGGTGTAAAAGGGGTATTATATTGCAACCATCTATCTTCTTTTGATCCCGTCTCTTTCTTACCATCCCCTTGTCACGATTGAAGTTGTTCGTAAATCCGGATTAGGTTGAGCTGCTGGGTTTTGGTTTGAGATCTTAGGACAGTATTGGGCAGGTTTAATATAGGGTATTCTCATTTATAGACTTGAAAGTTTGGCTATTCAGGAACACGTGACTGGAGGCTGTATCATGTCAGTAGAGTTGGTGATGTGATACCAGCTATATGGGGAACTGGAACCCCTGGGGGTATTAGGTTATCAGTGTAATAGGATAGCTAGGATGAGATTAACCAGTGAATCTGGAGATGCTGCAATGGATTTGAGGAAACAGCTTTTCAGGAACGCTGGGATAGGCTATACCAGCTAATGAGGAGATTCTGCAATGGATTTGCAGGGGTAGCCCTTTGGAATCACTGGGATTGGCTGGACCAGTGACTCTGGATATGCTGTGATGGTAAAGCAGGAGCAGTCCTTCAGGATCATTGGGATTGGCTGTACTGGTGAATCTGGATATGCTGCTATGATGAAACTGAGCAGCCCTTCAGGATCACTGGGATTGGCTGTACAAGTGAATATGGATATGCTATGATGATAAAGCTGAGCAGCCCTTCAGGATCATTGGGATTGGCTGTACTGGTGAATCTGGATATGCTATGATGATGAAGCATACTGCAGCAGCCCTTCAGGATTACTGGGATTGGCTCTACCAGTGAATCTGGATATGCTATGATGATGAAGCAGGAACAGCTATACTGAATATCTCAGGAAGTCAGGAAGTGCTAGATATAGAAAGTGCACTTGTCTAAAATCCAACAGGAGAATCGGGAGCTTAAAGCAGGTTGATAGACAACAAAGCATGGGGAATTTGCCTATGCTGAGATTCAGGATTTATACCCATGGCTTGCTGTTGATTGGTGGTGATGATCACATGTCTGTGAAAAATGTTCCTGATTGGACTCTGGGCAGTCAACTGATCAGAACTGTTATGGTGCCATCCATGATTGATTTTGGAGCAAACTGGCAGCGTGGTGTGTGCAGCAAAAACTGACAATGGGCTGCCAGATCTGTGAGTGCCGGTAATAGAGGTAAAGCACAGCTGCAGACAGCGCAGGATGTCAGATGAACCAGCGGATGACGGACATCGCCTCAGAGTGCGATACAGGTAAGAGAGAGCATGGCTGAGGAGTGCTGAATACCTCTGTTTCATGACACCCCTCTTTTGCTCACTCCCTCTCTATCTTCCTGAAACCCTGTCTCTCTCTCCCTTCAACTCCCCCTCTGTCTCTTTCCCTGACACTCTTTTTTTTCTCTCACTCCCCTCTCTCTCTCCCCCTGACATACTCTGTCTCTCTCTCTCGTTCTTCTTTCTGTTTCTCCCTCTTTCTCACTCCCTTTTCTCTCCCTCTGACACTGAACAGAGAGAAGCTGGGCCACACAACCGGACAGGGATGAAACACCTTGGGAGCAGGGGCACTGGTGGTGGTTAGAGTAAGGCTGTGGAGGGGGATGTGTTAGGTTTAGGTGCCACCTCGGTGGTAAGGCTGCAGGGAGGGAGGGGAGGTAGGCACCACCAGGTGGGATAGGTTTAGGCACTAAGGGGGGAGGGTTAAGTTAAAACACTAAATGAGACAGTTAGGGTTAGGCTGCGGTATAATACCTCACCCAATTGGGATTATCCCCATTGGCATGCTGGTGTCAGTATTGTGACCACAAATGTGTAAATACAGTAAGAGAATGATCTCAAACTATATAACCTGGCGCTGTATATATAATAGTATTCACAAAAAAATATTCACAAAAAAATAGTTGTGAGCTATGGAGCCGCTGAGCAAAAACAGTTGGTTAGACTGAAATGTATTATGGTGCAAAACAGAAAAAAGGAGAATGCTCTGCGCTCCAGAAATCAATTAATTAATTAATTAGTTTAATTAGGTGCAGTCTAGCAGGGAGAATAATTGACTCAATGCAACTCACTTTAAAATGAATATCTTTATATCAAAATAATATATGAAAACGACACACAGCTTAAAGAAGCGATTGATACATATGAAGCAAGTTAAAAGAAACAAAAGTTGCAACTTCTTACATGCACAATAGAGAATAGTAATTACTGTCTCAGGAATGTGCTAGTTGAGACAGCATAAATTGTACTAAGTTAAATTTTGGACAAAAGCTCTCTCTAAAATAAATAATAAAGGATTAAAACACTGGCGTCCCAGTGTAACGTTGAATCATAAAGCTCCACATTGATTGTGAAATTAATTAAGGCATACAAGCTGTAATAGTTACCACCATGCTGGTTCCGGAATATTGCTACAGGGTCCTGTGTGCAAATGCACTTGGTAAATACAGATGATGTGTTTGTTGCCTTTGAAATTGAATGTAGAGCAAACCCACTGGTAATGTAGACTCGATGCTGTGAAGGCCGTCAGTCATCAGCGGGATGTTGTTAAATGAGAAAACCTCACACCGGAGGACGTCATCCGTTTAGCTGGCGGCAGCGGTGAGTGGCAATACACCCGCAATTGGCCGGCGCTGTCTCAGCTTTACAGCGGGAATCTGTGGGTGCCCGGCTCCCGGAGATGGTATCCAGAGAACAGCTGTACAGTGGTGATCGTGGTGATCGTACCTCACTGCTGAGGTTTAGCTGAGATGGACTGGATGGCTGGGCTGTGAATGAGCAACGAAGTGCGGGAGTAGTAAATTACAGAGAGCTGGTCTGTGCTGCTGTGCTATTCATTCAAACAAACTCAATAGTGGAAGGGGGCGTCAACGCGTTTCGTCTCCTAGCAACCGGAGACTTCCTCAAGATGAAACTTGAGGAAGTCTCCGGTTGCTAGGAGACTTCCTCAAGTTTGTGCGGGAGCCAGACACCCACAGATTCCCGCTGTAAGGCTGAGACAGCGCCGGCCAATTGCGGGTGTATTGCCACTCACTGCTGCCGCCAGCTAAACGGATGACGTCCTCCGGTGTGAGGTTTTCTCATTTAACAACATCCCGCTGATGACTGACGGCCTTCACAGCATCGAGTCTACATTACCAGTGGGTTTGCTCTACATTCAATTTCAAAGGCAACAAACACATCATCTGTATTTACCAAGTGCATTTGCACACAGGACCCTGTAGCAATATTCAGGAACCAGCACGGTGGTAACTATTACAGCTTGTATGCCTTAATTAATTTCACAATTAATGTGGAGCTTTATGATTCAACGTTACACTGGGACGCCAGTGTTTTAATCCTTTATTATTTATTTTAGAGAGAGCTTTTGTCCAAAATTTAACTTAGTACAATTTATGCTGTCTCAACTAGCACATTCCTGAGACAGTAATTACTATTCTCTATTGTGCATGTAAGAAGTTGCAACTTTTGTTTCTTTTAACTTGCTTCATATGTATCAATCGCTTCTTTAAGCTGTGTGTCATTTTCATATATTATTTTGATATAAAGATATTCATTTTAAAGTGAGTTGCATTGAGTCAATTATTCCCCCTGCTAGACTGCACCTAATTAAACTAATTAATTAATTAATTAATTGATTTCTGGAGCAAAGAGCATTCTCCTTTTTTCTGTTTTGCACCATAGTATTGTGACCACCCTGTATCCTGTCTGCTGGGATTGCATACCTTCCACACACCAGGGGAGATTAGGGTTAGGCATTGGAGGGATAGATAGAATTAGGCTACTGTGGGGGAGGCTAGGGTTAGTGGTAAGGTTAGGGTAAGGCTGCAGGAGGGGAGATTAGGATTACTCTACAGAAGGGGAAGTGAGGTTTAGGAGGCTGGTTAGGGCATACCTCCCAAAATGACCCTCTCCAGGAGGGACAAATTGCTGTTTCTGAACGTCCCCTTTCTGCAGGTAACAGCAAGATCATTAGCATTGCCTGCCCTTTTTCTTAGGGAAAGAGTCATGTTCTGGACATCAGAACATAGTGAAGCACCCCCTATGCTATATATATACACTGCTCAAAAAAATAAAGGGAACCCTAAAATAACACATCCTAGATCTGAATAAATGAAATATTCTTATTAAATACTTTATTCTTTACATAGTTGAATGTGCTGACAACAAAATCACACAAAAATTATCAATGGAAATCAAATTTTTTAACCCATGAAGGTCTGGATTTGGAGTCACACTCAAAATTAAAGTGGAAAAACACACTACAGGCTGATCCAAATTTGATGTAATGTCCTTAAAACAAGTCAAAATGAGGCTCAGTAGTGTGTGTGGCCTCCACGTGCCTGTATGACCTCCCTACAACCCACACAAGTGGCTCAGGTAGTGCAGCTCATCCAGGATGGCACATCAATGCGAGCTGTGGCAAGACGGTTTGCTGTGTCTGTCAGCGTAGTGTCCAGAGCATGGAGGCGCTACCCGGAGACAGGCCAGTACATCAGGAGACGTGGAGGAGGCCGTAGGAGGGTAACAACCCAGCAGCAGGACCGCTACCTCTGCCTTTGTGCAAGGAGGAACAGGAGGAGCACTGCCAGAGCCCTGCAATATGACCTCCAGCAAGCCACAAATGTGCATGTCGTCGATTAAAGCTGACCTTTTCATTTTGCTTATGAAGTCTGTCTGATTGCCGCCTTTATTCCACATCAATACATGGAGGACTTGTTCCCCTGGGAAGGCACCGGAGCATATACACAGTTTCAGACGAGTGCCGGGACTCTTGCAGGTATATATATATATATATATAAAAGTATGGTATGTAGGCGGCACTCGTGGACTTAATTCAAATAAGAAACCCGGACACTCCTGGGTTGAATACAACGTTTCGGATTTATTATCCTTCGTCAGGTATATAACAAATGCAAGAAATCAAGCTTACCTTTATGCAGTTAAGAAACACCAAGTGAAAGTGAAAGTAAGTGCAAAAACACTCCCCATGCTGCTGCTGCTGACGTCATCACCAATAGACGGCGCCTGAGCAGTGACTGGGACAAAGTGAAAATGAAAGTGAAAGTAAAAACCGTTACCATGGTTACAATGATACATTGTATATCAGGCATCCACATAGTGGTAAACAGATCAAATTAAAACATGTTTTTACTTGCACCAGCAAATATGTGATCTACTGCATTAGGTGCCCTTGCAGCTTATATTACATAGGCAAAACGGTGTGCCAGTTCAAAGAAAGAATGGCACAACACCGCAGTGCCATTAAGCAGATATTGGAAGGGAAAAACATAGATCAGCCTGTTGCCAAACATTTTAAAACTTGCAAGCACAGTCTCTCCTCATTACGCTACATGATGTTGGACCATGTCAAGGAAGATATCAGGGGGGGTGATAGAGGAAAGATCCTTCTGCAGTTAGAAATTAAATGGATACATCTTTTGAATACTGTTTCCCCGCATGGACTGAATGAAATGATTTCCTTTAATTGTTTCTTATAATGGTTATGTTGCTATTTTTTGTAGTATTGCTGTAAGATCATTTGTAGTAATGTCCGTTTGTACAATGTATCATTGTAACCGTGGTAACGGTTTTTACTTTCACTTTCATTTTCACTTTGTCCCAGTCACTGCTCAGGCGCCGTCTATTGGTGATGACGTCAGCAGCAGCAGCATGGGGAGTGTTTTTGCACTTACTTTCACTTTCACTTGGTGTTTCTTAACTGCATAAAGGTAAGCTTGATTTCTTGCATTTGTTATATACCTGACGAAGGATAATAAATCCGAAACGTTGTATTCAACCCAGGAGTGTCCGGGTTTCTTATTTGAATTAAGTCCACGAGTGCCGCCTACATACCATACTTATATCAAACTCAGAAGGAAGGCACCGGGCAAGATGTCTACATTGATTTGGCGGAGTGCCGAGTGTATCTTTACTCTATATATATATATATATATATATATATACAAAGAAATATGTTGCGCAGAGTCCACTCAGGTCCTTATTATTGCTTCTAATGCAAGTTCTTTGTCCTTAATATAGATGTTTAGTGCTGCCTCCTCTGGTTTAACCTTACCACAGGTTTATCAGACACATGTAAAAGACAGAAAGTGAGGGGCGCACCATGTGAGTATAAAAGTATCAATGATTTAATGACAAAGTAAAAGGTTCACATACATCTAAGAAAGAAATCATCAGCCTTACACTCCTCCTGCGATACCTCCACATGGCTCACAGTCTAACCGCTGTACAGCTGGTAGCAGCGGCAGCTCTGGCTCCAGGTTTCGCTGTTAGACTTTGTCAGGGGTGTGTGACTTCTGTCAATTCAAGGGCAATATCCCCGAGATCGGTTATTGGGCCTAATTCAGAGTTGATCTCAGCAGCAAATTTGTTAGCAGTTGGGAAAAACCAGGGCCCTCATTCCGAGTTGATCGCTCGCAAGGCGAATTTAGCAGAGTTGCTCACGCTAAGCCTACGCCTACTGGGAGTGTATCTTAGCTTCTTAAAATTGCGACCGATGTATTCGCAATATTGCGATTACAAACTACTTAGCAGTTTCAGAGTAGCTTCAGACTTACTCGGCATCTGCGTTCAGTTCAGTGCTTGTCGTTCCTGGTTTGACGTCATAAACACACCCAGCGTTCGCCCAGACACTCCCCCGTTTCTCCGGCCACTCCTGCGTTTTTTCCGGAAACGGTAGCGTTTTTATCCACACGCCCCGAAAACGCCGTGTTTCCGCCCAGTAACACCCATTTCCTGTCAATCACACTACGTTCGCCAGAGCAAAGAAAAAGCCGTGAGTAAAAATACTATCTTCATTGTAAAATGACTTGGCGCAGTCGCAGTGCGAATATTGCGCATGCGGACTAAGCGGATTTTCACTGCGATGCGAAGAAAATTACCGAGCGAACGACTCGGAATGAGGGCCCATGTGCACTGCAGGGGGGCAGATATAACATGTGCAGAGAGAGTTAGATTTGGGAGGGGTGTGTTCAAACTGAAATCTAAATTGCAGTGTAAAAATAAAGCAGGCAGTATTTACCCTGCACAGAAACAAAATAACCCTACCAAATCTAACTCTTTCTGCAAATGTTATATCTGCCACACCTGCAGTGCACATGGGAGGTCATTCCGAGTCGTTCGCTCGGAAAATTTATTCACATCACAGCGTTTTTCCGCTTAGTGCGCATGCGCAATGTCCGCACTGCGACTGCGCCAAGTAAATTTGCTATGAAGTTTGGATTTTTACTCACGGCTTTTTCTTCGCTCAGGCGATCGTAATGTGATTGACAGGAAATGGGTGTTACTGGGCGGAAACAGGCCGTTTTATGGGCGTGTGGGAAAAAACGCTACCGTTTCCGGAAAAAACGCAAGAGTGGCCGGAGAAACGGAGGAGTGTCTGGGCGAACGCTGGGTGTGTTTGTGACGTCAAACCAGGAACGACAAGCACTGAACTGATCGCAGATGCCGAGTAAGTCTGGAGCTACTCAGAAACTGCTACGAGGTGTGTAATCGCAATATTGCGAATACATCGTTCGCAATTTTAAGATGCTAAGATTCACTCCCAGTAGGCGGCGGCTTAGCGTGTGCAATACTGCTAAAATCGCCTTGCGAGCGAACAACTCGGAATGAGGGCCATGGTTTGGCCCAACTGCTAACAAATTTGCTGCTGCGATCAACTCTGAATTACCCCCATTAATAAGAGGTAAACTACTACACATATCCTCATTTATATAAAACCTCAGTTTTTAAGATTCACTTAATTCATTGATTTGCAGCAGGTGCTGAGATACCTGCCCGGGTAGTGATATATATTATATCACTATAACAAAAATTATATATTTATATATATATATATATATACAGTGTCTTGTCGGCGGCACTCCGGTAAACAAACCAGTACAAACACAGGTACGTGAAAACAACGTTTCGAAGTTTTATTTACTTCGTCCTCAGGTTAAATAAAACTTTGAAACGTTGTTTCCACGTACCTGTGTTTGTACTGGTTTGTTTACCGGAGTGCCGCCGACAAGACACTGTATTTCACCCGCCGCCATACGGGTTCGTGAGGGCACCGGACATCGATTTCCTGAGACTGGGAGTGCTGCCGAATACTTTCTATATATATATATATATATATATATATATATATATATTGATGTGAGGATAAGTGAGCTTGCTATGGTGAGTGCTGAACTTTCTGTTTGTACATATTTGGGTTGGTGGCCATGGCCTGCATGCACCCCACCCTTTGAGTGGTGAGTGCAGACATTGCACCCCGCTTCTGGGGTGGTGAGTGCTGTGGTTTTCTAGATTTGTTTGTGCATATATATATATATATATATATATATATGAGAGAAGGAGATAGCGTTCCAGTGGTATAGGACTTCATCAAATTCATACTGTAGAAAAGAACTTTTATTATACTTCACAGGTACACCATAGTAGCATTTGTAGCAGCATAACAATGTTACAATGTTTTGGTACCCAAGGAACCTTTATAAATCATGAAATTATTTACACAACATGGTCACCCGAATAGCTCAGCGTCAATATGATGCTAATAATGCTGCTATGGTGTACCTGTGAAGTATAATAAAAGTTTTTTCTTTGACATGAATTCGGTGAGTGCCTGTTCCACTGGATCTATATATTAGTGGACCTTAATGGTCCATATCGATCACTGACCTTTGAACTATAGACTAAGACTATAGACTAAGAATCTACACTTGGATCCCAAACCATATAGATGTGTTTGACTGCTGCTGGTCAAATTGAGGATTGGGACAATTACTAAGAACATTTTTACAAATCATTAAAGATTCCTGTCCCAAATTTATATCTGTAGAATCCCGCTAATATAATATTCAGCTAAATGTTATTAAGCTGCGGATCATCTTAGATATGCTTTTAGTATAGTTTGCCTTTGCTCATGGTGTTTTCACTAAATCATCAATTAAGAATGAGAATAATTCCTGACATAACAGTATAAAAACACTATTGTTTAAGAACTAACACCCCTGAAGAAGTCACCACAGACAAAACGCATTGGGTGAAATAAAATATTTTATTATTGCAACATTTTATGATCATTGTATTAACAAACATTGAATAGGCATGTGAGCTATTGAGCTGTTGACTTCTGAAAAATATTTATAAAAATGGAGACTTGAATATGTCATTTGTATTTTAACAATAAACAGTTTTTATTATTTGGGTGTATGTGTACATAAGGTATAAGAGAACATCCTCAGTTCATATCCATAAAATATACAGTATATGAAATATGTGGTGAATAAGAGTGCCCCTCAGAGATAACTATATATATGTATACACACACACACAACACACACACACACACACACACACACACACACACACACACACACACACACACACACACACACCAGGTTCCTGATTGCGCTTAAATGGACAGTGATCAGCACCTCTAGAAAAGTCTCCTGTTAGCTGAGACTCACAATAGATAAACATAACACTGATCTGAGGGCACTAATAGTAAGGTTCAGGGTAATCAGACCATACTTATTAGTTTGTTTCTTTAAAAATATATATATATATTTTAAAGAAACAAGCTGTAATAGGCATGGTCTGATTACCCTGAACATTACTATTAGTGCCCTCAGATCAGTGATATATAGATATATATATAGATAGATAGATAGATCGATCAATAGATAGATAGATAGATAGATAGATAGATAGATAGATAGATAGATAGATAGATAGATAGATAGATAGATAGTGGTACTTGAATGTTTGTGAACCCTTCAGCTTTTCTATATTTCTTCTGAAATTTGGCCTAATACTACCTTAAAGTTTCAAACAAGTCCTTAAAGTAGATGAAGGTAACCAAATCAAACAAGTGAGACAAAAAAAATTAGATGTGCTCATTCTTTTTGAGCAAGGAAAATATACTGATATAGTACAATAAATATTGTGCTCTTAAGAAATGATTCACTGAAGCAGCTGTTTATTAAAGATGGTCAATCTTTATGTAAGAACAAAATGAATAAAAAGTGAAGAAAACAGCTCTTAGACTGCATGTGATAAGGATAGAAACAATGTATTTTAATCACATACTAAAACATTAAAAACAGTAGCATACTGGTTAAAAGAAAATTAATAATCTGTTGCAACAGTTCCTATGAAAAAAGACACTAGTAGCACAGCTTATTTGATTAGTTTGGGATTTTAAACTGAAGAAAGCTTTAGGGCAAGACAAGTCACAGTCCTGGGAAAATTTTTATCCACCTGCAGATGTAATTACTGGCTCATTAGTTGTGGTGCTGACCCTCCAACTAGCTTGTTAGATGGACAGATGGTAAAGTTCTATTGAAAGCCTTGGTCCTTAGCCGAAGTCCGGTTCTTTAGGTGTAATAGTTCCCAATTGCAGACCCACAGTGTTTGCTTGTCTCCTGATTGATGTCCGGTAACTAGCTTCTCCATCAACGCGTTTCACTGCGCATGGGCAGCTTTATTAAGGTGCTTTCAGAGTGTGCCAAATAGTCCTTATAAAGTTGTGCTAATTGCCTGATTTCATGCAGATGGTGCTAATCACCCAAGTTTTTATTAATAGCCATACCACATTTAGTCATAATTAAAAGTGACATACACAGGAGGTAGAACGCTAAGGAATACAATTGTTTTATTTAAAATTACTAATTTTCACTTCTACCGAGTGACAAGTATATATAAAACTAAATATGGAAATCTACAGCATTAGCTCAGTTTATGCACACAATACTGTCCAATAAAACAACTTAAGGTAAATGGTTAAAGTGCTAATCATACCATGTTATTTGGATTCCTTTGCCTATATTATTTATACTGGTTACTTAGTAACCAGCCAGTTATATGGTTAACAATCTACCAATCATAGAGCAGTATTTTTATACATATGAAACCTTGTCTAATGACAAATTACATTTTTATCTAAATAGAGCATATAGGAGATAATCTTAATTTTATTCCTAATAGATTTGCTATATCACTGCAGATTTTATCTCACATCTTAAGAAGTTTTTCTCATCCTTTTTCGTATTTTTCTGCCACTGGACAACATTGTTGTAAAATGACAGAAAAGATAAATAGATTCTAACAACTCTTCAGCCAGAGGCAAGAGTAAATTCTTATATTTCTAAGCATAAAACTACAAACAGAAAAACAGAGATAAGTCATTCCTCTAATAAAACAAACAACCATATAATATCAAAATTACTATAGAATGACATTTAACTCTAGTGCTTGATTAAGACCACTGGGGAATAAAGAGTTCAGCTGAAAGGTCCAATAGATTTCTTGTCTGCATAGTCTATCATATCGATCTCCCCCGTGTTGCATTTGGGTAATATTTTCCAAACATATAACCTTTTAAGAACTTGGATCTTTATTGTGGCATATGAGAAAATGTCTCAATACACTTTGTTTGGTAAGACCACTGATTATGTTTCTGCGATGTTCCAATAATTGTGTTTTTAAACTTCTGGTTGTTCATCCCACATACTTGAGGTTGCAACCACATTGTAATTGATAGATAACCCAATATGTATTACAGTTGATAAAACTCTTTATATTAAGTATCTCGCACCTATAAATGGTTTCACTGATTTTGAGCATGTTTGCAAATAGTACATTTGTTTTTTCCACATTTAAAGAAGACCTAGTCTTCGTGGGGTACCATATTAGACTCTGGGTGAGATTCAAATGATATATCATGCCCAATTTCCTTTCTAAAATGATCTCCGTTATCGTGCATATTGCGCCCATAGTAATCAGGTTTAGCTGTGTAAAGGGTTGGGTGCCTCGCTACTCCGGGAGTAGTGAGCTGAAATTATGATACAACGTCCCTGAGGGCAGAAACAGAACGATTGTGAAAAGGGGTGAAAAGATTTGAATCCTGCCCTCTGAGTTTCAGTCTTTACTGCTTCTCTATTTTCAGTAGACTTGGTGCCAACAATGTTTTTAGTAATTTATTCTTTTTTAAATATGAAGTCAGGATTGGGGGTATATGTTCATGAAGGATAGGGTCACATTTCAACATATTATAGTTACGTTTGATTATCTTTTTAATCATACCAGATTGGCTATTAAACTTTGATATAAAAGCCATATCTTTATTATTGGAGACATAGTTTTTTATTTTTGAGGATTAGAAGATCATTCCTGTCTAAATTTAATACTTCCCCATAGGCTCTATCTAAAAGATATTGTGGGTATTCTTTTTCCTTAAAGGATTCCAAAAGTGTGTTCGCCTGTAACTTGTCTTGCCCTAAAGCGGTCTACAGTTTAAAATCCCAAACTAATCAAATAAGCTGTGATACTAGTGCATTTTTTTCATATAAACTGTTGCAACATATTGTAAATTTTCATTTAACCAGTATACTATTTATTTTAATGTTCTAGTATGTGATTAAATACATTGGGGTATATTTACAAATATTAGTGGTTTTGCCGTTTTGAAGGGTGTTTGAACTCGAATGGTATCGGGTGCATTTTACTGCAACTTTTTGAATCCTGATATGATCATTCACTAAGCTACCGACTTTTCCCAATTCGTATTTTCCAATGTCGATGTGATTCGTAATGTTAGGCAGTGTTTTACGGGAGTGATAAATAAAACACTGCCTGACAAAACACAAGTAAGCCTGGCCGGATCTGTGAGATCCAGGCAGGGCTTCATTGTGTACCTTAAAAAGGTGTTTAAAGTCGTTAAAAATCAGAAAAAATTGCGTGGGGTCCTCCCTCCTAAGCACAACCAGCCTCGGGCTCTTTGAGCCGGTCCTGGTTGACAAAATATGGGGGAAAAAAATGACAGGGGTACTCCCATATTTCATCAACCAGCACCGGGCTCTGCGCCTGGTCCTGGTTCCAAAAATACGGGGGACAAAAAGCGTAGGGGTCCCCCATATTTTTGAAACCAGCACCGGGCTCCACTAGCCAGGTACATAATGCCACAGCCGGGGGACACTTTTATACTGGTCCCTGCGGCCCTGGCATTACATACCCAACTAGTCACCCCTGGCCGGGGTACCCTGGAGTAGTGGGAACCCCTTAAATCAAGGGGTCCCCCCTCCAGCCACCCAAGGGCCAGGGGTGAAGCCCAAGGCTGTCCCCCCATCCAAGGGCGGCGGATGGGGGGCTGATAGCCATGTGTAAAAAATGTGAATATTGTTTTTAGTAGCAGTACTACAAGTCCCAGCAAGCCTCCCCCGCAAGCTGGTACTTGGAGAACCACAAGTACCAGCATGCGGTGGAAAACCTGGCCTGCTGGTACCTGTAGTACTACTACTAAAAAAATACCCCCCCAAAAAATAGGACACACACCGTGAAAGTATAAGTTTATTACATACATGCACACCTCCAAACATACATACTTACCTTTGTTCACACGAGGCTCGGTCCTCTTCTCCATGTAGAATCCTTGGGGGACCTGTGAAAAATATTATACTCACATAATCCAGTGTAGATTTTGTCCAAAGTATAATCCACGTACTTGGCAAAACAAAAAAAGGGAAACCTGACCACGCACTGAAAGGGGTCCCATGTTTACACATGGGACCCCTTTCCCCGACTGCCAGGACCCCCCCTGACTCCTGTCAAAGAGGGTCCCTTCAGCCAATCAGGGAGCGCCACGTCGTGGCACTCTCCTGATTGGCTGTGTGCTCCTGTAGTGTCTGTGAGGCAGCACACGGCACAGATACAATGTAGCGCCTATGCGCTCCATTGTAGCCAATGGTGGGAACTTTGCGGTCAGCGGTGAGGTTACTTTCGGTCAACCGCTGACCGCAAAGTTCCCACCATTGGCTACAATAAAGCACATAGGCGCTACATTGTATCTCTGCCGTGTGCTGCCTCACAGACACGTCGTGGCACTCTCCTGATTGGCTGTGTGCTCCTGTAGTGTCTGTAAGGCAGCACACGGCAGAGATACAATTACACTAAACAGACCCTTTCCCATAGATAACCATGCACAGATCTCACTGATCCGTGCATGGTTATCCAAACTCGACTGGAAAAAGCAGGTCTATTTTTTTGCTGCTTTTTTTAACGAATCGAAAAAAAACAGACCCGCACTTGAGCACTCAGAGACTAACACCCAAATACGAATGAATAGTGAATGCCCGTATTGTATGAAATAACAGCCGCGTTTGACCGATGGTCTATTTATTCGTATTTCTGAACTTTGCCAATCAAACCATTACAAATAGACCAGACACTGTTGAGTTTTCTGCTTAGTGAATTCCCGGATTGGGACTTAGAAAAAAAAACACAAATCGGCAAAACTCGGATTTTTAGTAAATACTGGCCCCTGTTTTTATCCTTACCACATTCAGTCTAAGCACTGTTTTCTTCACTTTTTTTTCATTGTGCTTATTTTTTTGTTGAGGAAAATGATCCAGTACCCCATATCTGTGAGTTTCAAAAGTAAGTGAACCTTTAGGTTTAGCAGATACTTTGAAGGTGATATTAGAGTCAGGTTTTACTCTTTGGGATGACAATCAGGAGTGAGTGGACACCCTGTCTTTTTAAAAGAACAGGGATCTATCAAAGTCTGATGTTCACAACACAGGTTTGTGGAAGTGTATCACAGAGATAATTTCTGAGGACCTCAGAAGAAGAGTTGTTCATCAAGCTGGAAAAGTGTCAGGGCTGAGTGTTTTTGTGAATCCGTTAACCGTGGACCAACCAAAGGTGTAGATGCTGGGGTATGATGAAAACAGGGAGGACAAAGAAAGTTCAGTTTCATATATTTATTAAAGGCAACAATTCCAGTAAGGAGTTAAATGACAATTACTAGTCTCCATATATATACTGACGTATTGCAATGAATGGTATAATGATAAGAAGGAACAGTCTTAAAGATGCATTGAAGAAATGTTCATACAACCGAGTTTAAACAGGCTTGTGAAGAATTGTCCAAATGAAGCAATGACTGGTGCCAAACAGTAAGTTAACTGTAAGTAGTGTTAACTGGATATTGTAGATATAAATGAATAACTGTAGATACTTGTACTGAAGCTTAAATGCTAAACTGGAAAGCTGTGAATAATTGGCCTTGATTGCAGCAACAATGAAAATACAATACTGAATAGAATACTTGCAAATTATGAAGATAACACATGAAGCACTGTGAAACTGCAGCAGACGACAATGGTGAAGAATGAGTTAAACTGAGAGCTGATTAAACGAGCACCTGAGTTTAGTAGATTCTTCCAAAGGCTGTGTGATTGAAGCAGGCAGACAGGGTACCCTCTCATAAGATTCTGGAAATCCACTTGTTGCCACTGGGAGAGCTATTGACTGACAACACAGCAGGGAGCTGGTGGATATTTTGTAGTGAAAGCTGCAGGCAGACTTCTAGGAGCGGAGGCGATATCTGGACCACTGAAAGCACACAGAAGTCCCCGGAGAGAGCACAGAGCTAGGGCATAGAGTAGATACAACAAAGCACTGGGTCAGAGTAACATAATCCCAGCCTACTTAAAGGAAGCAGAAACACGGGATTGGCTAACACTTACCCACAGGTGTTTCACATGTGCTCTCAGGTTCTTATTTGGTCTCCAACATGGCCGCCTCCTATACTGCAGACACACAGTGGTGCCTTTGGCCAATTGGTCCCCGCACTCCCGGCTCCCAGAACCTGCATCACCTTTGCCGCTGACCACGTCACATCCCCACATGGATGCACAGCACCGCGAGCAACCGCGCCGGTAACGGACGGACCCCAGAACCCGCAGAGGTGAGTCATCGATTCATGACAAAAAGGTTCCAAAACCATCTTTAAAGAGTTTGGACTCCACCAATCAAACATCAGACAGATTGTGTACAAATGGAGGAAGTCCAGACCATTTTTACCCTCCCCAGGAATGGTCGACCAACAAAGATCACACCAAAAGCAAGGCATCTAGTAGTTTGCAAGGTCACAAAGGAAACCAAGGTAACCTCTAAGCAGCTGAAGGCCTTTCTCACATTAGCTAATGTTAATGTTCATGAGTCCACCATCAGGGGGACACTGAATGACAATGGTGTGCATGGCAGGATTGCAAGGAGAAAGCTGATGCTCTCCAAAAAGAGCATTGCTACCTGTTTGCACTTTGCTAAAGATCACCTGAATAAACCAGAAGGCTAATGGAACAATGTTTTGTGGACAGATGTGTCCAAAATAAACTTTTTTGGATTAAATGAGAAGCATTACATTTGGATTAAGGAGAATACTGCATTCCAGCATAAAAAACTCATGCCATCTGTAAAACATGTTAGTGATGGTGGTATCATGGTTTGCTCCATTTGGCTCAGGATGACTTGCCAACATTGATGGGACAATGAATTTTGAATTATATCAAAATATTCTAAAGTAAATTGTCAGGAAATCTGATCATAAGCTGCATCTCAAGACAATGTGGGTCATGCAGCAAGACAAAGATACAAAGCACAAAGCACACAAGTCACTCGACCAAAGAATGGCCAAAGAATAATACATTTAAAATTTTGGAATGGCCAAGTCCTGACCTTAATGCAATCGAAATGTTGTGGAATGACCTGAAGTGACCAGTTCATGGGAAGAAACCTGCCAACATAACACAGTTGAAGCTGTTTTGTACAGAGGTGTGGGGTAAAATTCCTCCAAACCTATGTTAAGGACTAATCAACAGTTACTGGAAATAGTTACATTCAGTTTTTGCTATAAAGGGGGTCATACCAGATATTGAAAGCAAAGCTTCACATACTTTTTCCACTCATAGATATGTGATATTTGATAATTTTCCTAAAAAAGAAATAAAAAAATTGGCACGTCTAATTTTTTTGTCCTGTTTGCTTGATTTGGTTCTCTTTGGGGGGAATGCAATAGGGTATGAGAATTAGGAAGTGAGAGACTTTGAGACATTTCTCCTGTTTTTTAAAGTGGTAATCAATTACATGGCAATGGCAGGTTGATTTTGCCTTGTAAATAATTGGCACTTAAACCCCCCCAAAAAAACAGTAGAACTCTCACAAAATCTCTCACTTCCTGATTCTCACACCCTATTACATTACCCCTTTATCTACTTTTAGGACTTGTGTGGAAATCTGTGGTAGTTTAAGGCCAAATTTCTGCAGACATATAGAAAATTCTGAAGGGTTCACAAACTTTCAAGCACCACTGTATATAGAACCAATAAAGTGAACAGAGCACCTACTAGTGTGTAGTTAATACGATTTTGTGGTTAACACCCTATATATAGTAAATGTAAAAAAAATAGATCCAACCACTTATCTCATTCAGTATATCTTCAGTCACATGACCACCATTATGTATATAAATGTAATAAAACTGAAATAAAACATAGAGTGCACCATTTTTAAAACTGCAAGTATGTCAATTTATACTGTGAGCAAAAATTAGGAACAATATAGTCCCAAAAAAAGAATAATTCAATACAGACTAATTTCAATCTTTCAATACACTGTAGAGCTATAGATCGTATACCATTTTAATATATATATATATATATATATATATTGTTACGCACACCAGTGCCTGCAGGAAAGTACTGGTGTCAGAACTGTTATGCACTCCAGTGCCTGCAGGAATGTACTGGTGTTTGAACTGTTATGCAAAACAAATGGACTCACAGACAGACTGGGGAATATGACATAACGTACACAGAAGGTGATAGGGTAACAAAATACACACAAAGTGAACAGAGAAGCCCAGAGGCTAAGGAACTGGGTATCTCCCTTGTATTAGAACTGCTCAGATGGGAAAAGCAAGATGTTGTGTTTTAATACGTAGAGAACCCGAAATGCTGTTGCTAAGGGCAACAGCAAAACCCTAAAGGGTTACCAACGGGTGTGGCAGTAAACTCCTTGGTCAGAGATGGAATGATAGACACAAGGAGAGTCTCCACAATCCTAATTCTCACTTGCAGTGCACAGGTTCAGCTTACTGCCACTAAACTGACCCCTGACACCTAGCACAGTGAGACAGGATTAGACAGGCAAGTCTTAGAATACAGCCGCAAACTTGCTAAGTTCACAGAGTAGTAACAGAACCCCAGCAAGCTAAACGACTGACTCCAGTCTTACTGCTAGGTCTGGATTGGCAGAGTGTAATACCAAATCCCCAGGCCTATTTGCAGTAAGCAACAAACAAATACAAAGCTACACAGTACTGGTTAACTTTCAGGAACTGACTAACCAACAAAGATTCAGCAGCATCTGCTTACCCTGAGAAGAGGCCTTATAAAGCAGGTGCTGTCCACGCCCCACTCAGACCTCACAGACTGTGAGCACAAAAACCAGCACCGGATCCCCTGCCGTGCACAGAGCCTATAACCACTGCACAGCAAAAGACCCGAACCGGAGTATCAGCTGCGCTCAGGTTACTCCGCTAGCACTTGTCTCCCGGTTGCCATGACGACGTGGCAGCACAGGGCAGGAGACCCTAACATATATATACTCCTCCAAGAATCACGGCACTGGAGACAATTTGTATAGAAGCAAATAACTTGTATTAGGGTAAACGCACGTTTCGGAGCTTCAGCTCCGTCCTCAGTACCTAACAAGATCTTGTTAGGTACTGAGGACGGAGCTGAAGCTCCGAAACGTGCGTTTACCCTAATACAAGTTATATGCTTCTATACAAATTGTCTCCAGTGCCGTGATTCTTGGAGGAGTGCATGTGATTTTACACTGTTGCACGGAGACTTGTTGCTGTTGCAGAGTTGGAGTGCCGGCTGCTATGGATTTTATATATATATATATATATATATATATATATATATATATATACACATATACTACTTTTCATGTATATTATGCCAATTTATATCTTTATTCTGTGATTTGTGGAGTAAAATTTATTTTTGTATACTGTATACAGTATATAGAATTTGATGGCAGATAAGAAACACGTAGCCTAAATATATATACAGTTGTGCTCATAAGTTTACATACCCTAGCAGAATTTGTGATTTTCTGGCCATTTGTCAGAGAATATGAATGATAACTCACAAACTTTTATTTCACTCGTGGTTAGTGGTTGGGTGAAGGCATTTATTGTCAAACAACTGTGTTTACTCTTTATAAATCATAATGACAACAGAAACTACCCAAATGACCCTGATCAAAAGTTTACATACCCCAGTTCTTAATACCGTGTATTGTCCCCTTTAACATCAATGACAGCTTGAAGTCTTTTGTGGTAGTTGTGGATGAGGCTCTTTATTTTCTCAGATGGTAAAGCTGCCCATTCTTCTTGGCAAAAAGCCTCCAGTTCCTGTAAATTCTTGGGCTGTCTTGCATGAACTGCACATTTGAGATCTCCCCAGAGTGACTCAATGATATTGAGGACAGGAGTCTGAGATGGCCACTCCAGAACCTTCACTTTATTCTGCTGTAGCCAATGACAGGTCAACATGGCCTTGTGTTTTGGATCATTGTCATGTTGGAACGTCCAAGTATGTCCCATGCACAGCTTCCGGGCTGATGAGTGCAAATTTTCCTCCAGTATTTTCTGATAACATGCTGCATTCATCTTGCCATCAATTTTGACCAAGTTTCCAGTGCCTTTGTAGCTCACACATCCCCAAAACATCAGCGATCCACCTACGTGTTTCACAGTAGGAATGGGTGTACCTTTCATCATAGGCCTTGTTGACTCCTCTCCAAATGTAACGTTTATGGTTGTGGCCAGAAAGTTCAATTTTGGTCTCATCACTCCAAATGACTTTGTTGCAGAAGTTTTGAGGCTTGTCTCTGTGCTGTTTGGAGTATTGTAAGCGGGATGCTTTGTGGCATTTGCGTAGTAATGGCTTTCTTCTGGCGACTCGACCATGCGCCCATTTTTCATCAAATGCCTCCTTATTGTGCATCTTGAAACAACCACACCACTTTTTTTCAGAGTCCTGTATTTCAGCTGAAGTTATTTGTGGATTTTTTTTTGCATCCCGAACAATTTTTCTGGCAGTTGTGGCTGAAATTTTTGTTGGTCTACCTGACCGTGATTTGGTTTCCACAGAATCCCTCATTTTCCACTTCCTAATTAAAGTTTGAACACTGCTGATTGGCATTCTCAATTGCTTGGATATCTTTTTATATCCCTTTCCTGTTTTATACAGTTCAATTACCTTTTCTGCAGATCTTTTGACAATTCTTTTGCTTTCCCCATGACTCAGAATCCAGACACGTCAGTGCAGCACTGGATGAAAGATGCAAGGGTCTTTCAGGAGTCCAGAAACTCACTGACCTTTTATACACACACACTGATTACAAGCAAACAGATCACAAGTGAGGATGGTTACCTTTAGTAGCCATTCATACCCGTTAGTGTCAACTTGTGTGCATGTTATCAGGCCAAAATATCCAGAGTATGTAAACTTTTGTTCAGGGTCATTTGGGTAGTTTCTGTTGTCATTATGATTTAAAATGAGTAAACACAGTTGTTTGAAAATAAATGCCTTCACCCAACCACTAACCATGAGTGAAATAAAAGTTTGTGAGTTATCATTCATATTCTCTGACAAATGGCCAGAAAATCACAAATTCTGCTAGGGTATGTAAACTTATGAGCACAACTGTATATATTTTTTTTTTATTTTTAAATCGCTTGGTATGATGATAAATATATGGAATGAGCATTCTCTTATTTACAAGCAACAAAGATATTATACAATAAAATTGTGATTTCAAAATACCCTATTTAGTGCCAGAGAAATTACTTACTATAGAAGTTTGCAGATCCTGCCAAAACCCATGCTAGAGTTGTATTGCCTGGCATCTCAGTGAAAGGGCCATATGAGATATAGCAGTTTCTATCAATGGATGCTGAATGTAGCCAAAGAGTGGAATAAAAAAATAAAATGGTGTCGGTAGTGGTAGCTTTATTGTGGGTAAGTCTACGTCTCCCTAATGACATGCAAGTTATGAATTTTGTGGATGTGTCAGTAACTGGAGCACTTTGTCACCTGTCCCCTCCACAAACACATCAGAGGGTACACCAGTAAAATCTAAGTAGAATGACATTGAGGTAAGTCCCTGCTTCCAAATCATCTTCTATTCCACTTTAGATTGGCACCAGTTGTAATGGAGCTCATAACAGGAGAAATGGTATTCCTGCTGAGGTACTGTACTTAAAGAGAAATACAGTACATGTGTAGTATTATTAATTGTGCCCTGCACTACAGCTTGGTTTATCTGAGATGTTTGTGCAGGAGAAAGATCAACATCATGGTGCAGTGTCTGCCAATGGAACTTTGCAATATGAAAAGTACCCATGCCTGCTATATACTATGTTGGAATTAAACCAGTTCCTTAGCAAAGCATTTCTAATTTAACTGTCTTATAAACATTTCAATGACAAATGTATCTAGCTCTGTACACTGGTTGCGTCTTTTCCCAGTATTGTAATATAGTACAAATCAGGGTAAGAACAGGAAGGTCATTTTTATACTTCACCACCATTTTGTGACCATAAGTTATTGTTTCTGTCAGCTTTATATATATATATATATATATATATATATATTTTGCAGAATTGACTCTTTTCTGTATTTCATCAACACAGTAGCACTATTTCAACTTTCCTTTCATATGCCTAATTTGTAGTTGCCAACTGACTACAAACTGGTACCTCTATGTTTCATTAATGTAGTACACTCTAGCATATTCTATTTAACATAGCATGCTTAGGTTCTGTTGGAGGTCTACTGACAAGTATTATATATTTACACAATGTAAGGCTGGTTTTTCTTCCTTTCCAATAAAGAAACTTTCTCAATGCCTGTTATTTTGTGATTCCTTATGTTTGTGCAGAATACTCTTTTATTCTGTTTAATGAATGGGCTTCTTAGAATAGATAACAGTATATCTCTAAAGAGTGAAGTTTTTGCAATTTTTCACCTCTCGTGGTTTGTACTTTTCTAATCTGAAATTGAAAGCAATTTATGGTACTCAAATAGAAAGTATCCTAAGCAATATTATACAGTTTAACACACTTGGTTTTTAATGACCATTAAACATTTTTAATAGTTGTATTGAGGAGATGAAGATGACTAAAAGGTATTGTTTGCACTAGTAAAAAAATACCCTGTAAAAATGTTTAATTTACTAATAAACAAATAAACAAGTGGTTATACTAAATGTGGCTAAGTTCTTCAATGTCACCATGTCCATAGTTACTGTAGGCTAATGATTTTCTATTCATATGTAATTATTTATAAATTTCTTCACATGCTGATCATCTGCTGCCACACAGCATAATTTCATAACATTAGGTGTGGCAGATAGCTCATTTGTATGAAATAAAGTTATGTTCTAATTTATTAATTAGGTTAATTTATTAACACAGAAAATGGGTATAGTTAAGCGCTCAGTCCTGTTTCAACAACACAATGTCCAAATATGACCTTTAAATCGGTGTAGTCTTTAGAGTTGATGGAATACTTGTTAACTCCCATTCTGTTTCCCTTTGGATGTTTCAATGCATGAGAAATGTACCTCAAAATGAAATAAAAAAGCAGCATATGGCGTAGAATGTTATGAACTACAAAATGCACCAATGTGGGATATATTAAATCCAATATGGTGTATAAGCCAGAAGGACAGTATACCCGACTCACACTTTAATAGGGTAAATATCTCCCATAAAGATATATTTACTCACCGATCATCACATGTGTCAAAGGTCAGAATAGACGGTCACCTTCACACAGTAATCCCATTACTGTGAGGGTGACTGTCTATTCTGACCTTTGACATGTGTAACGATCGGTGACTAAAGATACCTATATGGGAGATATTCACCCTATTGTAGTGTGAGTCGGGTATACTGTCCTTCTGGCTTTATATGCACATTGGTGCATTTTCTAGTTCATAACAGACTACACCATATGCTACTTTTTTTATTTCATTTTGAGGTACATGGCAAGGTGATGCATGGAAACATCCAAAGGGAAATAGAATGGGAGTTAATAAGTATTCCATTGACTCTATGGACTACACCGATTTAAAGGTTATATTTTGACATTATGTTGTTGAAACAGGACTGAGCGCTAAACTATACCAATTTTCTGTGTTAATTGTACTTTTATAGGAATTTTGGTGGTCTCTATGTGTATAGGGCTGCAGAAGTTTCAGTTGCACATTGGGATTGTTCATATATTGTTTTATATAGGTTAATTTATTAGTTTACCACTCATCTTAAAAAAAACTTCTTTCCTCACACTTATTTCATCAGGCATTCTTTCTCTGACCAGCAGCTAAATGTTATAATAAATTTTCAAGCAATGTACGATATTTCAGTTCTATACAACTTTTATGTATGCCATAACATCACAAAAAATATCTCTATAGCTCTAAAGTTTCTTGGAAAGCTTCACCAGGATTCAGCCCATAGGTTAATAAATTGTTGTCAATGCTGGCCCATGCCATTCTTTTTGTGGAAAATCTTGCTGCCCATTCACCAGTTTTGCTAACAACTATTAATCCACCTCTGCCATGTACTCTGTTTTTCATGTAGTCTAGAGCATGGTCTGCAGCATTCTGTGGTGTCTCACCTAATTAAAAAAAGGTATGTATATTAGTTTAATAGATATACAATATCAATAATAATAAAAAGAAAAATCAATATATATCAGTGATGTCACATGCTGCTTCAAGTTGCCAGGATTACACAGGAAATATCCTCTTTGTAGACATGTGGAGCCCGGTGAACTGGTTTGTGCGATCTGGATGCGCTAATGACAGGGGTGGAGTTAGGGGTAATGGTGCCCCAAGGCACATAAAAATGTCCATCCCCCTCCCTAATTTTATTATCTTAATTGATTGGTTATAAGTCCTCATTTGATGTTAGCCAATTTGATAGAATAATAAATAAAAGCCACTAACGATGACATTTTTATTTTTGTATACATATTTACTAAGTATTACAGCTTACATGGGCAGTATGTGCATGGCTTACCCGGTTACACTCCATTCAAAATGGCATATGGTACAGTACAGTGGAAATATTTTGCAGTTACTGGTACATTTCAGTCTGACAGTACCGACACATGCATCCAAGTGCCACCCCCCAGCAGGTGTCATCCCTAGACACATGCTTATTGGGAAATTCACCATTGGCTAATGACCGCAAAGAACCTATGGCTTTTAAAAGTTTGTTTCTGTTTGATACTGTAAACCCTGATGTACACGAGAATATATTGAAGTAAAAGTTTATCTTTTTATTATACTCACTTGTGTGCCCTCCATTCTTTCTTTGTTCTGAATAAACTGTGACTGTGGTTTAGGTTATTTTGTTTTTTTTCCGCAGAAGGTGCTGTACTAGATTGGAGTCAGATTGGAAGTGGACTATATGATATGGACTCCATAATGTTGCGCTTTCACTGATTTTATATATGAGAGTTATGGTAGACTTAACATTGTTAACTCTTTCTGCGAGGTACACTTGGTTCCACAGGAAAACATAGGGGTGTAGAGTGGATCTTGATCTAGAGGCACCAACAAGCTAAAGTTTTAGGCTGTCCCAGGATGCATTGGGGCCTCCTCTGTAATCCCGCCTCCAGGCACTATGAGCTCACTTTCGTTAACCAGTCCAATGTAGGAGCAGGTAAGAGAGAAGGCAGCTGTTAGTCACATAGAACCACATTCTCACGACAGGAGAAGGGACCAGTGGCTTTAGCCATACAAACCCATAGAAGCTAGGTTCGTCAGGGTGGGTGCCCTGTGGAACCCAGTGTACCTCGCAAAAAGAGAGTTAACAATGGTAAGTCTACCATAACTCTCCTTTCCTGCAGTGGGATACACTGTGTTCCACAGGAAAACATCGGGGATGTCCTAAAGCAGTTCTTCAAGGGAGGGGACGCGCTTTAACGGGTATGAGAACCCGGCGTCCAAAGGAAGCATCCTGGGAGGCAGAAGTAACAAAGGCTAGAACCTAATGAACGTGTTCACTGAGGACCACGTAGCGACCTTGCACAATCCACGGCGGGCCGCCCCAGAAGGTCCAACAGACAGAGTAGAATGGGCTTTAATAGCAGCAGGAGCTGGGAGTCCATCCGCCGCATAAGCTTGTGCAATCACCCTTCTAATCAATCTGGCCAAGGTTTGCTTATGCGCAGGCCAGCCATGTTTGTGGAAACCAAACAGTACAAAAAGGGTATCTGAACTCCTGATAGAAGCAGTCCTCTCCACATATATAAGGAGAGCCCTTACGACATCCAAAGACTGCTCTTTGGGGGACAAATCCGAAGAGATAAATGCCGGAACCACAATCTCCTGGTTAAGGTGAAAAGATGACACCACCTTCGGTAAATAACCTTGGAGAGATCTAAGAACTACCCGGTCATGATGTAGTATTAGAAAGGGTGGATGACAGGACAAATTGCCTAGGTTCGACACCCTTCTAGCAGAGGCAATAGCCAACAGAAACAGGACCTTGAAAAAATACCAAAATAGTAAGAATGCGCTAAACTGAATTGTGTGTGTCAGTTACCTAATTCCCACAGAACCTTTACCTTCAATTCCTCTTAAAACAGACTGCTGCCCTCAAATATTTGGGGTGTTGAATCCCAATATTTACATAAAACAGTAGAAAAAAAAGGATATATTGAAAGCGCTGTCTTGTTTTAAGGAATATTTTATTTTAAAATATTTAAAATCACCAGAATTATATACATTCACATTTAATATTAATCCTTAAGGGTCTCTATAAATATTAGATCCAACAATAACCAGTGGACATCAGTATTCCAAGGACTACTTTTGTCTTTGTAATACTTATTTGAAACACAACTGTGCACAGTGGATACAATTTTCATAAAACCGATACTCCTTATAGAAAGGCAACCATTGTATCAATGGGTCATGTAGGTAATTAATATAAATGTTCTCCCACAATATGCATCAAATAAAACAATCAACAGCCTCTTAATGTAAAATATAGCCTCCTAGAGGTTACATGATTAATATATCACAGTCCAAGTTGTATCTAGAGAATTATATGATGATTTATTAATACTTGAATCCTCCCGCTGGGATATTCCTATAACTCTAGATAGTTAGCAATATCACTGAAAGTGGAGCATGCTATTTTGTGAATGGAGTAATAAACTTTAACAGTCAATAAGTTCTCCTCACCGGGAATACTCAAACCGGATGATTAATATGATTTCTCACGGGCGTCCCCGTCTAATAGTTGGACTAGCAGAAACAGTAATTAGACTCCACTTAATTGATGTTAATTTAACGTGCTCCTCAGTAGATATAGAACCTCGATCAGGCTGTATAAGATGTTAAACGGTTGTGTCTCACCAATATAGTAGTGGCCGCGTCTCCAGCCAGGCATCCAGTTCTAGCCTGTGCGCACTGCACCGCCTCACTGCCATTAGTGATCAAGCGACCACCTCGCAATGTGTTCTCAGCGGTTGCGCCTCTCGCTGGATCTTTGTCTCCATGGAAGCACCTTACTGCCGTCCAGGATCTAGTGGCCCGCCTCTCACTGTCCGGAGTATTTGCTGTATTGGCTAAGGCAAACCCTCGGGACAGATGGCTTTGATCTCGGCTGGGCTCACAATGTCGGGTCCGTTTAAATGGCAGGAGCACAGCCCGCACTGGAGGCTTCTATGCCGCTTTCAAAAGACTGGTGTCCACGCTGTTTTAGGAGCAACTCTTGACGTGTTTCTCAGCCAAATCACAACGGCTGTTTCCTCAGAAGAATCGGACTGTGATATATTAATCATATAACCTCTAGGAGGCTATATTTTACATTAAGAGGCTGTTGATTGTTTTATTTGATGCATATTGTGGGAGAACATTTATATTAATTACCTACATGAGCCATTGATACAATGGTTGCCTTTCTATAAGGAGTATCGGTTTTATGGAAATTGTATCCACTGTGCACAGTTGTGTTTCAAATAAGTATTACAAAGACAAAAGTAGTCCTTGGAATACTGATGTCCACTGGTTATTGTTGGATCTAATATTTATAGAGACCCTTAAGGATTAATTTTAAATGTGAATGTATATAATTCTGGTGATTTTAAATATTTTAAAATAAAATATTCCTTAAAACTGGACAGCGCTTTCAATATATTCTTTTTTTCCTACAGAAACAGGACCTTGGCTGTGAGCCATTTAAGGTCCACTCACTCAAGAGGTTCAAATGGAGACTCTTGCAGGGCATTCAGGACAACAAGCAGATCCCATGGAGCCACTGGAGTGACATAGGGAGGCTGAATCCTTAACACACCCTGAGTGAATGTATGATAGAGATGTAATTTTTCTCTGAAACCACACTGACAAGGCAGAAATGTGAACCTTGAGGGAGGCCAGAGGAAGGCCTAAGTCCAGGCCTTGATACAGGAAAGCCAGGATTCTGGATGTTTTGAATCTGTACCCATCATAGTTCTTATCAGCACACCAGGTCAAGTAAGAATTCCAGACCCTGTAATAGCTCCAGGCAGATGCTGGTTTGCGGGCTTTCAACATAGTTTGGATGACCGCTTCAGAGAATCCTTTGGCCCTCAGGAGTGATGCTTCAAGAGCCATGCCGTCAAAGCCAGTCCTAGATAGAGACAAGGGCCCTGTCCTCGGAGGTATGGTCGTTGAGGAAGTAGAAGAGGACGCTCTGTCGATAGAAGCTGCAGGTCTGAGAACCAATGTTGTCTGGGCCACGCCGGATCGACTAGCAGTAGTATTCCTCCTTCTTGATTGAACTTCCGCAAGACCCTGGACAGGAGTGACACTGGAGGGAACATGTAAGGCAGCCAAAAGTTCCATGGAATGACTAGTACATCCATGAATGCTGCTTTAGGATCCCTGGTCCTTGATCCGAAGACCAGAACTTTTGTGATTGTATCGAGAAGCCATCAGGTCTACGTCTGGTAGGCCCCACATGTCCACTAGGAGTTGAAAGACTTCCAGATGAAGACTACACTCTCTGGCGTGTACATCCTGACGACTGAGGAAATCTGCTTCCCAGTTCAGGGCACCAGGAATGAACACTGCCGATATTGCTGGCAGATGACGTTCTGCCCATCAAAGGATTTTTGACACTTCCAACATTGCCATGCAGCTTAGAGTGCCGCCTTGATAACTGATATATGCCACTGTGGTGACATTGTCTGACAAACAGACCTGTTCTGGACCAGAGGCAGGGCGAGAGTTAATGCATTGAACACCGGCCACAGCTCCAGAATGTTTATTGGGAGTAGAGACTCCTCCTTGGTTCAATGATCCTGGAAAGAGTGTTGCTCCAACATTGCACCCCATCCCCGCAGAAGCATCCATCGTCAGCAGGACCCAGTCGGGGATCCAGAAGGGATGGCCCTTGCTCAATTTCTGGTCCTGTAGCCATCAGGTCAGCGAATGACGAACCTCAAGAGTCAAAGTAATCATGTGAGATTTGATCCAATGAGGTAGGCCGTTCCACTTGTAAAGAATTAACCTCTGCAGAGGGCGGGAATGAAATTGATTGTACTCTACCATGTCGAATGCCGATACCATCAGGCCAAGTACTTGCATCGCTGAGTGTATCGACACTCTGCGGTTACAAAGGAAGCATCTCATCATGTCCTAAAGCTTCAGGACTTTTTCCGGAGACAGGAACAGACATTGACTGTGTGTGTCCAGGAGTTCCCCCAGGTGCACCTTGCTCTGAGCTTGGACCAGTGAGGATTTCTTCCAATTGATGAGCCACCAGTGGGCTTGTAGTAAGCTTACCATCAGTTGTAGATGACTGAGGAGGACATCATGGGAGTTTGCCAGGATTAGCAAGTAGTCCAAATACGGCAGGATCCTGACTCACTGGCGACGGAGATGTGCCGTCATTACAGCCATGAATTTGGTGAAGATCCAAGGAGCCGTAGCCACTCCAAATGGGAGAGCCTGGAACTAATAGTGTAGGTTGCCAATAACAAACCGCAGATACTGCTGATGTGACTTGGCAATAGGTATATGCAGGAATGCATACTGAATATCCAGGGATACCATATAGTCTCCGAGTTCCATCACCAGTACAACTGAGCGCAGCATCTCTATACGGAACTTGGACACTCTCACAAACTTGTAGTGATTTGAGGTTGAGTATAGGCTTGAAGGACCCACTGGGTTTCGGGACTAGAAACAGGGTCAAGTAGTAACCACTGCCCCTTTGGGAAAGAGGTACCGGCACTACCACTCCTGTATCCAGGAGAGAACTCACAACCTGCTGCGGAGCTTGCGCCTTTAGTGGATCCAAAGGGATGACTGTGGTGCAAAACTGGCAAGGGGGATGTCTCTTGAAAGAGACTGCATACCCGTGAGAGACAACTTCTCACACCCATGAGTCTGAAGTGATCTCAACCAGACCTGGGTGAACTGCAAAAGTCGGCCTCCTACCCTGGGGTCCCTCAGGGGGAGGCCCACCCCATCAAGCAGCAGGCTTGTCTTGTTTAGAAGCAGGCTGATGGGCTGCCCAGGACTGCTTCTTCTTGGGCTTTGTGGTTTTGGAAGCACAAGATTGTCTCGAGTATTCCTGACCTTTTGATTTCCCTTGAGGTCGAAAGGAACGAAAAGTGGTACCTTTTGCCTTCTGTGCAGAAGGATTAGTATTTGGGAGAAAGGCAGTCTTGACAGCTGCCAGTGCAGACAATTTTATTTAGGTCTTTCCCAAACAATATGTCCCCCTTAAAAGAGAGTACCTCCAAGGTCTTTTTGGAGTACAGATCCACCTTCCATGACCTCAACCACAGAATATGGCGAGCCAGGACAGACGTAGTTGACACCTGCCTCAGAGGACGCCTCTTGAATATAATAAGAAGAGGTGGTGATATGAGACATGTATTGTCTGGCATTGTCAGAGATATCCTCGTGCAGCTCTTCCTCTAATGCCTGAACCCGTGCTTCAATACCTTTAGCAGCCCAGGAGGCATCAATAGTGGGTCTATGTCACCTGTCAGGGAGTAAATAAATTTCAGGCATCCCTCCACACGCTTGTCTGTCAGTTCTTTCAGTGAAGTGACAGTGGTGACAGGCAGAGTTGATAACACCTCTAGGCGGGTGACATGAGAGTCCACCGGCGGTGAATTTTCCCACTTGTTACATAACTCTGCAGAGAGAGGGTAGCGAGCTAAGGCCCGTTTAGATAGAGGGAGTTTCTTCCCTGGATTAGAGCAGGGATCCTGCCTGATGTCAACCAAATGGTTAGAATGGAGTAACAGATTTTTAGCCACCTTCTGCCATTTAAACATGTCAGTTTTCTTGGTGACAGTAGTGGGTTCCTCATCATCACTGATATGTAGTATTTGCTTAATAGCAACCACTAGAGCAGGGACATCAATTTACATTGCATAATCCTCATCAGAAACGCCTGATTCAGTGTCTGACAGGACAGTATGCTCCCCCTCCTCTTCAGATGAAACATCTGAGAGATTTGTGGATTGTGAGGAGGAAACAGTCCACTTAGATGACCCAGTGACACGGGAGTGACAAGAGGCAGATTTTTGTCTGACCAAGGAATTAATCAACTGCTGCAATTGGTTAGACAAGTTTTCCGCCCAAGGCGGATTAACCATAGGGAATATTTGAGACTGTAATGGTAGAGGTGGTCCCATAGGGGACATTTGGCATTCCATTAGAGTGCCCATAAGGCTTGAGAACACAGCCCAGGGTGACTCCTGATTGAATACAGGAGTTGTGGACTGACTAGATGGTTTATGACACATGGTATACAGACCATCATACACAGCTTCACCCTCTAGTAAATCTTTGTTGCATACTCTGCATGATGCAGTGGCATCCACAGATTTACTGCCCTTCCTATTAGACATTGTAACCAAAATGCAACAAAGACTGGTTTAGTACAATGAAGCCAGAGTATAATTCCTGCAAATAAATCCGATACTATGTGACTGAGTCCCCAGTACACAACACCTGCGAATAAATCAGGTATTATGTGACTGAGTAAACAGTAGAATACACTGAATAGGTAAATACTGTGATGCACTATATAAATGACCCTGATGCACCTAGTCTTTTAAGGTACAGAATATAGTGATAGATCTGGGAAACACTGAATGTGAAACCTCACAGCAGATACAGGCACACACAGTCACATTAGCACTGCAGATAATTATTAGTATGACAATAAAACTGCACTGAACTAATATATGTACATATATATATCACAGCACGGTCCTAGACCGGAGGTATATATCAGAAAACTTATACAATATATTCTGAATTTAGTACACTTTTTCTTAACTAATGCTGTCTGCATATAGACATGTAGAATACTCAAGTGTTTGTAAAGTCACAGCGCTGTATACAGGCGGATTTACAAGGGAGACTTTGCCCTGCAGTCCCAGAGACTAGCTGCAACTACACTCCTAAGATGATGCCCAGCGTCTCAGTCAGGGAGTGAGGGAGAGTGTGAGGCAGCTCCAGGGCGGGAAAATCTGAAGTAGATGTCGCCCTGGGCTGGGGAGAGGCTACAGGTCAAGCACGACTCCCCTATGCTGGACCTCACCACTGGTACTACGGAGCCTTATCAATAGAGGAGTTACACCCGACCTGTATTCCTGAGCTCCGGCGGATATAGTGGGGTCCCTGCTCAATGACAGTGTCCACACCAGCATCATAGTCCATCTCCCTAGAATGCGATCAGGAATGTGGTTAAGTGGTGGGTCCACCTGGGGGACCCTCTTACCTCCTCCCCGTAGCAGCCACATGAACCAGGAGAGCGTCTGTGACCGTGTGCCTAAAGCCGTAGCATCTCCCCTGCAAGTACCCGGGAACTGAGCCACAGGAGTATGCGATGCCACTTTGGAGGTGATGGAGCTGCAGCGCTGAAGTGTCAAAATGACATACAGCGCTGATAGCCCAGTTTTGAAGAAATTTTCTGTCAGATAAAGCTTTTTCAGGGCTGCCCAGTACAGTCCTCCTGTTAGGTGACCTGCTGCTACAGGCACCAACTCGAAACTGAGCTCACAGTACCTGGAGGCAGGGATACAGAGGAGGTTCCAATGTATCCTGGGACAGCCTAAAGCTTTAGGGGTCTATTTATTAACATTATTTTTACTAAAATAATGTGAAAGAGAGTGTTTTCACACCCTTTTCACATTCTTTTAGTATCACCTGAATGTATTAAAGGCCATTTGGAGCAGTTTTCATGAAAAACTGCTCCAAACCCTTTAATTCACTTTTTTTTAGTAAGTCACATCGCATTCCCCATACTTATAATGGGAAATGTGATGTGGCCAAATTTACACAAAAAATACCGCAATGTGCCCAGTGATAATCTCGCCAGCTCAGGCTGGCAAGTTCACAGGGCAGCACTGCAATAAGGACCCTTTTGCCCAGCTTTCTCTGCCCCTGGCAAAGCTGAGCGGGAATTGGCTACAGTGATCAGCTTTGTGTGTCCGATTGACACACAGAACTGATCACAGTGTAATAAGGAAAAAAAAGAAATACTCACCTGTCTAGGAGCCGGTGTCCGCTGCTACGGTGAGCGCTTCCGGGCGCCGGGTCCCCCATGTGCTGCAATCTGACCCCGGTGCAGCAAAGTGACGCTGCAAGCGGCAGTGCACTTTACAGCACTGGGGGTCACAGCGGCACACAGGATCCGGCGACCGGCAGTCCAGCAGAAGCAGCGCGGACCGGCTCCCTGGACTGGTGAGAATGTTATCCTGCTGGGGGGGGATCCGCACCGTGCGGGGGTAGTCGTGACAGTGGGGGGGGAGACCGGGCAGCTGCAGTAGCTGCGATGTCAGCAGGGGCGGCGCATGGGCAGCAGGACATTGGGGTATTTTTTCTGCAAAATACCCCGATGATGCTGCGGAGTGTCATCGCAGGGACAGAGCTTGACCGCAAGCTCTATCCCTGCATGCGATAATTGATACATCCCTGCAATGTAATCAATTATCGCAGTGCGAGTTTGGGCGATTTTATCACCTGTCACCCGCATCCTGGATGTGGATGGTGATAAATAGGCCCCTTAGCCTGTTGGTGCCTCTGGATAAAGATCCACTCTACACCCCAATGTTTTCCTGTGGAACACAATGTACCCCGTTGCAGAAACATACATACACATACAACAAACCCTCGATGTGTTAGTTTGAAAAAATACTAAGAAAATCTGCTAATCCTGTAAGATCCTTGCCAGTAACGAATCCAAATTACAATGTTAAACAAAAAAACAAGATTTTGTTCACAATATAGGGGGTCATTCTGACCCGTTCGCCCGCTGCTTCTTATCGCAGCCAAGCAAACAGGTACCGTAGTGCGCCGGCGCATGCCAGACTTTTGAAGGCCGTAGCTGGGCTACGATCGCCACTGCCTGATTGACAGGCAGAGGCGGTCGCTGGGTTGGAGGGGGCGGAACAGCAGCGTTTGGCCGCCGTTTCATGGGCGTGGTCCGGCCAATGCAGTCGTGAGCGGACCGTGCAGAGAGCAGCCCGCAGCGGCTGCGTGACGTCATATGCAGCCGCTGCGGGCCAGCAGCGACGAGTAGCTCCCGGCCAGCATGCTAAAGCTGCGCTGGTCGGGAGCTACTCTTGAAGTGCAAAGGCATTGCTGCTGTGCGATGCCTTTACACTTCTGCAGGGAAGGGGGTCGGCGCTGACATGCGGGGTGGACTAGCCCTGTGCTGGGCGTCCCCCCGCATGTCAGTGTGAATGATCATAGCTGTGCTAAATTTAGCACAGCTACGATCATCTTGTAATGACCCCCATAGTGTATTGTACAAATAACAATTGTTTGTTGTAGAATAAATAGTGTCCATAATATAACTGTGTTTGCTTTAATAAGACACTTCTTGAGGGTCACAGGATAAAATCCTTTCCTCTGGAACTTTTTTCATCCACCTTAATGATATCCAAATCTAGAAAGCAGTCCAGCACGAGACGGATGAAAAGTACTTACATTGTAGTAAATTAAGCAAATAAAATCACATACAAAATAAGTACTTCTGTATATACTGTATATCAACGAAATAGTGTACAGGTGCGCTGGTCAATGTTCAGTTTCCACCTAGAAAATGGAAAAGAATCCTCAAGGTTGTCAAAACTCTGGGATATATATCACTGGGTTTAAAGCCTTTCTAAAGGCCCATATACACGGGAGAGATGTGTGCTGAGCGAACCACTCAGCACACATCTCTCACGCCGCTCAGCACAGCGCGATGTGAGCTGAGTGATGCGGGGGAGGACGGGGGCGGTATTTCACCCAGCGGGTGAAATGAGCGACGTGCTAGATTGAGCCTGCATGCAGGCCAATCTAGCACCGGCGATAGCGATGTGCGGGGCCGCGCATCGCTATCGCTGAGGGGGGTACACACGAGTGATCTGTGCTTAAAATCTAAGCAATATAGTCAAATTGCTTAGATTTTAAGCATGGATCTCTCTGTGAGTACCCTCCTTTAAAAACCGCTGCACCCCTCCTATAGAAACTCCGGACTCCTGGAGTGAGATACTCTAAATACAGAAACAGAAGGAGGGGGTGCACATAGTGCAAATCACTTATTTAAAATAGGGTAACAAAGGATCCACATTAACACTTAAGATCACTGTGACATAGAATCCACATTAAATGAATGAGTTCCGAGGTTCTCACCCGTGTGGACTGGTTACCACATGATGGGGGTAATTCCAAGTTGATCGCAGCAGGATTTTTGTTAGCAATTGGGCAAAACTATGGGGGTCATTCCGAGTTGTTCGCTCTGTAATTTTTTTCGCATCGCAGCGATTTTCCGCTTAGTGCGCATGCGCAATGTCCGCAGTGCGACTGCGCCAAGTAAATTTGCTATGCAGTTAGGAATTTTACTCACGGCTTTTTCTTCGTTCTGGTGATCGTAGTGTGATTGACAGGAAGTGGGTGTTACTGGGCGGAAACTGGCCGTTTTATGGGTGTGTGCGGAAAAACGCTACCGTTTCTGGGAAAAACGCGGGAGTGGCTGGAGAAACGGAGGAGTGTCTGGGCGAACGCTGGGTGTGTTTATGACGTCAACCCAGGAACGACAAGCACTGAACTGATCGCAGATGCCGAGTAAGGTTCAAGCTACTCAGAAACTGCTAAGAGGTGTGTAATCGCAATTTTGAGAATCTTTCGTTCGCAATTTTAAGATGCTAAGATTCACTCCCAGTAGGTGGCGGCTTAGCGTGTGTAAAGATGCTAAAAACAGCTTGCGAGCGAACAACTCGGAATGACCCCCCATGTGCACTGCAGGGGAGGCAGATATAACATGTGCAGAGAGAGTTAGATTTGGGTGTGGTGTGTTCAATCTGCAATCTAATTTGCAGTGTAAAAATAAAGCAGCCAGTTTTTACCCTGCACAGAAACAAAATAACCCACCAAATCTAACTCTTTCTGCACATGTTATATCGCCTCCCCTGCAGTGCACATGGTTTTGCCAATTGCTATCAAAAATCCTGCTGCGATCAACTTGGAATTACCCCCGATGTATACAGAATGAAAGCTCCAATCTCTCCCTGCTGGTAAGAGCTGTGCTGCACTGGGAACCGGGACCTCACACCGTGCCAGTGGCTTACGGGACAATGCAGCGACTCGTCGGGACACCGACACAGGCAGAAGGCACAGACTGGTGGTCAGCTTGGAGGCGGGTACATCTAGCAGGCCACGCCTCTACTAGTTTTGCATGTAGCTTCATCAGTAGGCTGGCCTGCTGGACGTGATGCCTGTCATTTATAGTGCTGGTTTCACACAGATGTAGCTTAATGAATCATGACACCTGGAGCAATTACTCCACTAAAACATGCCTCATCTATTAGCAGATTTCATAATCAGAGCATTCCATTTATAACAATTTCAATACTAGCAGCAATGTTACACAAATGTTAAACAAGATATTAAAAAGAAACAAGCAGTAGCTGAGAAATTTGAACAGAACAATACATTACATTAAAAATGCTTGAATACCTCCAAAGCATCTATATGTAGTCAGCATTTCTTGACCGTTTTGTTGATGACAAATAAAGTATATTATTATTATTATTATTATTATTATTATTATTATTATAGGGTACATAACCCTGTTATAATCTTACTTTGTTAAATCTTCACTAAAAGACACATTTTATATAAAACAACAGAGATAGCAGTATTACATCTTAGATGGAATAAAGCCCGATCCAGTCACCTATAATAGAATCATTTAAAGTGTTACATAAAATTGAGATGATTTTACCTCTCTCCCTAATTTACCTTTCTGTAATTTATAGTGCTGGTTTTACACAGATGCAACTTAATGAATATTACACCTGGAGCAATTACTCCACTAGAACATACTTCATCTATTAGCAGATTTCATAATCAGAGCATTCCATTTATAGCAGTTTCAATACTAGCAGCAATGTTACAACAAGACATGTAAAACAAGATATTAAAAATAATCAAATGGTAGTTGAGAACTTAGAGCAGAACAGTACATTAAAGATGCTTGAATACCTCCAAAGCATCTATATATAATCGACATTTAAAGGGTATATAACCGTATCAAAATCTTCGTTGAGACCTCTTGAAATTAAAGTGTCTTAAGAAAGGATCCAGAAGGTCTCACATTTTAGAAGTACCTGCTCCCTGTCACCCCTGTTTTTATCCACCGGTACATGTTCTAGCCCAATAAATCTCAAAGAATCTAGATCAGCACCATGATGTTCACTAAAATGACGTAGTATACTATGATTCAACACTCGGTTTTTTATGTTTCTGGCGTGTTCTAATATTCTAATTTTTAACACCCTCTTTGTCTTGACTATCTAGTTAATGCTACAGGGGCAAGTTAACATGTATATGCAGAATGTAGTATTGCAATTAATAAACGTCTTTATAGTTTTTGGTTTCTGATCCACATTCCCCATAAATGACTTAGGGCAGTGGTTTCCAAACTTTTTTGAATCACGGCGCCCTAGAATATCAGAATTTTTTTCACGGCACCCCTAGGCCAAAAATTTCTTATTGAGAAATTTAGAAAGAAATATTACATTAAGTAGATCGCGTTTATAAGTCATCCTTAGGGTCAGTTGTGTGGTGAGGGACAAGATTTGCTTCTGTTTGGCCACATATTTTATGACTGGCAGCCACCAGCACTGGTTTTGTCTATTATATTGACCATGGATAATTTGAATTGGTCCTGAACCACCAACCCAGGGCACCCCTGCAAGTGTCCCGAGGCACCCCAGGGAGCCACGGCACACAGTTTGGGAACCTCTGACTTAGGGGGTAATTCCAAGTTGATCGCAGCAGGAATTTTTTTAGCAGTTGGGTAAAACCATGTGCACTGCAGGGGAGGCAGATATAACATGTGCAGAAAGAGTTAGATTTGGGTGTGTTATTTTATTTCTGTGCAGGGTAAATACTGGCTGCTTTATTTTTACACTGCAAATTAGATTGCAAATTGAACACACCACACCCAAATCTAACTCTCTCTGCACATGTTATATCTGCCTCCCCTGCAGTGCACATGCTTTTGCCCAACTGCTAAAAAATTTCCTGCTGTGATCAACTTGGAATTACCCCCTTAGTTCCCTTTTCTGCTCTATTGCAGACTTTTTCCAGCTCCCACAGTTAAAAAATCCTTTAATGTCACTTAGGAAGCTACTATCCTTTTACACTATCTGTATTTTTTCCAATTTACTCTTAGACACCATAGATTTTACACTTTACAGTATAACTCTTATAGTAATGAAATTCAGAACAGCTTAGCCCAGTATTGGCATATTATCAAAATGGATCCTGTATTGTCTGAATATATGGGATAGAAATCTGACATTGTTTATAAGCGAGCAAGAACTTTAAAATCAAGCCTTGCACCTAGTTTACTTCCTTCAATGCATGAAATTGGCACTGTGCCTTTAAAAAGACTAGAAGGGTTTTTTACCTGTGGTAAATGTAAAATGTGTTCTCATGGTATTAAAGGGACAAGAAATTTTACTAGCATTGATAATCCTGAACAAAAGTTTAGAATGAAAAGTTTTATTAATTATAATACTACACATGTTGTCTATTTATTGATGTGTGGTTGTGGTAAAAGGTACGTAGGCAAGACAAAGAGAGTTTTGAAGCTACGTATCTTAGAACATTTCAGAAATATTAAGAATAATGTTGAGAACCATAGTGTCCCCACAACACTTTAATCAACATCAAGGATGTGATCCCTCAAGTATAAAATTTATTGGATTAGAGCATATTCCTATTGATAAATGCGGTACTGTTTAAATGTGTTCTGACGTGTTTGCACATTTTTTTATGACTAATGATGTTTTTAATATGACTTATTTATATAAATGTTAAATAGACATAAAATGTGCCTTTGTAAAGATTTAATTGTATATAGCCATTCCTGCTAGATACCAGTCATTGTGAAACCAATTAAGGAAACACAGGTGTGATCTCTGTATAAAAGATAGGTGTGGAAGTGGTCAAGCCAGGCCCTCTGATGAAGTCCTGGTGACGAAACACGTAGGGGCATGGCTTGACGTGAATGGTGATCCCGGTCTAAAGACTTGATGGTGTGCATGACTATTCGGGACCTGTGGTATTTACATGCTAGCGGTGGTTTAACCGCCACCTCTGGTATGCTTTTTTTATCAATGTGCTCGGTGAAGATATTTTAATAAAATGGTATTCTTTTAATGCACTATTGGTGCCTCCATTCATCTCTCCTTATAGATTCTCTTTTTCCCGGGTGGAGTCGGGTTTCCCTGGAGGACGACAGCTGAATCAGTGTGCATACAGATCATAAGAAATTAGTGCTGGGAGGAATTAGCACTGGTCTGGTAATTGTCTGACTCATTATTGGACTTGTATTTCCACAGAGGAGTTGAACTAATTATTGTGCGCTCACAGTATTTTGTTTTCTCTCTCTCTCTCTCTCTCTCTCTCTCTCTCTCTATATATATATATATACACACTCCTGTGTATAGAACCTGCACTCAATTGCTTTGTAAGAGTACTTGACGGGTGCCTTCAGTGAAAATGATATATTTATTATATAGTGATTCAAAGGTCGCAGTACACCCTTTTGTTTCAAAAACCTGTGTAGAAAATGGGAAAACTGACTTAGATTCAAGATGGTGTACTTGGTCGGCACATACCCTAAAAGATAGCTCACCTCACCCATACCTTACTGGAGTATTCAGTTTTCCCATTTCCTGCACAGTTTGTGAAACAAAATGGTGTACTGTGACTTTTGAATCACCCTGTATATGCATTTGGACTCCAGACCACACAGAGGCGATTGAATGCTGCTGGTCAATATAGGATTTTTGGACAAACCATTAAGAACTTTAATACAATCTGTTAAAGCCAATCGCCACAATTTATGTCCCTAGAGTCCTACAAATAGGAAATCAGGTTAAAAATTACCTAATCTGTGGAATACAATTAAGATCACTCTATATACTTTTTAGCACAATTGTCCGCTCTTGATTATGTTGTATTTCTCTAAATTATCATCTGAGAATGAAAACAATTCCTGTCACCAAAATATGAAAAGCTCAATTATCTGAGAATTAACACCCCTGAAGAAGTCGCCACAGATGAAACGCGCTGGTGAAATACTTTAATACTGCTCTAACAAAAAGTGAATGGGAAAACAAGCCCTCAAGTTGTTGACATCTTTTTGGTGTTTTATAAAAAAATGCTTATGAAAATGAATTTCTGAATCATTTATTTATAGTTTAATAATTTTTTTTTATGTATTTATTGGGTGTACTTGTACATAAGGTAATAACAGTCCATCCTCTGTTCACATCTATAGTAGAAACATCTATTCAATTAGAGCGCTCCTCAAAAAAACAACTTTTTATATACTGTGTATATATATATATATATATACATACACACTGTAAATAAATAAATAAATATATATATATATAGTAAATACAGTGAATATAGAGTGCTTCTAGTGTATAAGCAATTGTGTCAGCTAACACCATATAAAAAAGTGGAAGATAATTATATCCAGTAACTTATCTCAACTGATTTGTCTTCAGTCATATGACCATCATATGTAGATATACAGTATGTAATGAAACAAATAAAACATAGTGTGCACCATTTCAAACTGCATATACCGCAAATGAGTACTGTGATTGTCAATAATGAACAAATAAAATAATCATACAGAGCAGGCTTCTTACAATAAAAATATACATTTTTATTCACAGCTGTGGGCAACAAATGGCATATAGCACACGAACAAGATAATAAAATCAATAGAGCTTATCTGTCTGCTGGAGGACACCAAGGTAAACAGTCTCAATACATATCATCCTGTCCTTAGGACTTCATCAATGTGATGCATGTATTGGACAAGAAAGACTTTTTACAGCAAAGAAAACTAAGATGGAGGTTACATGTTGTTTGACCCAAGACCTCACTTGCTGGCTTGCTAATTGATTGCAAAATAGTTTGTAGGGATGTTAGCTTGAATATTTCTATGAAAAATGTCTTTCTCTGGGAGCATAGATTGTCTTTAGTTAGAGCTCAGGATAAAAAAATTGAATCTGAGAATCTCTGTTCTTTGTTGTGATAGCTCTGATATGGGGAGAGTAAGGATTTTCATTGTGTTGATCCCGAATTCCTTTTCTTTTGGTATGGTGTTGTCTTCCCTCTTTTGTTTCTTTGATGTTGATGTACTGGGATCTTTTGGAACCGAGTTACTTGAAATCTGCTCAAAATTTTCACTTTTTTAGTGAAGTAGTCCTGCTTGTCCCGCTGGAACGTCTTTCCTTTCCCTTTCATAACTTCTTTCTCAGTTCGCTCAAATTTCTTAGTAAGGGTCAGGTCATTGGCCTTGAATTCTTCTTTGTCCAGGTGGGTCATCAATAATTGTTCATTGCTTTTATGCTCCTCCTCTATTATAAGTAGTTTTTTTCTTTTCAGTAGTTATCAATTTCATCAAATTAATAGAACACTTATTAATAATTTTTTGATTGTCCATGCCAAATGTTGGATTTTATTTGTATTCTTGGGCCTCTTGGGATTCTCTTAGCTTTAATATAGTGTTCTAATCCTTATATCCCAGCAGGCCTTTATTTATTGTCCGCGTGTCCTGTGTAGAGATCTCTCAATAAACAGATCTCCAGTTAGCTCCATGTATTGTCCCTTTATATATTTTTAAAATATTTATAATGTCTCCTCTTAGACGCCTTTTTTCAAGTGTAAACATATTTAACCTAGTAATCCTTTCCTCATAATCCAGTGTCTCTAACCCCTTTATCAATATCCTTTTTATAGTGTGATGCCCAGAATTGTACACAATATTCAAGATATGGACGTATCAATGATTTATATAGCGATAGGATTACACTTTCATCCCTTGTCTCAATACCCCATTTTATGCATACTGGTATACCTTATTTGCCTTTATTACTGCAGTTTAACATTGGGTATTGTTGTTAAGTGTATTATCAATGAGCACCCCCTCTGTAGGGACTCTGAATCCTTTTCTGAGTTAATTACCCTACATAGCTTGGTATCATCAGCAAAAATTGAAACTGTGCTTTCCAGACCTATTCGTAGGTCATTAATAAATATATTGAACAGTATTGGCCGGAGTACTGACCCTTGCAGTATTCCACTGAATACAGCTGCCCAGTTGGAGTACATCCCATTAACCACAACTTGCTGTTCCCTGTTATCCATCCAATTACTTATCCAAGTACAAATAGTGTTTCTTAGGCCGAGCTCTCTTAATTTGAAAATCAGCCTCATATGAGGCACTGTATTGAAGGCTTTAGAAAAATCTAAATAGACCACATCAGCTTAGTTTCCCTGATCAAGATTATCGCTCACTTTCTCATAGAAGCTAATTAAGTTAGTTTAGCATGACCTGTTCCTCACAAAACCATGCTGAATCCTATAAATAACATTGGAGGTATCCAAGTAATCCTGTATGCAATCCCTTAATATTCCTTCCAATATTTTCCCCACTATAGATGTCAAACTAACTGGTTTATGGTTGCCAGGATGTTTTGATTTCATTTTTAAATATTGGGATTACCTCTGCTATACGCCAGTCCTTTGGTATCAATCCTGTTTTAATTGAATCAGAGAAAATCATATATAAAGGCCTAATTCTGAGTTTAGCTCCATAAGAACCCTTGAATGAAGTCCATCTGGACCAGGAGATTTATTAATCTTCATTTTTGTTAGTCTCTCACAGACTACTTCCTCACTTAAACAAGTACTCAGCAATGGTACATTATCATTACTTATGTTATTCACTACCGCCACCATCTGGTCCTGTCTAGTAAACACTGATGAAAAAAATATATTCAATATTTCTGCTTTTTGTTTGTCATCATTAATCAATACTCCTAACTCTCCTATTAAAGGTCCTATATTCTCTTTTTTAAATTTTACCATATATATATATACTTAAAAAACTTTTTAGGGTTTGTTTTACTCTCCTTAGCTATTTGCTTTTTGTTTTCTATTTTAGCTGTTCTGATTTTTTTTGCATTTCTTGTTACATTCCTTGTAGTAGTGGAATGACCCCACCTTCCCATCTGATTTGAACACTTTAAAAGTGAACCTCTTTTTATCCATTTCTTCCTTAACCTTCTTATTAAGCCACATCGGTTTGTATTTAGAACTCCTGTGTTGGCTGCCCATGGGAATTAATTTATGGAGTATATTTATTGAGCAAACTGTTAAAAGCATCCCACATTTCAGCAGTATTCTTTTTTTTTTTTTAAATATATTTTTATTGAAGAGAAGTCGAATATGCTGGTACAAGACAAACAGGAGATGATGACTCCAAATGAGATATTCAAAATTACATACACGTTATCCCGTGGGGAATAACCAATTGTAGCATCAACAGGGAAGTACATCATCGCAACCATATATTTATATATCGACAGCAATTTTTTGTGTTTAACTTAAAAATAAAGAGAAGGATAGAAGGAGAAAAGAAAAGAAGAGAATAAGAGAGAGAGGGGGAGAAGGGACGGGGGGGGGGGTGGGGGAGAGTGGGGGATCATCATAGTAACATACATACAGGGTAAAACCATGTCAAGGGAGGTAGCACCTCCTAACTGGACTCTTTACCAGATTTATAACTGTGGACAGTATATTACTTCTTTTGCTTATTGAGAACCATATGACGGAGGGAGTCACACTCCGGCATTAGAGGGCGTAGTATAGGTGAACCATGGGTCCCATATTCTCCTATATTTCCCTGACCTGTCCCGTAAAGAGGCCGTGATTTTCTCCATCATGGAGATATGCCATATTTTGGCTATCAACATGCTCCTAGGGGGGGTAATGGTTTTTTTCCAATTTTTAGCTATCACACATCTAGCGGCGTGTAGAATTTGGAGTACTAGGTTACTCGCCTGGATGTCAAAGTTGGGGAGAGGTAGGCCCAGGAGGGCCGACCAAGGGCCCAATACTACTCGCGAGTGGAAAATGGAACCAATGAGGGTTTCCACCTGTGCCCAAAACGCGCATATTTTGGGGCAAGACCACCAGATGTGCTTAAAGTCTCCAGTCTGGCCACATCCGCGCCAACATAATGGGGATGACCCGGGAAAAATCTTATGCAGTGTTGCTGGGACCCGATACCATCTAGTATAGACTTTATAAGAATTTTCCTTCACTAAGGAGGAAATTGAGGACTGGGCTACGTTTTGCCTGATGATTTCCCATGAGTCCTCTGCAGGGGGTGGGCCAAGGTCCTGTTCCCATTTACGCTCATGGGGAAGTATGTTCGCTGCTTTCAGAGAACGTAGTAAGCCATAAAGAATGGAGATAATACCCTGTCGCATAGGAGAATAAATACACAAACGTTCCAAGGGGGTAAGTTGACGTATGACTTGGGATTTTGAGAGGGAGCTTAGGAAAGAACGAATTTGTAAATACTCATAAAATACAGGTTGGGGGATATCATATTTGTCCCGTAGAGACTGCAGGGAGCGCCAGGAGGAACCCTCTATGAAGTCAAACACCAGTCCCGGGCGCGGGCTCAGGTGGAACCATGGGTGGGACCGTAAGGTGGAACCAGGGGGGAAATCTTGATTGTCCCAAATGGAAGTAATGGGCGAGGGGAAAGTGGATAAACCATAATGCCGAATGCAGAAACACCACAGGGAGCAGGTAAATTTAGTGGGGGGGAGGCATGTTTGCCTTGTCTGGACTGACTTGGTCGGCGTTAGTAGGGATACCAAAGTGGAAACCCCGGCTGCTAGCCGCTCAATTCGAATCCAGGGTAGATGGGGCGCTGGGGAAAACCAGGCGACAGCCTGGCTTAGGTGAGTTGCGTGATAATATTTGCGAATGTCCGGCAAACCTCTGCCTCCAGCTAGTGGGTCACGTACCAAAGTAGAGGTCTTAATTCTAGGAGGCTTGCCTGACCATATGAATTTTAGGAAGAGTCTCTGCATTCGGCCTAAGGCCTCAGCGGGAATGCGTATGGGAATTGTTTGAATCAGGTATAAGAGCCTGGGTAGGATGTTCATCTTTACTGAGACTATCCGTCCGAACCAGGCTATAATCTGCTTGTCCCACGCCCGGAGGTCCGACTCTATACACTTAAATAAGGCTGGGAAGTTCTCTGAGTATAGGGAGTCGTAGGAGTTTGTGATGAACACGCCTAGGTATTTAATTTTTTTGGAGCGCCAGGCGAAATTAAAGTTAGCAGCTAGGAGAGATCTGGTATCCTCATTGAGATGTAAAGGGAGGGCCTCCGATTTAGAATAGTTAATACGGTATCCCGAATAATGTGAATATAATGATAGGGTTTTAAATAGGTTGGGGATAGAGATATTAGGTGAAGACAGCGTTAACAGAACATCGTCTGCAAATAATGACAGTTTGAACTCCTCATCGCCTACAGTGATGCCCTTAATATCAGGATTAGCCCTAACCATGCACGCCAAGGGTTCGATGGTCATGGCAAAAATTAACGGAGATAGGGGGCACCCCTGGCGCGTACCGTTATTGATTTGGAAGAGGGAAGAGTCTTTACCATTAACCCGGACCCTGGCAGAAGGGTTGGAGTAGAGTGCCTGTATACCCTGAAGTAGGCTTCCTCCCAGGCCGAACCTACGCAAGGTAGCGAACATGAAAGGCCAAAGTATTTTATCAAAAGCCTTCTCCGCATCAAGCGAGAGAAGGACAGAGGGCAATTTAGCTTTATTGACCAGGTGGACCAGGTCAATGGTTCTGCGGGTATTGTCCCTAGCTTGTCGGCCTGGGATGAAGCCCACCTGGTCCGCATGGATCAGACGTGGGAGAACTGAATTTAGTCTCAGGGCGAGAATTTTGGCAAAGATTTTAGTGTCATTATTTAGTAGAGAGATGGGGCGGTAGCTAGCACAGGAGTTGGGGTCCTTCCCAGGTTTGTGAATTAAAACTATGCGTGCCTCTAGAGCCGGGGTGATAGAGGGTTACCTTTGAGGAAGCCATTGAAGAGCCTACAGAGATGGGGCAGTAGAATCCCTTTAAATTTCTTGTAATACATAATTGACATGCCGTCAGGGCCAGGGGCTTTACCAGATTTCTGAGTTTTGAGTGCGTTATCTAACTCTTCCACAGTTATTTCTGAGCCTAATTGAGAGACTGTCGACCTGCTCAGTGATGGTAGGTCACACTTATCTAAGAGGGATTTGATCCCCTCCTCGAATCTCGATGAGGACGACGAAGGGACTGCCTCCGTATTATATAATAGCTTATAAAATTCCTCGAATTCACCCAGAATGCGGTCGGGGTCGTGTGTTAGTGTTCCCTGTTTGGTGCGGATAGATAAGATATTTTTTGAGGAGATCTGAGCCCTCAACTTCCTGGCCAAAATCTTGTCTGCTTTATCCCCTTTTTCGTAATAAATCTGGTTGAGGCGTCTAAGGCATTGTTCAGTCTTATGAGACAAGAGCATATTAAGTTCACCCCTAACTGTAAGTAGTTTGTCTAAGTCGGCAGGGTTTAGAGAAGACTTATGAACCTCCTCCAGAAGGTGGAGTTGGTCAGAGAGCTCTAAGATCTTTTGGGAGCGCTGTTTGGTGAGCCTGGCCGCGATCTGAATGAAATGGCCTCTAAGGACCGCTTTATGCGCCTCCCACAGGGTCATGTCCGATATACCAGGGGTTTGGTTAACATTAAAGTAATCATTCAATGTCTGAGTAACTTGTTACAGCACATCGGTCTGTTGGAGGAGGGCATCGTTAAGGGACCAAGAGGGGGGGGAAAGAGTGCGGGCCAGCCCAGACAAAGATAAGGATATCGGGGCGTGGTCAGACCACGTAATTGGATGAATACAGCATTTCTGGATTCGAGAAGTGAGGTCTCTTCCTACCATAATCATGTCAATTCTAGTGTATAGATTATGCACTGGGGAAAAGAATGTGTAATCTTTAACTAAGGGGTCGACAACCCTCCAGGAATCGAAGAGTAAGTGATTTTTAAGTAGGGACTGCAGGGCTCGGGAGTTGCGGGTATGTGTATGGGTCTGGGATGTTGGCAGGGAGCTGGAGCGATCAAGACTATGATGGAGAATAGTGTTGAAATCTCCTGCCATTAAAATGTCACCTTTCCTGCACTGAGCAATTTTGGAATCTAAGGCGGCGAAAAACGAGGCTTGATTGACATTGGGGGCATAGATATTGACCAAGGTGATGGGGACATTGTTAAGCTTGCCTACTATAATGAGGAACCTTCCGCGCTTGTCCCTAACAATTTTTTCTGATTCTAAGTGTAGGTGAGTGGGGATTAATATGGCGACCCCTCTTTTCTTCTGGGAGTGATCGCAGGCGTGTATGGCGACAGGGTGGCGTTTGGAACGTAATTCAGGGTGGGAAGTACCTTTAAAATGTGTCTCCTGGAGGAATACCAGATCTCCCCCCACCTGTTTCAAAAAGAGAAATAGTTTGGTCCTCTTTTGGGGACTATTGAGACCCTTCACATTATAGGATATTATGTTAACAGACATGATTGGACAGGTGGAAACATAACTCTAATGGCCCAAAGGGCCCATAAATGATCTCCCTGAGGGACGGGGGAGAGAAGAGGAGAGGAGTGAGGGGTAGAGAGAGAGAAGGAAAAAAGGAGGATAGAAACATAAAGAACAGTGCAAAATGAAAAGAAATGAACAAATATAACGTACCGAGCCAATGACCCATTGTACGTGTCGTACGGGTCTGGATGTTTGAGCTCCCGTATGGGGTATTAAGGGAGAGGAGTTCTCCCCTATGCTCAAAGCTGACTATACTAGCTCGGTGGGGGGTATGGCCCTGAGAATCAAGGGGCCCTCCGACCAAATATATGGGGGGAGGCGACCTGAGGGGACATAACAACAAATGACCGTAATGAACCATTTTTGACTCTTATGAACAAAGAGAACATATGTTCAAATATATGAACACTGTAGCAAAAATTAACCCGTAAACCTCTAAGCTAGTATACATAACAGTAGAAAATAACATATAGTAACCCGGCAGTGCAGCTGTGAAGAAATGTTCACGAAGGGTCATGTCTCACAGAGGTTTTTGCCGGGACTGTCAACCAAAGGCGTCGAGGCGCCCGTTGCGGGAGGGGTGAGACTGGAGTACGTTGAAGAACTGGAGCTTCCCGTGTGGAGTCAGGTTTATCAGATTCCGGGGGGGAAAGGTTGAGTCGCGAAAGAAGCCGGTGAGCCTCCTCCCTCGAACGTGCCAACAGTCTCTTCCCGTCGAGTTGCACAATAAGGGCAAAAGGGTAACCCCATCTGTACCGAATTTGGTTTTCCCTGAGGATTTGGGTGTACTCCCGCAGGTCGAAGCGCCTCTTAAGAGTGGTCGGGGATAAGTCCTGAAACACCATTAGCTTGTGGGTGTCAAATATACACAAGTCTCTATTCCGGGCCGCTGTTAGAATTTTTTCCTTGGTTTTGAAGTAATGACATCGTAGAACTACGTCTCTTGGAGGGGACGAATTCGAGGGTTTTTGGCGCAAGGCCCGGTGAGCCCTGTCCAGGAGGAACTGTTCCCGCGGGACGTCTGGAAGGAGGTGTTGGAAAAATCTAAGGAGGAAATCTTCCAATTGTGCTGGTTCCACCGACTCCGGAATGTGTTTAATGCGCAAGTTATTACGTCGTGCGCGATTATCTGCGTCTTCCTGTTGGTCTTGGAGCAAGTAAATATCCTCCTGCATAACGTAGACTGAGTGTTCCAGTTCCTGCTGGAAAGCAATGACTTCGTCGATTTTTTGTTCAGCGTCATTAGTGCGGGCCCCAAGATCAGATATTTTCGCCTTGAGCCCTGAGATGGCTTTATGGATCTCCGAGTGAAAAGCTTGTTTCAGCGACTTCATCTCCGCCAGGATGGAGGAAATGCAATCTTTCATGGAGGGGTCTGGGGCAGATGAATCTTCCTCAGATTCTGAAACCGGGGCGGGCGGTGGGGCGGCCGGTATTTTGGTGGAACTAGGCTTCATTTTGGAAATAAAGGAGGAAATTTCCGCAGAAGACGAATTTTTCTTGGCTTTGGACTTAGGCATGATGTGTGACAGTCCCGGAATTAAGAGAGGTCATAGGGCATATCAGAGTAATAGCATAAATAGCTAGTGATCCATCACGAGACAGGAATTGAGAATTCACAAGAACAAGACCCCCATGGTCGCGCCCATAGGCAGTCAGCAGCACATTTCTCTGCTAGGTAATAACATAGGAGACTGGAATATATATAGCAGGCGTAGTTGCAGGCAGAGACCAGGAGATGGCGCTCACTGGTTTGTGATATTGTGATACAGAAAAGTCCAGCACAGAAGGGGAATATCAAAAACCTTCAGCAAGATGTATGAAATTTTAACCCTGGGGGGGTGTTGGAGCCTGTATAGAGCCCTTATGTGGCAGGAAGAAGGCACTCTGTTTAGCCCAGTCGCACCCCAAGGCAGGGGGGGGGGGGGAGAGGGCCAACGCCAGCACCGTGATGGTCGTCGAGTGGGGCTCCCCAGCGACCGGACAGGATCCGCAAGCCAGGTGTCACCCAGCAGGCCAGGTAAGGAGAGGGCAGAGGGTTTCCAGAGCCCCCAAGCTTAATGTGGCTGGTGATGCCCCTTATGAGGTTTAGAAGGCTGCAGGGTAGGGACTGAGGGCCAGCCTCAGAGAGAGGTAGGAGCAAGTGCGGTGTTGCTGCGGTGCTGTGTCTCCCTCCGGCGTCCAGCCCAAGGAGACTGGTAGTGACCGCCCGCTGGCGTGAGGTACATGCAGCGGTAGGGGGGAGAGAGCGTGTTGGGGAGCCAGCTCACCTCTAGATGTAATGGAGTATTCTTACCATGAAACAATGAATCCCAGTCAATGTCCTTTAGTGCTTGTTTCAGTCTTGTTGAACCCTTATAGTGATGCTTTTGAAAACTAATATTGAATGTGACCATATTATGATCACTGTTTCCTAAGGTTTCCCCTACTTTAGTATTTGATATTATCTGCACATTATTAGTTATTACTAGGTCTAGTATAGTCCTGGTTCTAGTAGGCTCCTCAATTTCTTGAGACAAATAGTGATCTTTTAGCATATTTAAGAACCTGTTTACCCTAGCTGTAACACATGATACATTGTTTCAATTAATGTCAAGATAATTAAAGACCCCAATGACCAATGTGATCATCGTGCCCAAACAGACCGGGTTTAGCTGTGTAAAGTGGCTAAACCCAACTAAACTAATGGGCATAATGTGAAAAGTGCCCAAACCAGTCACTTATCACACATTTCTGCTTGACACCACTGGGGGGGCTGTGAGATGATATGTGTCTCCCTACTGCTAATCGCTCCCAACAATTGAATTGCTCCATTGGGTGCCACCAAGTGGTGGCCATGGGGATGAATTCCCCCCAGAGACTCCGTCACACACATATGTACAAGTGTTGCATATCAAATTAATCAGCATTATGAGAAGTGGCTTTATTTATGCAACTGTTCAATAAACCTAAATTAGTAACATTATCTATCTCTTTTTTATAGCAAAAGTTGGGTTATAGGTAAGTACCTTATAACAACCACTATCAAATAGCTGACTCTTTTTTTCACATATAATGTATAATAAGTTCTATTCAAAAGAGGAATCTTGCCCCCTTTATCAAGAGGGCTGATAACAATCTCAGTATTTTCTCTTAGGGACTTGATAAAAAAGGTTCTCTTCCTTGGCTAAATTGGAATAAGAGATACTTTATTTTTCTATAAAGGAGAGAGTGTTCTTTTCTAAATAGCTTATGAAGATCTCTATTGATGAATTAGATCGCGGTGGATCAAAAATGCTTTTGGGCATAAAACACATCTCAGTATCAGAAGATGATTTACAGTATGTCTAGCAAAAAAGTCCTTGAATTTTAATAGACTGTGGAAACTGTATAATCAAATGAATGCTGTCTGTTAGTTCTCTCAAAGGAAAGGCCTATATAGTGTGTGTGTGTGTGTGTGTGTGTGTGTGTGTGTGTGTGTGTGTGTGTGTGAATATATATATATATAGTTATAGATGTAAAGGTAATGCTGACAAGATAAATAGCTGATGAGAAAGAGAGAGCTGGCAATATCATAAAATATAACCATAATATACTGTAACTGTATAAATATTTACATGAAAACTGCAAGGGTTAATTAATATCAAGCCAGCAGTAAGAAAGTTGTTACACAATTGGGAATAAGTCCAAATAAAGTAGATGTTGGAAAACTGTGGAAAACAGTGGAAGGGAAAAGGTGCATGACTAGGTCCATAACTACCTCATCTTGTTACACACACTAATCAATTCAGCCTTCAGCTAGGTACACATTAGACAATATATCATTCGATATATTGTTGCAACATGGATTGAAATGATATATCGGATAATATATTGTCCAATGTGAACTTATTATGCATACTATGTGTTTTCGCCAGTAAACAGGTAATTTTTTGGGTGGTAAAAATGGGCTCTAAAAAATAAAATTGAGGTAATAATAATAATAATTTACAATGCGCAATTTAATTCCCCCCTAAGTGTTACAAGTGTCTTCTATTTATTCTGCAGATAAACATTATTTACAATATATTATAAGCATTTGGTAAGATGGTCAAAATTAATTTATTTAAAAAGAGAATAATATTAATGTGGGATATTTACATTGATGTTTCATTCACTACTTTTTTTTAATTTAAGGTAAGTTATCACATTCATATACAGTGTAATTTTTAAATTCTATTATTATTATTATTATTATTATTATTGCTGGGGACTTTTTTTTCTCTGTGCTGAAAACAAGCATATGAAACCCTCTTCTCCACTCTAAAAAGCCTTTGGTTGCCACTTTGAAATGACATATGTTTGAGGTAGAATGATAATGATCTATATTTTGTTAAACACACAAAACAACAAAGATGCAGAATGTAGTGTTACTTTCTTATTGTGTAGTTGCTTTCTTATTGACCATGTTTTTGATTTGTTATATTGGTGTTACTAATAACATGCTTGTGTATTGCTATTGTGTTTCTCAATTGAAAAATTGATTGGGTCATTCAAACTCAGTAAAACATAGGCTGTAGATAGAGATTTGCTCTAATATTGATACATATGAGATGCTGATAATAACATATACAGAACAAATTCTGATTTAAAGCTATGAAAATATAATTATCATCTACCTTGAATGTTTACTGTATCTACTGGTGGTTACAGACTCTAATAAATTAATGTCACTACTGCAGCTGTGTGTTAGTATTGTAAATCATAGCTAATTATCTGAGTAACTGTCTGTCAAATTCGGGAATTTGCTTAATGTGCTGCAGGCATAAAGTACCTTTCAACAAAGCATTCATTTAATATTTAAGGAAATATGTGTGAACTGCAAAATACAATGGCTAATACATACAGATGTAGTAACTCTCATCCATCCTGCTACTTGGCCGCACTGGGATACGGACTGTGCCAAGGCGTGGGTGCGACAATATGTTGAGCCTAGTCTTAGTATGCTGCCTATGTATTCCTATGGGCGCGCATACTTAGATGCACACGTGCGTCCTAGTCTCGGGCACACTTGTTGCTCCTGTGTTGCCATAAAAACGCCAAGCTGCAGGCTGGATTAGCATGGTTACACATTACTCTGTAATGTACAGTCTTCAGTAGTAGTATATTGTCACGAACCGGTCTCTCACCTTTGCGGGTTCTGGGGTTCATCCGTTGCCAGTGCGGTTGCTCGCGGTGCTGTGTGCCCGTGTGGGGACGCGGCGTGATCAGTGGCACAGGTAATGCAGAGTCTGGGAACTGTGAGTGCGGGGACCAAATGGCCTAAGGCACTGCGTGTGTCTGCTGTATAGGAGGTGGCCATGTTGGAGACCAAATAGGTAATACAGAGCACTTGTGAAAACACCTGTGGGCAGGTGTAAGCCAATCCCGTGCTTGTGCTGCCTTTAAGTAGGCTGGGATTATGTTACTCTGGGCCAGTGCTTTGTTGTATCAACGCTGTGCTCTAGCTCTGAGCTCTCTCCGTGCATTCCTGTGTGATTCCCGTGGTCCAGATATCGCCTCCGTTCCCAGAGGTTCGTCTGCAGCCTTCACTGCTAAAGATCCACCGGCTCTCCGCTGTGCTATCAGCTAATTGCACACCTACTGGAAATAGTTGGATTCCCAGAGTCCTGCATGAGGTTACCTTGTCTGCCTGTCTTCAACCATACAAAGTTTGGAGGATTCCACTACCCTCAGCTGTTCGTTTGTTCTACTCTGCATTTAACCCGTTCATCACTTTGTCATCTGCTACAGTTTTCACAGTGATCTCCGGAAACCCGCAAGTAACCCAATTAAGTACTTTTATTTTCTATGTTACCATAACAAGGATAATTCTTCACAGCCTCTCAGTTAACTCTCAAAACTTCATTGCAAATCCTTACAGTTATTTCTTCATGTCTGCATTACCCAGTTAAACACATTCTACCGTTCAGCATCAAAGCTTGTTTATATTTGGACAATTCAACATTTATTCATCAGCTTGTTTCATATACAGTTCCATGAACATTTCTTTTATTTGTCTTTGAGATTCATTCTGCATATTATTTCTGCCATTCCTGCAATACTTCAGTATAATATGATGATTAACAACTTGTCATTTAACTCTTTACTGAATTGTTATTTTTAATAAATATATGAAACGGAACTTTCTTCGTCCTCCCTGCTTTCTTCATACCCCAGCACCTACACCTGTGGCTGGTCCCGGGTTAACAGATTCACAAAAACACCCGGACCTGACAGTAAGCACTGGCCACATGGATCCGTCAAGTGACCAATTCGCAGGAGGCGGTGCTACGTCAGATATCCTTTCCCGTCTGGAAAACCAGGAGTCTATACAGACACAAATAGTACAGTTTATGCAAACTATGGCAGACCGTTTAGAGACTCTTCATACGGCTATTAAAACGTCTCAAGTCCTGATTCCAACTCCGGTTGTCCCAGTTACCACTACAGCTTCTCCTGTGACGCTGCCTACGTCCCGCTTGCAGTTACCTTCTCCGAGTAAGTTTGACGGAACTCCAAAACTTTGCAGAGGATTCCTGAATCAATGCGAGATCCAGTTCGAACTGTTGTCCGCCAGTTTCCCATCAGCTCGTTCTAAGGTTGCATATATTATTGCCCTCCTTTCTGGTCAGGCTCTGGAGTGGGCATCACCATTATGGGAAAGAGGTGATTCTATCCTCTCTAATTACAAGGAGTTCGTATCATCCTTCCGGAGAATCTTTGACGAACCAGGCAGGACCACCTCAGCATCTTTGGAGATTCTCCGTCTACGTCAAGGTTTACGTCCTGTCAGTCAATATATTATTCAGTTTCGCACGTTGTCTTCAGAGTTAAACTGGAATGAGGAGGCACTGATCGCCGCGTTTTGGAATAGACTTTCAGAGAAAATCAAGGATGATTTAACTGTCCGGGATGTGCCAACTAAACTGGATGAATTGATTTCTCTCTGTAACAAACTTGACCTACGCTACAGGGAGCGATGTTTAGATAAATCCAGGGCAGAGCGATCCAGTCCACGTTATCATCCTAGGCCTCGACAAGATTCTTCATCACAGTCTCCGGTAACGACAGAAGAACCTATGCAGATTGGGCGCTCTCGCCTCACAGAGGAGGAACGACTTCGTCGTCGACAGGGTAACCTCTGCATGTACTGTGGGTCCTCCGAACACTTAGTTAAATTCTGCAAACTCTGACCGGGAAACTCTCGCTCCTAGCTTATTCAAGAGAGGTTAAGCTAGGAGTTACTTTAGAATCATGTTCTGGGAAAGAGCCGACCTTGTCTATTCAATTAGAAGTTCCAAGTTCTACAGTGAAAGTTTCAGCTCTCCTAGATTCCGGGGCAGCCGAGAACTTCATCTCCTCAGCCTTTGTCCTACGGTTTAAAGTTCAAACCATGCCTCTGGAAGCAGCAGTTGCTGTTACAGCAGTGGATGGAAGTCGAATTCCAGATGGTATAATTACTCATCGAACCGTATGTCTCAAGATGAAAGTTGGTGTGCTCCATTCCGAATACGTCTCCTTCTACGTGATTCCCAAAGCCTCTCAAGATGTGATACTTGGTTTACCTTGGCTGCAGAA